>NC_050068.2:352759190-353359190 GCF_009764565.3 Dermochelys coriacea | reverse complement strand
CTGGGACATGTGTTGTTCAACGTATTCATTAATGATCTGGAAAAGGGGTTGAATAGTGAAGTGGCAAAATTTTGCAGATGATTCAAAATTATCCAAGATAGTTAAGTCCAAAGTAGACTGCAAGGAGTTAGAGGGATCTTAGAAAGCTGAGTGACTGGGCGACAAAATGGCAGATAGAACTCAATGTTGATAAGTGCAAAGTAATGCACATGGGAAAAAATAATCACACCTATACATATATACAGAATGATGGGTTCTAAATTAGCTGTTACCACTAAGAAAGAGATCTTGGAGTCATTGTGCACAGTTCTCTGAAAACTGCTGCTCATTGCGCAGCACCGGTCAAAAAGGCTAAAGTATGTTAGGAACTACTAGGAAAGGGGTAGAAAATAAGAGAGAAAATATAATAATGCCACTATGTAAATCCCTGGTGTGCCCACATCTTGAATGTGTGTAGTTCTGGTGGCCCCTTCTCAAAAGAAAAAAATATATAGTGAAACTGGAAAAAGTTCCCCGAGAAGGACAACAAAGATAATCAAGCATGTGAAATGGCTTGCATAAGAGGAGATACTAAAAAGATTAGGGCAGTTCACCTTAGAAAAGAGGTGACTAAAAAAGATATGATAGAGAGCTACAAAATCATGAATAGTATGGATAGTACTTACCTTTTATGTTACTTTACCTATGAATAGTGTTTACCCTTTCACATAATACAAAAACTAGGGGTCACCTTATTAAATTAATAGGCTGCAGGTTTAGTACAAACGAGGAAGTACTTTTTCACACAACACGCAAGTAACCTGTGGAACTCATTGCCGTGGGATGTTGTGAAGGCCAAAAATATAATTGACTTCAAAAAAGAACATGATAAGTTCATGAAGGATAGGTCCATCAATGGCTATTAGCCAAGATGGTCAGGACACAACCCCCTGGTCTGAATGTCCCTAAGCCTCTGGCTGCATGATGCCGGGAGCGGAAGACAGGGTTGGATCACTCCATAACTTCCCTGTTCTGTGCACTCCTCCTGAAGCTCTGGTATGGACCAATGTTGGAGACAAGATACTGGCCAAGATGGACCATGGTCTGACCAACTATGGTAGCTCTTGTGTTCTTAATGTGCATTTTAATTCAGCTAAATTTATACGTCTAGGAACAAAGAATGCAGGCCATGCTTACAGAATTGGGGACTCTATCCTGGGAGGCAATGACTCTGAAAAAGATTTGGGGGTCATGGTGGATAATCAGCTAAACAAGAGCTTCCAGTGTGGTGCTGTGGCCAACAGAGCTAATGTGATCCTGGGGTACATGAACGAGGGAATCTCTGGTAGGAGCAGAGAGGTTATTTTACGTCTTTCTCTGGAACTGGCGGGAACTGCTGGAATCCTGTGTCCAGTTCTGGTGCACACAATTCAAGAAGGATGTTGATAATTAAAGAGGGTTCAGAGAAGAGCCACGAGAATGATTAAAGGATTAGAAAACATACTGTATAGTGATAGACTCAAAGAGCTCCATCTATTTAGCTAAACAAAGAGAAGGTTAAGGGGTGACTTGATCACAGTCCTTAAGTATCTACGTGGGGACAAATGTTTAATGGGCTCCTCAGTGTAGCAGAGAAAGGCATGTTCCAATGCCTGTAATTTGAAGCTAGACAAATTCAGACTGGAAATAAGGTGTATTTTTTTAACAGTGACAGTAATTAACCATCGGAACACTTTACCAGGGGTTGGGGTAGATTCTCCAGCACTTAAAATTTTTAACTCAAGAGTGGATGTTTTTTCTAAAAGTTCTGTTCTAGGAATTATTGTGGGGTAGGCCTCTCACCTGTGCTGTACAGGAGATCAGACGAGATGATCACAATCGTCCCATCAGGCCTTGGAATCTGTGACTCTGTGATCAATGATATGAGGTTGGAATTGCTGTGATTTTCTTTGGAAAATAGAAATATCACAAATAGTGAGAACTTGTTTTCCTCTCTGCCCTCAGCAGCTCCTTTAGAGCTGAGATCTTTTCTTCTGAAAGCATCTTTCCAGCCAAGGGGAGCAGTAGACAGGTACAACAGTGTACAGGTGCATCCCCCAGGTGGCTGATGTGGGTAGCCCCTGTTGGGGAAATCCCCAGTAGGGTTGAACCAAATATTATGGATTAAGGTGCCGTGAACCAACAGTATATTGGAGAAGGAAAATTTTGATTTCAGACTGGGGCAGAGAGCAGGCAAGTCTCTCCAGGAGAAGGGAAACTCTGATTTCAGATCTGAGCAGTCCAAGCTCACTAGCTTTCTAAGGCAGTGGTCTAGGATGGAACTGCTGATACCTGTTCTAGCAGGCCAGCAGGCCATGACATGGTATCCCCAGGAGTGCATAGGTTGGGTTGGCCTAACAAGCTAGTTCATCTGAAACTCATTTGTTGCAGAAGCTGTACAGCAAACCAAAGAGTGCGGAGATGGCGAGATAATATCTAAGGTACTGTCGGCTCAGTATAGGAAAGCAGATTAAAATGATTTGAAGGAGAGCACTTATCCTGCCATCTCTCACTTCACTGGAGATCTCGAGAGTAGAAAGAGATCAACTCAATTACATTGTTTAAGGAAAGACTTCAAGGTGCTTGAGAAAATTATATACCATCTAGCTTAAATTGCAGGGAAAGTCTTTGTAATAGTTTCCAGGTGTGAATGGATGTCCCCCAGTGTGCAGTACGGAACAGCTGGATCATAGCGAAATAGCAGGTTTGTGGGCTTAGAAGATTTACGCATCCTCCTCTTAGTTTAATAAATTGCAAGGAGAGCCTAACAGCCAGGCTGCAGCTGCAGCTCTGCCTAGTGGTAAGGGTCTGCGGCAACACGCGAGGAGGGGAACCCAGGCCCTCCCACTTCACCAAGTTCCAATGCGGGGGCTCTCTTGGGTATCATAAGGCAGCAGTCCGTTCCCTGTGGTCTAGCTAACACTCTCCTGTGTCTCTTCCTACCTCTCTGCCCCTCCTCGGCCTGTGTCATGGCTGGCAGTTGTCCCCGGCACTCTGTTCCACAGGTCTCAGTGGGGAGCCCCAGCTCCAGGCAGTAGGCCTCTCCCTGGGACTGCCGTCCTGGCGTAATCCTGCTGCAGCAGTGAGTGCAGAGCTGCTTCTCTCCACCGCCACCCTGCTGTGCTAAAGAGACTCCCTGTTAAATCCCTGCCTCAGGCCAGTCAGAGCTGGGCTTCCCAGGCCCAGAACTGCTCCTGCACCCTTCACTCTCCAGCGGGAGGTTTACCCACCCATCACATATCTGCAGGCTTGAGCAGGGATGATTTTATGTTCTCTTCCAGGCCATGAATAAAAATGCTAAATAGCATAGGGCCAAGACCTGTTACCTGTGGGACTGCACTGGAAACAGACTGTTCAGTGATGGTTCCCTATTTACAATCACATCTGGAGATCTGTCTGTTAGCCGACTTTCAATCCATTTAATGTAGGCCATGTGAATTTTATCTTTCTAGTTTTGAATCAGAATGTCATGCAGCATCAAATCAAATGCCTTACAGAAGTCTAAGTGTATTACAACAACTCTATTATCTTTATCAGTCAAACTTATGATCTCATCAAAACAATCAAGTTAGTTTGACAGGATCTATTTTCCATAGAACCCTGTTGAATGGCATTAATTATATTAACCTCCTTTAATACTGTATTAATTAAGTCCCATATCAGATTGTCTTGCCCAACTCCGATGTCAGATTGACAGACCTATAATTAGCCAGGTCCTCCCGTTTACCCTGTTTAAGTACTGGCACATAAGCCGTCTTCTGGAACTTCCCCAGCATTTTGTAGTTTATTGAAAATCATCATTAAGGGTCCAGCGAGCTGCTCACCCAGCACTTTTACTGTTCAAATGTGGGAGGGATATCAGAGTGTGTGATTAATAAAAGACAGCGATCCCACTCAGCCGGGGCCATGGCTCTGCTGCTCTTCCTGGCTGGGCCCACGCAACCCTGCTGTTTCCCCTCTCCAGTTTCGGTTTGGCTGCTTTCATTTCCCACCTCTTCCCCAGTCCCACACTTCAGATGTTTCTTGGGGATGAGACCCACAACTCTCCTTTTCCACCTCCGTCAAGCTTTGGGTTTTCTCTAGGGCCCGCCACTGTAGTGCCTAAAAGGCAGTTCCTCATGGCATTGGTTTCCAGTCCAAGTCCAGCCCATCTTTAAAAAAGGGAAGAAGGAGGATCTGAGGAACTACAGGCCAGTCAGCCTCACCTCTGTCTCTGGAAAAATCATGGAGAAGGTCCTCAAGGAATCAATTCTGAAGCACTTAGAGGAGAGGAAAGTGATCAGGAACAGTCAGAGTGGATTCACCAAGGGCAAGTCCTGCCTGACTAATCTAATTGCCTTCTCTGACGAGATAACTGGCTCTGTGGATGAGGAGAAAGCAGTGGACATGTTATTCCTTGACTTTAGCAAAGCTTTTGATAAGGTCTCTCACAGTATTCTTGCCATCAAGTTAAAGAAGTATGGGCTGGATGAATGGACGATAAAGTGGGTAGAAAGCTGGCTAGATCGTCTGGCTCAACAGGTAGTGATCAATGGCTCCATATCTAGTTGGCAGCCGGTATCAAGCGGATTGCTCCAAGGGTCGGTCGTTTGGCCGGTTTTGTTCAATATCTTCATTAATGATCTGGAGGATGGTGTGGATTGCACCCTCAGCAAATTTGCATATGACACTAAACTGGGAGGAGTGGTAGATACATTGGAGGGTAGGGATAGGATACAGAGGGACCTAGACAAATTAGAGGATTGGACCAAGGAAATCTGATGAGGTTCAACAAGGACAAGTGCAGAGTCCTGGACTTAGGACGGAAGAATCCCATTCACTGCTACACACTAGGGACTGAATGGCTCAGCAGCAGTTCTGCAGAATAGAACCTAGGGGTTACAGTGGACGAGAAGCTGGCTATGAGTCAACAGTGTGCCCTTGTTGCCAAGAAGGCCAATGGCATTTTGGGCTAAGTAGGGGCATTGCCACCAGCAGATCAAGGGACGTGATTGTTCCCCTCTATTCGACATTGGTGAGGCCTCATCTGGAGTACTGTGTCCAGTTTTGGGCCCGACACTACAAGAAGGATGTGAAAAAATTGGAAAACGGCCAGCGGAGGGCAACAAAAATGATTAGGAGACTGGAACACATGTCTTATGAGGAGAGGTTGAGGGAACTGGGATTGTTTAGTCTGCGGAAGAGAAGAATGAGGGGGGATTTGATAGCTGCTTTCAACTACGTGAAAGGGGGTTCCAAAGAGGATGGATCTAGACTGTTCTCATTGGTAGCAGATGACAGAATGAGGAGTAATGGTCTCAAGTTGCAGTGGGGGAGTTTTAGGTTGGATATTAGGAAAAACTTCACTAGGAAGGTGGTGAAACCCTGGAATGGGTTACCTAGGGAGGTGGTGGAATCTCCTTCCTTAAAGGTTTTTAAGGTCAGGCTTGACAAAGCCCTGACTGGGATGATTTAGTTGGGGATTGGTCCTGCTTTGAGCAGGGGGTTGGACTAGATGACCTCCTGAGTTCTCTTCCAACCCGGATATTCTGTGGTTCTATGTTTCTATGATTCTAAATATAGTGCCTGGTCTTTGAAGAGCTTGCAATCTAGAAGGAAAGCAACAGACAGAGGGCAGGGGTGAAGAATGAGGCACTACCGCAGAAGTTGCTGTCATTGTTTCACCCTTCTGCCTAGACATTGCTAGTTGGTCAGGGTTTTGGTGGCATTGTGATATAAGTGGATCTCTAGGAGGAATTTGAAAGAGGCCAGGGTAGTTCAGTTGAGCATCCATGTGGAAAAGGTCTGTTGTTCAATAGCTAGTGTGACAGAAGCTGAGTCTTTGACAGTCTTTCCCTGCCGCTTTAGCTGTGTTTATCGAGTGACCTTGGCTGTCTGGGTAAGATGCCTGCTTTGAAAATGTGTTCGTTATAAAAAAGCTAATTTGCCTTAGACCAGGTATCCCACATTTTTCATTCCATTCTGAGATGCTGCTGTTGTAGGAGAGGGCAGGACCCCAGGCAAACGGTAACAGAGTTAATTAAACTGATTCTAGGAAAGATCTCCCAAATTATCCTTTCAACAAGGGTGGAGTTGGGGACGGCACCTGTAAGGGTCCCAGTGGCTCTAAGAGAACAAGCAGAGAGAGGGGCAGCAAGTTATCCATCACAGGTGTTTCTGTAGCAGTCATTCACTGAAATGCCTAAGCACTGAATAAGCAAATTAGATCTTTGTGGCAGAGTCCACACTGGACTCCATCGAGTATTCTGCTTTTCACTTTTCTGGGTGCTAGGAAACCCTACTTGCTTTCCACTTACCCTTGAGTTGGAAAGCCTTTAATAAACAAATGAGGCTTGCAAACTGTTCTACAAACAGTCAGTTTTGAGGCTAATCTAATCTCATCTACTAGCTCATTCTACAATTGAGCAACCTCAGCAAAGAGTGCTTTATCTCCGCTCTCTCAAGGAGAATCGTATGCCTAGCACTATTCTCCACCTGCCCAAACAAATGTTCTAAAAGAAAATGCACACAATAACTCTCTAAATGAACATAATGTCCAAGAGCGGTACTAACAGCACTCCCTTCCACCCAGCCCAGCCCTTCAGATAAAGCATCAGAAGAGAACAGGTTCAAATGTCAATTCTAAAGGGCTGGACATTAATTTCATAATCGCTCACAGGCTAAACGGAAAAATAATTTACTCTTTGGCAAAGAATCTCAAATGTGTCTCATCTTTAATTTAAAAGCAAGAAAATGTTGCATTTTCTTTCTCTCTCTCTTTTAATTGTTACTATCCCAGTGACCTGTAAAAGAATCCTTCAGAATGCAAAGCCTTCTAGGAAAGCAATGCTGAATTTTTAATAAGAGCATCTGTTGTAATATACATGATGAATATACATACATCACCCCTGCAGTCCAGCCTGTCTCATCTGGAGACACAATAAGGCAGTGGTTCTCAACCAGGGGTGTGCATACCTCTCGGGGTACACAGAGGTCTTCCAGGGGGTACATCAACTCATCTAGATATTTGCCTAGTTCTTGTGTTATGAGAAGGAGTAAATAAAACTTCCTTATTTACTTTGTCCACAGCAGTTATGATTTTATAGACCTCTATCATATCTCGCCCTTAGTTGTCTCTTTTCCAAGATGAAAAGTTCAAGTCTTATTAATCTCTCCGTATATGGAAGCCAATCCATACCCCTAATCATTTTGATTGCCCTATTCTGAACCTTTTCCAAGTCCAATATATCTTTTTTGAGAAGGGGTGATCACATCTGCACACAGTATTCAAGATGTGGGCGTACCATGGATTTATATAGAGGCAATATGATATTTTCTATCTTATTATCTATCCCTTTCTTAATGATTCCCAGCATTCTGTTCGCTTTTTTGACTGCTGCTGCACATTGAGTGGATGTTTTCAGAGAATTATCCACAATGAGACCAAGATTCTTCACGAACAAGGTCAGCTCCCAGACTACTACACTGGGCAGTGCAGTATTGGGAGAAGGTGACCAGCCCTCTGTGGAGAAAGAAGTGGTTCAGGACTATTTACAAAAGGTGGACAAGCACAAGTTCATAGTGTCGGATTCACTGCATCCAAGGGTGCTAAAGGAGTTGGCAGATGTGATTGCAGAGCCATTAGCTATTATCTTTGAAAACTCATGGTGATCAGGTGAGGACCCGGCTGACTGGAAAAAGGCTAATGTAGTGCCCATCTTTAAAAAAGGGAAGAAGGAGGATCTGGAGAACTACAGGCAAGTCAGCCTCAACTCAGTCCCTGGAAAAATCATGGAGCAAGTCCTCAAGGAATCAACATTGAAGCACTTCGAGGAGAGGAAAGTGATCAGAAACAGCATGGATTCACCAAGGGCAAGTCATGCCTGACTAACCTAATTGCCTTCTATGATGAGATAACTGGCTCTGTGGATGAGGGGAAAGCAGTGGACGTGTTATTGCTTGACTTTAGCAAAGCATTTGACATGGTCTCCCACAGTATTCTTGCCAGCAATATGGCAATAAAGAAATATGGGCTGGATGAATGGACGATAAGGTGGATAGAAAGCTGGCTAGATCATTGGGCTCAACCGGTAGTGATCAATGGCTCAACATCTAGTTGGCAGCCGTTATCAAGTGGAGTGCCCCAAGGGTGGGTCCTGGGGCCAGTTTGTTCAATATCTTTATTAATGATCTGGAGGATGGTGTGGATTTCACCCTCAGCAAGTTTGCAGATGACACTAAACTGGGAGGAGAGATAGATACACTGGAGGGTAGGGATAGGATACTGAGGGACCTAGACAAATTAGAGGACTGAGACAAAAGAAATCAGGTGAAGTTCAATAAGGACAAGTGCAGAGTCCTGCACTTAGGAAGGAAAAATCCCATGCACCGCTGCAGACTAGGGACTGAATGGCTAGGCAGCAGTTCTGCAGAAAAGGACCTAGGGGTTACAGTGGACGAGAAGCTGGCTATGAGTCAACAGTGTGCCCTTGTTGCTAAGAAGGCTAATGGTATTTTGGGCTATATAAGTAGGAGCATTGCCAGCAGATTGAGGGACGTGATCATTCCCCTCTATTCGGCATTGGTGAGGCCTCATCTGGAGTACTTTATCCAGTTTTGGGCCCCACGCTACAAGAAGGATGTGGAAAAATTGGAAAGAGTCTAGCAGAGGGCAACAAAAATTATTAGAGGGCTGGAGCATGTGACTTACGAGGAGAGGCTGAGGGAAGTGGGATTATTTAGTCTGCAGAAGAGAAGAATGAGGCAGGATTTGATAGCTGCTTCCAACTACGTGAAAGGGGGTTCCAAAGAGTATGGAGCTCGGCTGTTCTCAGTTGTAGCAGATGACAGAACGAGGAGTCATGGTCTCAAGTTGAGTGAGGGAGGTTTAGGTTTGATATTAGGAAAACTTTTTCACTAGGAGGGTGGTGAAGCACTGGAATGGGTTACCTAGGGAGGTGGTAGAATCTCCTTCCTTAAAGGTTTTTAAGGTCAGGCTTGACAAAGCCCTGACTGGGATGATTTAGTTAGGGATTGGTCCTGCTTTGAGCAGGGGGTTGGACTAGATGACTTCCTGAGATTCCTTCCAACCCTATGATTCTATGATTCTAAGATCCCTTTCTCGAGTGGTAACAGGTAATTTAGACCCCATCATTTTATATGTATAGTTGCGATTATGTTTTCCAATGTGCAATTCTTTGCATTTATCAACATTGAATTTCATCTGCCATTTTGTTGCCCAGTCACCTAGTTTTGTGAGATGCTTTTGTAGCTCTTTGCAGTCTGCTTTGGACTTAACTATCTTCAGTAGTTTTGTATCATCTGCAAGTTTTGCCACCTCCCTCTTTACCCCTTTTTCCAGATAATTTATGAATTTGTTGAATAGGACTGGTCCCAGTACAGACACCTGGGGGACACCACTATTTACCTCTCTCCATTCTGAAAACTGACCATTTATTCCTACCCTTTATTTCCTATCTTTTAACCAGTTACCAATCCATGAGAGGACCTTCCCTTTTATCCCATGGCAGCTTACTTTGCTTAAAAGCCTTTGGTGAGGACCTTGTCAAAGCTTTTCTGAAAATCTAAGTGTACGCTGTATCCACTGGATCCCCCTTGTTCACATGCTTGTAGATCGCCTCAAAGAATTTTAGTAGATTGGTGATGCATCATTTCCCTTTTAAAAAACCGTGTTGACTCCTCTCCAACAAATTATGTTCATCTATGTCTGATAATTTTGTTCTTTACTATAGTTTCAATGCTTACCGGCCTATAATTGCCGGGATCACCACTGGAGCCCTTTTTAAAAATTGGCATCACATTAGCTATCCTCCAGTCATCTGGTGCAGAAGCTGATTTAAATGATAGGTTACAGACCACAGTTAGTAGTTCTGTAATTTCACATTTGAGTTCCTTCAGAACTCTTTGGTGAATACCATCTGGTTCTGGTGACATATTACTGTTTAGTGTATCAATTTGTTCAAAAACCTCCTCTAATGACACCTCAATCTGGGACAGTTCCTCAGATTTGTCACCTAAAAAGAATGGCTCAGCTTTGGGAATCTCCCCCACATCCTCAGCTGTGAAGACCAATGCAGTGAATTTATTTAGTTTCTCCACAATGGCCTTATCATCCTTGAGTGCTCCTTTAGCATTCTGATTTTCCCGTGGCCCCACTGGTTGTTTAGCGGGCTTTCTGGTTTTGATGTACTTACAAAAATTTTGCTGTTACTTTTTGAGTCCTTGGCCAGCTGCTCCTCAAATTCTTTTTTGGGCTTCCTAATTATATTTTTACACTTCATTTGCCAGAGTTTATGCTCCTTTCCATTTTCCTCAGTAGGATTTAACTTCCACTTTTTAAAGGATGCCTTTTTGCCTCTCACTGCTTCTTTTACTTTGTTGTTTAGCCGTGGTGGCACTTTTTTGGTTCTCTTACTATGTTTTTTAATTTGGGGTGTACATTTAATTTGAGCCTCTATTATGGTGTCTTTAAAAAATTTCCAGGCAGCTTTCAGGGATTTTGGTGTTATACCTTTTAATTTCCTTTTAACATCCTCATTTTTGTGTAGTCCACCTTTCTGAAATTAAATGCTACAGTGTTGGGTTGCTGTGGTATTTTCCCCCACAGGGATATTAAATTGTATCATGTTATGGTCACTGTTACCAAGCAGTCCAGCTATAGTCACCTCTTGGACCAGATCCTGTGCTCCATTTAGGACTAAATCAAGAATTGCCTCTCCCTTCATGGATTCTAGCACTAGCTGCTCCAAGAAGCAGTCATTTAAGGTGTCAAGAAACTTTGTCTCTGCATCCCGTCCTGAGGTGACATGTACCCAGTCAATATGGGGATAGTTGAAATCCCCTATTATTATTGAGTTTTTTATTTTTATAGCCTCTCTAAACTCCCTGAGCATTTCACAGTCACTGTCACCATCCTGGTCAGGTGGTTGGTAATTTATCTCTACTGCTATATTCTTATTATTCAAGCATGGAATTACTATCTCTAGAGATTTTATGCTACAGTTTGGTTCATTTAAGATTTTTACTTCGTTTGATTCTATGCTTTCTTTCACATATAGTGCCACTACCCCCCCAGCACGACCTGTTCTATCCTTCCGATATATTTAGTACCCTGGTATTACCATGTCCCATTGATTATCCTCATTCCACCAAGTTTCTGTGATGCCTGTTAAATCAATATTCTCATTTAATATGAGATATTCACTTTCACCCATCTTATTATTTAGACTTCTAGCATTGGTATATAAGCACTTTAAAAACTTGTCACTTTTCAGATGTCTGCCATTACATGATGTAATTGAATGGGACTCTTTTTCATTTGACTGTTTCTCATCAGCCCCTACACATATTTTATCGTCTTCCATCATCTCCTCCTTATTGGACATAGAGAATTTCCATTAATAGATCCTCCCCCTAAGGGATGGCTCTGTCCGAACCATGTGCTCCTCCACACCTGTCGACTTTCCCCCAGCCTTTCGTTTAAAAACTGCTCTACGACCTTTTTAAGTTTAAGTGCCTGCAGTTTGGTTCCATTTTGGTTTAGGTGGAGCCCATCCTTCCGTTTTGAGATCTCTCAGTGAGACAGTTTTTAATCCATCTAATACGCACCCTGTTAGTGCCACATAATGCACGTTTTTTAATCAAAATGTCATGTGGTAATAAGTCAAATCCCTTGGAGAAATCCAAGCTTATTGTATCAACACAGTGACCTTTATCAACTAGAACTGTAATCCTGTTAAAAAAAGACAACAGGTTTGTTTGACAAGACCTTGCGTCCATGAAACCATGCTGACGTTATACATTTCTAGCCTCCCATTCTCTGTTGATGGAGTCCTGAATTAACTTCTCCACTATTTTACCCAGGATGGATGTCAGGCTAACTGATCTGTAGTTCCCTATGGTTTCCCTTTTACCTTTTTACAGTATTGGAATTATGTTGGCTGTCCTCCACGTCGGTGGAATGCCCCCCGTTTTCCAGGATTCGTTAAGAATTAGCATTAGTGATTCTGAGAGTGCTGCAGTTAATGCCTTTGCCTCGGGGTGATGTTGTCCGCGCCCATTGGTTTGGAAATGTTCGGTTTCAGCCGATGCTGCCGCACATCCTCCGTTGTTGCAGATGGTAAGCTTTTTATTCCATCCGTAACATCATATGGGATGGACACATCCTCTGGCTTTGTTCCAAGCACAGAACAGAACATTTCTCTTGAACATTTCTGCCTTTTCTATATCACTATTTACAGTTTTGCCATCTGCATCTAGCAATGGATCTATACCTGACCTGGCGGTATTTTTTTGTGGGCAGACACCTTCCTTGCCATGGAGATATTGTAAAAATCGTTGAGCATATTTCCATACCCAAGCGTTTCTTTGGCTGTACTCTATCTCTCTAACGATGGAATCAGACCTTCAGAGAAATAATGGGACTCAAACACGGAACAAAGATACAAAATATCTCTGGCCCCATAGAGCAACCCTCACAGCACCACCATCTCAGAGCAGTTAGTCACCTTAACCTATGTGAAGGAGATGTATGTTTGCTTTCCGGCGAGGCTGTGACACAGCATGCCCTGTGTTTGATTACAAGATGCTTCTGTTACAAGGCCCTTCCATTTATTTTTTAAACACCTCAGCAAATCCCTGCCAAGATATTTTATGCCAATGGTCCTGTAGCACCTTTGTGAACAAATGGTTCTGATTTGGGATGGCATTCACATCAGGGCTCAGCCAGAAATGCAGTTCTGAAAGCCAACAGACTACAATTCTTCCACTGAACCAACACAGCCTTGTGATTAACTTCAAGAGCAACAGCAAACACACGTCCAGATCCCTACCCTATTGGGCATGCTCACTAGAAGAGTATTTATCTCTTCAGAAAATAGCTAAGAACCTCTGATTAACCTGTCTATCCAATCCCTGCTAAAACTACTGTGAAGAATAGCCTCCTACACAGAATTGCATTCCTGTGCAAATGACATCAGACGTTGCTGCAAGGGTCTGCTGGACTAGAGGGATTCCACTCACTTTCATGTGCAACGTACAGGGTTCGTTAATTTAGCAGACAAAGGCATACCCATATCCAATGACTGAAAGCTGAAGTTAGATAAATTAAAACTGGAGAAAAGGTACATTTTTTTAACAATGAATATAACTAACCTTTAAACAACTAATTTATGGATGTGGTGGATTCTTCTCTTGAAATCTTGAAATCGGGATTGGATGTTTTTTTAAAAGATCTGCACTAGCTCAAGTAGAAGTTTGGGCTTGGTACAGGAATTACTCTGTGAAATTCTGTGGCCTGTCTTATGAAAGAGATCGGAGGAGATGAGCATAATGGTCCTTTCTGGCATTAAGATATGTGGAAGATTAACCACCTGGGTCATCAGGGCAATTCTGTCTAAGGTCATTATCATCTTTCTAGATTCTTATAGCTCACCCATTAGAGCACCTTCCAGCAATCCATAAAGTGAGGTGTTGCATCAGATTTCCTTCTCAGTTTCTGTCCCTGGGGAAACATGCATATGGTGTTCTTGTTGTAGGGTTGTGGGGTGTCATAAACATACAGCTACGGGTAACATAAAATCCCTCCTTTACCTGTAAAGGGTTAATCAGTTCCATTAACCTAGTTGGCACCTGACCAGAAGGCCCAATAGGGAAAGAAGATACTTTCAAATCTGGGTGGGAGGAAGATTTTTGTTTGTGCTCTTTGTTGTTCTCTCCAAGACAAAGAGAGAGACCAAGCAAGTAATCCAGCTCCTACTGAATGATACATCTAAAATTACAGAAATAGTAAATAATAGTAAGGAAATGCGTTAGATTATCTTTTGTTTTAGCTTGTGAATTTTCCCTATGCTAAGAGGAAGGTTTATTCCTTTTTTTTTTTTTGTAACTTTAAAGTTTTGCCTAGAGGGGAATCCTCTGTCTTTTAAACCTTATTACCCTGTAAAATTACCTTCCATCCTGATTTTACAGAGGTGCTTCTTTTACTTTTTTTCTTTATAATAAAGTTCTGTTTTTAAGAATCTGATTAGGTTTTAGTGTCCTAAAAACCCAAGGGTCTGGTCTGTGCTGACCTTGTGTACTCTCAACCCTTCCCAGGAAAGGGGGTGAAGGGCTTGGGGGGATATTTTGGGAAAACAGGAATTCCAAGTGGTCCTTTTCCTAAATCTTTGCCTAACTCACTTGGTGATGGCAGCGATACCATCCAAGGACAAGGAAGAATTTGCGCCTTGGGGAAGTTTTTAACCTAAGCTGGTAGAAATAAGCTTGGGGGTCTTTCATGCGGGTTCCCACATCTGTACCCTAGAGTTCAGAGTGGGGAGGGAACCCTGACAGGGGGGAGGGGAGTAATTATCTGATAGGTGAATTTTTCAAAAAGAAAAGCAGTACTTGTGGCACCTTGGAGACTAACAAATTTATTTGAGCATAAGCTTTCGTGAGCTACAGCTCACTTCATCAAATGCATCCGATGAAGTGAGCTGTAGCTCCCGAAAGCTTATGCTCAAATCAATTTGTTAGTCTCTAAGGTGCCACAAGTCCTCCTTTTCTTTTTGCGAATACAGACTAACACGGCTGATACTGTGAATTTTTCAGTTACAGTGAGGTTACAGAAGTGCATCTTGCCCTTGAATCAGAGAGTGGGATGTTGGAGGTGGTTCTCGGGGAGTGAGTTCTATATGGTCTTGGACCAGCCCCTGGAAAGTGCTGTCTGTTGCACAAACACCTTTACAGTGGACAATCTCATTGTGCCTGTGTGGGAGTTGTTGTGGGAGATTGAGGTCCCGATGCTCCAGGCAATCTTTTAGGTGTCCTGGACTCATTCTGTTCATGTCTTGAAGATAGAAACCGAAGACTTGTATTTGATGAAGTGATTTTGGGGAGACGATGTTGTGAGTGGAGGGCAGGTCTGATGTGTTCCTGACAATCCATGCTGCTGAGGAGAAGGGCTACCACATTGTTCTCAAGGGTGGGACAGAGCCTTCTAGCCAAGCGGAGCTGGTACATGCTACTCACAGGTGTGGCAATATGAGAGCTCAGTGACAGTGAGGAATCTGGTAGCCTTCTAAACTATGGATTGACTTGACCAGTGTTAGGGGGATTATTCCTTCACCTGCTTACTTCCCTGGTCCTTCTTGCATGAACAGAGAGCAACAATACCCGAAGTTCAAAGGTGCAAACAATTCCATGTTTATTGGGACGAACTTCCAGCAAGCATGATTCCAGTTTCCTTCCTTAGTGTCCCCCTTCCCAGCTCTGATACCACAGAGCCTTACCTGTGTCCCTGTTCCCGTTCCTGCCGTTAGCTAAACCTGATTCCAATTTCCCCACCCCCATTCCCTGTTCCCATTTCCCCCCACACACCCACCCACTTCCTGACTGACTGCAGACTATATAGTAAAACTTGAGTTCTGCTTAGCTATACCTTAACCAGTCATTTTACTGACATTTAACTAACCAATCCTAACCTATTGTAGCATGATTATTTAACCAGTTATATCCCATCACCTTCATTAGTTTACACCCAGCAAAATTAATTATACAGCAGACGGAAACAATCACAGAACCAGACAGAGATTATACAGACAAACAGTAGCAAAGTGGGAACTATAATGACAAAACAATACAGAAGTGAGGATTTCACATCCCAGCTATTGCTAAGTGAGTTCTTGCCAGACAGGATGCTACCAAACTAAGTTTCCTTTTATATCTTCCAGGCTCTTCCCTTTCTCTGGAGGCAATAGGCATTATCAGGGCAGGATTGTATCCTAACTGCCCAATGGCACCTGCTTTCAATGCGACGAGTTTGGAATGTGAGGAGGTGACCGGTCGCTTCCCAGCTTATGGCTGCCCCTGCTGCTTAGCCAAAGGCCTTAGCCTAAGCACAGGGCCTCAGACTGTCGCGGGGAGAGAAGGCCCTTACACCGGCTGACAGTGATTTTGATTCTTTCTTTCTTTTATACCTCTACAACTAGCTAAGTGTTAAGAATACACCTACATTCTTAAAGTATAGGCCTTTACAGACAGGCCTGAATATCTGTATCCTAACAACCAGCTGTGGGTGTGAGTTTTCATCCGGGGAGACTGCACCAGGGCTGCAAACTCCTCAAATCATTTTTCCCCTCTGTCACATGCTACGGTTTAACTTCAATCAGTTCTGCAGAAGCTGAACTCAGCCGAATTGTGGGTGGCCGTGGTATTGTCATATGTTCTATAGGACAAAGATAGCTGTGTGTTACCCCTGCATTGTTGGCATTTAAGTCTATGTTGTCTCAATAGGGGTATGGGACTGGAGAGAGAACTGATCTTTGTGGGACTCTGCATGCAAAAGGCCAGGTGGCAGAAGAGCAGTTTCTTTTCGCTCTCCTTTGGGGTGAGTCCTTCTAGGAGGGATTCAGAACATTTGGAGGCATTCCTCTGGATTCCTGAAACAAAAGGAGTACTTGTGGCACCTTAGAGACTAACAAATTTATTTGAGCATAAGCTTTCGTGAGCTACAGCTCACTTCATCTGGATTCCTGCTGTCTCCTTCAGGTGAGAGAGCAGAACCTCATGATCAACAGTGACAAAAGCTGCAATAAGAAAAGGAGTACTTGTGGCACCTTAGAGACTAACAAATTTATTAGAGCATAAGCTTTCATGAGCTACAGCTCACTTCATCGGTTGCAGCTTATGCTTATGCTCTAATAAACTTGTTAGTCTCTAAGGTGCCACAAGTACCCCTTTTCTTTTTGCGAATACAGACTAACACGGCTGCTACTCTAAAAGCTGCAATACGCTTCAGGAATGGAAGAACAGTTGCTTGTCCTTCATCCACTGACAGCAAGAGAAAAACCATCAGTGCCACTTGTCGTCAGATGTTTGGCTTGCATATGTGCTTTTTCTGTGTGCTGTACTGACTCCATGATTTGCTCTGAATCCAGTTTACGCAGAATCCTGTATATTGAACCAGCTAGCTAGGCTTAAAGGTAACTTTTAGCTACCTGCTCTGTGTGCTTGCTGAGGAATAGAAGTTTTGATGTTACATACTTTGTTAGCTGGGTGTGATGCTTCAGTGATGATGGTCACCTAACTGCCAGACATTCCTCCACAGAATGAGGCACTGGCTGTTTCACTCAGAAGAGAAACAAATTGCTCATGGGTCTCAATAACCAGCCAGGAGGGCTCGGGCCTCATTCACAGGTAGTGGATCATACCTCCATTAGTGTGAGAGCAACAGAAGGAGGACAGTCGACTTAAAAAAAAGCCAACTTCAGCAGTCTCAGGGAACTGGTACGCGTAGATACGGTCCTGTGGGAAGAAAAAACTAAGGGAAAAAGGAATTCAGAGGAGCTGGCAGTTTCTTACGGAGACAATATTATAGGTACAACTGCAAACTATCCCTATGTGAAGGAAAGTCAGAGCCATATTGGCTGCGTACTATTCATCCTATCAGGAGCTCTTTAATGACCTGAAAATTGAAAACTACTGCTACAAAAAGCATGAATGAATTGCAGAGGAGTATCAAAGAACAGCACAAGCATGTAGGGACAAAATCAGAAAGGTTAAGGCACAAAATGAGTTACACCCAAGCAAGGGATATAAAAGGCAATAAGAAGAGGTTCTTTAAATATATTAGGAGCAAGAGAAAAATGAAGGAAAGTGCAGGTCCCCTACTTAGTGAGGAAGAAGAGCTAATAACTGATGACATCAAAAAGGCTGAGGTGTTTAGTGCCTGTTTTGCTTTGGTCTTCACTAAAAGGGTTGATGGTGACTGGTCACTCAATACAATTAATATTAACAAAGGGGAAGGAATACAAGCTAAAGTAGGGAAAGAACCGGTTAAAGAGCATTTAGTTAAGTTAGAAATATTCAAGTCAGCACTGCCTAATGAAATTCACCCTGGGATACTTAAGGAACTAGCTGAAGCAATCTTGGCACCATTAATGGTTATCTTTGAGACCTGATTGAGAATGGATTTGGTCCCAGAGGCCTGGAGAGAGCAAACATAGTACCTGTTTTTAAAAAGGGGAACAAAGAGAATGCAGGGAATTAGAGACTGGTGAGCCCTGACTTCTGTAACTGGCGAAATACTGGAATAAATTATTAAACAATCATTTTGTAAGCACCTAGAGCAGTAGTGGGCAACCTGAAGACTGCGAGCCTCACGCAGCCCATCAGGGTAATCCACTGTGGGTTTCCAGACAGTTTATTTACATTTGCATGGCCGCCTGTAGCTTCTAGTGGCCATGGTTTGCCGTTCCTGGCCAATGGGAGCTGAGGAAAGCAGTGGCCAACACATCCCTGTGGCCTGCGCTGGTTCCCGCAGCTCCCATTGGCCGGATAATGGAGTGGAAAGTATTGTTTATAAAATTTGCAGATGACACCAAGCTTGGAGGGGTTGTGAGTGCTTCAGAGAACAGGATTAGAATTCTAAGTGACCTTGACAATTTGGAGAATTGGTCTGAGACCAATAAGATGAAATTCAGTAAAGATAAGTGCAAAGTACTTCATGTAGGAGGGGAAAATCATATGTACAGCTAAAAAATGAGGAATAACAGGCTAGGTGGTAGCACTGCTGAAAAGGATCTGTCAGTCAGAGTTGATCACTGAAGTACTCACTGCTTTTTTTGCCTCGGTCTTCACAGACAAGGTCAGCTCCCAGACTGCTGCACTGAGCAGCAAAGTATGGGGAGGAGGTGACCAGCCCTCTGTGGAGAAAGAACAGGTTAAGGACTATTTAGAAAAGCTGGTCATGAACAAGTCCATGGGTCCAGATCTAATGCATCCGAGAGTGCTGAGGGAGTTGGCTGATGTGATTGCTGAGCTCGTGGCGATCCAGGGAGATCCCAGACGATTGGAAAAAGGCAATTATAGTGTCCATCTTTAAAAGAGGGAAGAAGGAGAATCCGAAACACTACAGTCTAGTCAACCTCACCTCAGTCCCTGGAAAAATCATGGAGCAGGTCCTCAAGGAATCCATTTTGAAGCACTTGGAAGAGAGGAAGGTGATCAGGAACAGTCAGCATGGATTCACCAAGGGCAAGTCATGCCTGACCAATCTGATTGACTTCTGTGATGAGATAACTGGTTCTGTGGATATGGGGAAAGCACTGGATGTGATATACCTTGATTTTAGCAAAGCTTTTGATACAGTCTCCCACAGTGTTCTTGCCAGCAAGTTAAAAAAGTATGGATTGGATGAATGGACTATGAGGTGGATAGAAAGTTGGATAGATTGTCGGGATCGACGGGTAGTGATCAAAGGCTTGATGTCTAGTTGGCAGCTAGTATCATGCGGAGTATCCCAGGGGTCGGTCCTGGGGCCGGTTTTGTTCAACATCTTCATTAATGATCTGAATAATGGGATGGATTGCACCCTCAGCAAGTTCACGGTTGACTCTAAGCTTGGGGGAGAGGTAAATACAATGGAAGATAGGGATAGGGTCCAGAGTGACCTAGGCAAATTGGAGGATTGGGCCAAAAGAAATCTGATGAGGTTCAACAAGGAAAAGTGCAGAGTCCTGCACTTAGGACGGAAGAATTCAATGCACTGCTACAGGCTGGGGACCGACTGGCTAAGCAGCAGTTCTGCAGAAAAGGACCTGGGGATCACAGTGGATGAGAAGTTGGATACGAGTCAGCAGTGTGCCCTTGTTGCCAAGAAAGCCAATGGCATTTTGGGCTGCATTAGTAGGAGCATTGCCAGCCAATCGAGGGAAGTGATTATTCCCCTCTGTTCAGCACAGGTGAGGCCACATCTGGAGTATTGTGTCCAGTTGTGGTCCCTTCTAGCCCTATGGGTCTGTGATTCAGATCCCTTCTGGAATCTCTCTTCTTCCCCTAAGTATTGCCTTCAGCCCAGCATGCAGCTGCCTTTGATTGCTTTGAAAGATTGCATCAAAGATGTGCTGTATCAAAGCTGCTGCCCGCTGATAGAGATCCAGCTTTCCTGAAGCAGATAATCTGCTCCACTTGTCGTTAAATGATCTGCATTGCTTGTTTCAAGCAGATGTCTCCCAAGTGCATTAAGGCCTCAATGCACTGGGTGGATCCGGATGTGCAGTTGGGGCTGAGCTGCAGTTTACCCGATGAGGTACCCACCCATTTGTGTGGTAAGCGTGGATTGCCTCCATGGAAGAACTGAGTGCAGGAGGTGCTGAGTATGAGCTAGTGACCCTTCAAAACTTGGCGCCCCTATCTCCAGCCAGCTCCACACTGACACCTCTAGTACCCCTCTTCCCTGTGTTTGGGGGTGGAGCTGAGGAACCTCACTGGAAGTGCATGCTCCTGGGTTTTCCTAAGTTTACTGGGTTCATTTCTGAGGCTGTCTTGTGTGCAGCTGTACTGCCTTTGACGCAAAATCCAGCGGGACTCTGCACTGAGTCGGTCGCAGATCCCAGCACAATGGAAAGAATCTTTGCTCCGAGAGTTTGCTTTGTTGGCACAGGCCGCATGGTGGGCTCATGCTCAAGGGCCTGGGCGCCCCCTGCACTGAGGGCTTCAGCACAGTGAAGGTTAATATTTCTTCAGCCCTTCACTCAAGCACCATTGTGAGTGGTCTGAGCAGGACGACAGGGTTGTTCCTCTGCAGGATGGCTGTTAGCCTCTGACAAGTCCTCTGCATTGTCATGTAAGTGAGCTGTCCGCTGCAGCAATAACAATGACTCTCCTTTAGGTAATCCAGCCTCTTCTACAGGAATTGGCCATGCACATCCCTAGCAGTCATCTGCATGCACCTCAGGCCATGGGCCTATGAACCCCTCTCCCAGGGAACACCCTGCCAGGAAATACCTTCAACTGCCAGACTTCCTGTCCAGTCTTGGGATTGTGGCTTTTGGGGCATCTACTAAAGTGTTCTTAGACAATCTCCAGTTATCCTTTGCATTTTCTGATTGAAATCTTCCTCCCAGCTGATTTAGCTCATGATTAAGGCTGCAAGTCTGTCATGGAAGTCACGGATTCTGTGACTTTACAGGAACTCTGTGACTTCTGCAGCCGGCTGAATCGACTGACCCCAGAACCACCCAGCTTGGGTGGCCCCATGCCAGCTGCACCGGCCTCCCCAAGCCTACAGCAGCGGTGGCGGTCCTGGCCACCCCTCGCCAGCAGCAGCTGCGGCAGTCCCAGGCCAGCGGGGCTACCCCCAGCCAGTCACGGTGGTGGTGCTCCCGGGCCTCCCCCCACCCCGAGCACCAGCGGACACCCCGGAGCGCCCCTACCCCGAGCACCAGCGGGCGCCCCGGAGGCTTCCCCCAACACGAATTGGTGCCCCAGAGTCCCTCCTCCACAGCAGCAGCACCAGCATCCTCGGAGCCCCCAGAGCACCCAAGTGAACAAGTCATGGACAAGTCATGGGACCATGAACTTTTGTTTATTGCCCGTGATCTATCCATAACTTTTACTAAAAATACCCATGACTAAACCTTAGCCTTACTAATAATCATTTTCAGCTTTGTGAAATTGGCCCTTTTAAAGCACCAAGTATCTATATAACTGGTCTGGACTTTATTCTGCTTGCACATTATAGATGTGAACAAGTCATGATCACTTGTACCTCGTTCCCATTATTTTTTGTTCTGTGATCAGTTCCTCTGTCTGTCAAGACGAGGGTCTAATAAAGAATTCCTATTTCAGATGCTCCACTCTTTGCATTTGGAAATTGTCTCGATAATATGTAGAAATTCCCAGGATGTTGGCAGCGTGAGACCTCCAGCATAGGTCACTCAAATTGAAATCCCCAATGGTCATAGAGTTTTTTACCCCTACACATTATAGATAGGTGCTTGAAGAAGTGCTCATCCTGTAACCTTCTGTGATTTGGGAGTCTGTAGCAGACACATTCAAGGGAATGGCTTGGGAACCGGTAAATCCTCTCCCACCTTCTCTCTGCCCTTTTGTCCACTTGAGCCTTTCTAAATAGATTTCTTACCGTTGCTTTTTACTGTCCAGTCACGAAAATCATCCCATCAGGTCTCAGTAAGATGGAAAGATGGATGAAGAACGTTTCCTTCTTTCCAGGGTGGGTTTTTGTTTTTAATTGACAGCTCTTTGGAGCTGATCAGAGGTTAGACTAAATCCTGGCAGAGACCGATGAGCGGGAAGAGGGCAGGCAAAATGGGTGAAGGTGCACATGAATAGCTGCAGTTTGTCACAGGCTAAAACTTCCGCATCTGGACTGTACAAAGAAGTGCAGGTAAGTAGTTTTCCCTTGTTGTGCACTTTTAACCTCCTCATTGGCAACCTGCTCCCTGATCCATTCCCAGCAGGACTAATCATACCACTCCAAACTGCTGGGCAGCTTCCCTCAGACCCCATTTAAAATAAAACGACTAGGTTGCATAGCAAAGGTTGCCTACTTCCTCTCCTAGGCCACTGTGGAATTTCCCCCCCAGGACAAGTGCCTTGTGTCACCGAGTCTCCGGGCGATGTTCTGGAACTGCTCCCTACGAAGCCAGTCAGGACTCTGGGGAAGTCTCCTTTCTGGGAGCAGCCTGTCTGCAGGACCCACAGCTCACCCGGCTCCCCCCTTCCTGGGTCTGACCTCGGAGCATCCAGCATCCTCTGCCCCTCCGTGCGCTTCCCACAGCGAGTCCACCCAGGCGGGGTCCTGGGGAAGCCAGAGGGTCCTGCCCCCCAACTCCGCAGTCAGATGTGACTCTCAGACAACCAGTAAAACAGAAGATTTATTAGATGGCAGGAACATGGTCTAACACAGAGCTTGTAAGTGCAGAGAACAGGACCCCTCAGCTGGGTCCATTTTGGGGGCCAGATAACCACGTCTGCGCTTCACTCCACGTCCCCAGCCAGCCCCAACCGACTCCCCCTCCAGCCCCTCCTCCTCTGGGCTTTGTCCCTTTCCCGGGCCAGGAGGTCACCTGATCCCTTTGTTCTCCAACCCTTTATCTCTCACCTTGCGGGGGAAAGAGCCCAGGCCATCAGTTGCCAGAAAACAGGGTGTTGGCCATTCTCTGTGTCCAGACCCCTGCACATACCAGCCCTCTAGGGCTCTGCAAGGATCATACACCCTTATCCCCCCTAGATACTTAAGAACTGCATAGGGGAAACTGAGGCACCCCCACACTATTCAGAGAAAATATTAAGAACAGTCCCACTTCGTCACATCTTGTGAATACCTGGAGAATGGGAGCTGCTTACCATGGGAAAGGGGAGCTGTACCTACAGATGTGGTGGATTCTCCATCATTGGAAGTCTGACAGTCAAGACTGAGTATTTTTCTAAAAGATCTGCTCTCACTCAAACCAGAAGTCACGGGCTTGACGCAGGAATCACCGGGTGGCTTCTCTGCTCTGTGTAATGCAGGAGGTTAAACAGGATGATCAGAATGAGGCCATCTGTGAGTCTCTTCCCAAAAGGGTGCATCTCGCTTTGTCTGGGTTTAGAGGATTCCTTGCCCTGGAAGGGGACTAAAGGATTGAAGCGGGGAGAGGATTTTGTGCATATTGGGGAGCATATTTCCTAACTAGAAATGGGTTTGAAAACTAAGTAATCACTTGATTTCATTTAACAGGTTTCAGAGTAGCAGCCGTGTTAGTCTATATTCGCAAAAAAGAAAAGGAGTACTTGTGGCACCTTAGAGACTAACAATTTTATTTGAGCATAAGCTTTCGTGAGCTACAGCTCACTTCATCGGATGCATTCGGTGGAGAGGATGAATGATGCAATGGGCAGGCTGCTAGCTTCTTAGTACCTTTGCTAAAGTCCTGATCTGCCATAGGCTTTCTGTGTGCCTTGGGGCAGGGTCCTTAAGGCTAGATTTGCAAAGGGACATGGGCGCATAACTGCCTCCTTAGTACAACACCACTGACATTCACAAAACCACCACTCAGCTTCTGCCTACCCTGGGGTGCCTACATCCACAGAGGCACCTCCGTTTCCACTTGTAGACATGCAAAGCCATATAAGTCTTGGTGCCGTGGCACAGCTAATGATCTGGTGGGAACCTGCATTCACACCTAAGCCCTGGCATGACACTGAAGCCAGGCATCCCCCCCATATTGCCTGGGGGGACTGATCCACTCAGTGTGCTCAGTGCAGGTGTAACCCACACCAGAGATCACTGGGGTGAGCTGGTTGGGAATAGTGGGGGCTGGCTCTGTGTGTGTCCTCCCGTATACGCAATAACCCAGTGATTAGGGCATTCACCTGGGATGTGGGAAACCAGTGTTCAGATCCACCCTCTATTTAATTATTTACACACTGGAACAGCTTCCACAGGCAAAACTCAGACCCACCCACAATACCCCCCAGCCTGGGGGTTCAGGCACTCGCTTAGAAATGGGGGAAATCTGGGCTGAAGTCACTGCTCCAAATGAGCTAGAGAGGGGATTTGAAAACAGGTCTTCCCATCGTGTTCCTACCTACATGCCTCTAGCTTTCATCCAGATCATACCACACGATCCATTGTCTACAGCCAAGCTCTACGATATAACCGCATTTCCTCCAACCCCTCAGACAGAGACAAACACCTACAAGATCTCTATCATGCATTCCTACAACTACAATACCCACCTGCTGAAGTGAAGAAACAGATTGACAGAGCCAGAAGAGTACCCAGAAGTCACCTACTACAGGACAGGCCCAACAAAGAAAATAACAGAACGCCACTAGCCATCCCCTTCAGCTCCCAACTAAAACCTCTCCAACGCATCATCAAGGATCTACAACCTATCCTGAAGGACGACCCATCACTCTCACAGATCTTGAGAGACAGGCCAGTCCTTGCTTACAGACAGCCCCCCAACCTGAAGCAAATACTCACCTGCAACCACACACCACACAACAGAACCACTAACCCAGGAACCTATCCTTGCAACAAAGCCCGTTGTCAACTGTGTCCACATATCTATTCAGGGGATACCATGATAGGGCCTAATCGCATCAGCCACACTATCAGAGGCTCGTTCACCTGCGCATCTACCAATGTGATATATGCCATCATGTGCCAGCAATGCCCCTCTGCCATGTACATTGGCCAAACTGGACAGTCTCTACGTAAAAGAATGGACACAAATTAGACGTCAAGAATTATAGCATTCAAAAACCAGTTGGAGAACACTTCAGTCTCTCTGGTCACTCGATTACAGACCTAAGAGTGGCTATCCTTCAACAAAAAAGCTTCAAAAACAGACTCCAACAAGAGACTGCTGAATTGGAATTAATTTGCAAACGGGATACAATTAATTTAGGCTTGAATAGAGACTGGGAATGGATGAGTCATTACACAAAGTAAAACTATTTCCCTAGGTTATTTCTCCCCCCCCCACCCCACCCCCACTGTTCCTCAGATATTGTTGTTAACTGCTGGAAATAGCCTACCTTGCTTGTCACCATGAAAGGTTTTCCTCCTTTCCCCCCCCTGCTGCTGGTGATGGCTTATCTTAAGTGATCACTCTCCTTACAGTGTGTATGATAAACCCATTGTTTCATGTTCTCTGTGTGTGTATATCAATCTCCCCTCTGTTTTTTCCACCAAATGCATCCGATGAAGTGAGCTGTAGCTCACGAAAGCTTATGCTCTAATAAATTTGTTAGTCTCTAAGGTGCCACAAGTACTCCTTTTCTTTTTGCGAATACAGACTAACGCGGCTGCTACTCTGAAACCTGTCATTAATCAGCTGTGATACTCATTCCAGGCAGTAGAGGGCAGCAGCACCCAGATCCAGCACTTTGGACCTGATGGTGTGTAGCATGTGTACGTTCATGGGTGTGTGTCTCTGTCTGCAGTGCATGCATCTGGGTGTGCTGAGGAAGCGAGTTTCTACTGCAGCGTGTGTGTGTGGTGCACACTCTGTCTGTCTTGCACAGGTGTCTGTCTGTAGTGCTTCCTGTTCCCTCTGGTGCGCGGGAACCATGCAGACATGTCCCTGGAGGGTGTATTTCTCCAGGCAGTGCCTGGATGCTTTGGCTCTTTGTTTCTCTGTTGCTGCACTCGGGTGTATCAGCCTGAACGGCTACACACATGTAGTTGTGGATTTGGGACTGGCACGTTCCCTGCCCTCTTGCTGTGCCTTGCTCTTTCCGGTTTGGCATGTAAAACTCCTTCGCTGTGCTGCTGAAAAGCACTGAGATCTCTGATTAATTCCACTCTGATGTCAGGCATGCGGCTCTGCTGGGAGGGATTTACAGAGCTGCATTTAAGCTCTCGTTCACTGAGAGAATCTTTCTCTGTCTCTTCCCTCCCCCCTTCCCCTTCCCCCCCACCGCCGCCCCAGCTCTCTGAAAATGTGTAGACATTTTTCTGTTGAAAGGGTCGCTAACGCTTGGGGTCGGTTCAGAGCTTTGCATTTGATTCCCTCTCTTTACCACTGGATATTTTTTTATTCTTCTCATTTAGCTGCCGTTGAGGACAGAGAGAGCAGCTTTGTTAGAATAGGACAATGAAATGAACAGCCCCCTTTTTTTTCCCTAATGACAGCCCGTTACTTAGCAACGGGGTGGGGGGATTTTAACAGAAGATCAGAGCGTCAGGATGAGGAGATAAACTCTGTCATTCTCTCTCCCAGGAAACTTACTAAAGAGCCACCTTCCCTTTTGACAGGCTCCTGATTTTTTTCCTCCCAAGAGCCAGCAGGAAAGTCTCAGAATCCTCCCTGATGGCTGGCTGGCTGCCTCCCCTTGCAACTCCTCTGCTCAGGCACCCCACTCTTCAGTGACATCCTAAGGGCATCATGTAAAGGGAAGCCCAGTGTGGGATCAGTAAGCTCTCTGCATACACATGCAGGTGACTGAGAGGGGGATCCGTGGGCAGAAGGGAGAGCCAGACGGCCAGGGCTGACCCTTACCCACACAGGGAGGGAAAGGAGCGTTCGCCTTTTTGTTCTGACAGTGGGCAAGGGCGGGAGGGAGAGAGACTGTGCCCAGCTCCGTGCTGAGAGCAATGGTTGCTTCGAAGAGGTCTCCGTGTGAAAGGCAGAGAGGCCACCTGCACCTGGCAGCATGGTGCTGAAATCTAACCCTAGCATCATTCTCTTGTGCTCTTTCCTGCCCAGTGACTACATCATCGAGGAGAAGACAGCCGTGCTGCAGAAGAGGGAGCATGAGGGATTCGGGTTTGTGTTGCGAGGGGCCAAAGGTAAGGTCTGCTTTATTTCACTCAGGGCTGGGGCTGGGAGGGGAAGCTCCCTATCTACAGGGCCCTGCTCTGGCTGGCTGCACTGGTGTTACACATGCTGGCCCATGGGCCCCTGTACAGCAGGGCTCTCTGGGGACTCTCCCTCCCCTTGTCTCATGCCCAGGTACATTAGAGGTTAACCCTATTCTGAACATTGTCCATACCTGGGATTTCGTGGCAAATGTGCGGCCGTTGCACACTGACTGGTAGGTCTCTGCTAGACTCTGTGCTGTGCAGAAAACTCTGCATGCCGAGGAGTTTCACCTTCAGCCTATTGCATGTGGACAGTGTGCATGCTCTGTGCATGCGTGATTCAGACTGGGAGCCCCTCAGAGCAGGGCCCGTGTGCAGCCCCAGGCCCCCACATTGACTGTGAATTTGGAGACCAGTTACTACAGTCACTGGCTGTGTTGGGGCATAACTCCAGGCTGGGAAGAAGAATCGTGCTGGTAGTGCCTCTGTTCTGAGGCAGCTACTTGTGGCACTGTGCTGTCACCACACCTGCTGGCATCAAGGGGACATTTCCATTCCTCACACTGTCTTGAGGAATTCCTTGGCTCACGCTGCCAGTGCATCTGGCTCACATAGTAGCTATTGTGGCTCATATTACCAGGAATTGTTACCAGAAAGAATCCCTCAGGGACAGAGAGTGATTGAGCTCATATATTGGCATTGACTAACCAGTGTTAGCCCTGAGCTAGGAGCATGGGGAAGGCAGGGGATTCCTAGGACAGAGGGTCATTTTTCCAGAAATCTCAGGTTGAAGACTGGGGCAGACCCAGCACTGAAGTGTAATCAGATCAGTATGGGAGAACATAGCCACAGTGATGTCTGTCTGTGTCCCCTCCTGCTGCCCAGGAGACATGGTATCTATAGGGAAGGCTTGGAGAGTGGCTGCCAGCTTTGCATAGGAGATCTGCTCCTTTTCGAGACCTTGCTGTGGGTGGAGACCCTTTTGATTTGGGTTTGAGCCCCACAAGTGATTTCCTCCTAGCATTCACCGATTGTCTTTTTCTGCATGTATCACAGAAGGGTTTTTTGTGCAAGTGTGTGTGTCTTTCAGTACGTGTGTGTGTGTGTGTGTGTGTGTGTGTGTGTGTGTGTGTCCTACTGATATCTGCAAGTCTGCAAATTGTGTAATGAAACTTCCCAGCCCTCAGCATGGCATCTCCCTTTCTCACGGGTTCGATTGTCATGGTGCGGGGTTACTCCCGTAACGAGCAGCTTTTCTCCTATTCTCTCAGGCTTTCTCTGTTTCCTCTCCTCAAGTTTGTATGCTTTATATTTTCTTGTGTCTGCTGATAGCTGGCGGAAGAGACTCCAGGCAGGTTAGACAATGGGCATTTGGCTGTGGGGCTCTGCAGCCAAATGAGTCTTTGTGGGATTTTTGGTATAAATATGGTTTAGAGTCTATATGACTCTGGGGGCCACAACACTGCTATCAGAGGCCATGGGGAAGCATATCAGAGGGTCATGGAGGTGAAGGTGGCTTTGAGGGCAGGCCTTGTAGGGGTGAAGGTCTCTGATTAGTGAGGGATGGGTGTGGCTCACTTGGGAACCCATCACTCTCCCATGGTCGCAAACTGTTAATCTGGGAGTCATCCTTGACCCCTCTCTCCCCTTTACGTTCCCCTGATTAAAGCTACTGCCAAGCCCTGCTTCTTCCTCTATAGCATGCACCAATCCACCCATCCTCCGTTCCCACTTCCAGAAGCCTTGCCCATGCCCTGGTGACACCCAGCCGGGGTTGCAGCCTCCATCTTTCTGGATAACCCACTCACCCCTCCCACCTGTTTATGTGACTGAAGAAAACATAAACCAGCCCCCATCCCTTCCTGTGCCCACTGTTATCACAATAAGTATAAGGGGTGTTTCCCGCTCCCAGAGTAACGGCACGCACAGACAAGTGCACAGACCAGGCACTGATGTCCGCTCACCCTACAGCAGCCATAACTTTATTATTGATTTGGCACGTCCTGGGGCCAGGTGCTTGACAGACATACAGAAACTGGTGGGCCCTGCCTCAGGGACTTTGCCATCTAAATGAGTACTCGGCAGTTAGGTGAATAGTGAAAACATCCCCAGCTATGTGAATTGGAGTAAAAAAACCAGACAGGCTATAAGCCCCCATGCTTGAAGGCAGGTCGCAGCCACTAGCTGACTGGGTTGGGGGAGAAGAAGCCCCACTCGTCAGGTTATTCCCTACATGGTTTTTGTACTTTCCTATGAGGCAGCTGGTCCGAAGTCTGGTTGGAGCTGGGATCTTGGGCTGATCCTGTTCCTATTTCTCTTCCAAATGCTGTTGCTGAACTCCTCTTCTTGTCCTGCCTCTCTGAGCGTGTCATCTGCCCCCTTCCTTTTTCAAGTCCCTTCATTGGCTCTACCAGTCTCAGATTCAAATTCCTTGTCCTTGCCGTCAGGTCTCTACCCAGTTCTGCCCCTGCCTGCCTCTCTTCTCTCATCACTTGCTGCTTCCTTGCTTAGGACCTGCACTCTATCAACTCCAGTTTCCTCCATCTGCCGTGAGCACTTCCACCTTCCCTTACTCTCCTCTGTGCCTGGAACAACCTCCTTGGTCTTACAGGCCACACAATATCCTTCTCTTCAGATCCCAGTGTTGTATGTCTGATGCCGAACCGCACACTTGCACCACACTAATTATTGAAAAGTAAACAAAGCACAAATGGAAGATGTATATGTAATGTGGTGTATCCACTGCAGAGTCAAGTAAACTCATGAGGGAAAGGATGGTGCCACGGTTAGGATGCTAGTCTGGGACTCTGGACCCATAATTCACAGATTCCAAGGCCAGAAGAGACCATTGTGATCATCTAGTCTGACCTCCTGCGTATAATAGGCCTTCAAGCTTCCCCAAAATAATTCAGTTCCCTCCCTCGTCACAGACTTCCTGTGTGGCTGTGGGCAAGTCTCTGTGTGCCATTCTGTACCATGAGATGACTGAACTTTCCAACCTCACAGGGGTGTTGTAGGATAAATCTATTTCAGATTGTGAGGTGTTGTGGTACTTCAGTGATAGATACGCCTTATTTCATTATGCTGTTCCTAACCCACTGACCTCTGTCTTTTGTCATCGTCATCGTTTGCTTGGAAGAGGCTTAAGGTTTAATACTTGATGTCCCGTGTTTGGTGGTTACACTCTTTGGGGGGCTGCATGACGCATAGCCACAGTGCTGAAGCAGCACTTCCCGTTGCGGGGAGAGGACACACAAGCAATATAGAAATATTCAAAGTACTGGGAAATAGCAGCTTCAGAAATCCAGTCATCAGCCATAGTCCCGGCGGAATCCCCTGGTCTCATTGTGATCATAATTCTGGGACAAAAGGGATAAGACTCATACCTGCAGCTCATGATATTAGCATACAGTTGGTTGTTGTAAATCCATCACCATCCTCAATTTAACGGTGGCTGAGACACCTGACCTTACTTGAACTTCTTTGGTTCATGCTTCTGGCCCTGCTTTGTCTTTGAGACTTTGTCCAGAGGGGTAGTAGACTTGGTTCGGAATGGGTTTGAGCATGCTCACTTTGTCCTCACCTGTATCGGGCACCCCACCCTCCATGTGGTCTCCCTTGGTATGTGAGTCCTAGAATGACATAAACACTGGAGTTGTCTTAGTTACAGGTTAAGCACCCTGGTCCCTGAGATTGCTCTCTCGGCGATTTATCTGGTCTGTTTTTGGAATTGAGACAAATTGCTCTGAATGAGTTTGATTGTTCTCACCAACTCAGACTCTTCTATGCATTTGCTCTGGATCTCACAGCTTCCATGGCAACTTTTACACTCTCCTAGGTCATTTTAGGGTCACTCATCACCTATTGGCGGGGTGTCACACTCTGATCTTCGCGATGGGACTGGACATTGGAGATGTGAAAATGACACACCACCTCTTCTTCCACACCACCACCTCTTCTATTCTGAGGCCAAGAACTCCCCTCATGCCTGAGGAGATGGGCGTGCTAATGTAAGGTTACGTCTAGAGTGGTGGCAAGGGGTGTGATTCCGCTGCTCATGTACACGTGCCGACACTAGCTCTTATCAGGCTGGTGCATGTACAAATAGCAGTGTATCCATGGTAGCTTGGGTAATAGCAGCAGAGGCGTGGCTTAGCCATGCCACGTATATACCCAGCAGCTTCTGGCAGGTTTGTACTTGGCATGGCTAAGCCATGGCACTGCAGCTACACTGCTCTTCATACTCACGCTAGCTCGACGAGTGTACGCGAGCAGAAGAATATCACCTCTAGCTCATAGTGTAGACCTTGCCCAAGGCAAGAGACACTGCTCCTCTCCCACAGAACCACTCTGCCCAGGGGTCAGTAGAGGAATTTTTCTTCTTTGAGGTGGAGTCTGCATAGTCCCACATGTCAGGTAAGTTTGTCCCAGTGCACAAACTTGGAATCTGCTACAGAGCAAAGTTCATTAGAGCTACTCACCTCCCCTTCCTCCTTTTCTCCTGCAGAGCTCAAGGGTGAAAAAGGGAAACTGGCTCCAGGCAACGGCTGAAGGTGCAGTGAGCTCAGAATTTGTTCACTGAAATTCATGGCCTTCCTCATTTTTTTTTCTTCTGCCCCACTGGGGCCTCTTGTTGTGTATACATAGTGTGCCAGTCAGCTTGCCTTTTACAGCAAAGAAACACAAAACATGAGAGAGAAGCCAGGCAAGGGTGCCTCTATGTTGTGGGCTTTGTAAAGACCTGCAATGACCAGAAGGGCCACCTCAGACCTCTTCTGACCTAGGGAAGCTCGTCAAGCCCAGTTGACTCTGCTGGTTACTGTGCAGATAGCATCAGCTTTGGAGAACCACTTGCTCAAATGGTTCTGTGCTCAGCTAAAGCATTAGACAGGTGCCCAATCTCATCTGGCCAACCAAGTCCACTGCCAGTGATGAAACAACACACTGCTCTGTGGCCAGCATAAGCAATCCCTAGATATCTGGGTTGATATTCGGATCCTCTGTCTTTCTGCGCTGACTGAATTCAGTGCTGGGGGTCTGGATTTAAGGATTTATGTTGATGGCACTGCCTAGGATCATGGCCAGTCCCAAGAATGTCCAAATGATCTTCATGGGGGACTTCAGTTTGAGTGACACATGCTGGAGGTCTCAGGGTGCCAGTAGTAAAACACCTTGGGAATTTCTAAACATTATAGGTGACAATATCCTAACTCAAAAAGTGTTTCAGCCAACATAAGGAAATCCTTTGTTAGACCTTGTCTTAACAGAGAAAGAGGACCTGATCACAGGACTAAAAATTAATGGTAGATTAGGTACAAATGATCATGACCAGGGCTAAGATTTAGTCATGGGTATTTCTAGTAAAAGTTATGGATAGATCACGGGCAATAAACAAAATTTACGGCCCCTGACCTGTCCATGACTTGTACTGTAAATACCCTGGACTAAATCTTATCTGCTTTAGGAGAGCCCGGGGACCGCAGTCGCTCTGGCCATCTCTGGGGCCAGCCACACCTGCTGCTGCAGCTGCAGAAGTCCCGGGAGTCCCGGAAAGTCATGACATCTGTGACTTCCGTGACCTCTGTGACAGACTCACAGTCATATATATATATGGAAGAAGGGGAAAGTTGATAGCAATGACTATAATTCAGAAGTTAGGAATTGTAGAAAATTGGATAAGGGGGAAGCAAAAGGACATGAGGCGAAAGCTGTGGCCAGCAGAGTTAAGGACAATAAGAAGGAGTTTTTAAAATATATTAGGGCCAAAAGAATTCCTGACAGTGCTGTTGGTCCATTATTAGATGGAAATGACAGAATTATCAATAATAATGCAGAAAAAGGCATGCTCCCGGAATTATTTTGGGGAAGTTCTCTGGCCTGTGCTATACAGGAGGTCAAACTAGATTATCACAATGGTTCCTTCTGGCCTTCGGCCCTATGAATTTTTGGAGCCCCTCCCTGTCCGAAGAGGGAAGGAAAACAGAAGGCAAAGGATTCTGGAAGTGAACATTGCCAAATTAAGTGGTGTAAGGGAGAGGGTTTGGGTTTTATGGATCATCTGCCCCCTTCTATGGGAAGAGAGGGCTGAATACTTTAGGTGGTCTCCATCTCAGAAAAAGGGGGACCAATTTCCTCGAGGACAAGCTGGCTAGAGTAGTCAGAAGGGGGTTGCACTAATAACAAAAGAGGAGGGTGAAAACAGGGAACAAATGAGCACTCAGCACAAAATCTAGATGTTGAGAACAAAATTAATCAAGATGCCAAAGTACCTAAGGAGAAGAAATTCTTTGATTGCTGATACACCAACGCTACGAGCTTAGGTAACAAACGAGAATTGGAATTGCTAATTTAGTAGCATAAATTCGATCTATCTTGTATTACTGAAACCTGGTGGGATGATTCACCATGATTGGAATGTTAAAATCAATAGTTATAGCCTATTTAGTAAGGATTGAGTGGGCCAAAGGGGAGTGGCACTCTTTCAAAAAATAACACTGCCTGTTTCCAAGGCCTTGTCTAGATGAACTTCGGTTCCCAGCAGCCTGGAGTGTACACGTACCCTGCAATAGCTTGCTGCACGCTACAAGTAAGTTACACTGCTATGGAACACCTGCGGCAAGGACACTGCTGGTCCGGCTCAGATGACTGGGGCTCACAGGGCTAATAATTGAAATGTAGATGTTTGGGCTCAGGCTGGAGGTCTGAGATCTCAGAGTCCGGGCTGCAGCTTGAGCCCAAATGTCTACATTGCTGTTTTTTGCCCCACAGTCTGCGACCTGTGAGTCTGAATCGATTGGCCCAGGCCCTGAGACTCAGTGCTGCGGGTGTTTTAGTGCAGTGTGACATGCCCTAAGTGTCTCTATGGACCCTGCCGCCACGTACGTTAAATTCCCTACTACGTTTAATCTGTTCCTGTTTCACGGTGGGCTTGATCAAAGTGGACTAGGGAACTTCTAGTGCGGCAGCAGGGCCCATGCAGATATGTAGTGCATTGTAGGCTAGTGCGCTGTCACTTTACACCCAGATTGCTGCAAATGAAGTGTTCATACAGACAGTCCCCAAGTCACTGCCAGCTCAGAGGACAACGACCGTGAATGCTGTGAATCGGAGTCCTAACAGAAAAGGCACGAGATGGGGTACTAGTGTGTGTTTGCTTACAGATGACCAATCCCACTGGGGAGCAGGATGGCCAGCCCCTAAAGTCCCTGTCTATAATGTGCAGGAAACCAGCTCCGCGCCCATGGGAGACTTCAGTCTGAATGACCCATGCTGGAGGTCTCCTTCTGCCAGCACTAACACCCTCAGAATTATAGATGACCATTCTCCCTTGAGTGATTGTGCACATACACACTCCACTGCAGGTGTTTGTGCGCTCAGTGCACTCGCGTCCTAGATTTTTGTCAGCAGTACCAGTAGGTGAAGCATATGCTCCTGCTCTTGTGCTCTCAGATAAGGGCATATTTGCCGCCTCCCTCTTGGTTCCTTCTTACTGTCCATAGTGGGTGAGAGTTGAAGCCCCCTCTAGCACTTGCTTTGGTTAGCCAGTGTTTCCAAGTTCCTGTCGTGTACATAGTTATAGATAGTCATCTTTAGAGTAGTATTGCCAATCGAATTATAGTATTTGCTATAGGTACCTGGTGGATTTATTATGAAAAGATCCCCAAATTTCCAGCAGTGTGCAGCATGCAGGGCTGTTTCCTCTGTGATGGGTAGGAACAAGAGCTTCTGGGTTTGCCTTGGCGAGGGCTATGTGGGGACAGATGCCCTATTTGTACCTCCTTCCTCCCCAGGACAAAACCCAGGGATTTCTACCTCAGTTCCCCTTGTGAAAGAGGCAATGCTTTCCACCTCGGAACCGAGGCCTGACCACAAGATAGTGGACTGAGTACACAAGGATTGTTCCTCCGGCTGCACAAGTCTGATGAGAAATGTTGCCCTTCTTTCTCAACAGCAGCCTCCTCAGAAACACTCCAAGCATTCTGATGATAAGTGCTCAAAGCCTCAGTCTCCAAAAAGGATTTCCAGTGAGACCTCCAGTACCAGTCTGAGACACCACAAATCTAGACTTTCACCCGCTCCATCTGAGGCAGCACTATTGACTCCAGCTGTGGATGCTGGAGTCTTCACTCTTTCCGGCTCCATCTTCATTGTTCCCACCTGACCATCACTATTGGCGCTGATGGATGGATACTTACCTATTTGGGTGCCCTCTACGCCACAGGCCTTGCTGCCCAGGGATCTTTGGTGCCTCTCTTAGTGGACTCTCCTTGCTAAAATCAGCTCCTATTAAAACAACTCCGGTGTCCTCAGCAGCCCTGGAGCACATGGTGCTGCTGATGCATTGCCAGAACCTTTGTCGCTACCTTTGATGTCATCTAGAGAGATAGCGCTGTCTCTCCAACCCATTGTGCTGGTACTGCCAACACCAATCCTTTGATCAGTATTCAAACCATCTCTGCCCTCGGTTATGTTGAACCCCCAGGTATCTCCTGTAGCCAGATCACCTTAACCCCAAAAGGGACCACTCCCTGTGTCACCCTTGAGGTCTTTTAGCTCTCCTTGCAGACCTCCTACTAAGGTTATGGACCAAGTCTGGTTTTCTTATAAAGAGGCTCCAGCGTGATGTCCCCACCTTGGATGACTCAGACAATGCAATATCCTCTGTAGCCTTACTGGTCTTGGGCTGCTCTGAGGTATTCTGGACCTCCATCACAGTCACACTGTAGAAGGAAGTCCCCTCCTCCCCCAGTGCAGGAAACCTCTACCCAGGATTCTACTACCATCCCTCCACCCACTGTACTGGACCCTATGGAGGACGGAGAAATAATGAAGGATCCCCTAGTTGTTTCCACCCATATTTCATCATCTTCTTCAGAGTCAACATCTTTCACCACAACCCCCTTGAGGACTTCAAGGTCTTCCAGGACCTTATGAGGAGGGTGCCACTTCCCTAGGAGAGCATGCCAAACATGAGCAAGAAAACCTGCACAGCCTCCTTGATATTTTTCAGACTCCTGTCCCAAGAAGCATTGTCCTTCCTATCAGTGAAGCCTTGCTGGAGACGGCAGAAACCCTCTGGCAGACCCCACCCTCTATACAACCTATGGCCAAGCAAGGGGATATCAAATTCCTCAACAAAATTTTGATTATTTTTTTACCTACCCAGTTCCCAGTTTCTCAGTGGTCATAGCTGCTAATGAACTGTCTCATCAATCCCATTCTAAAGCTACTCCCAAAGACAAAGAATTAATGAGACTTTATTTAGATGACTGAAAGGCTTAGTCCATTGCTGCTCTTCAAATGCATGTGGCTAACTGTCAGTCTCTCTTGTCTAAATATATTGGTATTAATTTTTGAGCAGTTTCTAGGTTTGCTGGCATGTTGCCAGAGGAGTGAAAGGAACAGTTTCTGTCTCTAGTTTTGGAGGGGAACCATCATGGCCTTCAAGCAGCTATTGAAGCTGCTGATATGGCTTCATGTTCAGTGGCTGCCATGGATTTAGGAGGGAGGGATAGCACAGGGGTTTGAGCATTGGCCTACTAAACCCAGGGTTGTGAGTTCAATCCTTGAGGGGGCCATTTAGGGATCTGGGGCAAAAATTGGGGATTGGTCCTGCTTTGAGCTGGGGGTTAGACTAGGTCAGCTCCTGTGGTCCCTTCCAACCCTGATATTTTATGATTTCCAAGAGAAGCTCTTCCTTGTTGCAGGTGTCTGGCATTCCAACGGTGATGCAAAATACAATTCAAGATTCACACTTGAACTGTCTAAACTATTTACCAGCAAAACAGACGATGCTATGCACACCCACCCTAAAAGCTTCCCCATCATCACTTCATGACTGGGAGTTCACACTTCAGTTACAAAGAGGAAACAGTTTAGTCCACACCTTTAGTATAAATCCTCTTTCCAGAAGAGGTCATTGGATTCCTCAAAAAGGTCAAGACCTCCTCAACATTGCCAGCTGCCTTCTTCTACAGTAGGCCTTTCTCATCTGACAGCCACAGCCCCCAAGCAATCATTCTGACTGCTCAGTTGAGGACAGCACACTAACAATCACTTCAGAATATGCCTGTCCCTCTTTCGTTGTGCCTGGGAAAGCATCACATCAGACAAGTGGGTCCTCAGTCCTGGAAAGGAGGGATATGTTCTCCAATTCACCTCCTTCCCTTTTCCTAGCACATCTTTCCTGCCCCTTTTCAGGGATCCATTTCACGAGACCGTGTTACTTCAAGACACAGAGTTTCCTCTGGAATTGGGGTGGCAGAGGAAGTTTCTTAGCAGCACAGAAGCAAAGGCTTCTATTCCCAGTATTTTCTAGTCCCGAATAACCCTTCTGGTCTTCACCCCATCCTAGATTTAAGGAACTGAAACTTTTCATCAAGAAAGTCAAGTTCAGAATTGTCACCCTCACTTCCATTGACCCTTCCCTGGAGATTGGTATGCTGCCCTCACTTTTCACGACTTCTACGTCCAGCCACAGGATATATCTTCGATTCATAGCAGGTAGCAACCATTCCCAGGACTCAGTGCTTCCCTTCAGGCTTATATCGACCCCAGCGGTCTTCACCAAGTGCAAGTTGATGGTAGACGTCCACCTGTGCCATTTAGGCGTTCAGATATTTCCTTACCTGGATAATTGGCTGATATGCGGAACATCAAACATCCAAGTGCAAAACAACATCCTTGTCATCAGAGAGCTGTTCTTTTGTCTGGGCCCAAAACTAAATTTGGACAAATCACAGTTACAACCAACACAACTCATAACCTTCATAGGAGCAGACATTCACATTCACTCGAAGGAGAAAACTGCTTACTTACCTCTACAGTAACTCTTGTTCTTTGAGATGCATTGTGCACATAGAGTTCTATGGCCCTCCCACCTTCCCAGCTATTGTGGATGTTACATACGGTGGTCCAAAGGAACGGAGAAGGAAGTGGCAGACCCACCTCTTTTATGCCATCGTCTGAGAGGATGAGAGGAGCAAGGTCACATGCACTGCCTAGTGGTACTCCTGGCAAAAGTCTCCAACTCAACTACATTGGATGCCTACACACCTGCAGTGGAATGTGTCGGTGCACAGTCACACAAAGAACAAGAGTTACTGTACAGGTAGGTAACTATTTTTCCTAACTCAAAAAATGTTACATCCAACAAAAAGAAATTCTGTATTAGATCTCATCTTGACAGGTAATGAGGAATTAATCACAGAACTAAAAATCAGTGGTAATTTAAACACAGGTGATTATGACTTAATCGCATTTGTCATAAGCAAACACTACAAAATCAAAACCAGTAATATATACACACTTGGTGCTTTTTAAAAGGGTCAGTTTCACAAAGTTGAAAACGAATATAAGATCAGTTGGGAGAAAGAATTTAAACAGAGAAATATAATGATAATTGGAAACTGTTCAAGAACATTGGTACTAAAAAGTTTATGGTAAGGAATATAAATCAGAAGCTAGAAATTGCAGAAAATTGATAAGGGAAGCACAAAGACCCAAGACCAGCAGAATTAAGGACAGTAAGAAGTTAAACTATATTAGGATCATAAAGAATCCTAATAATAGTATTGTTCCCTTTCTAAATGGAAATGACAGAATTATGAATATTGCAGAATAGGCAAAAGTGTTCAATAAGTATTTTCTGTTCTATATTTTACGAAATAACAGATGATCTAGTGATATATGCTGCTGCTGATGAAAATATACTTTCCATTCCAATAGTATCTCAAGAGAATGCTAAACAGCAGCTAATAAAGTTAAACATTTTTAAATCAGCAGGTCCAGATGATTTGCATCCAAGAGTTTTAAAAGAGCTGGCTGATAATCTGTGAATTATCATAGAAGACTTTAGGCTCAGGAAATACAGCATCTGCAAGCCTAGTATTATTGGGAGTTCCTTGCTGTTGAGTCTGGTTAAAATACCTCAGGTTTCTGACTTAGTGTTGGTTTCTTCATTGCTTGGCCAGAAAGAGAAGCAGAAGAAGTAAAATGTCAAAAGCAGGACAATGTAAGGTTGAAGATTTTACCCATTGTTGGTTAGAACTTGCTTAGTTCAAGAACTCTTCCAGAGACAGGTTTTGAAATAGGATGATGTTAATCATGGTTCTGTAAAGACCACAAGAGGTCATCTTTGACTTCCAAACATTTGTTCTTGGTATTGGGAAGCCATTGCAGACACTTTACTGAGTTGTAAAAAGAAAAGGAGTACTTGTGGCACCTTAGAAACTAACAAATTTATTTGAGCATAAGCTTTTGTGAGCTACAGCTCACTTCATTGGATGCATTCAGTGGAAAATACAGTGGGGAGATTTATATACACAGAGAACATGAAACAATGGTGTTACCATACACACTGTAACCAGAGAGTGATCACTTAACGTGAGCAATTACCAGCAGGAGAGCGGGGGCGGGAAACCTTTTGTAGTGATAATCAAGATGGCCATTTCCAGCAGTTGACAAGAACGTCTGAGGAATAGTGGGGGGGCGGGTGGAGGGGGGAATAAACATGGGGAAACAGTTTTACTTTGTGTAATGACCCATCCACTCCAAGTCTCTATTCAAGCCTAAGTTAATTGTATCCCGTTTGCAAATTAATTCCAATTCAGCAGTCTCTCGTTGGAGTCTGTTTCTGAAGTTTTTTTGTTGAAGAATTGCAACTTTTAGGTCTGTAATTGAGTGACCAAAGAGATTGAAGTGTTCTCCAACTGGTTTTTGAATTTTCTAATTCTTGACGTCTGATTTGTGTCCATTTATTCTTTTATGTAGAGACTGTCCAGTTTGACCAATGTACACGGCAGAGGGGCATTGCTGGCACATGATGGCATATATCACATTGGTAGATGCGCAGGTGAACGAGCCTCTGATAGTGTGGTTGATGTGATTAGGCCCTATGATGGTGTCCCCTGAATAGATATGTGGACAGAGTTGGCAACGGGCTTTGTTGCAAGGATACGTTCCTGGGTTAGTGATTCTGTTGTGTGGAGTGTGGTTGCTGGTGAGTATTTGCTTCAGGTTGGGGGGCTGTCTGTAAGCAAGGACTGGCCTGTCTCCCAAGATCTGTGAGAGTGATGGGTCGTCCTTCAGGATAGGTTGTAGATCCTTGATGATGCTTTGGAGAGGTTTTAGTTGGGGGCTGAAGGTGATGGCTAGTGGCGTTCTGTTATTTTCTTTGTTGGGCCTGTCCTGTAGTAGGTGACTTCTGGGTACTCTTCTGGCTCTGTCAATCTGTTTCTTCACTTCAGCAGGTGGGTATTGTAGTTGTAGGAATGCATGATAGAGATCTTGTAGGTGTTTGTCTCTGTCTGAGGGGTTGGAGCAAATGCGGTTGTATCGTAGAGCTTGGCTATAGGCAATGGATCATAGAATCATAGAATCATAGAATATCAGGGTTGGAAGGGACCCCAGAAGGTCATCTAGTCCAACCCCCTGCTCAAAGCAGGACCAAGTCCCAGTTAAATCATCCTAGCCAGGGCTTTGTCAAGCCTGACCTTAAAAACCTCTAAGGAAGGAGATTCTACCACCTCCCTAGGTAACGCATTCCAGTGTTTCACCACCCTCTTAGTGAAAAAGTTTTTCCTAATATCCAATCTAAACCTCCCCCATTGCAACTTGAGACCATTACTCCTCGTTCTGTCATCTGCTACCATTGAGAACAGTCTAGAGCCATCCTCTTTGAAACCCCCTTTCAGGTAGTTGAAAGCAGCTATCAAATCCCCCCTCATTCTTCTCTTCTGCAGACTAAACAATCCCAGCTCCCTCAGCCTCTCCTCGTAAGTCATGTGCTCTAGACCCCTAATCATCATGTGGTGCGGTCTGGATTAAAGCTGGAGGCATGTAGGTAGGAATAGCGGTCAGTAGATTTCTGGTATAGGGTGGTGTTTATGTGACCATCGCTTATTAGCACTTTAGTGTCCAGGAAGTGGATCTCTTGTGTGGACTAGTCCAGGCTGAGGTTGATGGTGGGATGGAAATTGTTGAAATCATGGTGGAATTCCTCAAGGGCTTCTTTTCCATGGGTCCAGATGATGAAGATGTCATCAATGTAGCGAGGTAGAGTAGGGGCGTTAGGGGACGAGAGCTGAGGAAGCGTTGTTCTAAGTCAGCCATAAAAATGTTGGCATACTGTGGGGCCATGTGGGTACCCATCGCAGTGCCGCTGATTTGAAGGTATACATTGTCCCCAAATGTGAAATAGTTATGGGTGAGGATAAAGTCACAAAGTTCAGCCACCAGGTTAGTCGTGACAGTATCGGGGATACTGTTCCTGACGGCTTGTAGCCCATCTTTGTGTGGAGTGTTGGTGTAGAGGCTTCTACATCCATAGTGGCTAGGATGGTGTTTTTAGGAAGATCACCAATGGACTGTAGTTTCCTCAGGAAATCGGTGGTGTCTCGAAGATAGCTGGGAGTGCTGGTAGCGTAGGGCCTGAGGAGGGAGTCTACATAGCCAGACAATCCTGCTGTCAGGGTGCCAATGCCTGAGATGATGGGGCGTCCAGGATTTCCAGGTTTATGGATCTTGGGTAGCAGATAGAATACCCCAGGTCGGGGTTCCAGGGGTGTGTCTGTGCGGATTTGTTCTTATGCTTTTTCAAGGAGTTTCTTGAGCAAATGGTGTAGTTTCTTTTGGTAACCCTCAGTGGGATCAGAGGGTAATGGTAATTGGTAATGGTAATTGATTTCAGTGCAGAATCATAGAGGATTAGGGTTGGAAGAGACCTCAGGAGGTCATTTAGTCCAACCCCCTGCTCAAAGCAGGACCAACCCCAACTAAATCATCCCAGCCAGGGCTTTGTCAAGCCGGGCCTTAAAAATCTATCCGGATGGAGATTCCACCACCTCTCTAGATAACCCATTCCAGTGCTTCACCACCCTCCTAGTGAAATATTTTTTTCCTAATATCCAACCTAGACCTCCCGCACTGCAACTTGAGACCATTGCTCCTGGTTCTGTCATCTGCCACCGCTGCGAACAGCCAAGCTCCATCCTCTTTGGAAACCCCCATTGAGATAGTTGAAGGCTGCTATCAAATCCCCCCCTCTCTTCTCTTCTGCAGACCAAATAAGCCCAGTTCCCTCCGCCTCGCCTCGTAAGTAATGCGCCCCAGCCCCCTAATCATTTTTGTTGCCCTCCGCTGGACTCTCTCTAATTTGTCCACATCCCTTCTGTAGTGGGGGGCAATACTCCAGATGTGGCTCACCACTGCCAAGTAGGGAGAAATAATCATTTCCCTCGATTTGCTGACAGTGCTCCTACTAATGCAGCCCAATATGCCATTAGCCTTCTTGGCAACAAGGATACAGTCTTGACTCGTATCCATCTTCTCGTCCACTGTAATCTCCAGGTCCTTTTCTGCAGAACTGCTGCTTAGCCAGTCGGTCCCCAGCCTGTAGCAGTGCATGGAATTCTTCCGTCCTAAGTTCAGGACTCTGCACTTTTCCTTGTTGAACCTAATCAGATTTCTTTTGGCCCAATCCTCCAATATATCTAGGTCACTCTGGACCCTATCCCTACTCTCCAGCATATCTACCTCTCACCCCAGCTTAGTGTCATCTGTGAACTTGCTGAAGGTGCAATCTATCCCATCATCCAGATAATTAATCAAGATGTTGAACAAAACCGGCCCCAGGACCGACCCCTGGGGCACTCCGCTTGATACCAGCTGCCAACTCGACATCAAGCCGTTGATCACTACCCTTTGAGCCCAACAATCTAGCCAGCTTTCTATCCACCTTATAGTCCATTCATCCAATCCATACTTCTTTAACTTGCTGGCAAGAATACTTTGGGAGACCATATCAAAAGCTTTTCTAAAGTCAAGGAATAACACGTCCACCGCTTTCCCCATATCCACAGAGCCAGTTATCTCATCACAAGATTTATCCAGATCCAGTCTGGTCTTTACAACAAATGCAGCCCAAGTCAGGCACAAGCAGAGTTGGGAAATCAGCACCAACATCTTCTCAGGCAGAGAGTGTGTGACTGATTCTGGGTTTTTCCCCCCTTTGGTTGACCCTAGCAGAGATTCTTCTTCTTTGACTGCACCTGTCCATTCCACTTTAGGAGTGTGCACACCCTAGGTACCTGGAGTGCACGTCCGGACATTTCACATTACCCTAGTCACAGGTACCTAGGGAGAAGGTATTATTCTGCTTCTCCAGTACCATTGAAAAGTCAGAAGATGTCTGACAGCACAGTCTTCAAAGCCGAAGAAGTCTTCATCAAAGAAAACTCAGTCTCCTGCAGAATCCTCCAGAAGCAAGTCGGGTACAAGGGTTTAGTGCATGGGCTTGCTAGGCACTCCCTAGTACCTAATACTACTTTGGCTTGCAGTGTCGAGTCAATGACTCTGGCACCGACCTCAGTCCTGTTGAAACAGAGTCCATCACCAGGGCCTGCCACAGTGTCACCTTAGTCCTTGCATATTGCTGTCCACCCACCATTCTTGGCACTGGCTGCTGCATACATCTCTGCTGTTGTCAACAACCTCCTCTGCCTTTCAAGGCTGGACTTCCTTCTACTTCACAACGTGGATGTCTCTGCACTATCTGTTTCTTCTATGCGAGCTCCGGTATCCACTACATGTCTGGCACCAGCTCACTCAGCACCGACTTAAATGTTGCGGCTCATGATTCTGGCAACAGCTAAGAAATCTTCAGTGAATCTCCAAGGCAGCTTTACGGTACCATGGGCGGGTAAGCTCCCAGTGCTCCCCAGTGTCCACCACTGCGTATCAGACCTAGTCTCCAGCTCCCTCTGCTCTCCCCAGTACTGCACCTATGTGGCTCTTAGACTACTCCTACTCCTCCTCGGAACTGAAAGTAGGATCTTATGCTGCTAGATCCTATTACAGGAAGTCTTGAGGTTCACCTCCACCTTCTTCACTGAGATTGAGATCTCATCCCCGCACTCTCACAGGAGCAGGTCTACAGACAGAATGCCATGGGATATTTTTAAGTGGGGCCTGATGTCTTATCACTGGCTTTTTTGGAGCTCTGTAGTCATGCCTCCAGCATCTTGTACAGCCTGCCCCGTTCCTCGTCTGTCTTAGGTCATCTCCAAGACAGCAAGAAATGTCTGGTGCTGATCTCATTACCAACCGTGGTATCAATCACGTGGTGGAGGTGATATTGACAATACCCAACCCATCTGACAAGGACATACTGCACCAAACTTTACAAGATGAACCTGTACAGTCACCATTGAACAAATCCTACACTTTATTTGACGAAGCGACATCATCATTCCTAGTTCTGGACAATTATAAGACCTACCAAGAGCTGTTAAAGAGTGTGATCACTTCCGTGGGGATCCAGGTGGATCTGGTGCAGGAGAATCCACATAAATTAGTGGGTATTTTACACACCTCAGGACCCAGCAATCTGGAGCCTATTAAAAAAATACTCTGGCAGACACCTGTGTCTTTAACACCTACAGCTAACAGAACAGAAGAAGATACATGTGTCATCCCACAGTCATGAGCCAATTTTGTTCAGTCCCTACCCGAGGAGCTTTGTTGGTGATTATTGCAGTCAACAAAAAGACAAGATAAGGATGTTCCAATATTAACCCCAAAAACACAGACTCAAAAAAGCTTGATCTTTTTGGTAGAGAGATTTATTCAATCTTCAATCTTATTACAATTTTGAAATGCAAACTATCAGGCTGTCTTAGCCAGAGATGTTTTTTACATTTGGGATAATATGGCTAAATTCATGGACAAACTACCAGCTGAAGACAAACAGGAATATCAGGCCATGCTTAATGAGGATCTGACAGGAATCAGGGCCTGCAGCGGAGCTAGTCTCCAGGCAGCCTCATCAGTACAGCTGGCCTGCAGCAAGCTACCTGATTAGCCATGCCACCTGATTGGGTGCAGAGGCCAGCAGGCTGGCTCTTAAGCCAGCAGCACCAGCAGCTCACTGGTTTCTCAACACTCATACCCACCTCTGTGCCTGCTCCTGCATTACCTGGTTCTTCTTCGAGTGATGGTTGCTATCTGTATTCCAAACATGGGTGTGCATGCGCACCCATGCACCAGAGCTGGAAGTTTTCAGCAGCAGTGTCTGTTGACCTGCACGTGTGTCTTACGTTGCCATGTGCTCCAAACGAGGATATAAGTTCCCTCTTATGGCATAGTCGGAGTCAGAATCTTCTCTCCTCATGCTCATAGCTTCTACGAGAGCACTCAAATCCGTTGTGTATAGTTAGTTAGTTTAGTTGTTTTCTTCGTTGTGTACATACCTATAGTTAGAGTAGATTGTTGATGCTTTTGGGCACCGTCAACTCCCACACTGACCGTGCAATACAACAGCCCTCTGAGGTACACCCCTCCATCTTAGCAGGAGTCCCCACGCTCCACTCTGCGCACCCCTTGCCCCCAATTTGGTGGACATCAGGACATGTCCTGGACATTTCGACAGGCTAAACCTGTGACAGTGCACCTTATCTTGCCATAGCCGCCCTCCCTGTTCCTCTTGGCTTCACAACCACCTACTCCAGCGGATGCACCACTCTTCCTGGGTCAGGATCTGCATCCAGCGACTGCTGGTCCGCCTGCACCGATGGTCCTGTCATTGCCACAGGCCTCTTCAGATTTGGAGGGTTTTTCCATGGAGGAGCCATCGTTCTCCCCGATGTCCAGGTGCAGCTCAGACTCCCAAGTGCGTCCGCCGCACCCGACAGGCTACCCCCTCGTCCAGCTGCAGTGGTACTCTTATTCCTGGAACCCACAGTATCCACAAAACCCGGCCCCATGGCTACACTGGCCCACGTGGGATCCGTACCACCCCCTGTACCTACCCCCACCAGCCTTGCACCATTTCATCTATGCCTCTCTGCTGGAACCATCCAGCTCAGACAAAGAGGTGAACTCAGAATGCGGCCCAGTACCATCAGTCTTGATGGTGGCATCCTCTTCCCAGGATGAAACCATAATCTCCCCAACCCTCTCGCCTCCTGATGATCACCTCCAGTATCAGGAGCTGCTGCAAAGGGTGGCCCTCAGTCTGGGTATCCCCTTGGAGTAGGTCCAGGACCAATCCCATCAACTGCTGGACGTCCTCCAGCCTTTGGGGCCAGCATACCTGGCTTTGCCCATCAACGAGGCCATCCTCCGCTCGGCACTGGAGGTCTGGCACCCCCTGTGCCCCGACACCTAAGAGGGCAGAACGCTGCTATTTTGTGCCATCTAAGGAAGCTGACTTTCTTTTCTCCCACCCAGCCCCGGCCTCGCTGGTTGTGCACGCAGCTACCAGTGAGTGAGGCAGCACTCCTCCACCCTGCCAGATAAAGTGGTGAAGTGCCGGAACCGGCACTGCTGCAAACCCTACTCCTCCGCAGCCCTGCAGTTCCTCATTTCAAACTATCAGGCTCTACTGGCTAAGTATGATTTCAACAGTTTTGCGAAGTTGGCAGAGTTTCATAGATTCATAGATACTACGGTCAGAAGGGACCATTCTGATTATCTAGTCCGACCTCCTGCACAGCGCAGGCCACAGAATCTCACCCACCCACTCCTACAAAAAACCTCACCTATGTCTGAGCTATTGAAGTCCTCAAATCATGGTTCAAAACTTCAAGGAGCAGAGAAGCCTCCCTCAAGTCACCCATGCCCCATACTACAGAGGAAGGTGAAAAACCTCCAGGGCCTCTCCAATCTGCCCTGGAGGAAAATTCCTTCCCGATCCCAAATATGGCGATCATAAACCCTGAGCATATGGGCAAGATTCACCAGCCAGATACTACAGAAAATTCTTTCCTGGGTAACTCAGATCCCACCCATCTAATATCCTATCTCAGGGGATTAGGCCTATTTACCCTGAATATTTAAAGATCAATTACTTACCAAAATCCCATTATCCCATCATACCATCTCCTCCATAAACTTATCGAGTAGAATCTTAAAACCAGATAGATCTTTTGCCCCCACTGCTTCCCTTGGAAGGCTATTCCAAAACTTCACTCCTCTGATGGTTAGAAACCTTCTTCTAATTTCAAGTCTAAATTCTTGGAGGACTTCCCACAGGACAAGCAACACAGGTCCCAGGCTCTGGTGGAGAAAGGCTGCCTGATGGCCAAAGTCTGCCTACAGGCCACAGTGGATGTGGTGGAAACATCCTCCTGCTCCCTGGCCACAGGTTTGGTTAGGTGTCAGGAAGTCTGGCTCCAATCCACATGCTTTCATAGGGAAGTCCAGTCTACCATCCAGGACATCACCTTCAATGAGGACAAATTGTTCTTCGCCAAGACGGATGAGGCCCTCCACTCCCTGAATGACTCAAGGGCTACCCTCCGATCTGTGGGGACATACAGTCCAGCCCCCCAGTCACTGGCTGTGACATTCTCTACCTTGGGGCAGCACCCTTAATCTCCATATTCCTCATTTATGTATGATTGTGATCTTGCAATATAAAGCAGGCCTTGTAAGGTATCAGGGGAAAGGTTATGATCTACTGAAAGTCATTTCTCTGTCCATAGATGTGTATTGTTACATATCCGTATGGATGTTATGAGAATTGTGTTGTATGGTGGTCACTAAAACATGCTGTAAGTTGGGAATCAGCCATATATTAGCTCCCCAGGGGCAGCAGCAAGGAAAGTCATCAACACCTGGGCAGGATGTCAAAAAACCCATCAACAGCCATTGTCCAGCGAGAGAGCTACAATGCAATGACTTACCTGCATGAGGCCACACCAGGGGAATTGCTCAACCTTGCCTGGAGACTCAGCAATGCCCCCCAGACATGCCTGGACTTGTGTTTTCCAAGCACATGGACTGAGGGTCTAAAACGGAACATAGGGGGCCCAGGCTGGGCCTTTCTCCTTCACCCACCTATGCTGCAAGCAACAAGGACACTCTGAAGACTCCAACTGAGGGGACTGACCAAGATTTCAAGGACGAAATCTGTATACTATGGACTGCAATATCCAGTGGGGTGAGAAAAAATGCTTAATTTAGATGTTGCCCAGTCTAACAGGGTTGAGAGTTTAGATTGTGTGGCTTATGTTTTATTCTATTTCGGTAACTAACTCTGACTTTTTGCCTGTCACTTAATATCACTTAAAATCTATCTTTTGTAGTCAATACATGTGTTTAGCTGTTTATCTTTACCAGTGAGTTTGCCTGAAGCGTGTGGCAAATGTACTCAGGTCTGCGAAGGCCGGTGTAGATCCACTTTCCATTGATGAAGAGGGGAACCAATTCATAAATTTGTATTGCTCATCTTGAGCAGCACGGGACGGTATATTCCTAAGGCACAGTTCTGGGAGCAGTGGGGATTTGTCTGGTGCCTTTCTCTGTGTGATTCATGAGAGGCTCTGGGAGCATTCATGCAATCCAGCTGGGTGTGGGGTCTTCACATGTGGTTTGCTGAGTGATCACAGCACCTGGTAGGGTTTGCAGCTGGTCACTAGCAAGGCATGGTGAGAGACAGCTCAGGCTGGAGAGAGTTCATGAGGCACAATGGTCCCACGGTCCCAGGCTGCACCCTAGGGATCCCATCACACCAGCAACTCAAGCCATGGTTCCATCCATGCCCCTATTCCCCATGCCAACCAATCTACATATGGTACCAGGAGACAGCCTGACAGCGCCTCAGATCTCAGCGCCTGTGCCCATCAGCCACCACCATCTCCTCTGTCACACATCAACACCAACTGAAGGCCCAATTTTGGCACATCGGTCAAGAGCTGCAAAGCCCGTGTCACTGCCTCCGCAGGACACCCCCCATCATCTTTGGGGGCCGTCTTGCCCTGTTCGCCCACCACTGGGGCAAGATCACCATGGATCGCTGGTTCCTGGAGATCATACAACACGACTACTCTATAAAGTTCTGCACCGTTCCCTCCCACCGGGGCCTCCCCCAGACACCTCCAGGGAGCCCGCCCACCACGCGACATGAGGCAGATGCCCTCCTAACAAAGGGTGTGATGGAGCCCATGCCTGTCCCCTTCATCAACAAGGACTTCAATTCCCTGTACTTCCTCATTCCAAAGAAGGGTGGGGACCTCTGCCCTATCATCAATCTCTGCTTACTCAACACTTTCCTCAGGAAGACCAAGTTCTTATGGTGACCATCGCATCCATCATTCCCTCCCTCAGGGGGCATGATTCGCAGCCCTCGACATGAAAGACGAGTACTTCCATGTCGATATCTGTTAGAGGGCTTATTCCTTCACCTGCTTACTTCCCTGGTCCTTCTTGCATGAACAGAGAGCAACAATACCCAAAGTCCGAAAGTGCAAACAATTCGATGTTTATTGGGGTGAACTTCCAGCAAGCATGATTCCAGTTTCCTTCCTTAGTGTCCCCCTTGCCAGCTCTGACACCACAGAGCCTTGCCTGTGTCCCTGTTCCCATTCCCCCCCTTTAGCAAAACATAATTCCAATTCCGCCACCCCCATTCCCTGTTCCCATTTCCCCCCTTACTTCCTGATTGACTGCAGACTATAACCAATCCTAACATATTGTAACATGATTATTTAACCAATTATATCCCACCACTTTAATTGCTTTACACCCAGCAAAATAAATTATACAGCAGACAGAAACAATCACAGAACCAGACAGAGATTATACAGACAAACAATAGGGAAATGGGGACTACAGTGATAGAACAACAAAGAAATGAGGATTTCACACCCCAGCTATTGCTAAGTGAGTTCTTGCCAGATAGGATGCTATCAAACTGAATTTCCTTTTACATCTTCTAGGCTCTTCTCTTTCTCTGGAGGTGATAGGCATTATCAGGGCAGGATTGTATTTCTAACAGCCCAATGGCACCTTATTTCAATGTGACTAGTCTGGAATGTGAGGATCTGACTATTCGCTTCCCAGCTTATGGCTGCCCCTGCTGCTTAGCTAAAGGCCTTAGCCTAAGAACAGGGCCTCTGTCTATCGCGGGGAGAGAAGGCCCTTACACCGGCAGACAGTGATTTTGATTCTTTCTTTTATACCTCTGTAACTAGAATTTTAGTTATAAGTTGGGGACACATCAATTAGAAGTAACGGAAGAGGAGAAGGACCTTGGAGTATTGGTTGATCATAGGATGACTATGAGCTGCCAATGTGATATGGCTGTGAAAAAAGCTAATGCGGTTTTGGGATGCATCAGGAGAGGCATTTCCAGTAGGGATAAGGAGGTTTTAGTACCGTTATACAAGGCACTGGTGAGACCTCACCTAGAATACTGTGTGCAGTTCTGGTCTCCCATGTTTAAAAAGGATGAATTCAAGCTGGAGCAGGTACAGAGAAGGGCTACTAGGATGATCCGAGGAATGGAAAACTTGTCTTATGAAAGGAGACTTAAGGAGCTGGGCTTGTTTAGCCTAACTAAAAGAAGGTTGAGGGGAGATATGATTGCTCTCTATAAATATATCAGAGGGATAAATATAGGAGAGGGAGAGGAATTATTTAAGCTCAGCACCAATGTGGACACAAGAACAAATGGGTATAAACTGGCCACCAGGAAGTTTAGACTTGAAATCAGACGAAGGTTTTTAACCATCAGAGGAGTGAAGTTTTGGAATAACCTTCCAAGGGAAGCAGTGGGGGCAAAATATCTATCTGGTTTTAAGATTCTACTCGATAAGTTTATGGAGGAGATGGTATGATGGGATAATGGGATTTTGGTAAGTAATTGATCTTTAAATATTCAGGGTAAATAGGCCAAATCCCCTGAGATGGGATATTAGATGGATGGGATCTGATTTACTATAGAAAATTCTTTCCTGGGTATCTGGCTGGTGAATCTTGCCCATGTGCTCAGGGTTTGGCTGATTGCCATGTTTGGGGTCGGGAGGGAGTTTTCCTCCAGGGCAGATTGGAGAGGCCCTGGAGGTTTTTCACCTTCCTCTGTAGCATGGGGCATGGTTGACTGGAGGGAGGCTTCTCTGCTCCTTGAAGTTTTGAACCATGATTTGAGGACTTCAATAGCTCAGACATGGGTGAGGTTTTTCATAGGAGTGGGTGGGTGACATTCTGTGGCCTGCGCTGTGCAGGAGGTCGGACTAGATGATCAGAGTGGTCCCTTCTGACCTTAGTATCTATGCATCTATGAATCTATGAACTAGCTAAGTGGTAAGAATACACCTAAATTCTTAAAGTACAGGCCTTTACAGACAGACCTGAATATCTACATCCTAACAATATCCACCCAGCACATCGCAAATTCCTCTGCTTCCACATGGGCAACAACCACTGTCAGTTCCAAATCCTTCCCTTCGGCATCGCCATGGCCCCCAGGGTCTTCACCAAGGTCTTTGCGGTCATTGCAGCCCACCTTCCCTGGCTGGGGCACAGGGTGTCACCATGCTCCACTTGTCCCTCACCTCACTGGACATCTGTGTCAACAAGGAGAAGCCCATGCTGCTCCCAGTGTAGACGATCCATTTCATTGGGGCACGCCTGGAGTCTGTAGCAGTGCAAGTCTTCCTCCCAGCAGACCATTTCACTGTTCTTACAGCTCTCAGGAGAACCCTGCACTGCAACCCGCACATGATGGTGTGCCCTGTCTCTGCCTCCGAAGCCACACGGCAGCCTGCACCCACGTGACCCCGCAGGTTCATCTCCACATACACTGTCTATAGCTGTGGCTTCTCTCAGTCTGCCGACCCCACCTCACCCACCTGGATTCACCCCTGACTGCCCAAGTTGGGTCCGCACCTCCCTCGCTTGGTGGACTGATCCCTCCAAGGTGCTCCATAGCACCCCATTCACCACTCCCGTCCCTATGGCCACCCTTACCATGGACGCCTCCCTAGCAGGGTGGGGTGCACACACACATGTCCATGCCGAACAAGGGACATGGACTCCCCGGTAAGGGCGCATGTACATCAACCTTTTGGAGCTACGGGTGATCTGCCTGGCTTGCCATGCATTCTTACCTCGACTCCACAATCAACACATCCAGGTACTCTCAGACAACACCACCTCAGTGGCGTACATAAAGAGACAAGGCAGCACCAGATCCTGATCACTCTGCAAGGAGGCCATCTGCCTCTGGAACGAGTGCCTCCGCCACAACATCCTGCCCCGCGTACCTCCCAGGGGCGCAGAACTCCCTGACAGACACACTCAGCTGGACCTGGTACCTCAACCATGAGTGGGAACTCCACGACCCCACACTCAGCTCCATCTGCCGTACCTGGGGCACCCCTGGTTGGGACCTCTTCGCTACTCATGAGAATTGCAAATTCCCTCTGTACTGCATCCGGGGAGCCAGGGGTCGAGATTCCAAGGGCAATACCCTCCTCCTTCCATGTCACGAGGGCCTCCGTTACGCCTTCCCCCCACCCTGGTTCCCTCCCCCTCCAAGTCCTGCGCAAGATCCGCTGGGACCCAGCCATAATCATCTTGATAGCCCATGCTGTCCCCGACAGTTCTGGTTTCCCAATCTACTCAGACTGTCCACCTGTCAACCGATAAGCCTCCCCACCCTGCTGGATCTCCTCTTCTAGGAACACAGCAAGGTTCGACACCCCAACCCAGGCCCACTCCAGCTGATGTCCTGGTTTTTGGATGGGGCTCACAGGTTAACAATGCCATTCATCAACCGTCCGCCATATACTGACACACAGCAGACAAGACTCCACATGGGCGTGGTATCCTGCAAAGGGAATTGCTTCACCTCTTTGGCACAACACCACCACCTTCCTCACAGGGACGTCTCCGTGCCTGTCATCCTAGAGCACCTCCTGGAGCTTCAGCACTCGGGCCTCGCACATAGCTCAATACGTGTTCACCTTTCGACACTCCGTGCCTTCCTCCCCCCACTGAACAGAGGGTCGCTGTTTACCCACCAGGTCACTACCCACTTTCTAAAGGGCCAGATGAACTGCTTCCTGCCTGTCCTTACCCTTATGCTTCCTGCCCTCCCTCTCCCTGGGACCGTAATCTTGTGCTATCTGCCCTCACCAGGCCCCCCTTCGAACCACTGGCCACATGCTTCCTTTCACACCTATCCATGAAGGTCCTCTTCCTCGTGGCCATCACTTCCGCTCGGCGGGTCAGCGAATTGGCAGGCAAGATGGCTGACTCCCTGTATACCATCTTCCGTAAGGACAAATTCTCCATGCACCTTCACCCTACGATTCTCCCAAAGGTAGTCTCCGAATTCCACCTCAAACAGTCTATCCAGCTCCCTGTCTTTCATCCGAAGCTGCATGCCACTCCCACGGACAGGACACTCTCTCCCCCCCTCTGGCAGCAGGTTGTCCCGCTTGCTAGGTACTTGGAGCCCTAGTACAACCGATGATTGGGTTTGAGTTCTATCCTACAGCTTGACAGGTTTCAGAGTAGCAACTTGCATAATGACAGGTTTCAGAGTAGCAGCCGTATTAGTCTGTATTCGCAAAAAGAAAAGGAGTACTTGTGGCACCTTAGAGGCTAACCAATTTATTAGAGCATAAGCTTTCGTGAGCTACAGCTCACTTCATCCTACAGCTTGTCACTGTTCCCCCATGCCTCCCACTTCCCTGTTCCTTTTCAGGAGCTAATCTCATGGGTTTGCTCTCATTCCAGAAGTGCATTCTCTCTCCAACTTCCCTGTCCCTTTTCAGGTACTAATCTCATGGGCTTGTTCTCGTTCCAGAAGTGCAGTCTCTTTGCAATCAGAGATTACAGGACAGATATCTCCTCAGCACCGGGGGAAAGGATTTTATTCCTGGTATTTTTCCATTCCAAAGTCCAAGGGAGGCCTCAAACCTATTCTCAGTCTGCGAAACCTGAACAAATACTTGACAAACAGAAAGTTTGGCATGATTATCCGGCCTGTGTTATCCTGTCCCTAGATCCTGACGATTGGTATGCTTCCCTCAATTTTAAGAAAGAAAAGGAGTGCCTGTGGCACCTTAGAGACTAACAAATTTATTTGAGAATAAGCTTTCGTGAGCTACAGCTCACTTCATCGGATGCTTATGCTCAAATAAATTTGTTAGTCTCTAAGGTGCCACAAGTACTCCTTTTCTTTTTTGCAAATACAGACTAACACAGCTGCTACTCTGAAACCTCAGTTTTAAGGTTTCTCATGGTAGATGTCCAATTCACAGTCATGTTGGGTCTGTCCTCAGCCCCTTGAGTCTTCACAAAGTGTATGGCAAGGTGATGCTACCTCTCAGAGGGCTGGCATCCAAGTATTTCTGTACCTGGATGATTAGTTGATATGAGGACAATCCACGTACCAGGTCTAGGTCTCCATCAAGACAGTCCAATCCCTCTTTCATGACTTGGGCCAGTTGATCAACAAGGGCAAGTCAGATCAACTCAGCAGAACATGCAGCAGGAATCACAAAGGGTCCCTCAAGATGGATGCAGTCAAATCTATCTTTCAGGCCTGGCGGATGCCAGAGCTCGCTCTCCGCTGTGTGACTGAAGAGGAAGTGTCACCTGCTCTGTTCCAGGTCAGATCACAGCCCAGGGTCTACCTCACACGCATTCCTTCTCCTGTGGAAGGACAAGCTGCTGAATGCCTTTCCTCCCAGTCCCTTGAATCCAGTGGTTTTATGCCAGCTCAAACAGTATTATGCCATTCTGATTCTGACAGCACCAGCCTAGTCACATCAGCGTTGGTCCATGGACCTCCTGAGACGCTCCCTCAAGGACCCTATAACACTGCCTCAAGTCACTGATATAATTTCACAGAACTTCGGCCAGCCCTCATCTCACAGTTGGGATGCTCAGTGGTTGTCAGCTCAAGAGACTGAGTGTTTCCTAGAGTTTCTGGACATTCTCTTAGGAAGCCATCCATTAGATATATTTACATGATGATGTGGAGATGTTTCTCTGTGTGGTCCTACTCATGGGATACACCTCTTATGCAGACTTCTCCTTCACTTATATTGGAGTATTTACTTCCCCTAAAGGGAAAAGGACTTTCCACTTATGAGGGATCCTACAACCCTTTGGGACTTAAATTTGGTTTTGTCAGTGTCAATAGGTCCTCCTTTTGAGCCTATGGCTACTTGTTTATTATTGCATCTCTCACTGAAAGTAATATTCCCAGTTGCTAGTAAGAGGCTGGGAGAGCTCTCAGCATTAGTTGCAGACCCTGAGGGTACAGTTGTCTTTAAGGACAGGGTTTATTTAGGACCTCGCCTTGTGTTTCTGACTATGATAATTTTGGATACCCTCCTTAATCAGTCTATCTACTTACCAGCCTTTTTTCTAAAGCTTCACTGTCATGAGGATGAAGAGAGCCCTGTACTTTGGATGCCCACAAGGCATTAGTCTTTTACTTGGATAGGTCTAAACTGTGTAGAGTGTCTCTCAGCTGCTCATTTCCTTCACTGGCAGAATGAAGGGGCAGCCTGTGTCTACACAGAGTATATCAACCTGGATCTGAGCCCTGCTCTGCACTACATGCTTATGTAGGTATCATGAGAGTTATGTCTGGGGTCTGTACAGCTCCACCGGAGGACAAGGCTGGGGGCAGGGCTGGGGGCGGTACAGACCCCAGACAGGAGATGCAGCTGCGTGGAAGGGCTGGGGGTCTGTACAGCTGCGCCAGAGGAGCTGCTGGCGAGGAGCACTGGCTCCTGGAAGCGGCGGCCCCACATTCTGCTCCTTTCACCACTGCAATTCCCAGGAGAGCCCTGTGGTTCAGCAGATACCATTCTCTATCCACAGATATCTGCATCCACAGATATATATTTTTGTCCGCGCAGGGCTCTAATCACGGAACATTTTTTGGGGGGGGGAGTCGGGGGGGGTACTGTACCGGTAAGAGTTAAAATCTACTTGTATCACAGGCCAGAAGGGACCATTCGAACCACTGGTCTGGCCTCCTGTATGTCGCAGGCCATTCAATTAAACCCAGGTACCCTGTGTTAAGCCCAGAACTTGTTAGATCAAAGCACTTACATCCCCTCCCCACAATGGCAAAAGGCCCCAGCAGGAACATTCCAGAGGAGACAGAGGCTACGTCTGTGGGTCTGCACAGAGTTGGAGGTGCGATTCCAGCTTGCACACACATCCTCGCACGACCTCTCATTAAACTAGCAGGCTACAAGCAGTAGTGTAACCGCGGTAGTCTGGCCAGTGGTTAGCGAGGGCGTGGGCTAGCCATACAAACCTGCCTGAACCCCAGGGGTACCTACTTGGCATGGCTAATCCATGCCACCACTTGGCACTGCCCCCGCTTTCGCAGCCATGCTACTGCTTTCATACTCTCATGAGTGCAGAGACGAGTATGTCTGCGTGAGCTGGGTTCACACCCGAAGCTCAGAGTGTCGACATACCCTGAAAGAGCTCGGCTTGCTTGGCCGACCAAAACAAAGGCTGGGGAGAGATGCAGACACTATCTATGCATCAGGGGGCAAACACCACGGAGGGGGAAGGGCTGTTTATAGTAAAGGACAATGTTGGCACAAGAACAAGTGGGGATAAACTGGCCATGAATAAATTCAGGCTGAAAACCAGAAGGCTTCTAACCATTATCGGAGGGAGGCTCTGGAACAGCCTCCCACTGGAAGCGGGTGGGGAGCAAAAGGCCTAGCTATTTTTAAGGCAGGTTTATGAACGGGATGGTATGATGGGCTGCCTGTGACAGCAGGGATGGGACTCTATGACCCAGAAGGTCTCTTCCAGCCCTATGTCCAATGTTCCTATGTGCCAGTCTTGCCCCAGCCACATGAGCTGAGGGAGAAAGAAATTCCCACAGAGTCAGGGGTAGCCCCTGGCAGCCATAGACGGCACCAGCAGTAGCCAGAGCGCAGGAGAAGCGGTCCAGCTGAGGCAAGTCCCCGTTTCTCCATCAGGGACCTAGATCCCAGTGAGGCGGGCAGCAGCAGCCCAGCCAAGGCCTTTGCTGCCTGTAAACCCTATGGCAGGGGTTCTCAAACTTCAATGCACCGCCACCCCCTTCTGACAACAAAAATTACTACACGATCCCAGGAGGGGGGACCGAAGCCTGAGCCCTCCCGAGTCCCGCTACCCTGGGCGGGGGCAAAGCCCAAGGGATTCAGCCCCAGGCAGGTGGCCTGTAACCTGAGCTCCACTCAGGCGGGGGGGTCCGCTTTGGCCCTGGGGGGTGGGGCTCGGGCTTTGGCACCGGCAAGTCTAACACTAGCCCTGGTAACCCCATTAAAACAGAGTTGTGGCCCATTTTGGGGTCCCGACCCATAGTTTGAGAAGTGCTGCCCTATGGCATTCCTAGAGGTGGTATTTTTTTCTCTGTTCCTGGATACCTTCGATGTCTTCTTTATGGGGGTCAGACAGCATACCCTTGCCTTCTCCCCACGCTGCTCCACACAAGGGAGAAATCCATATCTCCTCCCCTTCCCTCCCCCCAGTGATGGTTCCCAGTACCTCCTAGGCAAAATGACTCACTGTGGCTGGACAGCGAAGTCGGATGGGGTGGGTGGAGGGGGATGTAAGGGAGCAGGGGGTGGAGGCTGGAAGGGGATTTTGGTTGGTTTGTGGGGAGGAAATTTCATGTGTATTGGGGGACGTAATTCCTAGCCGGCCATGTGGTTAAAGTCTAAGTAAGCATGTGACCCTCTTTCTGTAGGTATTTCTTGGTTTGCACGTGGCTCTGGGAGAAGGGACTGGGGTGAATGGCTGTGGGGCATCTTGTGGAGGATGAATGCGACTCTCTCTGTGTGAGGTAAATGTGGCTCTGGAGGGCCATTAGCAGATTCTACGATGATGAACATCTCGGAAATGACTGTACATAAATAAGCATTAAATCACCATTCTGCAAGAGAAGCGGGTCAGGTGCTCAGTAGAGACACCTCTGCTTGGTTTCTAAGCCAGTTAAGCTCCTGGAGAGCTTTTTTCTAGACATCACTGAATGTTCTGTTGCCTCCCTGCTGCGTACTGCTAATTGGGGCTCGCTCTTTCTCTTTCAGCTGAGACTCCAATTGAGGAGTTCACCCCGACACCAGCCTTCCCCGCGCTCCAGTACCTGGAGTCAGTGGATGTGGAAGGTGTGGCCTGGAAAGCAGGACTTCGCACAGGAGACTTTCTGATTGAGGTAAGCCCCAGAGGCTGAGGAGAGAGAAAATGCTGGCCAGCATGTTCCTGTGCTGCCCCAGGGCACACAGCTAAACAAAAGAGACCTTCCTTTGTAAAGTGCTTTCAGACCTAGGTGTGCTCATCACTAAGGTTAAGATTCTGTCACAGTTATTTTTAGTAAAAGTCAGGGGCAGGTCATGGGCTATAAACAAAAATTCATGGAAGCCCATGACCTGTCCCTGACTTTTACTAAAAATAACTATGACAAAAGGGGGCTGACATGGTAAGGGAGGACTGGAGCCTGAGTGGAGGAGATGAGAGCCTGAGCACCACTGCACAAAGGACGGGGTCCAGCACCTACTGCTCATGGCCGCTCAGAGCTGGGGGGGGGGGCCCTGCTGCCCACAGCAGCTCAGAGCTCCAGGGCTCCCGCCAGCTGACCACTCTGGCCCACCACCCTGGGGCTGGAAAATGTCACAAAGGTCTCTGTATGTCACGGAATCCGTGAGCTCCGTGAGATAATCTTACCCTTACTCACGACTTGAATCTCTGAATCTGCCTCCTGTCTCGGCTCCTCCAGTGAACCCTCCAGCTTCTCCAGATGTGACAGTGCAGCCAGGGAAGACATGCAAGCAACTATGTGCTTCTCATTCCACCAGTCAGGAAACAGGCTGATTTTATAGCAGAAAGATTTTACTCAGAAAGGTGGCTACCCTTCCCTTTATATTTATGACAGGGCATTTCTAGCTTCACAACATCCTTCAGTAACACACACACAGCAAAACTTCATAATGTCACATACAATGACAGCACATACAATCCACCAGGATATTAACGTTCAACAGATCAAGACACAGCAGGGGGAAGAGGGTGCAGGAGGCGGTTACTCCAGTGCAGATTCGCCTCCCCTCCAGAGACTTCAGAGTAGCAGCCGTGTTAGTCTGTATTCGCAAAAAGAAAAGGAGTACTTGTGGCACCTTAGAGACTAACAAATTTATTAGAGCATAAGCTTTCGTGAGCTACAGACTTCATGCATCCGATGAAGTGAGCTGTAGCTCACGAAAGCTTATGCTCTAATAAATTTGTTAGTCTCTAAGGTGCCACAAGTACTCCTTTTCTTTCCTCCAGAGACTGCGACTGGTTTAAGGACACTTTGTGCCACGTCACAGGGGTATCTGGGCTTTGAAATGGCCTGTGATACACTAGAGGTCAGAATGCGTGAGCTGGTGGCCATTTTCGACTTAAACTCTGTGAAGTTATTAAATTGTTGTTAATGATGCAGAAAATCATTAAATCTCAGGAGAAATTTCCTAACTGTCAGAGCAGTAGGAAAATGGACCAGACACCTCGGGAAGTCGTGGAAGCTCCTTCACTGGAGGGTTTTAGGAGGAGGCTGAAGAGCCATCTGTCTTGGATGGTTTAGATACAGCACATCCTGCGTCTTGGCAGGGGGTTAGACTAGATAACCCTTGTGGTCCCTTCTAACCCTATGGGTCTGTGATTCTGTGGAAAGGCAGACATGTTCAATAACTGTTTCTGGTCTGTATTTGTAAAGATGCAGGATGATCTAATCGTATCACATGAGGATGATGAAGTATTTTACATTCACTAGGGAGAAACATTTTCAAACCAGCCGGTCCAGATAACTTTCACTCCTAAAAGAGTTCACTGAGGAGATCTCGGGCCCACAGATGTTAATTTTTAATAAATATTGGAATATAAGGAACATTCTAGAAGAGTGGATGCTAATGTTATGCCGGTAGTCAAAAGGGGCAAGTGCCATGACCTGGAAACCTGCAGGCCGGCTAGTCTATCAGTTCCAGGCAAAGTAACAAAAAAAATGATACAGGATTCAACTAATGAAGGCTTAAAGGATAGGAATGTTATTAATGCCAGCTAGCGTGGTTTTATGGAGCATCGCTCTGGTCCAACAAACCGGATTTAGTTCTATGATGCAACTACAAGTTTGGGTGATGAAGATGACTGTGTAGATGTAATATACTTAGACTTTTCTACAGGGATTGACTTAGTACCACAGGACATTCTGATTACAAAATTAGCACTATACAGATCAAAAGAGCACATGTTAAATGGATTAAGGAGTGGCTAACTGACAGATCTCAAAAAGAACAGGAGGACTGTGGCACCTTAGAGACTAACAAATTTATTTGAGCATAAGCTTTCATGGGCTATGTCACGGAGTCCCCGGGCGATGCTCTGGTACTGCTCCCTATGTAGCCAGGCAGGACTCCGGGGAAGTCTCCTCTCTGGGAGCAGCCTGTCTGCAGGACCCACAGCTCACCCGGCTTCCCCCTTCCTGGGTCTGACCTCGGAGCATTCAGCATCCTCTGCCCCTCCGTGCGCTTCCCACAGCGAGTCCGCCCAGGTGGGGTCCTGAGGAAGCCAGAGGGTCCTGCACCCAAACTCCGCAGTCAGATGGGACTCCCAGCCAGCAGAACAGAAGGTTTATTAGATGAGAGGAACATGATCTAAACCAGAGCTTGTAGGTGCAGAGAACAGGACCCCTCAGCCGGGTCCATTTTGGGGGCCAGTGAGCCAGACAACCCCATCTGCACTTCACTCCTCGTCCCCAGCCAGCCCCAACTGAAACTCTCTCCATCCCCTCCTCCTCTGGGCTTTGTCCCTTTCCCGGGCCAGGAGGTCACCGGATTCCTTTGTTCTCCAACCCTTTAGCTCTCACCTTGCAGGGGGGAAGGGCCCAGGCCATCAGCTGCCAGGAAACAGGGTGTCGGCCATTCTCTGTGTCCAGACCCCTGCACACACCTGCCCTCTAGGGCTCTGCAACGATCATACACCCTTATCCCACCACCTAGAGACTTAAGAACTGCATAGGGTAAACTGAGGCACCCCCACACTATGCAGAGGAAATATTAAGAACAGTCCTGCTTTGTCACAGGCTAAAACCCACTTAATCAGATGAATGCAATGGAAAATATAGTAGGAAGATGTATATACACTCAGAGACTATGAAACAATGGGTGTTATCATACAGATCTCAGAAAGCTGTTGTCAGTGGTGAATCAACATTGCATGGGAGTGTTTCTAGTGACGTGCCACAGGGATCAATTATAGGCTGGATGCTATTCATCATCTCTATCAATGATCTGGGAGTGAAACATAGAATCACTGGTGATACAATTTGTGAATGACACAGAGATTGGGAGAGCGATGTATGGTGACAAGGACAGGGCAGTAATACAGAGCGATCTTGATCTCTTGATAAGCTGGGCCCACTCAAACAAAATGCCTTGTAATCCTGCCAAATACAAAATTATATATCTAGGAACAAGGAATGCTGGCCGTACCTAGAGTCTGGGCCTGTGTCCTGGAAAGCTGAGACTCTGGAAAGGATTTAGGGGTCGTAGTGCACAAGCAGCTCAACTCGCTCTCCCAATGCTATGCGACTGCAAAAAAAAAAAAAAAAAAAAAAAAAAAAAAGCTAATGCAATTCTTAGATGTATAAATAGAGGAGTAGCGAGTAGGTGCAGTAAGGATTTGGTTTTACCTGTGTATATGGCGTTGGTGAGACCAATACTGTGTACAGTTCTGGTGTCGACATTTTTAAAAGGATGTTGAAAAATTGGAGACTGTGACCTCCTGAATATCACAGGCCTTTACATTTTGCCCTGTTACTCCTGTATTTCACCCAATAGCTTATGTTTGGCTAGAGTATCTCTTCCAGAAAGGCATCTAGGCTTGGTTTGATGACATCAAGAGATGGAATATCCACCCCTTCTCTTTGGAGTCTGCTCCGGTGGTTAATCACCTGTACTGTTAATAAATTGTGCCTTATTTCTAATCGGTCTGTCTTTAGTTTCAAGCCATTGGTTCTTATTATGCCTTCCTCTGCCTTTAGTACCTGGCATTTTCTCTCCGTGAAGGTACTTGGACAGTGTAACCAAGTCACCTCTCAATCTTATTTCTGATAAGCTAGACAGATTGAACTCCTTCAGTCTCTCACCGTAAGGCATTTTTCCAGATCTCATCTTTCCCCTTTTTTTTATGTTCTCTGCAGCCTCCAATTTTTCAACATCATTTTTAAAATGTTGACACCAGATTTCTATGCAGTTATTCCCACATGGGTCTCATCAATGCAGCGTAGAGAGGTAAAATCATCTCCCTCGTATCATGCTCCTCTTCTCTCACAGGGGTGATGTGGATATAAATTCCTTTAATGTATGAGAGTCTCTCAGATGCTGTGTGGATGAGCACCGTAGAAAAGACCACGAGGAAATGAATAATGCAGTAATCAGGGCAGGCTTTGGCTGGTGTCCAGTACATAAGGCAAGGGTCACTAAAAGAAATATGAAAAAAAATACCAAACAGCTGTTCATCCTGTGCACTGAATGAGCCAGCGGTCCTGTGGACGACGGTCTCATAATGAATGTGCACAAGGGGGCAGAATTAATGTTGCACAGGCAGCATAAACCGGCTTGATTTCGCAACCTTCGTAGTGTTCTTTGATCATATAGATTTTCTATTTAAAATTTTATTTTATTTAAATTCTATTGCCAGTAGATAACGTCAGTGTCAACCGCCCTCATCTGCCCACCTTCTAGCCCCCATTAATGAACTCATGATCACAATACTAGTGGCTCTTGGAGTATACAGCACTTTTCATCAGTAGCTGTCAAAGCACTTTACAAAAGTGGGTACTCCTGTCTTACAAAGGAGGTGACTGAGTCACAGAGCGCTTGAGACCAACACTTCCAAGCATAGGGGCCTAGAGCTAGGCATACAGATCGATGTTTAGGCACCTAGATCTGTGCTCTGATTTCCAAAGGTGCTGCGCACCTCAGCTTACAAGGTTCCTGTGCTCGGTATGTCTCAAATTCAGGCCACTTTTTTTAAGTGACTAACGGGTGCCTGATTTTTTCATTTCCTCCATTTCATGCTAGTCTACATCTTATTGCATGTTATGAGGCCTCAGATCACAACCAGACTGTTTATGACCCAAGAAGTCTTTAAAAAGCTGGATATTAGCACTGGAAACTGGGGGAAGAATGACACCCAACATGGCTCCTACTGATTGCTGGAAAGATTTACCAAACATGCTGATAAAGGAGGAAATTCTGGGGAATTAAACTCAAGGCTAGAAACCAGAAATTCCTGGGTTCTCCTTTGAGTGATTGTCCATACACATATTCCACTTGTGGTGTGCATGCGTCCCATGTGCCTGAAATCAGAGTTGTTTGCCTAGCAATGTCCAGCATGGCCACAGATGTTACAGTTCATTACTATGCCAATTGGCATCACAGTGGTAGATTTTTCAGAGTAGGTTCCTTTTTACCAGCGGATTGCTTATTTTTCCTCCTGGAACCAGGATGCCTCGTTCTAAGTCTCCTGGTTTCAAACACTGACCCTTATGTATGGTGCTGCGCCCCATAAAACATGTTCATTCTGTTTGGGGGAGATGTGCATCCATGGTAAATGTGCGATATGTAAGCCCTTTACACCTAGGTCTTGACAGGCAGGCCCATCTCCAGATATTTCTAATGGACACATCAATGAGACAGGCTTTGGCCCCCAGATTGTTTGACCTTACTGTACATGAGCTGGCTATCTGAGTACTTCTGTTAGCACGTTAGAGACTAATTTATTAGAGCATAAGCTTTCGTGAGCTACAGCTCACTTCATCGGATGCATAAAGCTTATGCTCTAATAAATTTGTTAGTCTCTAAGGTGCCACAGGTACTCCTTTTCTTTTTTGCGAATACAGACTAACATGGCTGCTACTCTGAAATCTGTTAGCATGGTCTCTGCAACATCTGAAAGCCCATCTGCTGTGGCTTCAGGCCTGACGTTGACACCCTCTGTGATCTTGGACAGTTCATGTCACCTGTCAGCCTCCGTTTCCTCATCTGTTAACTATAACTACAGAACAGTAAAGAGGCTCTGTGCAGGTGACCTGGGTTTCCTGTCCTCCACCCTCCTTCCTGATGCACACATCTCTCCAGTGTGCCCTGCAAGTTCAGAACACAGCCTGGGACCCCTAAGCCCCATTGTTCCTGCTATCTGTTTGCTGTGGGCTGGGCAGCGTTTGTGCTGATCAGTGTCTCTTTGTGTCCCAGGTGAATGGTGTGAATGTGGTCAAGGTAGGGCACAAGCAAGTGGTGTCGCTGATCCGGCAGGGGGGAAACCACCTGGTGATGAAGGTCGTCTCCGTCAGCCGCAAGCCAGAATCAGAAGAAGTTGTCCGGAAGAAGGGTAGGTGTGGAATGGCCTGTTATTTCTGAGCAATGAACAAGTGAGCTCCACCTCATTCTGCAGGTTGTCCCCCCAGCTCAGCCTAGCCATTTGTTATGCTGGGTTCAGTCTCTCACCAGCCCAAGCTCTCGGTGGACCCTTTCTCTGCTGCCAGGGCCTATTATCCTGCTGGCCTGGCTCAGCCTCCAGTTCCCCTGGGGCCCTTATCCAACCAGCCCAGCTCATTTAATCCGCAGTGAGCTGGCTGACGAGTGAATTGAACCAGGGGCCTCCCGAGCTAAAAGCGTGAGTGGCTGCAGTGTGAGCTGAAGAGCTGTGCCCCTGGAAGCGGGCACCGTAACCACTCGTATCCTTGCCAGATTGTCCCAGCATGGGCCTTGGACCCGAGGATGATACTTTGCCACTCATTACCCAGGGCCTGTTTATAGCCCTGGCCCAGCCCAGCAGAGGTGAGAGCCACTGCCTACTGCTCTGTCCCTGGTGACGGGAGACTGGCTCCTTGTCTGTGAAGATCAACGGGGCTTTTCACAGCAACAATGTGAAGGAAGTGAAGGTGCAGTGGCTCTTCGGGTGCAGCCTGAGCTAAACAGTGGGAATATCTGCTGAGGCCTCCAGGCCAGAGGTGCTTACCGGCAGAGGGAACAGCCAGCCTGCGCAGACAGCCCTGGGATGCACTTAGCAAGCAGCATAGGCCTGCGGGCACCACGTCGGCCAGAGCACTGGACTGCGCAGAGCAGAATAAAATGTGCCAGTGCAGGATACATCTCAGGCTGGCAGCTCGAGTCCTGACCAGAACAATGTATCAGTAACCAGTGTTACTGGGCACCCCAGGCTCAGGATGGCATGTCCAGGGCTCCCCCTGGGACTGAGAAGCACCCCAGACTCTGGCTCCGTAGGGCATCCTGAAGTGCCCCCTCTAGCTTCTGCCAGGCAGAGCCCCCCCCACGGTTCACCAAACGAGATTAAGGGCTGGAATGTCCACTCAGAGCTCAGAGGAATAAGGGGATGGGGGGCCACAGGGAGCCAGGCTTGGCTTCCTTATCCTGAACCACAGAGGCCCTTAGGCCCTTTAGCCAATGGAGGACAGGGCAGAGCAGAGCTCTGTTCCACTATGCCCCCCCTGCCCTGCCCCTCACCCCTTTCACGGGGCCTTGGGGTGTCTGGCAGCTTTATGCAGGGGAATTATTCACAAACCATCCACATAAGCAGCTGTAGAGGACTGGCGAATTCAGCCCTGAGTTTATAGGCTTTCCTTGGCAAGGGGTTGTACCCGCAGGCCACCCAGCACGGACCAAAAGACACTTGAGGCTTTGGCAATTCCAGTGGCTCTGTGCGGGAGGAGCTCATTGCAAAGTGTTTGTCAGGAGAAGGGAATTTCTTCTGGTTTCTGGCACAGGTCCTGCCATTTAGAGGTTTTTCCAGTCTGGCCCAAGGAGCTTTTTTTCAAGGGTGGAGAGGTGCCAGGTGCGGAATGTGCCTCTGGGCTGGAGAGGGAGGTCCCGGGTGTGGATCATGCCCCTGGCCCAGAGGGAGAGGTGCCAGGTGGGGATAGTGCCCCCAACCCAGAGGGAGAGGTGCCAGGAGGGGATCTTGCTCTTGGCCCCAAGGAGGAGGTGCAGGGTACAGATCATGTCCCCAGCCCAGAGGGAGAGGTGCCAGGTGCGGATTGTGCCCTTGGCCCAGAGTGGGAGGCGCTGGGTAGAGTTTTTTTTTTCCACAGGGCCGGGCCGGGTGGGGATCGTGCCCCCGGCCCGCAGGGGGAGGTGCCAGGTGGGGTTTGTGCCACAGGGGGAGGTGCCAGGTGCGGATTCTCTCCCTTGCTGAGCCAGGGAGGTGTCTGGGGCACATGGAGCGTCAGGAGGCTGTTAGAAGAGGAGGGTGGTTGCAGGGGAGAGGCCCCTCTTTCCTCCACGCCATGGGACCCGTGTGGACCTTCCAGCCGGCAGCAGCTCCCTGGGGTGGTTCCGAGCCCTGCGATCCCCTGGCAGCCGGGCTGAGGGGAGGCAGCTGCCTGGCACAGGGGGTGGACCGGGGGCAGGCGGCAGGTCAGAGCGAGTGCTGGTTTAGCGGTGAGGGTCTGTGGTGAAGGAGCCCGCTCCCTTGGGGAGTGTGGCTGGGTGCCAGGCGTGAGGGAAGGGGAGGACTGAGGCGCTCGGAAAGCAAGACACGAGGAGAGGGGGAGGGAGGCAGCTCTGTGCTGCTACTAAGAGCTGTAATTATATTGTCACTGCTCGAGAGCACGAGTCGTGGGAAAGACTGAGGCTCAGGAGCTGGTGCTGGGATCTCTGCCGGGGTCGTTTCCTCTTCCTTTGCCCGCACCTCCAGCCTCCTCTGCCCCTGCTCTGCAGCACCAGCTTCCTCCCAGGCCTGCTGCGGGGACCCTGCCTGGGAACCGCACGCCTTCTCTTCCCAGCGGAGTGGCAGAGAGCGGAGTGAGTGTGCGGGCTGGTACCCGGGCCCTGGCCTCACCGAGCCGGCTGGTACCCGGGCCCTGGCCTCACCGAGCCGGCTGGTACCCGGGCCCTGGCCTCACCGAGCCGGCTGGTACCCAGGCTTGGCATTCACCGAGCCGGCTGGTACCCGGGCCCTGGCCTCACCGAGCCGGCTGGTACCCGGGCCCTGGCCTCACCGAGCCGGCTGGTACCCGGGCCCTGGCCTCACCGAGCCGGCTGGTACCCAGGCTTGGCATTCACCGAGCCGGCTGGTACCCGGGCCCTGGCCTCACCGAGCCGGCTGGTACCCGGGCCCTGGCCTCACCGAGCCGGCTGGTAGTGGGCCCTTGCAGGCTGCCCTTGGCTGGAGGAAGACTGTTTCTGCAGGGCTCTGATCGCCCAGGGGCCCAGGCCGCTGTGCCCCGGCGCACAGCTCTGCCCGTGCCAGCCGCCTCTCCTTCCGGCGCGGGTCGGCCTGTGTTCCTGGCTCACGGAGGCCTGTGTGGGAACAACGTTCTCTGCCCGAATCCGCCCTTGTTGGGGTCTCTGATGCAGGCAGCTCGGCACCAGCCTGAAGCTCTGGTTCCCATGGAAACGCCTGAGCGTTGAATCCTGCATTGTTCCAGCCGAGCAGGCGAGGAGGAGGCACCTGAAGTGAAGAGGAAAAGCCTTCAACTCATCTCCACTCCCGTGAGCCCATGGCATGGCACCTCTCTCCGGCAGACCCACCGGCGGGCCTGGCTAGGGAGCCCCTCTCCCCAGCCCTGCCCCTCGCCACAGCACCCACGGCTCGTGGGCTTTGCCACATGCGCCACGTGGCCCCTCAGCTTGGCACAGAGACGTCAATCTCCAGCCCTTCGCTGGGGCCCTGACACCGCCGCCGGGCCTGGATCCAGCCTGAGTTCAGAGTCGGGGCGAGGTGGGCGCTGGGCACCGCAGGATGGACTCCCCCCCAGGAGCTGGGGAGTGAGAGGCTGAGAGCCCGGACTCGGTCCCCCTCTCCCACCCTCCGCCCATGGCGTGCACGGAGGGGAAGCAGCCAGCCAAGCTGTTTGCCGAGTCACACAGGCAGCCAGCTGCCTGCGGGTGAATTTGAGAGAGAGGCTTTCACAACCTGAGCATCTCCTGGCACTGCAGGGGTGCGAGCAGCCCAGGGACCATGGCTTGGACTCTTGCAGGCTGAGGGTCTGTGGTTACCTGGGCGCAGGACGCTCCCTGGCAGACCTCAGCAGTCCCAGGGCTGCCCTGTGCCCTTGGGACCGTGTGACTGGGACAATGAAGAAGTTTGCTTCCACGCGCAGCCTTAATAAGATTCTGCAGCAGTGCGACTCCTCGTCCCGCGAGTACGAGGAGATCCAGGCTGTGGAGAAGAAGTGGCATCTGCACTTGGCCACTCCTCGCAAGTTCCTGGACAAGAAGTGCAAAATGCCATCTCTCTTCCTTTCAGCCCCGCCGCCTCCCAAGAGAGCCCCCAGCACCACCCTGACGCTGCGCTCCAAGTCCATGACGGCCGAGCTGGAGGAACTAGGTAAGCAAGGGGCGCGGGGGCAGACACAGGAATACCCAGGTGCATGAGGAGCATGCGCGGGACATGGAGAGTGCAGGGACACACCCAGCAGGAAGCCACACGTAACACACGCTTCCCTGGGGGGGGACACAGGTGGGCACTTGGAGGGACGCATGCACACTCCACACATGGAAGTTTGTGCAGTGCTTGGCCATGTGCAAAGCATCACTGCCACCAGCGCAGACACAGCCAGCAGGAAAAGAAAACCTGTGCAGAATCACCCAATCCTGGGCGTCTGCACTTCCGTGCTCAGGGGTGGGGCCCTCTGAGAGTGCTTCCTGGCAGCCTGCACACATGCTGTTCTCGGCAGCCCCCACCCACTGTATGTGTCCAGTAGCCCAGTGTCTTCTGCCTTCCTGCCCTTCCAGGTGAACCCCACCCACTTCCAGGTGTCACCATGGAGCCCCCCTTCCTCCCCCACTTCCTGGGGTCACCACGGAGCCCCCCTCCCCCCACATTTCCAGGTATCACCATGGAGCACCCCTCCCCCACCCCGTCCAAGTGTCACCACAGACCCCCCCCCCCCCCCGCCCTGTTCCTGGAGTCATCACAGATCCCCCCTTCCCTGCCTGCTTCCAGGTGCTCCAGGGAGCCCCAAGCGCTTCCCATCCGTCCTCATGGAGCCCTCACCTTATTCCAGGAGCTCGGACATTCCTGCAGAGCCCCCTGATCCCATGGCCGCCTGCTGGTGCCCCTGCACACATTTCCATGTGTGTCAAGGCTTCCACAGCCTGGGGATCACAGTTTGTTTCCTGTGCATAGAAATGATCCCCTGTTCCAGATCAGAGTCTGCCCAGTGCCCTGCAGGGCAGCTCCAGTGCTGCCTGCCTGCCTGGGGGTGCGCATGTCGGCTGGGCTGGCTGGCTCAGAGATGGGGCAGGGGTGTGGGCCTTTGCGGGTTCTAGAGTGGGGTGCTAGCTAGCCGCAGGCACCAGAGGTAGTGAGGAATCTCCTTACCCCCTGTGCCCTTGTGCCCCCAGTCCTGTTGCATGCCCATTTGGCACGAAGGGTGTGTGCTGTTCAGGGGCCCGGGGCTGGAAGCAAGGTGCATGCTGAGCTCCGGAGCCAGGAGCTCTGGCAGAGTTGAGTGGAGGAATCTTGCACAGTACCTGCCTGCCCCGGCCCCAGCTCATCATTGCTTGGACACTGAAATGTAGGATGTGTCCACCGCTGCCTCTCTGAGCATCATGCAGTGGGAGGAGAGATGCTGGATGGGGGAGGGTCTCCCTGTTCCAGCGCCTCCCCCTCGCATGGCCCTTCTCACCCAGCTGTGCCCTTGGCTGGGGCTAGGCTGGCCCTAGTGCTTTTTAAACAGAACTTTGGAGTCCACGGTTTCCTTAAGCTTTTGTGTCCGGTCTCCCCATCGCTGACTTAGCTCCAGGCAGGAGCAGCCCTTCGGGGTCAGGCCCCTGCACCCTCAGGCTAGGCACCGACATCTAGGTATTGGTGTCTGATAAGGTGTCTCTTCTGGTCACCGAAGGAAGGTCCTGACTCCTTGGCCCCGCCCCGGCCAGGGGAAGCGCTGGGTTTGAACATTGGGCATTAGGCAGGGCCTCAGGCCAGTCCGAGTCGTCTCCTCTTTCTTGCCTTTCCCTTTGAACACGTGGGACACAGCTGCTCAGCTCAGTGGTTGGTGCTCACAGGATTGTGCCCCAGGCCTTCTGCTCTCACAGGGCTGCTGATCAACTTGGTGCGGGCCCATGAGGATTGTGAGTGCACACTGATAGGGAGAACGGCACTGTGCTCGTGACAGGCCATCATCGGAGACTGGCATGTGCGCTGCCCTCGCACGTAGATGGGGACATGCCAGCCTGGGCACTCGCCCAGCAAGTCACTGTGCACATGCAGGATGGACGTGTGAACGTGTTCTATATGCATGTGTGAAGGCAGGCACAGCTCTCCAGGCATGAGGGGTGCAAACTCACAGCATGGAAAGGAAAGTCCCCAGAAAGGCAGGAATTGTCTCTCTGTGCGGGGAGATTTAGAGAGAGTCCCTGTTCTGATCTCCCTGGGGGCTCATTGACAGCCAGTCCCTCCATCAGGCCTCAAGGCAGCAGGGGAATACAGACGCTCTCTGCCTCATGTCCTGGGGCAGGGTTGCCCTGTGTCTCCCTGGGGGTGAGGGGAGGGGAGTGATTATCAGCCAGGCTCTGCCCCGCCTTTCTCTGGAGTGAATTAGTGGCTGGTCTCTGTCCCTCATCTCCCCAACAGTGAGAGTAATCCGTAGATTGTCGGGGTCGGTTCTCCATCACTGGCCATCTTCAGCCAGGTGGGAGGTGTATGTGAAAGCTCTGCTCTGGGAATTAGCAGGGGGAAGCCCCTTGGTGGCCTGTGTGTTGTGGGAGGTCAGGCTAGGGGGTCACAATGGTCCCTTCTGGCCTGGGGATCTATGGAGCTCCCTGCAGGGTGATGAACAGTGAGCCCTTCCCCCGGGCTCTTGGTGTGGGAGGAGAAGAGCAGCTGGTCTCTGCCCCATGTCTCCTGGGAGTGGGTGGTTAGCAGCTGGCATCTGCCCTGCCTATCCTGGGCGAGTCCTTGCCCTGCAGCTAACTTGGAGAGGCATTATCGGTCAGTCCGCATCACGTCTCCCTGGGGTGGATTCAGTGGCCAGTCCCTGCCCTGCATCTAATGGAGGGCGGTGGTCAGTGGCCAGTCCCTGCCCTGTCTCCCTGGGGGGTAGTTAGTGACCAGTCTCTACCCCACGTCTTCCCAGGGGGTTAGCGGCTGGTCTCTGTCCCTCCACCTTTCCCAGGGGGGGTTAGCGGCTGGTCTCTGTCCCCCCACCTCTTCTGGGGGGGTTAGCAGCTGGTCTCTGTCCCCCCCATGTCTCCCGGGGAGGTTAGGGGCTGGTCTCTGTCCCCCCACCTCACCCGGGGGGCTTAGCGCTGGTCTCTGTTCCCCCACCTCTCCCGGGGGGCGGGGGAGGTAGCGGCTGGTCTCTCAGGTCTCTGGGTCTCACAGGTCAGTCCAGGTGCCCAAGGCGAGTGCTCCTTGAGGGTTGGGGGCGCACTCTCCTTTGCACCCTTCGAGCCGCTTGTGGGTTCTGTGGCGGGGCCATGTCAGCCCAGTGGAGAACAGTAGATTCCCCATGAGCCCCTGGTGAGCAGTGGGGGCTAAAGCCTCGTCCCTCCAAGAGGCCTTTCTTGGTGTTTGTCTCCTCCAGGACTTCAGGCATCCAACCCTGTCCAGGCCTCCCTCCACTCCTCTTCTGCCATCGTCTCTCCTGCTGGGCTAGTGCTGGCCATGGCCCCGTAGCCAGGCAGGGCTGGGTTCAGGTCTGCCTCGGCGTGAGGGTGGGACAGGGGAGATTCGGCCTGGCCTTGTGTCCTATCATGCTGTGAGTCGCGGTGCCGCACTATGGCCCTCCTGCTCCCACGGGGGGGCTGCAGAGTCCCATTGTGTGCTGGCCCCACGCTGGAGGAGTGAGCATGGACCAGACCCCGGGACTGTCCGAGCCCTAATACACTGCGAGCACCATTGCAGAAACTGGGAGGTAACTGCCTGGACAGCCACCCCTTGACTGGCCAGAGCTTAGTTCCTGCCACGTGGACCCAGGTCCCCCTGGGTGTTGAGAAGCTGGGAGTGTGGGGCAGAGTTAGGAAGGGCAGCTGGCGAGGAGTGAGTGGGACAGGGAGCAGGGACTGTGCATGCCATTCATGTCCTGTGTTTTGTTTCTTGATTCCAAGCCTCGATGCGGAGGAGAAAAGGGGGTGAGTGAAACTGCACAGCTTGGGGGCTCTTCCTATCCCTGCCGAACCCCACAACTTTCCTGGCCTTCATCCCCAAGAAACCCCTTACACCTCCCCACATCCCTTCAGAAAGTAGGTCAGGGCTAAGCGCACCCCAGGAAACCCCCGAATGAGAGCAGATCTCAGCAGAGCTGAGGTTCCCATGCCTGACAACAGAGCAGAGTGCAGCTGCAGAGGTGACTAGCCCCTTGACCAGATGCTCAGACTGGGGAATTCCCTCCTCAACTAGAGTCCCAGAATCCCAGGTCCTGGTCCTTCCCTGCTTTATATCCTTCACGCCTGCACAGGGTGGGGTAAAGCTGATGGCCACAATCCTTCAGTTTGCTTTGTGCCTGTGCCCCACTGAAACCAGCCCCTGCATAGGGGGTCATTGGGTGCTGCCCCGTCCTGGCCCCTGGAACTCACAGCTAGATGAAATAATGACAACTAACCTGGCCACACTCACTACTAGGTGCAAACCTTCTGCCTTGCCCACGTAGACAGGTCAGCGGGGCGAGGCTGATCCCGTCCTATGGTGCTGTGTTTCTGTGCATTGATACCCTGAGCCCTGGCCGGGGGCAGGCAACAGGCATGGGGCTGGAGCAGGCGGACGTCACAGAATCTCCAGCTTTCCTGGAAGGGTGGTGCCAGCTGTAATGGTTACAGAGGCAGAACTCCCCTGGTGCTGCTGCAGGAACGTAGAGCAGCCTGATGTGGGGGACCAACACCCTCTCTCCTTCCCTGCGAGGGAAGGGCAAACCAGGCACCAGGGAGACACCCAGTCTTGGTCCCAAGTACATGAATTGAGGAGCGCCCTTGGCTATCCTCTCTGACTTTCAGCACAGCCAGAGAGGAAGAGGTGATGGGCAGGGAGGGAGGGGCCTGAGAGGGAGGGGGAGGGCCAGGGGGAGGAAGGGGGATCCCTGGGAGGAAAATGAGGACATGGAAGTTGCTGTTGAGTGATGCTCAGCTCTGTCAGGCTGGGGAATTGTCCCTTGAGGCAGGAGGGGTGAGCCGGTCTCCTGGGATCTCCATAGAACTAGCTGGGGTGCTGCTTTGGGACACGCTAGCCGTGACTTCATGAGGCTTTTCTAGCTCGTGCCAGGGCACCGCAGAGACATGTGGCTGTTAGTGACAATTCTCTCCTCCCACTCTCGTGGCACCACTGAACTGTCATTCGTTACAGGAGATCTGGAAAGACGACTGTGATGCTTCCCGGGCACCCAGGCCCGCGAGGCACCTCGCTACCCCTGCTCTTAACTTAAGGGAGCCTCGGCTGTGCCTGCCAGTGGTCAGCTCCCTGACCCCACTGGCCACGGGCAACACAAGCACTTCCCTCCCAGCCCACGCGGTGCCACTGTTCCCATGCAGGCTACCGCCAGGCACTCTTCCCCCCCAAGTGCTCCGAGCAGCCCCCTGCTCTTCCCAGCCCTGACCCATGGGCCACTCACGGAATTGTACTGGTCCCAAAGAGCAGTACACAGCAGCTGACACGGGACACCTTGGACCTCGGCCCCGCTTACCACACAGCATCTGCATTATGTTTATTTAACAAAGACCAAAGTCGTATGGTGACAAACGGAATATTGGAAACGAAGGGTTACATAGAAACAAAACTGTCGCACATACGCTAGAGCCTGGGCTCAGCACACAAGCTGCCTGCTTGTCCAGGAAGGTGCTGCTCACCCCAAAGGCCTTCTCACAGTGTCTTTCACCAGGATGGCTGAGACCCTTCCTTCATGGGCCCAAACCCCCTGGAAGCTTGCCCTCCCCCCCCCATGAAGGGCACCCGGTGTCTTTCTGCACCCCCAAACATAGCAGCCCAGATCTTTGAGCTTCACTTAAAAGCAGGGTACCCTGCCCCCTGCTCTTTACCTCTTCCTGTTCATTTTCCTCCCAAAACCCCCCCATTTGACTCAGTGAGAGAACAGACTTCTACTGTAAGCCATACAATATGCATTGGTTAGCCAGGGAGGTGTGTGACCCTTTCTGGGGACGCCTGTCTCGAAGCACACAGCCTCCGAGAGACCTGCTGTTAACTCCAAGGCTTCAGGAACAGTTTCCAGGAGCTATAAAGATCTCCTCACGTATTGCCTGCACGCGTTCCACAAAGAGAGAGCCTTGCGCGGGACTGTTTTTTAGCCCCGCTCCCGCCCTGCCCGCAATCCCTGCTCCGCCGTGGTCCCGCCCTGCCCGCAATCCCCAACTCCCACTCCCCCTGCTCCCACCCCGCCCGCAATCCCCAACTCCCACTCCCCCCTGCTCCCGCCCCGCCCACAATCCCCACTCCACTCCCCCCTGGTCACGCCCCGCCCGCAATCCCCAACTCCCACTCCCCCGCTCCCACCGCCCGCATCCCCACTCCACTCCCCCCTGCTCCCACCCGCCCGCAATCCCAACTCCCACTCCCCCTCGCTCCCGCCCGCCCGCAATCCCCAACTCCCACTCCCCCCTGCTCCCACCCCGCCCGCAATCCCCACTCCACTCCCCCCTGCTCCCACCCCGCCCGCAATCCCCAACTCCCACTCCCCCTCGCTCCCGCCCCGCCCGCAATCCCCACTCCACTCCCCCTGGTCCCGCCCCGCCCGCAATCCCCACTCCACTCCCCTCGCTCGCCCAGCCCCGCAATCCCCAACTCCCACTCTGCCTCGCTCCCACCCCGCCCGCAATCCCCACTCCAACTCCCCCTGGTCACGCCCCGCCGCAATCCCAACTCCCACTCCCCGGCTCCCACCCGCCCGCAATCCAACTCCCACTCCCCTTCGCTCCCACCGCCCGCAATCCCCACTCACTCCCCCCTGGTCCCGCCCCGCCCGCAATCCCCAACTCCCCTCCCCCCTGCTCCCACCCCGTAAGCAATCCCCAACTCCCATCCCCCTCGCTCCCGCCCGCCCGCAATCCCACTCCACTCCCCCCTGCTCCACCCCCCGCATCCCCAACTCCAATCCCCCTCGCTCCGCACCCGCCGCAATCCCCACTCCACTCCCCTGCTCCCGCCCGCAATCCCCAACTACACCCCCCTCGCTCCCAGCCCCGCCCGCAATCCCCACTCCCACTCTCCCTCGCTCCACCCCACCCACAATCCCCAACTCCCACTCCCCCGCTCCCACCCCGCACCCGCAATCCCCAACTCCCTTTCGCCCTCGCTCCCCGCCCCCCCCGCAATCCCCACCCACTCCCCTCTCCTCGCTCCCACCACCCACAATCCCCAATCCCACACCCCCTGCTCCCACCCAGCCCGCCCGCAATCCCCAACTCCTTCTCCCTTCTCCCGCCCCACCCGCCAATCCCAACTCCCTCCCCCTCGCCTCCGCCCCGCCCGCAATCCCCAACTCCCATCCCCCTGCTCCCGCCCGCCCGCAATCCCCAATCCCCCCCCCCTGCTCCAGCCCGCCCACAATCCCACTCCACTCCCCCTGGTCACGCCCCGCCCGCAATCCCCAACTCCCACCCCCCGCTCCCGCCCCGCCCGCAATCCCCAACTCCCCTCCCCCTTCGCTCCCGCCTCGCCCGCAATCCCCAACTCCCCCTCCCCCTCGCTCCCACCCCGCCCGCAATCCCCACTCCACTCCCCCCTGCTCCCACCCCGCCCGCAATCCCCAACTCCCACTCCCCCTCGCTCCCGCCCCGCCCGCAATCCCCAACTCCCACTCCCCCTGCTCCCACCCCGCCCGCAATCCCCACTCCACTCCCCCCTGCTCCCACCCCGCCCGCAATCCCCAACTCCCACTCCCCCTCGCTCCCACCCCGCCCGCAATCCCCACTCCACTCCCCCCCTGGTCCCGCCCCGCCCGCAATCCCCAACTCCCACTCCCCCTCGCTCCTGCCCCGCCCGCAATCCCCAACTCCCACTCTGCCTCGCTCCCACCCCGCCCGCAATCCCCACTCCACTCCCCCCTGGTCACGCCCCGCCCGCAATCCCCAACTCCCACTCCCCCTCGCTCCCACCCCGCCCGCAATCCCCAACTCCCACTCCCCTTCGCTCCCACCCCGCCCGCAATCCCCACTCCACTCCCCCCTGCTCCCACCCAGCCCGCAATCCCCAACTCCCACTCCCCCTCGCTCCCGCCCTGCCCGCAATCCCCGCTCCGCTGTGCTCCCGCCCCGCCCGCAATCCCCAACTCCCACTCCCCCTCGCTCCCGCCTCGCCCGCAATCCCCAACTCCCACTCCCCCCTGCTCCCACCCCGCCCGCAATCCCCAACTCCCACTCCCCCCTGCTCCCACCCCGTCCGCAATCCCCAACTCCCACTCCCCCTCGCTCCCGCCCCGCCCGCAATCCCCACTCCACTCCCCCTGCTCCCACCCCACCCGCAATCCCCAACTCCCACTCCCCCTCGCTCCCGCCCCGCCCGCAATCCCCAACTCCCACTCCCCCTGCTCCCACCCCGCCCGCAATCCCCAACTCCCACTCCCCCTCGCTCCCACCCCGCCCGCAATCCCCAACTCCCACTCCCCCTCGCTCCCACCCCACCCACAATCCCCAACTCCCACTCCCCCCTGCTCCCACCCCGCCCCACCCGCAATCCCCAACTCCCTTTCTCCCTCGCTCCCGCCCCACCCGCAATCCCCAACTCCCACTCTCCCTCGCTCCCACCCCACCCACAATCCCCAACTCCCACTCCCCCCTGCTCCCACCCAGCCCCGCCCGCAATCCCCAACTCCCTTTCTCCCTCGCTCCCGCCCCCCCCGCAATCCCCAACTCCCCCTCCCCCTCGCTCCCGCCCCGCCCGCAATCCCCAACTCCCACTCCCCCTCGCGCCCGCCCCGCCCGCAATCCCCACTCCACTCCCCCCTGCTCCCGCCCCGCCCGCAATCCCCAACTCCCACTCCCCCTCGCTCCCGCCCCGCCCGCAATCCCCACTCCACTCCCCCCTGCTCCCACCCCGCCCGCAATCCCCGACTCCCACTCTCCCTTGCTCCCGTCCCGCCCGCAATCCCCAACTCCCACTCCCCCTCGCTCCCGCCCCGCCCGCAATCCCCAACTCCCCCTCCCCCTGCTCCCACCCCGCCCGCAATCCCCAACTCCCACTCCCCTTGCTCCCACCCCACCCGCAATCCCCAACTCCCACTCCCCCCTCGCTCCCGCCCCGCTCGCAATCCCCGCTCCGCCGTGCTCCCGCCCTGCCCGCAATCCCCAACTCCCACTCCCCCTCGCTCCCGCCCCGCCCGCAATCCCCAACTCCCACTCCCCCCTGCTCCCACCCCGCCCCGCCCGCAATCCCCAACTCCCTTTCTCCCTCGCTCCCGCCCCACCCGCAATCCCCAGCTCCCACTCTCCCTCGCTCCCACCCCACCCACAATCCCCAACTCCCACTCCCCCTCGCTCCCGCCCTGCCCGCAATCCCGCTCCGCTGTGCTCCCGCCCCGCCCGCAATCCCCAACTCCCACTCCCCCTCGCTCCCCCCCCGCCCGCAATCCCCAACTCCCACTCCCCCCTGCTCCCACCCCGCCCGCAATCCCCAACTCCCACTCCCCCCTGCTCCCACCCCGTCCGCAATCCCCAACTCCCACTCTCCCCCCTGCTCCCCCCCCGTCCGCAATCCCCAACTCCCACTCCCCCTCGCTCCCGCCCCGCCCGCAATCCCCACTCCACTCCCCCCCTGCTCCCACCCCACCCGCAATCCCCAACTCCCACTCCCCCTCGCTCCCGCCCCGCCCGCAATCCCCAACTCCCACTCCCCCTGCTCCCACCCCGCCCGCAATCCCCAACTCCCACTCCCCCTCGCTCCCGCCCCGCCCGCAATCCCCAACTCCCACTCCCCCTGCTCCCACCCCACCCGCAATCCCCAACTCCCACTCCCCCTTGCTCCCGCCCCGCCCGCAATCCCCAACTCTCACTCTCCCTCGCTCCCACCCCACCCACAATCCCCAACTCCCACTCCCCCTGCTCCCACCCCGCCCCGCCCGCAATCCCCAACTCCCTTTCTCCCTCGCTCCCGCCCCACCCGCAATCCCCAACTCCCACTCTCCCTCGCTCCCACCCCACCCACAATCCCCAACTCCCACTCCCCCCTGCTCCCACCCAGCCCCGCCCGCAATCCCCAACTCCCTTTCTCCCTCGCTCCCGCCCCACCCGCAATCCCCACCTCCCACTCCCCCTCGCTCCCGCCCCGCCCGCAATCCCCATGCCACTCCCCCCTGCTTCCACCCCGCCCGCAATCCCCTACTCCCACTCTCCCTCGCTCCCACCCCACCCGCAATCCCCAACTCCCACTCCCCCTCGCTCCCGCCCTGCCCGCAATCCCCGCTCGCCGTGCTCCCGCCCCGCCCGCAATCCCCAACTCCCACTCCCCCTCGCTTCCACCCCGCCCGCAATCCCCAACTCCCACTCCCCCTCGCTCCCGCCCCGCCCGCAATCCCCACTCCACTCCCCCCTGCTCCCACCCCGCCCGCAATCCCCAACTCCCACTCTCCCTTGCTCCCACCCCACCCGCAATCCCCACCTCCCACTCTCCCTTGCTCCCACCCCACCCGCAATCCCCAACTCCCACTCCCCCCTGCTCCCGCCCCGCCCGCAACCCCCAACTCCCTTTCTCCCTCGCTCCCGCCCCACCCGCAATCCCCAACTCCCACTCCCCCTGCTCCCACCCCGCCCGCAATCCCCACTCCACTCCCCCCTGCTCCCACCCCGCCCGCAATCCCCAACTCCCACTCTCCCTTGCTCCCACCCCACCCGCAATCCCCAACTCCCACTCCCCCCCTCGCTCCCGCCCCGCCCGCAATCCCCAACTCCCACTCTCCCTCGCTCCCACCCCGCCCGCAATCCCCAACACCCACTCCCCCTCGCTCCCGCCCTCCCCGCAATCCCCGCTCTGCCGTGCTCCCGCCCCGCCCGCAATCCCCAACTACCACTCCCCCTCGCTTCCACCCCGCCCGCAATCCCCTACTACCACTCCCCCTCGCTCCCACCCCGCCCGCAATCCCCAACTCCTACTCCCCCCTGCTCCCGCCCCCGCCCGCAATCCCCAACTCCCATTCTCCCTCGCTCCCACCCCACCCACAATCCCCAACTCCCACTCCCCCTCGCTCCCACCCCACCCGCAATCCCCAACTCCCACTCCCCCTCGCTCCTGCCCCGCCCGCAATCCCCAACTCCCACTCCCCCCTCGCTCCCGCCCTGCCCGCAATCCATGCTCCGGCGTGCTCCCGCCCCGCCCGCAATCCCCAACTACCACTCCCCCTCGCTTCCACCCCGCCCGCAATCCCCAACTACCACTCTCCTTCGCTCCCACCCCACCCGCAATCCCCAACTCCCACTCTCCCTCGCTCCCACTCCGCCCACAATCCCCAACTCTCACTCCCGCCCCGCCCGCAATCCCCAACTCCCACTCCCCCTCGCTCCCGCCCGCCCGCAATCCCCACTCCACTCCCCCCTGCTCCCTCCCTGCCCGCAATCCCCAACTCCCACTCTCCCTTGCTCCCACCCCACCCGCAATCCCCAACTCCCACTCCCCCCTCGCTCCCGCCCCGCCCGCAATCCCCAACTCCCACTCTCCCTCGCTCCCACCCCGCCCGCAATCCCCAACACCCACTCCCCCTCGCTCCCGCCCTCCCTGCAATCCCCGCTCCGCCGTGCTCCCGCCCCGCCCGCAATCCCCAACTACCACTCCCCCTCGCTTCCACCCCGCCCGCAATCCCCTACTACCACTCCCCCTCGCTCCCACCCCGCCCGCAATCCCCAACTCCTACTCCCCCCTGCTCCCGCCCCGCCCGCAATCCCCAACTCCCATTCTCCCTCGCTCCCACCCCACCCACAATCCCCAACTCCCACTCCCCCTCGCTCCCACCCCACCCGCAATCCCCAACTCCCACTCCCCCTCGCTCCTGCCCCGCCCGCAATCCCCAACTCCCACTCCCCCTCGCTCCCGCCCTGCCCGCAATCCATGCTCCGGCGTGCTCCCGCCCCGCCCGCAATCCCCAACTACCACTCCCCCTCGCTTCCACCCCGCCCGCAATCCCCAACTACCACTCTCCTTCGCTCCCACCCCACCCGCAATCCCCAACTCCCACTCTCCCTCGCTCCCACTCCGCCCACAATCCCCAACTCTCACTCCCGCCCCGCCCGCAATCCCCAACTCCCACTCCCCCTCGCTCCCGCCCCGCCCGCAATCCCCACTCCACTCCCCCCTGCTCCCTCCCTGCCCGCAATCCCCAACTCCCACTCTCCCTTGCTCCCACCCCACCCGCAATCCCCAACTCCCACTCCCCCTCGCTCCCGCCCCGCCCACAATCCCCAGCTCCCACTCCCCCTGCTCCCACCCCGCCCACAATCCCCAACTCCCACTCCCACTCGCTCCCGCCCCGCCCGCAATCCCCAACTCCCACTCTCCCTCGCTCCCACCCCACCCACAATCCCCAACTCCCACTCCCCCCTGCTCCCGCCCCGCCCCGCCCGCAATCCCCAACTCCCTTTCTCCCTCGCTCCCGCCCCACCCGCAATCCCCAACTCCCACTCCCCCTCGCTCCTGCCCTGCCCGCAATCCCCGCTCCGCCGTGCTCCCGCCCCACCCGCAATCCCCAACAACCACTCCCCCTCGCTCCTGCCCCGCCCGCAATCCCCAACTCCCACTCCCCTTCGCTCCCGCCCCGCCCGCAATCCCCAACTCCCACTCCCCTTCGCTCCCGCCCGCCCGCAATCCCCAACTCCCACTCCCCCTTGCTCCCGCCCCGCCCACAATCCCCACGCCACTCCCCCTGCTCCCTCCCCGCCCGCAATCCCCAACTCCCACTCTCCCTCGCTCCCACCCCACCCGCAATCCTCAACTCCCACTCCCCCTCGCTCCCGCCCTGCCCGCAATCCCCGCTCCGCCGTGCTCCCGCCCCGCCCGCAATCCCCAACTACCACTCCCCCTCGCTCCCGCCCCGCCCGCAATCCCCAACTCCCATTCTCCCTCGCTCCCGCCCCGCCCGCAATCCCCAACTCCTACTCCCCCCTGCTCCCGCCGCGCCCCACCCGCAATCCCCAACTCCCACTCCCCCTCGCTCCCGCCCCGCCCGCAATCCCCAACTCCCACTCCCCCCGCTCCCGCCCCGCCCGCAATCCCCAACTCCCACTCTCCCTCGCTCCCACCCCACCCGCAATCCCCAACTCCCACTCCCCCCTGCTCCCACCCCGCCCGCAATACCCAACTCCCACTCCCCCTCGCTCCCGCCCTGCCCGCAATCCCCGCTCCGCCGTGCTCCCGCCCCGCCCGCAATCCCCAACTCCCACTCCCCCCTGCTCCCACCCCGCCCGCAATCCCCAACTCCCACTCGCCCTCGCTCCCGCCCCGCCCGCAATCCCCACGCCACTCCCCCCTGCTCCCGCCCCGCCCCGCCCGCAATCCCCAACTCCCTTTCTCCCTCGCTCCCGCCCCACCCGCAATCCCCAACTCCCACTCTCCCTCGCTCCCGCCCCGCCTGCTATCCCCACTCCTCTCCCCCCTGCTCCCGCCCCACCCCGCCCACAATCCCCAACTCCCACTCTCCCTCACTCCCGCCCTGCCCGTAATCCCCAACTCCCACTCCCCCTCGCTCCTGCCCCGCCTGCAATCCCCAACTCCCATTCCCCCTCGCTCCCGCCCCGCCCGCCATCCCCAACTCCTATTCCCCCTCGCTCCCGCCCCGCCCTCAATCCCCAACTCCCACTCCCCCTCGCTCCCGCCCCGCCCGCACTCTCCTACTCCCCCTCGCTCCCGCCCCCCCCACTATCCCCACTCCACTCCCCCTCGCTCCCACCCCGCCCGCAATCCCCGCTCCGCTTTGCTCCCACCCTGTCCCCAATCCCCAACTCCCACTCCCCCTCGCTCCCGCCCCGCCCGCAATCCCCAACTCCCACTCCCCCTCGCTCCCGCCCTGCCCGCAATCCCCAACTCCCACTCCCCCTCGCTCCCACCCCGCCCACAGTACCCGCTCCGCCTTGCTCCCACCCTGCCCGCAATCCCCAAGTCCCACTCCCCCTCGCTCCCACCCCGCCCGCAATCCCCAACTCCCACTCCCCCTCGCTCCCGCCCCGCCCGCAATCCCCAACTCCCACTCCCCCTCGCTCCCACCCTGCCCGCTCTCCCCAAGTCCCACTCCCCCTCGCTCCCGCCCCGTCCTCAATCCCCAACTCCTACTTCCCCTCGCTCCCGCCCTGCCCGCAATCCCCGCTCCCACTCCTCACTCCTGCCCACAATCCACACTCCCACTCCTCCTCGCTCCCGTCCCGCCCACAATTCCCACTGCCACTCCTCCTCGCTCCCGCATTGTTTCGTACATTTTTATCCCACTCTCACCTGCAAAAACCGTGGATCCCACAAGAGAGACAGATTCCCCCATGCTACTAAAAAAAAAACCAAAGCCACCCAAACCAGTCGGTTAATATGTTCGATATCTAAATGAAATTCAAACACAATTTTTACCACTAAAAGAATAAAACAAATCTTGCATAAACCATGTAAAAAAATACTTTAACTCTTGTTATAACAGACATCAAATTGCTTTCTATCCCTTGCTTAAATTTAAGTAGTAAACCCTTTATCTGAAAAACAAAGACAAACTTGCTTTCCATTTCCATTGCTGAAATTCAATTTGTGACAAACTGACAAGAAATTTAGTGTTTTCCCAGAAATTACCACAGGCTTTTCCCACCCAGTCCTGCCTCCAACAAAGTCCATTTTATCTGCTCCTGCTATTATGGAAGTGGGTCCTGAGGGATCCCAGTCCCACTGCAGGGCTCTCCCGCCCAGCTTCAGGTGAGCGCTTACCTGATACTTCGGTGAACCAGAGCGTCCATACCAGAGCCTGGGGATCGCTGTGACCCTCCGCCACTTGCCATCAAGAGGCCCTTGGGTCACAGGGACAAAGCCCGGACTTGAGTTGAGCTTTCCTGGTGGGAGCGTGCAGGGCGCAGAGCCGGACTGTCCTGTCACTCGTGGCAGCATCGGCCCCCGGGTTATGCCTCACAGGTGCCAGGGATGATGGCTGATGAGGCATATTCCCAGTCTCCTCAATTCAGCAGAGGATTTAGCGCATGGCCTGTCCTCTCCTGCTGTCTTCCCGGTGTTCCGCTTTGTGCAGCCGTGGGGGGCACTTGCTCTCCAAGGCCCTGGATCCTGACCGCTGGCCAGCCCTGCCGATGGTTTGGCTCATGCCCAGGAGGGGACAGTGGAGAGCCACCTGGGCTCAGTGGGTGGGGTTGTGCACAGATGTGGGGCTGTGGCTGTCGAGATGGGCACAGCACCTGGTCCTGGCTCTCCCCACATGAGGTCACAGGAACTCCGACCGTACTAGCATGGGGAGAGAGGAGCTAAATCAGAGTTCTGCTGCCGTCTTATGGGGTGGTCGCCCTCCTCCTCCGGCTCGCCCAGGCCAAGTCCTTGGCTTTCAGAGCCGCTTTGTCCACCACCCCAGAGAGGCATTGCACTTGGCCAGTGCCTCCCGTCCCATCAGTCTCTGGCTCCTGACTGCTCTATACAGCTGTCAGGCAGTGGCACCAGGGCTCTGCCCCAGAGAGGGTTTGCAGTTGGGTGGCCAGCTCAGCAGGGATCTAGTAGCTCCTAAAGCTTCCACGCATATGGAAACCTAGAGCAGTGGTCCCCAAACTTTTCACGGTTGTGCCCCTGTTACCCCAGTCTGTGCCTCCCCACAAGCTGGGTCTGGGAGCAGAGCAGTGGCTCCAGTGGGTGGGGGGAGGATGCAGACTGGAAAGGGGGCCAAGGCTGGACACAGCTGGGAGTGGGAGCGGAGCTCCACCCAGGGGCTGAGGCTGGGAGCCAGAGCCACAGGCATGGGGCCAGCAGCCAGGAGCCTGGGCACGGGGCCAGGAGCAGAGCTGGGTGGCACTCCTTCCCTGCCCCACTGGGGGCTGGTCCGAGCCCCAGCCATGCTCTCCCAAATGGGGTACATCCCACAGTTTGTGGACCTCTGACCTAGAGGCTCTGTGCCATGGAAACCCCAGGGGCTTTTCATCACGGCACGGCAATGCTCACTGGGGGGGGCGTGAGGTCTAAAGCGCAGCGACATGCTGTGCAGGAACTCACCTGCGTGGCCCCTACTGGTGCAAACCGTACTGCAGCACTGATTCACACGCCGCTAGTGCAAACGGCTGCGCCAGGTAGACAAGCCCTTGGGGACAGCTGTTTTCATGGAGAGATGGCAGTCTCCCCAGAGTCAAGGCTGTGAGTAGCTTTCAGGCAGACTTAGTCTGCAGCTCTCTGCCTGAGGTGGCAGTTGTGGTCGCCGCTGGCAGAGGATTCATGGGTTTGATTGCTGTCACGGGCCCCACTGCAGACCGGAGTGCTGGAAATTGGAGGGGTTATCAAGTTTTCTCATTTTTTCCCCGTCTTAAAGCAAAAATGATTGGCCTAGCAATGCCAAACGTGGCTCATTCTGCTGATCTCAGTGAGCACTGCAGCCTTTGCCCAGCCAGTGCAATCACTCTGGAGTTGTTCCATGTGCTTCTCTTGAACCTCTGAGATGTCTATGTTCTTTATAGACGCTGCAGCCCTGACATTCAAAACTCTACGCGTTTCCTAAAGCTTCTGTTTGGCTCGCCAGGCTTACAGGGTTTAGGACATGAGCAGCCACATACTGGAGACATAGAGGCCCACATTCAACAGCCAGGATGGACAGAGTCTAGACATTTATACATGCCTCATGGATACTGGCCGAGCCTGACAGCACCACCTGGATAGTCGTTCTTTTCAGTAGACATATTTCAAAAATTGAAAGTATTTCCTAGAGTAGACAAAGGGCATCCCTGGGAACATAGGGAAAGGAACTGCAGCAACACTTGGCAGTTAAAAACGCAACCCAACCCGGATGTTGGCCAGCCAGAAATTGTAAACTAGGTGAAACTTTAGAAGTTCCTGTTTGGAAGGGCGGCAATACAGACGTGGCCTGGGCAGTGAGTGATGGAATGGGGCTGCTTTCCTCCGGATGGCACATACTGGCTAATGCTGCACTCACACCTGAGCCCCTACCTGGATGTAATGTAGGCAAATGACTGGGGGTGGGAGTTTCGTTAGGACTGCAGTACTTGGTGCGAAGGAGGAGAGTGAACAGCAGCTGCCACAAACTCAGTCTCCACCCGATCTGTGGCCCATCCCAAGTGCAGAGTTCAGCCTGTCCCCTGCCACGCACCCGAGGCTGGGTCTGCCCCAGGAAAGCTGCCTGGGGATGAGGGGCCTTCTTGACTGGTTTGGCTTTATGTCTGAATTTCCAGAGAAACTGGATGAGATCTTGGCAGCAGCTGAGCCCTCGCTGAGAGCAGACATTGTCGAAGCAGATTCCAGGGCGGCCACTGTGAAGCAACGACCCACGAGCCGGCGCATCACACCAGCGGAGATCAGTGTGAGACAGGAGGGTGTCTGGGCGTGGGAGGGGGTTCTGCTTACTGGCGTCCAGCAAGGACAGCAAGTGTTATGACAAGCATCTAGCTGTGGGGCAGCAAACAGCGAGGGTGCAAAGGAGCCAGAGCAGGGAGACGTTTTCTTGGGATGGAATGGGCGGGGGTAGGTCGGCTGAGAGGACATGGGTGGGCATAGTGAGTGGAGGGAGGCCAAAGAGGTTGCAGGAGAGTGGGAGATGGGGCAGTGGGGCTAGCAGATGACAGAACGAGGAGTAATGGTCTCAAGTTAGCAGATGACAGAACGAGGAGTAATGGTCTCAAGTTGCAATGGGGGAGGTTTAGATTGGATATTAGGAAAAACTTTTTCACTAAGAGGGTGGTGAAACACTGGAATGCGTTACCTAGGGAGGTGGTAGAATCTCCTTCCTTAGAGGTTTTTAAGGTCAGGCTTGACAAAGCCCTAGCTGGGATGATTTAACTGGGACTTGGTCCTGCTTTGAGCAGGGGGTTGGACTAGATGACCTTCTGGGGTCCCTTCCAACCCTGATATTCTATGATTCTATGATTCTATGATTCTTGGGGGGATGCTAGAGAGATTGCAATGGGGAGGGAGATGGGGGAGCAGATGGGGTAGGGGGGTCGTGGAGTGCAGAGGGGAGGCCAGAGGTTGCAGGGGAGATGGGGGGTTGCAGGGGAGAAGAGGGAACAGAGGGGAGGCCAGAGGGGGTGCAGGGGAGATGAGGGAACAGAGGGGAGGCCAGAGGGGGTGCAGGGGAGATGGGGGAGCAGAGGGGAGGCCAGAGAGGTTGCAGGGGAGATGAGGGCCAGAGGGGAGGCCAGAGGTTGCAAGGGAGATGGGGGAGCAGTGGGGAGGCCAGAGAAGTTGCAGGGGAGATGGGGGGCCAAAGGGGTTGCAGAGGATCATGTCCAGGGCGATATTGGGAAGGCCAGTGGCCATGCTGGGTGTGACTGGGAGATGGACGGTGAGGCCGTGCAGGTGGCAGGGAGGGCAGTGCTCCAGGTCTGTCCGGCATGAGAGCCCAGGCTGGCTGCAGCATGTCAGGGCACCTGGGGGTTGCGTCTGGGATTTCAGGAAGACGATAAAGGAGGGAAGACAGTCCAAGAGGTGATTGGAGCAGGAGTGAGGACTCAGGCTCCGGAGATGAGGCAGGACAGGTCATTGGGGCTAGTGGAGGACTCCAGATAAAAGAAGGTCAAGAGAGAAGTGCAGAGCCTGAGGCGGTTTTAGACAGAGGATCTCAGAGTCTGGAGCAGACAGAGATGTGGCTGAGGCGCTGGGGAAGTGCCATGTACCGTCACAGCAGGGTGGGGTGTTGCAGTGCAGGGGTGAAATGGGCAAGTGGGAGGGAGGCGTGACTAATGGCCGAGGGTTTTGAGACGTTTTTGAGGGAGAAGAGAGTCAGAGACAGAGGTCGGGAGTGCGGGGGAGAGTGGGCCCCTGAGGCTGTAAGCTTTACACCGTACATTCACTATAAACTCTACGGATGCGGCTTATTTCCATTATGCTCCAGGGACCGCAGCCTGCTCCCAGTGAAATCAGTGAGGCTTTGGCTGTTGGCCTCAGTGGGAGTCAAGAGGGAAAGGGATGCATCTCCCCTGGACTGTTACGTTAGCGAATGCTCGCCACCCCAGGCTGTATGAAGGCCACGCTGCGCAGGGCACTGCACACACACAGCAAGAGACGGGCCATGCCCAGAGTTCAGGCCTGACCTCAGTGCCCCGCTCGTCCTTCACACCACATAGCAGAGTTGGACGGTGCTGAGGTTGAAGTTTTGTTTCCGTTCAGTGGAGTCCGGTGTCAGAGTGACGTTCCCGTCTTTGTTTCTTTCCTAGTCACTATTCGAACGCCAGGGAATGGCAGCTCACTCGGGAGTTCTCCCGGGGGCCGAGAAACCCCACGTGTCCCTACGCAAAGGAATGCCCCGGACAAAATCTGTAGGTAAGGCAAACTGGGGGATGGTCTGTTCTTAGAGACAGGGTGAGCTCTGGGAAGGGTCTGCTGCAGAACACGAGAGCTTCACGAGCCAGCAGATAACACACTGCCCTCCTCCAGCACCTTCCATCCCAGGAGCTCAACAGTCTGGTCAGATACTAATGACAGAGCTCACACCCCTGGGGGAGGTTGGAAAATATCAGCATCCTGTTCCCCAGGAAGCCAGGCCCAGAAGTGAAATGTGTGTGGTACAGCTCTGTCCGAAGGGCCCAGGGCCAGGCCCAAAGCCCTCTTGTGCTACAAAGACGTTACTGTGAGGCTAAAAGAGGAGTTGCTCCCGCTGGTGCTGAAGGGGCTGTCACATCTCATGTCTGCTGTGGATTGGCGCAGAGGGGGCCTGTAACCCACACGCACCCTGGTCCAAAGAGCGTACAGTCTAGATCAGTGGTCCCTAAACTTATAAGGGTTGTGCCCCCCGCCTCCTGTCCACATCCCTCCCCCGCCTCCCTGGAGCCAGGGCCGTAGCTTGGAGGGTGGGGACATGGATGGGGTAAGGGGGCCAAGGCTGGGGCCACAGCTGCGGGGGGTCTGGGGCCAGGAGCAGGACTGCACCCAGGGACCAGGCTGGGGGCGAGGGCAGATCCACAGACGGGCTGTGGTGAGGGCTGGCAACCGGACAAGTGACCAGGTGCAGCTCTGTTCCTGGTCTCCCCCCAGCCTCAGCCCCAGGCCGGAAACAGAGCCAGGGCCAGCAGCTAAAGCTCTGGGCTGGTGCAGGGCTGGGAGTGGAGCCATGCCGAGGCCGGGAGCTGGGGATGCGGCTGGGGGAGGGATCAGAGCAGAGTTGGTGGTGGGGAGGGGCTGGGTGGCGCTCCCTCCCTGCCCCCCATGGGGGCTGACCAGGCCCCGCTGCGCCCCCCCCCCGATGTTCCTCCAGCCCCAGAGTTTTGGGACCTCTGGTCTAGATAGAGACCAAAGCGGGCTCAGGCTGGGGGGTACGATTCAGGAGCTAAGTGATCCAGGTGGTGGCAGGAGAAGCATGTCAATTCCATGTCACTTTTTGTCTTTTTCTCTGGAATTATGAATATATTTGTTTTATTTCTGTGTTAAACCCTTAGTTTTTGGGACTTGGGGGCAGTCAGGTTTGGAGTGGGGGAGGGAGGGGTTGTTTGATAAGAGAGAGAAGCTGAGGGGGAATGAGGTAGAAAGGAGAGAGAGGAGAGTAGTGGGTACCATATAACAGGGGTATTAACCTACAATAACCTGGATCCATCCCTGTGACTAGGGACAAGAGAGAAAGTCAAGTCTCTCTTACCAGCACTCCTGTGTGTTACATCCTTATATATATGCTGCCAGAAGAAAACATGCTCTTTGGCAAAAGTGGGAGCAAATGAACCACTGGAACCTCCCAGTCGGGAAAGGAGCCTGGCAGAAAATTGAAGGATGTGGTCACAGGACTCCCAGATCCTCCTGGAGGCAAGTTACAGTGCAAAGAAATCCAAGGGTGCAATCCTGCCTGGTGCACTGTGTGGCTGTTCAACAGGTGGAGAGAATCTACAGCACACCCTCGTGGAGGCATGAAGAGGAGTGCAGATTGCTAGACAGAGCCATTCACTTATGTCAGATACCCTGTGTTCCACCTCAGAGTGTCACGCAGGAAGGGCTTGTTTTCTTTATCAGGAACCAGCTACACAGTGAGACCATTGGCCATTATGTTTCCAACCTGTGTAATATGCTAAGGAATGTGAATTTGAGCAATTAAATAGTGGACCAATTGGAGACTGAGTTATTGTGGTTTAACAACTAGGTCAAAGCAAGGTTATTGCAAGAAGTGGACTTGCCTTTGCCAGAAACAGGAGATATTTACAGGACTAGCGAAAACTGCTTTCCATCAGAAAGTGGTAACAAGCGGAGAATGACCTGCAGTATATCTAGGTTAAACACACACACCATGGTACAAGGACAGAATACAGAGACCAGATTTGTTTGCAGTAAATGTGGAAGCAATCACAACACTGTGCTAAGTACCCAGTGTGCAGGGGGTTCAGTGCAAAGCATGCAGTGAAAGCAGCCAGGTTACCAAAGTATATCTGAGCCCGAATTACATAATAAGTTCATGAACATACAGCTGAAGGACAAAGCGATGATGATGATCATGATGAAGAAGAAGAATGGAGCAGAAAACAGAATTCTTGGTTGGGTCCCATAAGATATTTACAAGGCAAGGTTCTACAACTGATGGGGGTTATTCAGCACTGGAAATAAATGAATAAAAAGTAAACTTCAGAATAGATCCTGGAGCTGAGTGCAACATAATCACAACAAGCTTATACAGAATTAATTGTGACTGCCCAATGTTAAAATTTAAAAATGTGCTTCTTTCATTTAATGGACTTGAAATTAACCCCCGTGGCAATGCCTCAGGGGAATGTTTATATAAGAACAGGTTACACATGTTCTCATGCGGGCTTAAGTTGAAGAGCAGTATGCAAATACAGATGATCAAATGTGTATATAACTTGTCTTCAAAACAGGATGCCACAGATATCTAAGAATTTGTTGAGGTGTTTAATGGTTGGGTATGCAATAAGGATATAATACATCACCTTAGCGTAGATCCTAAAGTGCCACCAAAAATACAGGTATGAAGTGCCATTAGCACTGAGAAAATGTAAAACCTGAACTTGAATGGATGGTAAAATAAAATACTGGAAGCAAATACAGGCACCAGCTGACTGGGTTAAGAGTATGATCACCATAATAAACCAAACAAGCCAAGGATATGTGCAGATCCAAAAGATTGGAATAAGGCCAGGATGCAGCACCATGAGAGGAGGCCACAACTAGACTTCAGCATGCAAGAGTATTTTCAGTTTTAAATGCAAGCCAAGACTTTTAGCAGGTCTGACTCGATAAAGGAAGTGCAGAAATCTGTGCCACCAACTCTCCTTTTGGTAGATACATGTTTAAATTACTTCCTTTTGGGGTTGCCTCACCACCTGAGGAGACCAAAGTATCATGCCTCAGATCTCTGGGGATCTGGGTGGGGTGGAAGTGCTTGCTGATTGGCTGATTTCAGGGGAAAAAAGATCAGTAATACACTGAGAGACTGTAAGGTTCTGCTTTGTGCCAAAAAAAAGCTATTTAAAATGAAGAAAAACAAATACCAGACGGGGCTAAATCTGAGCACAACTGAATAGGAACGTAAGAGCCGCCACACTGGGTCAGACCAAATGTCCATTTAGCCCAGTATCCTGTCTTCCAACAGTGGCCAGTGGCAGGTGCTTCAGAGGGAATGAACAGAACAGGGGATCATCAAGTGATCCATTCCTTGTCCACTCCCAGCTTCTGGCAAACAGAGGCAAGGGACACCCAGAGCGTGGCGTTGCATCCCTCACCATCTTAGCTAATAGCCATTGGTGAACCTATGCTCCATGAGTACAAGCCAAGAAGGGTGAAGGTAGTTGTACAAATGGAAAGGTCCCCAAAACGGTGGTCGTACAGAAATTCCTAGGCACGTTCACACATCTAAGCTAGTTCATCCCTAATACGTCACAGTGAAGCGCTCCATTCAGAATGCTGCTTGAGGACAGTACAGAATGGTCCGGGGATGCCTGGCAAGAGGAAAGTTTTGGGGAATTAAAAGCAAGTTGTCAAAGAAGCACCAGTACTGAAATACTTTGAGATTCAAGATGGGTAAGGTAATACCCTTTATTGGACCAACTTCTTCTGGTGAAAGAGACAAGCTTCCAAGCTACATAAAGCTCTTCTTCAGAGCCAAAGATCTTTGCTGATGCAAACTTAAATGGGTTCGGGACAATCCTGCAAAATGGTCACCCGGAGGCGGATGCTTTCAATCCACTGACACACACATGTTCACACTGAAAGAGAAATGCTAGCCATTGGTTCTGGTGTGAGCCGTTTTATGAAAATGCTTATGGCTAGAAATTGTTCGAGATAGGATCAGGTCATAGGCAGCTGGGAAATGTTGTAAAAATCATTGTGCAAAGCACCACCCAGACTCAATAAGTGATCATAAAACTGCAAAAATACGCATTAAATCTGAAATACAGACCCAGAAAGAAAAGGAGTACTTGTGGCACCTTAGAGACTAACAAATTTATTAGAGCATAAGCTTTCGTGAGCTACAGCTCACTAAATGCATCCGATGAAGTGAGCTGTAGCTCACGAAAGCTTATGCTCTAATAAATTTGTTAGTCTCTAAGGTGCCACAAGTACTCCTTTTCTTTTTGCGAATAAAGACTAACACGGCTGCTACTCTGAAACCTGTGATTATGCAAGACCCAGAAAGGAGCTCTGTATAGCAGACATGCTTTCAAGAGTGCCTGTAAATAGGAAAAGCAGAGAATTGCAGAAAGAGGACCTGGAAAGAGGATTTGTGTGTTTCAGACATCTGAGGCATCTTTTCATAAGCCTAGAGTTTGAGTTCTCTGGGACAATGACTGTCTTGTTCGTACAGTGCCTAGGACAATGAGGCCCTGAGACCTAGTCAGGGCTCCTGGCACTATTATCATACCAGAGATAATACACACAACATGAGGTTGGAAATGCCAGATATGATCTGCACCACCCACCTGGGCCTGGAGAAGTTTGAGCAGAGATGTCCAATTCTTGCCTGTCATGGGGACAGCTATCAAAAATATGGTATCTGAGTGTGAGCAGATACAAGGAGTGAAGCCACACGTGATTCTTGATCATCCTTAGTCCAAGGCTGGCACAGATGTATTTGAATTAAATAGGAATAATACTTTGTATTAGTGAACTGCTATTCAGATTTGTGTGAATTCAGCTGTCCAATGGCTCACTGAGTAGCAGTGTGTGCTGGCAATCACAGGGGCCTCACCATGGAATTCCAAGTGAGCTAGTAAGAGCTATTAGACCACAGTTCAGAAGTGTCTTATTTCAGAAATTCTCTTTGATCTCTCAGTCCAAGCCCACCCTGACAAGCCCATGCCATGTGCAGGCAAACATGCTAGTGGAAAAAATAGTACAAAAATCTAGGAACCTGTTGATCAATAAAGAACCCTGGTGGTTTCAAGGGATCCATAATTAGCACTGTTAGACTCTCCCTCACAGCTAGAGCTGACAATTAGAATCACAGGTTCAAGACTCATGGACAAAAACCTCAGTGTCAACATACAACAAGTTTCTTGAGTCAAAGAACCTGAGGGGTTTACAAAAGAGCTCTATATGTCTGGAAAGCGGAAAGAAGAAGAAGAAATATTAGACTGTTAGATTCCAAGCCGTCTGCCCCAGGATCATTTGTGCTAAGGGCCAGTCCTGCAGGATGGATTGACGACATCTAAATGAAACCAAAGAGGACACTGGCTCTACTTCCTGAGGACATTCATGATTTCAGAGGAGTTAAGCATCTAAATACCTTTACAAGTTTTGCCTTAGGCACTTAGGAGTTTAGGTCCCCTTGACTTAGGATCCGAAGGCCCTGATCCTCAAAGGCCATTAGGTGGCCTTCCACCTATGCAGCTAGGCCCTCAGGCTAGGGGGAGAGACAGGCACCTAAGAAAGGGATCCTCAAAAGTCAGCATGCTGCATGGGAAGCCACCTAAGCTAGCCAGGAGTGAAATGCTGAGGAGAGGAGGCTTAGCCCAAGCAGCTGACTGATGCTCCTGGCCGATGGACCAGAGAAGATACCTGCCTGTCTTCGGGCACCTCAGCTGTGAACTCCCTCCTGGAGTCAAGCACCTGAGCCCAAGCCAGCTGCTCAGGCAGCCCGTGCCCTATCAGCCGAAACAGCCTCTTCCATCTCTGTCTCCCTCTCTCCAGCTCGCCCTGCCTTGCCCTGTGCCCCTAGTTGTCTGTAATGCAGGCTTGTGCATTGGTGGCCTGCATCCGGCCATCTCTCTGCAGGGTCTGACAAGGGTTATGTTGTAGACGTGCTCAGAACACTCCAGCAGGATCAGGCCCTGCTTGTGAGACTGATGGCATTGGTGTGAGCCAGGGCTCCACGCTGCTCATGGTCTGTGGGCCAGCATCAACACTCAGGGAGCTGATTGTTGGGAACGTAGGCACCAAGGGGATTTAGGTGCCTACAGGGTTAAATGGAGGCTGAGCAGCAGGTTTGAAAATGTCAGTGGTGCCTAAATGGTGGATTTAGGCACCTAAAGAGGCAGAGAAGTCCCTAAATAGCTTTGAGGACCATGTGCCTAAGTCAGTTCTGAAAAGGAGACTTAGTGCCTTAGATCTTGCAACACTGAGCCGAGCAGGACCTAGATGCCTTTAAAATCTGGGCCCTGGTGTGTCTGTGACTGACTTGCTGACCTGTAAAAGGAGGGTACTAATGCTGCCCTGCCTCAAATGGAGGACAAATGCAGCACATCACATACGGCGCTCAGTTACTGTGGAGCCAGGGGCCACGTCCCTAAGGCAGAGAGGGGCCCAAGCACTCTTGGCTCTTGCACCATCTAAGAAGGGAATGTGGCCAGTGGCAACTCAGCCCAGGCTTTCTGGTTGCGGCATCGGCCGAATTCTATGAAGGAAGGAGTTGTGTGGTGGGTTTGGCATGTGCTAGCCAAGCCTGGATTCCAGAAAGACCGTCCCAGATGGCGGTGATATTCTCTGTGAAGCACGTAGGAAGAAGATACTCCTTGCAGTGTTCTGTGCTGGGTTCTGGACCTCTCAATTATCTGTCTTTCTGGGTTTTTATCTGAGGGCCCAGGGCATTGCTTTCTCTTAGGATTATTTCAAGCTAGCTGGAGTGTGACCCATCACTCTTGGCCACCTTCTCACTGAGAAGGGGCAGAGCTCTGTTTTTGCCTAGGAGAAGCTGGGGGTCTGTCTGTGTTAGGGGTATAGTTCTTGTATTGCCTGTGATCGTATCCAGAATAAAGATCAGATCACATCTGTGACTTTCTCCGGTTAGCAGTTCAGAGGCATTATCTACCTGGTGCGGAAGTCTAGGGGATTCCAGTACCATGCTGCTTGGTCTGCCTGTTAGGAATACCACGGTTAGTTTCGTCTCTGCCATCCCAGAGCAGGTGGATGCATTTCCAGGACTAGTGTTCCTGGTGGGGCTTTTCCTGGGTTTGATGTCAGACTCAAATACTATGCCTACTGCTCCTCTCGATTCTCCTTTCCCCATTCCATACATTTCATTTCTGGGATTATAAAAGAGGGAGTTTCTTGGGAAGGAGGTGGGCCAGCCTGGGGTCTTTGGTTTTTCTTTTGAGATCTGATTCTCCTGAGGTATCTGGAGATAGTCTTCGCCCCTTGGCCTTTTCTGGTCTCTTGAGGACTTGTCCACTTTGACCCAGGCTCATTACCCTGTTGGGCCTTTTATATCTTATCCTAAGTGGCCCATCTGACATCAGCTATCTTATGTCCTTCCTTGTAATGGACTTCCTACTAAGAAGTTACTGTGTAGACATGCTGTATCTTAATCTACCCTTCCCTAGACTGGCAAAGGGATACAACTACTGCTTCTCAGAGAAAGGTGTCCTCTCCTTTGAGCTAGAGCATGAGCCATCTCAGTCAGATAAAGAGGGGGAGTGGAGGAACCTGGCCCCAGTCCCAGACCAGTGTTCTCTGTCTTCAGTGACCACTGCCTTCTCTTCTCCTACTCATGACTGTGAACAGCTTCAGAAGTTGCTGGTTTGTCTGACGGAAGCACCTCAACTTACATGTTAGGCATCAGAGAAAGATCTCACAAAGACAGCTGGAAGTTTCTATTCCCTATCAGAAATGGAGGCCTGGAACCAGCTGGGGATATTTGGAGCCCATGGGCCCGTAATGCAACAAAAAAGCTAGTAACTGGTGGTTCAGGATGCAGAAGGTGAGGGATCAGACCCAGGGACAAGATTGCACAGCTATCAGTACAGGCGTATGCTCAGCATGGATGTTCTTCTTGTTGGCTTATTTGTTTTCTATAATAGATAATATAAATAAATGAAATGAAATAAAATGATTTGGTTGGCGCCCGTGTTTTGGCATCACAGTAGAAATGGGCTGTGGAAGATCAGGATGAGGTGAGGGGAGCGTCACGGTGAACCAGCTCAAAAAGGGCAGTGCAGAAAGGCATGAACCAGGCTGTGAGGAAGTGGATGCCTGGGGCATCAGACCTGGCATCATCAGCAGGGCGTGCAGGGCCATGCGATGAGGAACGAGTGTGGATAAATAGATGGGGTGCAGTTCTACGGGGCGTAGAGGGCAGCACCGTGGCGCTGTGTTGGAATGGTGGGTGGGGACAGAATGGAGAAAGTGTCTTGTCTCCCACCCTCCTTCCCCTTCCCTTTCCAGGGATCCGTCTGAGCCCTGGGCACTTTCTCTCTAGCGTGGAAGCAACAGAAGAGATTCCTGAGCAGTTTGAAGGGGATACATGTCATCCCCGGCACTTGTCGTACCCTTGTGGCAAAGGCACTTGGCCAGGCACCCAGGAGAGCTGGGCTCAAGCCCCAGCTCTTCTGCCAACTCCCTGAGTGACCTGGGGTGAATCACTGACTCCTGCTGGGCCCCTCTCCCCATCTGGGCCATGGAGTTAATGAGGCTTCTCTGCCCTCCTTGGAAAACGAAATGAGACTGCAGCACAGGAGATGGACGTAAAATATAGAGGTGGGCGGGGGCTGAAAGGAATAGAAACAGGTGTTTAAAATACAAATGAAACAGAAGTGAGTGGGCACGGGGTGAACACTCCTGGAGCTCGTCTGCCCAGAGGGTTAGTGCCTGGCAAGCTGGGGTGTTAATCGGTAGATCACCAGCCTTTGGGGTCACTGGAGCGCAGTGAAGTTGCCTGCCCAGCGCAGGATGCAGCTGCCTTAGAAAAGCAGAACAGGATGCAAAATAATAGAGAAAGTAACTGACATGCCAGGCCATGGCATGCCCTCATCTTCGGTGCTCACCCAAGATTGGTTACTCACATTGAAGAAGATCTAGCTGAGGCTGACCAGAGCCAGGAAGGCAAATAATGATTTGAGGTGTAAGGTGGGGTTGGGGTAGGAGGGGCCAGATTCACAGGGGAGACCAGGAAGAGTGTAAATTGGTGTAACTCACATTTTCTTTCGGCCCCCTCAGTGTACATGGTACGTCAGTTTATTCTCCCCCAGACTGCCTTTTGCCAGCCCAGGCGCTGATATCCTTCTTTTGAGTAGTACCTTAGCCTGAAAACAGTCTCACTGAGTATTCAAAACACTAGAGTAGTGGAGAGAGACATTTGTCCGTAGTTATGAATCTGTTTACCAGCACAGAAGGCAGATCCCTTGGACACATTCCCCTGAGTTTCAATATGTGTAATTCACTCCCAGGGAGGAGAAGTGGGGACAAGAGAGAAGTGTGGCAGGGCAAGCAGCAAAATGGGAGGGGGCGGGGGAGAATGTACATTGTAGCAGCCACCCCTGGCTATAATCAACCCCCACCACCTTCTGGCTGCCTTCAGTGAAGCTCCTGTGCACCTTGGTATTTGGTGACTACATCCAAGGATTCTGTGTCTAATTATAGCATCTCTGGATTTGGCCCTGGGATTATTTAGCCTGGCCAGGGAAGAGGTGGAAAGGAATGACTGAGGGATTTATAATAAATTGATGAAGGACATAGTGGGAACCAGTCATTGCCTGCTCTGCACCCTGTCTCGTTAAACAAGGGAGCAAGCTGCGAAATTAGTGGCTAGTCATGTAGCATAAAGAGAGGAGGGTCGCTTCAAAACTAGAAATGCAGTGGGAAGTGGAATCCCGCAGTAGGGCACCAGACCTCCAGCTTGCAATGCCCAGGGAAAGACTGACTTCTCAGCAGGGCCCATCTCCCTTTGTTCTGGGATTCTGACTTTGCTGTTCTTCTGGTTTCCTAGGTGAAGATGAGAAACTTGCTGCTTCCTTTATGGATGGGAAATTTCCTCGGAGCACGTCAATGCAAGACACCGTCAGGGAAGGGCATGGAATCCCACCCCCGCCTCAGACGGCTCCACCCCCTCCTCCATCTCCATATTACTTTGACACAGGCCCTCCCCCATCCTTCTCCCCACCTCCACCTCCGGGAAGGGTTTATGATACCATAAGATCGAGCTTTAAGCCAAGCCTGGAAGCCAAACTCCATGGCCTCCCCCAGGTTATCAGTGCAGCTGAGATGTATGACCAGGCAAGGACTTCCATCCCGTATCCTGAAAGGCAAAAGAGAGCCCGATCCATGATAATCCTGCAGGACTCCTCTCATCTTCCTGTAGAGCCAACAGAGATCCCCCGGCCTGGGCCTTCCGCCACGCCCCCAGAAAAGCTGAAAAGGAAAGGGCGAGTGATAGATAACCCTTATGCCAACATGGGCCAGTTCAACGTTAGCCTGTTTGCTCCCACCAAGCCCCAGAGGAAGAAGAGCCCTTTAGTGAAGCAGCTGCAAGTAGAGGACGCTCAGGAAAGAGCAGCTTTATCCATCACAGGAGGCTTTACGCGGGAGCCCTCTCCCACACGCCGGAGCCATCGCATGAGTGGCATAGAGTATCAGCACCACGCTGGCATCGCTCAGGTCGACCCCTCGAGCATCCCCTTTGCCACTGCCATAGCTGGAGTCATGAAGGACAGAGAGCGTCGTCTTGATGAGAGGCGGAAATCCACTGTCTTCCTCTCGGTTGGGGCCATTGAAGGGAGCCCCCCCAGCATCGACATGCCATCCCTGCAACAGTCCAGGTCTATTGATGAGCGGTTGTTAGGAAGCCGAGATGTGCTGCTGCCTTCACCTGTCTCAGCTTTAAAGCCATTAATTAGCAGCTCTTCCTCAACATTCATCCACCCGCTAACAGGAAAGCCCCTAGATCCAAACTCACCACTGGCGCTTGCGCTGGCCGCAAGGGAGCGAGCCCTGTCCACTCAAGTCCCATCCAGGTCGCCCACCCCAATCCACAGCCCAGATTCAGACCGAGCAGCACCCCTGTTTGTGGACATCCAAACCAAAGAACCAGAAAGGGGGGAGCTAGAGGGCCTAGTGTCACCTGCATATTCGCCCGGAGCCAAAGGGGCAGCAGGAGCAGCTCCTGGGACTTTGGCCCCTACAAAAAGCCACTGGGGGACTCCAACAACACTGAGAAAAGAGACTGAGACAAGAGCAGAAACACCTGTGAAAGAAGAGAAAAAACACGAAGACAAGAAATCTATGATCATTAGTATAATGGACACATCACAGCAGAAGACAGCCGGCCTCATCATGGTCCATGCAACAAGTAATGGCCAAGAGGAAATAGGACTTGAGATGAAGGAGGAGACACCAGATATTCCTGAGGCAAGCGTGGAGCCGGCAGAGCTGCCCAAAGCGGAAACTGAGCCCAGTTCTGTGGGAAAGTCTCTGGTTAGTCCAGCATCTGACAAGACACTTGGTCAAGGAAGTTCAGAGGAGGAAGCAGAGCCCTACACAGTTACCCTCCCACCAGCTCAGCTGTCTTCAAGTGATGAAGAGACCAGGGAGGAACTGGCCAAGATTGGGCTGGTGCCTCCACCAGATGAGTTTGCAAATGGGGTACTAGTCACGACCCCTGGCACACCAATCAGCCAACTGGCTAAGCCTAGCACGCCATCCATACCAGCGGCAGCAGTAGCACCTTCTACCACTGGTGGAACACCCTCAGGGAAGCCCTCTGATGCCCCCATAGCCCCAGAGTCTGCCGCAGACTCAGGAGTAGAAGAGGTGGACACCAGAAGTTCAAGTGACCATCACCTGGAGACCACAAGCACCATCTCTACAGTCTCCAGTATGTCTACATTGTCCTCTGAAAGCGGGGAGCCTACTGACACATACACTTCCTTTGCGGATGGACAAACTTTTATACTCGAGAAGCCACCAGTGCCTCCAAAGCCAAAACTCAAGTCCCAGCTCAGCAAGGGGCCAGTTACTTTCAGGGACCCACTTTTGAAGCAGTCTTCGGACAGTGAGCTCATCTCCCAGCAACATGCGGCTACTCTGGCTTCAGCCAGTGTTGGTCGGCCACGCTACCTCTTTCAGAGAAGATCCAAGCTATGGGGGGACCCCATGGAGAGCAGGCCAGTTCACGGGGCTGAGGATGACAAACCAACTGTGATCAGTGAGCTAAGTTCCCGGTTACAACAGCTGAATAAGGATACACGATCACTGGGGGAGGAACCTACCGGGCCCCCTTTAGATCCCGGGAAGAAGTCACCTGTGGTCGCAGCACGGTAAGACTTATGCTGGTCAGGGGAGGGGATTGGTGCAGAGTTTAGGCACTCCAGGAAGATAGGGAAACTCATCAGCAATGGTGGCCTATAAATATGCTGCATAATCACAAGATGCATTTTGAGGAACATTTCAGAGATGTCAGGATTCCTCAGCTGTATAGAGGAGAGAAAAGCTGAGACAGACATTCCTAGAAATTCTCATGTTTGGTTTTGGGGCATCTCCTTAATCCTGCCCACAAACACGGACCTTTCTCACTGTCTCCTTTCCTCTTCAAATTGCCTTTCTGTTGTTTCATGTTCCTTCTCTCTATGTCTTGATTCTGTTGTTAAATTGCTGTATTTGGTTGTGGGTTCCTCTTTTAAGTGTTTTCTCCTGAACAGTTAATAATTACTTGCTTTTCTCTAGTGCCTTTTGTCCCAAAGGATCCAAAATGCTCTCAGACTAAGTACACAGGAATTGTGTAACCCATCAGTGAAAGCAAGCCACCTCTGAGGTGGGATGTGGCAGCCTTTGAACAGGCCTCAGGAACATTACGCACTACCTCTATAACATGAAATGCAAATTAATCCCGTATCTGACTGAAACTGCAGAGGGAATTTAGGCTGGCTGAAAGTTGGCAAGAAAAATGCCATGTGAGTGGTCAGGGCCTCAGTTTTACATCACATCTGTCAACATTCCACCATCCATAACGCGGGTCTCCCTAGCACCATGACGCAGTCACCCATGCCCCTCCTGTCACCACCCTGAGGCTTGGAGACTGTCACTGACTCAGAGGGGCGAACGCCTCCACTGCGGCATCCACACCACTGCCCACACTATCCGAGGTTTTCCTCTTCACGTCTCTCATTCAAGTACAGACCTGGCCAGAAACTGAGCTTTGACAAGATTGCAGCCCCAGAAGACAGGGATAAGAAGCCCATAGAAGCTTCTTTCTCCATCTCAACTATATTAGATTCCTTCATCCCCATGATGCCCAGGAGACACCAGCTCCCACCCACACATCAATGACCTCCATACTCCCTTAGTGGTATCAATCTCTCCCCATTCCTCACAGACCTCAAGGGACACCAGCCCCTCTCCAGCTCCAGCCCGCCCCGCCTATGCAGACTCCCAGGGACACAAGCCTCCCATAGCCCTGCCTCTTCCCTCAAAGGCTGACAAGTAGTGTCAGCCGCCCCATTCCATGAGTCCTGCCCACAGACCCTTCCTGATCCCCCTGGTCCGCAAGTGACCCTGGCTGCCCATAGCCTCCCTGTGCTCCTGCCCTGCTCAGCTCCCTCCCATAGGCCCAAGCCTGGATTTCTAGCTCAGACTTGGATTGTGCTGGTGGAGCTGTACAGGGAAGGCCACATTGGCCTCTCCCCATCCAGCAGGTTAAATATCTCAGTATGCTGTGCTGAGGGCTTTGAGCATGACCAGCGCCTCTTCTCTCCACTTCCGCCCCCCCACTTTGGGTTCCCAGGGACACCAGCCTTCCTCTGTCTTCCACAGCCTGAGAGAAACCAGCTTTCCCAGCTCCACATACCCCCTCGGATATACCAACGCCAGATAAACACCCTGCGACCTCCGTTGCTCCCTGAGTGACAGCATCTCTCCATCCCCCACATTCCCTGAAAAACACCATCCCCTCTCTTCCAGAGGGACCCTCACCCGTCACATTCCTCCCCTGTCTCACAAAGGCACTGAGATACCTGCTCACCCTCTGCCGCCCATGGGCCTTAAATGGCTGCAGCCTGCCTCTCCACTGTACCTGCCACCCGAGACACCAGTTCCCCCCTGCCCCAGCTCTGTCCATCCCCACATATTCTGGGACACTGGACTCTTCTGACCATCATGTTTCAAGAGATGCTGGCCTCCCATCCTCCCAGATCCCAGCCCTTTTCCCAGAGAGCCCCCTCACTGTGCTCCGTGAAATCAGTTCCTGCACTGCAGTCTTCTCTTCCCCACGGCCCCTCAGTCCCATGCCCTGCGGAGAGCTGCCAGCACCCCACCCTCCCCCACACTGTCACAGGGGGATGCTGCTCTTTCCCAGGCGTTTAGCGTCTTTTGCTGGTCTTGTAGAGTTAAATGTTTCTCATTCACTTTTTATGAAAGTTGTGGCCTTTCCTCTCTGAAATTTGGTGCACTTGGTAGGTGTCCAAGAACTGGAAATATTTCCCAGGAAGTCAGCTGTAAATAGGATATTCTAGAGTGATGTGAGGTGCCCTCTATCGTTGTGCTAATTCCTTCTCTTTTATTCAACTCCTGTCAGTTCAGAAATTAACATAAAGAACAATTTACAAATATACAAATGCAGCCCACTTCCGCACACTTTCCAGTCACTGTGCTTGATTTTAAGAGAGAAATTGCCACCTGAAGCTTACACAACACACTACCCTTAAATCCCTCCAGTACTGTGAAGAAGGACAAGAGAAGCAGGACTAGCTAAATCTGCTGCTGCCACCACCAGTGATGGCCCTTGAATGCTCCTGGTTGCTGAAGAATAGTGAGGTCCCGCCTGCCAGAGATGTCCCTAAATCCACAGTTGCCGCTACTGCTGCCAGAAATGACCTTTGGATCCTGCAGGGTTGCATAATGGGAGTGAAGATGCTGCTGCCAAAGCCTCTCGTGCTGCTGCTAGTGCTGTGGTCCTTGAGCTCATCCTTGCTTCAGGAGGACAATGAGGGCCATTTGTTAGGGGCCAAGTTGAAGCCATGTCTCAAGGAGTTGCCCAGGAATCTCCCCGTGGTTTGAGAGGGACAGAGAGGTTGCTGCTCCAAAAAAGCCATCCCAGCACAGTTGCTGCTATTGCCAGAGGTTCTCATTAGACAAGAGCCCGGGGGGAGCTGGAAGAACGGCTGAGTAAGCGGATCTGATAGTGCACAGTTTTGTTTGTTCCTTATCCCTGAGTATACAACAGGCAAACCGTGGTACATTTCTCTTCCAGAGGTTTATAGAGTTCCTGGCTAGAGAGCTCCAGGGATGAAAGACAGAAACTGGGTTCTCTGACTGTTTCTCCTTGCAAGACAGGCTCCCCCAGGAGGACGTTTGATGAGAGTCACTGAAAAAGAGGTCAAGAGGCACTGATGATGAAGAGAACACAAGGTCAGAGTTAAGGCAGTCAGTAGTGAGAATATTCCTTCTCTCCTCTCTGTTCTTAGGCCATTGCTGAATAGGGTGAGGAAGGCTGTGCTTGGCCAAACGTCGCATGCTCTATGCACAGATGAAGATTTTGGACAATAGTGGCAAAACGGCAGCACTTCCCCGTCCACAGATATAGCACACATCCTGCAGTACAGTGCGCAAAACAGCACCATAGAGTCTGGCAGGGGATCCTGGCAGAGCCGTGCAGCAGCTTCCAGTCATGGAGTCTCGCTGGCATGTGTGGCACTCAAACTTTGCTCAACCCTCAACCGCTTTGGCAATTGCAAGGAGCCCACGGAGCCCAACAAGCACAGTATAAAATTAGCTGCAGCCACCTTCATCTTTAATGTGGATGTGGCCCTTGGAGATGGCAGGTCCCAACATCCAGTGTTCTGAGCAGCAAAGAAACATACCAGTACCATGAAATAGCTGTGAGGTGAGTTAACTTCTGAGTTACCATGTGATAGCTCCTAAGGTAACATGAGCCGTCATACGGTAGCTCCACTGGAGTGCCAGCCTTACATTAGCTGACAGAAGGGTTATGAAGAGCTTGCAACTGAAGGACGCTTCTGGACACTACAGTGGAATCACTGTGTGACATGCGTTATCACAAGACAACTCCAAAGTTAACTCCTGATCCCTGAGTTCCTTGATCAGTGAGCAGTAGGCCTAGTAAGTCAGAGCGAGCTGTGAAAAGGCAGCTGGAGACCTACATCTGAGCACCAGAGTCTGAAAGTATAGCCATACAGGGCGAATCTCACCTGTTACATGTACAACATTAAAACATATGTTTAAAATGGCATTCTCGTTTAATGTTCTTGTGTCATGTGACTCTGGCCGTGGCCATCCAGTCTCATCAGGGTTGTGCCATTCTCATTGGTGTAGTGAACCTGGACCCAAACCTCCCACCTCTGCTGATCAGCTGTGCTGTAACCGTGGTCATCTGGACCTCAAGGTGTACCTGTGAACCAGGGTTCGACGCAAGCCAGGATTGTTCAATAGTGTCCACACAGTCTCAATTTTAAGTGTCAGCTAATTCAGTGGAGAATCCAGGTTAGAGGGTTCTCTGCACAGGGTTTTGGTTCTTGTGTCTAAGCAACAACAGAACGTGCCAAGTGTATCGTTTGAAGCAAATTTTTAGATGCAAAACTGAGTTTTTCAGGTGCTGTTCTGGAAACCCACAACTGCTTTGTATTTCTACAGATCTGAAAGAGAGAGAGAAGAAAAATAAGCCATTTAGGCATTTAGCTCCTAGGGTAAAGCTACCTCTTTCTATATACACTCATCAATTAATTCTGTTTCAGTCAAATGGTGTAACATTTCTGGTGTAAGCTTTCCGCCACTGCAGTTACAACCCCCTGTTTCCTTGTAGGCTTTTTGTCTCCTCATTGTGTCTAAACTCATGCACAAAAAAGAACTGAAGTTTCATTCCAGAGCCAGGGCAGATTCCTATGGACAGCTAATGGAGGGGCTCAGGTTAGGTGTTTGTCAAGTCAAAGATGAAATTAAATCCATTGTTCTCAGGCCCTTTCATAATGGGGATCCCCTGGTGTATAGGTACAAACGCACAACCACTTCTACTCCTGTTTGGAGAGAATGTGGCCTTTCCAAGTCAGGTTCTGAATCCAGTGCAGGAGTACAGACAGGAGTGCCAGAATTAGGTGACGTGAGAAACTAAATTCCTCCCCTAACCTCTCAGGAAGATGGTCCCCCTAGGCTGGGAATAGGGTCCAATGGTGAAGTAGAACAGAGAATGCCAGTATTAGGTGAACAAATCTGTGTTCCCCTCCTTCCCCAGGAAAGGGTGGTCCCTCTGCCTCCTGGCGGGGCATGTGAGTTTAAGGAGTGTGGGAAAAGCCTGCAATCAATTGAGCTAAAAACTGAGGTTCTGTCCAGAATTGGATTGTGTTGGTGGAGCAGGTACTGTGAGTGTTAGTGCTAAGAACATCCCACCCATTCAGTTGTGCTCTCTTCTTCTCACATAGGGCTGGATCCTGCACCATTGAAGATGGTGCAAAATTCCAGTTGACTTCAGTGGAAGCAGAATGGGCCCCATATTCCCTTAGAGTCCATCCTTCACTTCAGGAGAGCCCCTGATGTTTGGCAATGTGGAGAAGCCCCTATTCATGGAGGCACACTTCAGTGTGATCACCTTAGCACCACATTTCAATTAGACACCTGCAGCTGGCCCGTGCCAGCTGACGCGGGATAAGGGGCTGTTTAATTGCTGTGTAGATGTTCTGGCTCGGGCTGCGCCCTGAGGTCTGGGACCCTCCGACCTCGCAGGGTCCTAGAGTCCAGCTTCCAGCCCGAGTCTGCCAGGACAGGACAGCCGTGGGTGTCTAATTGCAGGGTAGACATACCCTCTGTGATCTGAAATTCAGTGTGTCCCAGCCCTCCCCTGCCTGGTGTGTGTCAGAGGGATAATGCCTTGCTCATGAGCATACCCAAATGGTAGGGAAATTGACCAGAGATCAAGCGCTAGAGTATTAAGGAAGCCATCTAGGTAAGAATGTTGAAACTCATCTTACCTGCACACTTGCTGGGTGCTGGTATGTTGTTTTCTATGTGGTCCCTAAACTACGCCACCGCCCAAAGGAGTTTTCAATGAGACGGATGCTATGGCGTTCCTGAAACCAGTCTCTGTCTCTGTCTCCGTCGTTGAGGTTTCCCTTCTAGACTTGGTACTTCAGACACCAGTAGAACGTGATAGCACATGCCCTGTAGGAACACAGCTGTGGAGATGCGGTATCGGGAGAGCATGGGCCATGTTTCTGGGTTAGTCGATGAAGAACTAGTGATTCATGTGGTTGTCTCCCTGCAAAAAAATTAGCCCTTTGATCCTGAGCAGACACACTAATCTGAAATCAATCAAAGATTTCCCTCCCTGGAAGAATGGGTGGGTTTTTGATTTTTAAATATTTATGTGCATTGCCTACAAGGAGACAGGGGCATTGTGGATAATAAGTCTCAGCATGTGTTCATATCATAGCAAGCACAGCTGGCTTCACCTCATCTGATCACTAACGTACTAATCACAGCTCATGCACCCATTACTCTGAGGAGTGAATAGAAGAGCAAACCTTGACTTCAGCTCATTTATGCCCACTGGGTTATCACATAGGAATGAGTATCTCAAACACGTTACCTACACATTGGTAAGAAACATACCCATGCCCCTGACAGATTATTTCAGTGTCAAAGTGGCCAGAAAAAGCAGGAATTAAACCTCACAAAGCTTCTCCTCAGTGTTGAATTCAGCACTGAGAGTGTCCGGTGATGAAGTTTTGTTTTATACAAATTATTGCCTAGGTATAGGGGAATAGTCTCTGCTCCAGGGAGAGGGCTGTTCCTGCCAACTTTAAAACTGGAAAGGAAGGTCACAAAAAGGAAGGTAAAGGAATTCAGCACTTTCCCGCTTCTAGATCAGCCTCCAAAGAGCCACATTTCAGCTGTAAGGCTATGGTCAAGGAACAGATTGCCAAGCAGAAGGTAGAAGCAGTCAATGTAGAAAGCTCCCTGCAAGCCACCTTAGAGTGGTTCTGTAGGAGTCCCACCATGTTCACTCAAACTCATTGTGTAGGTATATTAAGAGATTGGCTTGAAGAGTCCCAGAGGTTGCATACATGGGGAGTAGAAAAAAGCCCCTCTCCCATCAGGAGGGTTGAGGTCTCCTGTGGATTAAGGATTAGACCTGAATTCCCTTCTCACCACTAAAGGCAGATCTGAGGCACACGGGTGGGGCAGTAAACAACGTTGCGGTAGCATTCATGTTCATCATGGATGTTGTGTTTATAAGTCTCCTATTCCTAATGCAGATTTGCTGTTCTCCATGGTTTTGATTGAAATACAGTTTTTGTTTCCTATTTCTCCCTGTTTCACCACTCTGCAGATTGTGACCAAGAGACACAGCAGTGTCAGGTGTCAGAATGACTTTCACTTGACTTACGGGGGTTCTGCAGTCATGTCATGGTGTTTGAAATTTCCCAAGGAAAGCTAGGGAAGCCGTTTCATGCGCAGACCCTTTTACATTAAAAGAATGGGAGGGACATTTTTCAAAAAGAGCTTGGAAGTCCTCTTGCTCTTCTACTTCATTCTAGCAAGCATAGCAAAGTTGTTACTGTGACATGCAGCTGGGACAGCACTCTCTTTAGAAACCCACTAAAACCCAGAGATGTTTACTGGGGAATGGCCACTGTACTTTATAAGCCAGACAGATATGTTTGTGGGGCTTGCTCTATGCATTGACTTTGGGTTGCTCTGCAGCTTAATAAGGAGCTGGGGTAGCCTCCACCAGTGCAAGACTCACTTGAGCTTGACTTTTGTGTACTGTATTGGGTGCTTGCCAGTACATTTCAGTTGCTGTCTCTCATTTGGCAGAAGACAGTTATGTCTGAAACAATGGTACTGATTAAATTGCTTGTTTCTCTCCCATTGGAGTCTGATGCAGGCAGGAGAGAGCTATATGTTCAGTACAATGTTCTTGTGAACTTTGTTCCATTATAAGTGCAACCTCTTTCCTTGTAGAAACTTTTAATTAATCCAAGGCTAAACACCAGTGTTCATAACACCAATACCAGATTGAAATGTTGACTAAAGCCCCTGATACAGTGAACAAAACTTCAGGAAACAAGGAGGATTCTAGAAATGTAATTCAGAGGGATGAAGAGTTTCTGTTAGGGAGGGAGATGTGGTGAGCTGTGTTCTAAAACGGGTTCCTGTCCTCTCAAATCCATTGGGGATGGATTTGATTTTGGAATATGCAAAGGGAATCATTAGGAGTTCCTCTTAGGAGTTAGACAGAAGTAGGATTCCATCTGGGATGAGAGCGGACAACTCTCCTGAGCTTTCCTGAGAAAGGAAATCTGGCCCAGCTATTTTCTGGAAACCAGATGTCGAGCTCAATTTCATTTTCTGAAGAGAAATTCTTAGCATCCCTGAATGGGCAGGAAAAATCTACAGTTTATTGCAGGCTCTCCAGTAGGGATTAAACCAAACTTCCATACCCAGAGAATCTGGGATTGTACTCTTTGGGAAATAGTCTCTCTCAAGAGCACATTAATAGTCTATTGGCCATTAGTTCTATTACTGTTCTCACAACTGTCAAAAATCAAATCACTAAAGCAGATTTCTGGGTCAGATAAAATGTTGAATTGTATTTACCGCTTTCATTTTCTTGTTCTTCCTGTAGAGCATTCTCTCTCATGCACATGTTCTTTCTCCCTTTCTTATTCTCCCCTCCTCCCCTCTCTCTCTGTTCCCCATACTCTCCTTCCCCCACCTCCCCACCCCCCATTCTCTACTCCCTATCTTTAGGAATACCACTGTCAGATTGTCTCCAGCTTTGGCTGTTGAATTCATGTGATTATGAATGTCCCATTTTCTCTAGTAAATGCAGGAATGTGAACTCAGTGAATACTGAACTGAACTGGCTCCCCGAATCCTTTTGGTTCCAATCACCTGGATCCCTTTTAACATCTCCCCGAGAACCACACTCAGCCCCCTCTGGTCTGCTACATCACAGTAAACTTCAAACCCCGTCAGAGCATCCAAGCCTCACTCATGCCACTTGCAGACCTCAAACCCTTTCTGTTCTGCATTGTCTCTGCAGATGAGGGGCTGAGAATACGGCACACTCACCAAACTAGAGAGAGCTGGGCCACTGCCCTGGGGGATGCACCAAACCATTTGACGTCAGGCTTATGCCTGATACCCAGCAGTGAAAGAGCTGTGAGGGAGTCACCAAACCCTGCAGTGCTAATCAATTATAAGTGTAGCACTTAGAGAATTGCTTTTCTACCCTAGACTTCTGCACATTTATGTGCAATGGGGAACATGCCCCACCTCAGTAGAGCAAGGACTGCCCACATATTAGCTCCTCAATACAGCTGCACCTGCCCTCCCACTATTGCTCGGTTGGTCATTCTCCTCAGCTTCTTCCACCCAGCAGAGACCTCTGCAATGGGAGGGAAGTGTGAGGAGCCAGCCCTTTGACCCAGCATGGGTTTCTGGGAGTCGCAGTGGTTCTGGAATGGTTTGGGATGAAGTCTGTTCATTCTTCTCCGTGTTGTTATTGTGCCCCGGACTGATGCTAACATTCTCTCTCATTGCCTCTCTTCCTGCTCTCACATCTGCATGTCTGCGCTGCTCTGTCTAGAACCACCTCAGGCCTCAGGAGGGTGGGCGAGTTGTGTAAGTGAGCATGTTCTCATCTCATAGCAAACCCATGTTGTCCTCCCTGTGCTGCTCTGTGTGTCATGTGCCCGTCACTCTCCCTTCTTCTCCCACAACCTTTGGGATGTGGGAGAGGAGGGAGTGGAGCTTGCTGTGAAGTGTGAACTTCACACACACCCCTTTCCCCTTTTGTGCCCCAGTAGCATGTCTGTGTCCCTGTGCTGTGATATTATGTGCCGCTGATTTCTAGGAGGAAACTGAGGAAATTCCCTTCTGGCTTTGACATGGTTCAAACTATGGCTTGGGAGAGCCCTCCCACTCCAAATCACTGCTCCCAGGGGAACAGCCAGCAGAGGATGCACGAGGGCTGGGGGAAATTCCAGGTCACTCGGCAAGTTTTCAATCAAGCATTCACATTTGTAAGGTTTCTGGAAAAGGCAGAGACTGAATTAGCTGGCAGCTCCCCCACAGCCAGCATTTGCTCCTCCTGTACCTTTCCCATCAGCTCCCTGAGAGCTGACCACATTCCCTTTGTCAAAACTGGAAGAGCTCAGAGCCCCAAATGTCTTTTCCTTTGAGTACATGTTTCCCTGCCCTAGGACGTCTTTAGCTCACTGCCTGGGCCCTGGAGCAGACTCGGGGTGAGGGGTGGTTGTGAGATGGGGAAAGTAGCATTTTATCCTGTTTCAGCTCCTGAAATGAAATAACATTTCTAGGCATGGGACAAAATGGCAGACAGAGAAGGGGCTATCTGGGCTGGGCAGCAGGAGAATACTGTCCTCTCTGCCAGGTGGCTGAGCAGCCACAGGGCAACTGAGGTGGTCACGTCAGGTTCTTGTCTTGATTCTAACTGAGTGAATGTGAAGCCCTGTCCCATGCAGACCCTAGTACAGACACCATCAGTGACCAGTGTCTGCACGGAGCAGTCACAGGGGAATCTCAGCCTGAAGACCCTGCCTGAGCCCAGGACAGACCCTGGTGGTGGCCAGTACCCCTTGAGGACATTAACAAGCAAATGGCTGATCTGTTCAATGTAGCTACCTGACAGGAACAGGCAGTAGGGCCCTAAGAAAGGAAGTTCATGTTTAAACAATACCATTTTCACTGCAGAGTGACAAGAAGAAAATCCCAAGCATGAGCTGAATGTGACTGGCCAGAAGGTGACCTGGGGCCTTGAGTAAGCGAGGGAAGCTTTGCATTGTGACGTGCTCCAGAGTCCAGGGGGCCAACCCAGTGAACTTCCCAAGAGTGCATGCCCCACTGTGTTCCAGTTGTGTGACTGCTGTGTCTGTCTATCCCTCTGTCTCTCACCAGTAGCATAAATCGGAGTCTAACTCACTACCTGTGTGCTGCCTCCATGTGTGAAGGCAGCTCCAGAGCACAAGCAAAGTTCTGGACAGACTCATGTTGGTTTTTACTTATCTCATTTTCTGCTGATTGCTGAATTTCCAAGGCTGCCTCCCTATCCCAGTGTACAGCCGGGCTGGGCCAGAACCCCAGGTACAACCAAATGGCAACACCTAAGGAATCTCCTATCCCCATCCCTTTCCAGCCAGACACACAACTCACTTCCACAGGGACCAGAGATGCTCCTTTCCCACAGTGTCTGATGCACAGGAATCTTAACAGAGATGTAGGAAATGCAGAAGCCTATCTGTCTCTGGGCTGCCTACAAATTTTAAAGCCCTTCAACCCTTAAATGTACCAGGAGACCCTGGGAAATAAGTATGTGTGCCTCAGGTTACGGAGAACGAATCTCATTCAGTGTGTTCATGGCCTGCGAGAGAGGGTCCTCCTCAGGTCAGAGTTCACTCCTCATGTCCGTGTTTTCATGCATTCAGTCCTGTTGACTCTGTGACTGGTGTTACACAATGTCTGAGTGTAGGGCATTATGGTGTGGACTCAGGAAGAACTGGGCTCCTGCATCCAGATGTGGATTCAAACATGTCTCAAAGATCCAAACTGAGGAAGCACCCTTGCCCTCCCCAATCCTGATGCTACAGAGAGAGAGGAGGGGTCTGAACATACCTGTTGCTTAGACCCTTCACTTCTTCACACCTCATACTCCCAGAACATTGCGAGCCTGCCGGCAGCACCAAAGATGTTAGAAAGAATCAAAGTGATCAGCTTTGTTTGGAGTGGGTGGAGCTGGTGTCATCCCCGTCCAACTGAATATGGGTGTCAGATGATGGTCACCTTATCTATGTCCCACTGAACAGGAGATTCAGACAGTGCCTTGATCTCTCTCTCACACACACCCATACACGCACACACACACACACACACCATGTGACTGAACATGTGCATCAGCTGTTGTTTCCACTGCACAGCCCTGTTTGTTTATGTGAGAATTTTTTGGGCGTTGTTTCTTCTGAGCCCAGCAGCCTCATCTGACTGTGAGCATAAGCTTCAAGCAGTCCCGTGCGTCAGCCCCATCCAGTTGTTCATGAGCTTTGAACAATATTTTGTCTCTGCCCCACAGCCCCATCTGTTGCTCATAAACGGCAGACAGTGCTCAGGCACAACTCGAAGAGGGTGCAACCTTTGGCTGATTCTCATCATGGTGCCCTAGCCCCATCCAAGTATACATGAGCTTCATACAAAGCTTAGTCTCCATCCTACTGCCCCATCCTTCTGAACATGAGCATGATTTCTGTGCTACCCAGCTGTATGGGAAGAGTCTCTTAATAATAATCTTAGTTTCTTCGTTGAGTGTCCTCTGCATATTCCCACTTTAGGGATATGTGTCAACTGGTGTCACTGAACGGTGCAGCCTTCTACTAGTAATGCCTGTTAAAGTGCTCATGCCCCCCCAACTCCACCTCCTCCCTTGCCCCCCGGCTTTGAGCACATTCTGAGGGTGGAGCTATAAAAGAGGGTGTGGCGATGGTCACCTCAGTTCCTTCCAGTCACTGGCCATGCGAGGGTGTGAACCTCCTTGGGAGTCAAGATCCCTAGCAAGGTGCCTTACTTTGTTAATCATTAGCTAGTTAGGTGTAAACAGAATGCTCTTCGTCTTCTTTAAGCATGAGGATAGCTAACTGCCTAGCCAGTTTCACCTGTAGGACAAGTGTTCATGCTTTACTGAGAATCCGCCTGATGAGTATTGCAGACTAATAATGCCCCCTATTAAGGAGGACCATAATGGTGCTGAGCATGCACTGAGAGCCCCCTTTGTTGTCTCTGATGCATCTTCAACATGGTTAGCTGCAGCAATATCTATCTGAAGACAAGCATGGCTATGCTCGTCCACTTTTCCCCATATAACAAGGTCAAAGATTGAAGATCTTCTGCTTGAAAGGGATAGACTTCTTAGCTCTAAAATGGATGGAGGATTGGAGAAAATGAAAGAAACAAGATCAACAGCTAGCTCGCTGGGTCTCTTGTAACCTTTCAAGAGAAGAATTCTTACAGCTGCCTTCAGATATTGAAGGCAATATTATCCACCTTATTCTTCATCTTCATATTTCAACAAAGGCAGACAACACTACCAACAGCAATCCTCTGCTTCTCAGCAGCAATATAAAAGATTTCCCTTTAAATCCAAGATGAGACAAAAGAATTCATCCTCCACTTCTTCTTTCCTTACAGTTAAATTTCAGGTTTGACATGAAGATCGGGAGCCACAAACCCAGCCTTAATTCTGTTCCCTTAACAGTTGGAGAATGTTTATGCCATTTGGACACTATAGTTTTGGACATTATAAAACACAGTTATATGATCCAGTTCGAGAACCTTCCTCTAAACCAATCTCCCCCATCAGGACCCTTCTTTCAATTCAGTGTTAAGAACAAAAATCAACACTCCACTAAGGGAGAAAGAAGTAGAAGAGGTTCCAGTAAATCTAAGAAGTAAATCTAAGAAATCAGGATTTCTACTCCTGCTCTTTCCTAATTCCTAAGAAAGATGGAGGTCTTTGTCCAGTCCTGGATCTGAAGAAGCTAAACCGATAGATCCAAAGGTTTCACATCAGAAAGTTAATTCTAGGATCCATTATCCTCTCCTTGTCCCATCTAAATTGGTTTGCTGCTCTCTATCTCAAAGAATCTTACTTTCATATTTTGATAAGCCCATCACATGGGAAGTACCTTAATTTTGCCATAGGTCATTTCCAACACAGTCTATCTGTACTGGCAGCTTTTCTGAGGTGGGATTTTTATTTTACCATAATTCAATGATTAGCTCCTAAAAGCAGCTGCCAAAGATGAAATGAAGGGAGTCACTCAATTCACATGCTCTCCGTTAGAAAGGTTGAGATTTTTGATAAACAAAAAGAAATCCCTGTTGACATTTCTCACAAAATATCCTTTTCATAGGAGCACTTGACTCCAGAATGATGAGAGCTTACCTTCCAAAGGAGAATTCCTGAAGATGAAATCTACCATTCAGTCTCTACTTCAAAGTCCATCTCAGAATATAAAGTTCTTCCTCTCCCTACTGGGTCTTATGGCATCACCGCATATGTTAGCCCTTATGCAAGACTAAGAATGAGACCCTCCCCTTCAGCACTGATTGGCAAGAAACTTCAAACCTGCAGTTCAGGATATGAATCTAATACTTAACATTCCAACAAGCTTCCAGAAAGCTCTTTTGTGGTGGGTGAACCAGGAACACGTACAGAGGGGCGTGATGGTCAGCCTTCCCTCTCCTTTCATGATCATTACAACAGATGCCTCTAAAACAGGATGGGGTGAGCACCTCAGCAATCATTTAACAAGAGTTCTCTGGAATGAGAAAGGTGACCCTCTGGCTATCCATGTCCTGGAGTGAAGAGCAACTCATTTGGCACTCAGATCTTTCCTCCCTCGGGTGCAAGTATCTGTGGTTCAAATGGCCATGGATACTTTGACAGCCGTGTACTGTGTGAACAAACAGGGAGGAGCTTTGCATGGAGGCTTTGGAGATTGATGTATTCTTCACCAGAATTGTCCAGTAGCTCTGCGTGTGGCATGATCTCTCAACCAGTTAGCAGACCAATAAAGTAGAGACTCTTCCAAGATGCAGGAATGGTACTTCTTCAAGACTGTGATCCAGGACATTTTCTCTCTTTGGGATGCTCCAAATATAGACCCGTTTGCCACAAAATTCAACACCAAATGCCATTGCTTTTGTTAAAAGGTGAGCAGATACTTCTGCTCTTGAATAGATGCATTCCTGCTCAGTTGGGGTACAGATCTAATGTATGCTTTCCCACCATTCCCTTTAAGTTTGAAAGTTGTGAAGATGATCAGACAGGACTCAGCAAGGATTATATTTATCACCTCTGCATAGCCGAGACAACAGTGGTACATGGACTTGCTCCTTCTTTCCAAAGGGAACTGCAGATGCTTACCTGTGTCTCCGGACCTTCTGTTATAGCAGCACGGGAAAGTGTACCATCAAGATCCACTTTCATTGCATCTAACAGCATGAGCACTAGGGGTCTGACAGAATTAGAGAATTGTTCTCTATAGATGTACATGTTTTACTTAACGCTAGAAGATGATCTAGGAAATGTTACCATTTAAAATGGAAAAGATTTTCACTATGGGTATCTGTTAAGGATATTGATTCTGAGTCAGCTCCTATTCAATCCATATTAAAGTATTTGCTGTTTCTAAAGAATAAGGATGTATCTGTTACATCACTCATGGTACATTTAGCCGAAGTTGTGGCTTTTTATATACCAGTAGTCAATCTATATTCTTGCATGATATTGTTGAGGTTTCTGAAAGGCTGAATCATTATCCCCTGTGAGACAGCCTGTTCCCTCATGAGATTTGGACTTAGTGCTGTCATACCTCGTCTCCACCCTTCAAACTGTGTCTTCTTGCTGTCTATTACATCTTCTGACTAAACTGCATTTGTTATAGCGATAATGTCAGCCAGGAGGTTTAGTGCACTTCATGCCTTAATGACTTACCTTCCAGTTACAATTTTTCATAAAGATAAAGTAGTTCTTCATCCTCACAAAAAATGTATACAAAAAATAATTTCTTATTTCCCTGTCAGTCAATCCAGTACTCTTTGAGACCACATTCAAATAAGGGCAAGTCAAAGCTACACTGTTTGGATGCTAAAACTGTTACATTTCTATTTCAATAGGACTTTAGATTTTAGATCTTCATGCAAGCTCTTTGTTTTATATATGGATACCTGTAAATGAAATCCATTTCCACACAAACTGATCTTGGTAGGTCAGACTGTGTATCGTCGAAAAGGGATAAAAATGCCTCATGGGCTCCCTTGCTCTGCAGACAGCACACTCCACAAAAGCAATGGCTGCTTCTGTTGCATGGTTCAAGCAAGTCCCACTAGTTGAAAATTGTAAAGCAGCCCTGTGGAGTTGAATACAAATGTTTACCAAGTGTGTTAGATATCACATCTCAATCAGATGTCCAGTTTGGTAGCTTGATACTGCCTTCCTTGTTCTAATTAGGACTCCTTACCCACCATGCATCTTTCAGTATATACTGCTGACTACACTGTCCCGAGAATGGGAATTTGCAGAGGATACTCAGAGAAATGAAGGTAACTTACTTGTGGCCAAGATTCTTCGAGATGGACTCTGCATATTCACACTCCTTCCCCTTCTTCCCCTCTTCTGCGGAGCTGTAACTACTCATGGCTCTACACTAGCAGTGGAAGGAATTGAGGCAGCAACTGCTGCCATGTCCCCTTTTACAGCCTCATGCTCAAAAAGTGCTTGATCACTGAGGGGAGGCATAGGAAGGGGCACGTGAGTGCTCTCATAGACACTACTAGCAGAAGGCTGCACTATTCCACGGTTTCAGTTGATGCATATCCCAAGAGTGGAAATGTGTAGAGTCCATCCCAAAGAACCTTGGTTACAAGTAAGTAACCTTCATTTATCTTTTGAACTGGAGCTGTATAGCGATGACTCTTCCCATAAGCAGCACAGACAGGAGGCAGGCATTGCTCATATATAAAGCACTTTATGAAGATGTATTTCCACTTAATGTTTAAAAAAATAAAATAGTGGAGCATCGCAAGGGGGCAGAGTCCAGGTTGTGTATTCAACCATAACATTTGCTTTGCCTGACTCCTGCTTAGCTGTGCAGCCTTAACATTGCCTTATTGTAACTTTTTGCATTTGATTTCCTAATTTTTTTAAAGACAGAAGCTTTAAAAAAATAATAAAAAGGAGAGGGGAAGGAAAAAGGCCCAATTCTAAAACCAACTAGGACCAGTCAACACAGATTCCCAGGTGTCTGCTAATACTGAAGACTAGGTACGCGTTTCCAGACCTGTGCATGTCCATATCTATATTAGCTATGTTACACCCTGTCAGGGTGCCCCACTGTCAGCAGTGTTAAAACATTCCTGGGCAAAACTTTGCTCTCACTTGTACCTATGTAAAGCCAGACTGATTCCACTGAAGTCAATGGATTTACTCCAGATTTACAGCTGTGTAACTCTGAACAGAATGTGACTCTTATAACTTTAAAACATCAAAACCAAATTTCCCTATACCTGGCTTAGCACTTTGATCTCAGTGAGATTTACAAAACAAGCTAGGCTTGAAGGAAATCAGTCCAGTAGCTTGAATGCGACAAAACATTTATGTAAGCAAACCAACTGCCTCCTGTTACCCAGCTTTGAAATATGCTGACTTTCTGAACTGTCTCCCATTGAGTGTGCACCTCCTGGCTTAATGAAAAATAGCTATTGCATGTGCTCAGTGCACAATTTTGCTTTATTTAAACCATTCTTTCCAAACCAGCTGAAGTGCCTCCTCACTCCTAAGGACTGGATCCAATTTTAAGTGTCAAACTTTGGCCATTTTGGGTGTTCCAAGATATGGTTAGAATTTTCAAAGCAACAAAACTGTATTTTTCCACACTTATAACTCAAATGCAGAAAAGGGATTTTAATCAAACTCTCTAGACAAACTTATCATCTGACAGGACACAAACAAGGAGTTTCAGCTCAGTGTCTCAGGTAAATTTCTCAGAAGTATCTTAACATGTGAAAAAAGGAGGCTAGAATGGAAGCTGTTTTGCAACCTTAATGTACAGTTCTACCCTCGTAATGCAGCCCCCTGTCCAGGGCCATCTGACTGCCCCCACACACAGGAGCTTCTGGGTACCAATATGCCCTCTTCCAGGACCAGCCAACTGCCCACATAATGCAGCTCCTCTAGGGATCAATATAACAACCCTCAAAATGCATCACTTTGGGAACCACCTGACCTACCTTGAAGATGATACAGTGGCTGCCCATAAGCAAAGGAAACAAGCACCAGAGAACAGGTAAATATACAGCTGGGTGTCATAGATGGGTCAGAGCAGGAGTCAGAAGCTAGGAAGCAGAAATCAGAGACCAAGTCAGGAGTCAAGCTAAGGGTTAGAATCAGGAGTCAAGCCAAGAAGGAAGAAGCAGGGTCTGAAACAAGTCAGGTGGTCAGGAAGGCAGAAATCAGGAACAGGGTAAGGCCCAGGAGTCAGACAAGAGGCAGGATCCAATATTGCAGCCAGCCAGGAATTCATCTAGTTGTTCACACAAATTCCTGTGCCTCCCGGCTTATATAGTGAGTCTGAGCTAATTGGAGAAGCCAGACATCTCCTCCAGTTGGGAGCTTTGTGGGCGGTGCCTATGGTGAGCAAGGTTCTAACAGCCCATACTTGCTGCTGGGTGCTGGTTGTGGTCTGGGGACCTGCAGACCCAGGTTCAGGACCCATCATCCTTCACACTGGGGCAATTGATGATTCAGCTCCAGCACAAGAAATTTCTAAAAAAGAAAAGGATTACTTGTGGCACCTTAGAGACTAACACATTTATTTGAGCATAAGCTTTCATGAGCTACAGCTCATGGTGCATCCGATGAAGTGAGCTGTAGCTCACGAAAGCTTATGCTCAAATAAATGTGTTAGTCTCTAAGGTGCCACAAGTACTCCTTTTCTTTTTTGCGAATACGACTAACACAGCTGCTACTCTGAAAGAAATGTCTAGTGTCCCTTGAATGGCGTGTCAGCACAGGACTCACTCGGGTGCATCTGCACCAAAGCCTCTGGAAAGCTGTGACCATCGAGGCTGCATACACACTATCTTGTACTATCAAATGTTCTAGCAGAGGTTATATAGCCACATGGCCCACCGCTGCCCTTGCTCTTTCGAGCCACCACACAGCCAGGTTGGAACTTCCTTGCTCCCTTCCTAACACATATGCCCTGTCTGCAGTGGTCTGCCATGCCTGCCTTTGTATTTCTAGTTAGTGCTTTAGATGACATGAGAGAACCTGTTATTTGGGATCAGGTAATTCCCACTGCCCCATTCCCTTGTTGCTATGACCCTCACCAATGAGATGGTCTCAGAGAATGGCTCTCCTGGCTGATAGTATTTTAGGACAGGGGCATCTGATACAATGTGTGTCAGGGAGTCAAACGTTTGCTGCTGGGGAACTGCCCAGTTCTGCTCACCATCCTGCCTTGTGTATGCCTGATTTATGGCCTCTACTCCTGGACAGAACATTTCTCATTCCTGTAGAGTGCTGTCTCCCTTTCACATCAAGTGACGCTGACGTATCTCTGGTTTCAGAGTAGCAGCCGTGTTAGTCTGTATTCGCAAAAAGAAAAGGAGTACTTGTGGCATCTTAGAGACTAACAAATTTATTAGAGCATAAGTTTTCGTGAGCTACAGCTCACTGCCTTCGTTTTGCTGGGATCTGCTTTCAGCCCCACTGTTGTGAGCAAGCGTTGCACATACATCACTTCTCACTGTATGAGAGAAAAAAATTTCTGGGATCAGTTTTACATTCTTGTCCCTGCCTAGCCATAGAAAAGCTTGTAGTTTTCTCTCATGGTTTCATTCAGCTTCTGTACCATTGCTCCCTTTTCCTGCAATGGGGATATCATCTGCAGTTATTTTCAGCCTGGGCAGGCCTTCCAGCACTTGGGAGAGTTTCACTGGACTCTGGGCTTGTGCCCATCTGCTTGTACAGCCATCTATAGCCACCTAATGCTGTTGCAAAGGGTGTCAGCGTGCTGGACTCTTATCCAGGCCTATGTGCCATTCCTCACCTCACAGACCATGAAGAAGCTGGGGTTGGAAAGTGCGGGCGAGATGTCATCAATTGTGGACAGTGGCTGCTGGCATCTTTTCAGTGCCCAATCCAGTGGCTTTGGGCTTGGAGTCCCCTTTACCACCACCATGCTGCTTCCCTGGACCATACTGGTCTCACCAGGTGCTGTGCTACCCCTCTTTGCAAACCAAGGTCCCTGGCTCTCAATGCCAGCTGCTGCTCTGTAGAGGATGCACTGCTCAGACGCTGCCACCATGTTTTGTTCACAGAGAGAAATGCTGAATGCAGGTTAAGTTGAGCAAGTGGAACTTTATTAAATAGCGTAGAATTGGAGGAGGGTGAGAGAAGAGTAATCAGAAAGAGCAAAGCCTGGAAAAACTCTCACAGATTGAAAAGATTTAGATTGTTACTTTACAGAGGAGATGAATGAGGGGGGATTCAATTAAAAGTATATAAAATACTAAATGGTTTAGAGAACAGAGACTGGGCACTTTGTTCTTATCACATAGCACAAGAAAGGGCATGCAATGAAATGAAAAGGTGGCAAGTTCTTAATAAATAGATGAAATACTTCTTCACAATGCATGATTAAACAGTGGAACTCATTGCCATCGTATGTCTATTTTAGAAAGGCTCTTATGCCACCCTCATCACCATAGTCTCTGAGCACCTTCCAGCATGCTTTAAGCAACATGACTAACTCCTGTCACATGTGGCTGATTCTCTCTCATCTGCTCCCCAAGGAGAGAATTTGTGTGCAGTTGAGTGGGTTGTTTCGACAGCGTTTTGTTTCTCTGAGTTTTCCTTTTTTTTCTTTCTTTTCTTTCTTTTTTTCTTTATTGTGCATATAAGCTGTCAGTGAGGTCAAGAACTTAGTGAGGTTCCAAAATAGATTGGGCATTTCGATGGCTAAGAGGATTAGCCGTCACTAGGATAGCTATTTCTAACACATTGTGGCAGGAATGCGTAACTCTGTGCTTTAGGGCTTAAAACTCTAATGATTAGAGATCATGATGAGATCTTCTTGGGGATCGGATTATCCCATATCTGCTATTGGGGGATTGTGATGAAGTGGGACTGTTCTTAATGTTTTCTCTGAATAGTGTGGGGTGCCTCAGTTTCCCTTATGCAGGTCTTAAGTATCTAGGTGGTGGGATAAGGGTGTATGATCGTTGCAGAGCCCTAGAGGGCAGGTGTGTGCAGGGGTCTGGACACAGAGAATGGCCGACACCCTGTTTCCTGGCAACTGATGGCCTGGACCCTTCCGCCCTGCAAGGTGAGAGCTAAAGGGTTGGAGAACAAAGGAATCCGGTGACCTCCTGGCCCCGGAAAGGGACAAAGCCCAGAGGAGGAGGGGCTGGAGGGGGAGGCAATTTGGGGCTGGCTGGGGACATGGAGTGAAGTGCAGACGTGGTTGTCTGGCTCACTGCCCCCCAAAATGGAACCAGCTGAGGGGTCCTGTTCTCTGCACCTACAAGCTCTGTGTTAGACCATGTTCCTGTCGTCTAATAAAGCTTCTGTTTTACTGGCTGGCTGGCTGAGAGTCGCGTCTGACTGCGGAGTTGGGGGGCAGGACCCTCTGGCTTCCCCAGGACCCCGCCTGGGCGGACTCACTGTGGGAAGCGCACGGAGGGGCAGAGGATGCTGGATGCTCTGGGGTCAGACCCAGGAAGGGGGGAGCCGGGTGAGCTGTGGGTCCTGCAGACAGGCTGCTCCCAGAGAGGAGACTTCCCCAGAGACTTGCCTGGCTTCGTAGGGAGCAGCTCCAGAGAATCGCCCGGGGACTCCATGACAGGGATTCTCAGACCTCCTCTGAAGCAGCTAATGCTGGCCACTGTTGGAGCCAGGCTACTGAACTAGATGAACCACCGGTCTGATCCAGTCAGGCAATTCCTGTGTTGCTGAGGAGACTATTTTAGTTGTAGTTTCCTCAGGGCTGACAATGTCATGCACAAGGTGGTGGAAAACCAGGGAGATCTACAATGGGAAGGAGGGCCTGTTGGGCGCCAGAATGGTGGTGGTTGAGGTTAGCATAAGCCATTGTAATGATTTGCATATGCACCATGCCTTGGCCTGGTGGGGAAGTGTGGCCAGTTTTCTGCATGCCCTTTAATTTGGAAGGGTCAGTGAGCCTTTGTGGACAAGCCAGAATTGTGGACCTTTTGAGTTCCAGATATCTGGGAGAGCTCAGACCACAGTCTGAATGTGCAGGAAAGGGACTAGACTGTGACACTCTCTATATCAACATCTCATCCAAAGAGCAGGTGTAGGATGTGACCAGCTGTGTAGGATGTGACCAGCCATGTAGGCGGGTGATGACCTGCCAGAGTCCCAAGAAAGCAAGCAACTAAATAAGTTTGGGAGGTTTTGTGTCTGGTGCCTTGTTGATGCGGATATAGGAGTCCCCCAAGGCAACAAGCTGAGGGTGTTTCATCACCGTGGGCACAGTCAGTGCCTTTATGAGCCATGAAGCCTTTGGCAGTCTGTACCTAAGAACTCAGTCAGCGTTAGCTGTGCTTCTGGTTTCCACTGTTAGGTGGCTGAATTTAAATGATTTGGTTTTACCTGTCTCTCTTTTGGATCTAAAGTTGGAGGAGAAGAATCCTGTTCCACCTGCCACCCTGCACTTTCTTGGCTTGTGATGGGCTAAGCAGCCTGGAGGTGACAAGGGGGGCTTGCCTGGGGCTCAGGGTGCCATCCTGCCAGGTCTCATAATGCCCGCTGTATTGTGAGCTTCATCAGTCATGACAGCATAGTCGGCTGTCTGTTTGCTGACCACAAATCTTCACTGACCACCATCAATTTGTGTTCATGTGACTTTGTAGCACCTGCTGTGTGTATATCTAGGCATGGCTCTGAGCAGGGACTAGGCAGTAAATATCTGCCATAAGACATCCTATATCTGACATGTCTTTTTTCTCTTGGGCCATTCCCAGTTTGGACTGTGATAAGTGATGAGCTGGGTTGAATCAAGGAGCCTTCTGAGTGGTGCTGGGTTTCTGGTTCCCAAATGCTGTGATTACAACAGACCCGTTTGACATTCATCTAGCTGAGTCTTTGGAGGAGAATGGTAGGGGGAATAGTGGGAGGTTTTTGCCTTCTTCATGTTCAGCTTAGTCTTCAGTCTATGCAAGTAGGAGCTTCTCTCTAAGTATTCTTCCAGAGTCTTCGATTCCATCAGTAGCCACTGGTCACCCTCGTTGCCAGCCACACAAAGGCTGAGGCATGTGGGGGCTTTTGAACATTTTATTCTTTGTGTATTAAAAAACAAAGTATTTCCTTGTATCAGTTTTAAATGTGTTGCCTTTCAGTGTCATTGTGTATCCCCTGGTTCTTGCGTTGTGAGAGAGGGTAAACAGGAGTGTCGGATCTATCCTCTCCAACTGGAGTGTTGGCCCACGGGGATTCCCCAAAGCTCACTCCCAGGAGAAGGGTGCGAGGCAATTAGAAGGCCTGGGATGTAAGCACTGTTCCTCACCAGCTCCTCCACTAAGGGTTGAAATCATCAGGCACCTCTAGCCCCGTAATGATTCCCTGGCATGGGATCAGATGATCCCCCTTTCAGATCATAGAATCATAGAATCATAGAATATCAGGGTTGGAAGGGACCCCAGAAGGTCATCTAGTCCAACCCCCTGCTCAAAGCAGGACCAAGTCCCAGTTAAATCATCCCAGCCAGGGCTTTGTCAAGCCTGACCTTAAAAACCTCTAAGGAAGGAGATTCTACCACCTCCCTAGGTAACGCATTCCAGTGTTTCACCACCCTCTTAGTGAAAAAGTTTTTCCTAATATCCAATCTAAACCTCCCCCATTGCAACTTGAGACCATTACTCCTCGATCATCTGCAGAAGGCCATTGAAGGACAAAGGATGGCCCGACATTCCCTGAAGGCAGCTTTTAACACTTCAGATAAAGCAGCTCCGTCTGTTGCTACTGCTGTTACCATGCAGAGAGCAGTGGCAAAGTCTTCCTGCAGGCTTGCTGTCTGCAGAGAATACTTACTTTTGGAGGGCCTGGGGTTTTCAATTTCTGCATGGTTAGGCTTGGTTCAACTTTTTGATCTTCGGGAGTTTATCAAGCATTCTTCAGGAAGCATCCTGACAGTAGGGTACATCCTTCCAATGTCAGAGACAGCCCCAACCGCCTCCATCTACAAACCAACAGAGGAAAACTTCACGGACATTTACCTATAATGGGCAGCAAGATCTAAATCTCAGACAGAAAATAGTGACTTCTCCTTCCACTTCCACTCTCATCATTTGTGAAAGGGAATATTTGAAAGCCTCAGACTGGTACCTGTGAATTTCTTCATCTTTCCTGTCCCTTTTGAAAACTGTTGGCGGCATGCAGTAAATGGGTTTTGCAGATCACCCAGAGATGCTTTTTTCCATTCAGTTCTGCCCCAAACCACTCCCTTTCCCCTCCCTTTTCAGGGATAACTCTTGTGAGTGAAAGTGTTCTGAAGCTCAGTCACCACCTTCCTTCAGGCGGGGAGCAGCAGAAGTGAGACCTCAGCCCAATGGCGTCAGGGAGAGGGATTGCTGTTCCCATTATTGCTTCAGCTCAGAGATGCCAGGATGCCTCATCGCCTTCTGGACCTAAGAGGACAACCCCTTCCCTAAATCCGCAGCCCTGGTCTCAGCTCACCCTTACCTTTGCTACAGCGAGATCACTATAACAACAAAGTTCTACATTTGGTCTTCCCATTTTTGCACCAAGTTTTCAAGACAGATCACATGAGAAGGCAGGGAATTTGCGTCTCCCCATACCTCAGCAATTGGTTGGTACGGGTTGTACATCACAAAGAGTGCATGTCCTGACCTAGACCTGAAACCTTTGCAACTGGCAGCATGGTTAATGCAATCTTGATATGAGGAGCTGAGGATTACCTATTGCAGGTATGAAAGCACCTGCTGGAGAGTAAAAAAAACAGCAACTGTCTTACTAAGCAAACTGGTTAAAAGCTCAGCACCCCAGTCTTGGCATCTGTCCCTAACATCCTGGATTATTTGTTACTTTTGAAGAAATCTGGATTGAGCCTCTTGAGTCCATTAATAGGACACAACTGTGTCAGCTCACCATGATTCTGGTCAAGGAACCTGTGTTTGGACACCCTACTGTAAAATGATTCTTAAACAGGTTAGCCAGGCTCTTCTCAGCTGTATGGAATTCAGTTTCCTCATGACTCTTACATTTAGTTTTCACTAAGCTGATGCTCCTTTGCAACCTTTAGGAGGCTGGCTCCTACAGGCCCTTTTCTTCCCCCTGCATTGAAGTCAGTGGAAATCACCCCTATCCTGTGGTGGGAGAATCAGGCCCTATCTTACTTGTTTCCAAAGACTGCATTCCTCATACCAATAGCATTAGCCTCGAGAGCCTGCTAACTCCAAGCCTTAATGGCTAGCCACATGGCCCCCCACTCACTCCCGGCACACGTTATTCCCTGAGATGAAGGTAGCAGAGCTTATTCTCCCTGGCCTAAAAGAGCTCTGCCTCACGTCTGCAAAACGTTCCTATGGTGGAGATAGGTAGAGGTGCCACCTGGAACTCGACCCATTCCCTTACATGGCATCAGTCTCGTGGCTTGGCCTCCAGGTCTGCTACCAATTTGGAAGAGCAATCCTGCAATCACTTTTGAATGACTCTTCTTCTCCCATCCTCCTCCCTGGGGATTTGGGACTGCATATCAACCTCCCCAGAGCATGGATGTGTGCCGACAATGCTCGGCTCAGAACGTATGTTTATCCACCAGTAACTGTAGCTCTTTGAGTAATTCCCCAGCCCAGATCTCCACCCACCACTTTGTTGTAGCATCTCCTAGATTCAAAGTGGAAGGAACTGAGGGGTGGGAAGCACTGTGCCTTTTGAAAGGCTGAGTAGAACTGGGCAAAATTGTTTTGGCAAATTATTTGTCAAAAATGCAATTCTTGGCCAACTAAAACTCTTCGTGAATTCAGGTTCAATTCAACAAATACTTTCAGCTGGAAAAAAAATTGGGGGAGAGAAATCCTGGCAAAGTGAAAACATTTTTATTTTGAAATGATGTTTTGTTTAGTAAATTAGCTAGATTTGATGAGAAAAACTCAACAAAAGCAAACAAGACTCAAAAATGAAACATTACATTTTGAGTCGAACAAAACATTTCATTCAACTCTAAACTATTTTATTTATGTATTTGTTCGTTTATTTATTTATTGGGGGGGTTGTTTTGGCAAGAAAAACTGGAAAATTTGGGGGTTAACATGAAAAGAATTTTTTGTTTTAATTTTTCCATTCAGCCACTGAACTAAAAACTCAGTTATTTGCCCAACTCTAGTGTTGAGGGAGTTTGGGGTGGGCAGGGGGGCAATGGTCACAGCTCTCCAGAAGCTCCAGCCCATGGTGCTTTGCACAGAGGTGTCCCATTCTGCTCTGATACCCCCAGGGGCAGGTGAGTAACTGCTCTTTCCAACCATGAAGCCAAAGCTAGAATGACCCAGGCAGCAACAGAGAGAGGGGAAGGGTAAAATGTCACACAGCATCAGAAAGAGCCACACAGTGGCTGAGACCGAAGCGAGGCACTGTCCTGAGAGCCCCAGGCTATTAATTCTGCCTTTCAGCTGGATTGGCTGCAGGCCTGCACGGCCTCCCATCCATATGGCTGGGTTAAAGAGGCTGCTTCATCCACATCACATAAAGATGCATCTGCCTCTCAAAGAAGATTGGGTAGTGAAGGAAACACCATGGCCTAGCTACACCCACCCTTGCTCCATCCTTTAGCATTTCACCCCAGGATTAGCTGTTGTATTTTGTGTCCATGGAGCACAGAAACAGAGCCATTGGGTGACTTCAGTCCCCCCTCTGATCTCTGATTCAAGTCCCACATGCACCCTTGTATCTGCCCCACTCCCCATTAGTGACCTGGCCCAGCTTTTAGTGGAATGGGAACATCTGTCGAGAACTGACAATCAGCTCTGTTCTTGTGCAGTGACTATTCCCTGAGCCTCTCCCTGGGGCACCCAAACAGGCATCGGTGCACTGGACAGGCCAGTCTTCAGTCCCAGGATGTTAGCGTTTCAGTTTAAATACACTCTTAAATGCTTACACAAATTCTTCTGATCCCAAGGTTAATCCAGGATAGAGGCGGCTGGTTTTCTACCCCCAGCACCCCGTCCTGCCTCCACCCAGCCAGATATCATGTGCTGTCACTCACTCCCCAGCCACCGCAGCAGGAGGCAAAGAACTACCCCGTGGTGCTAAACAGCTGTAATTGCATTGCATTTCACCCATTCTGTCTGGTGGGCCATGCTCTGTGATATCGGGATACCCAGACCAGAGCCAGTGGATCCAAGGACCTGGATGAGGGATGCCCTCAACCCATACCAGTGACACCAACCTACCCAGCCTGAGGATACCTGGACCCACCTGTGGGGCTGAGCTACCTGGCCTGGGGCTACCTGGACCCATGCCAGTGGCGCCAAGCTAGCCAACATGGGGATACCAGGATCTGAGCCAGTGAGGCCTTGCTTCTCTGCTCAGGGACCCTCAAACCAGAGTCCATCTGCCATGGTTTCCTTCACAGGAACATTCACAGCAGTGCCACGTTAATCCACAGTGGGTGAGAGGAGCCTGTACCTTTGGCAATGCGAGAACTGGCCTTTCCTAGTTGGTCTGGCGGAGAGCCTGGGATGTGTACACTGAGAGAAGTGAACCTTCTCTGGTTCCACCCACCCACCACGAATAGCCACCTAGGGGGAGGGGGGGAATAAACACAAGCAGAAAAGAAGACGTTGCTAAAGGAAGAAGCCTTGACTGTAGCACGTTGGGTAGCCCTCAGTGGCACGTAAACCCCACAGCTTCTAGAGGAGCAGGGGGCATGCTCAGCCTTCTCCATCCATGCCCCTCTCTCACGCACGCACACGTTCATGGGTCATCATTACCCACACGGAAGATCTCACACCCTGCATTAATGGGCCAAGAGAAACAGTCAAAGCATCTTGTACCCCATGTCCTGCAATGCCACCTGCACCCCAGTACTTAGCTCTCACACCTCCCACACACACACACTGCTCGATACCGCCTCACTGTACGGTAGCTTTAATCCCATTCACACCCCATGATGCGATATGAGCCCAGCTGGGTCCATCTTGTTCCAGGCTTGGCTCTGCCCTCTGAGATGGCAGAATGCGCTCAGGAGGTTTCCATTACTTTCTGATAGCATAGTGGGATGTAATGTCAAAGGCGGATTTACAGTGTTAGCAGGAGGAAACTGCAGCGATGACAGGCAGTGTAGTGAGGAGGCTCAAGTTGTCTCAGCCTGTGATGATGGTGTAACGCGGGAGTCCGGTTAAGAAGCTGTTGCAGCTCTGCATGTGTAAGTAGGGAGCGTCAGGGCTTCCCTGGCGGATCTCCATGGGCGTCAAGAGTTGTTGCACCTGGGCTGCGTTTGACCAGGATGAGGATACTCACACACACCTCTGAGACTTCCTCCAGAATCTGGCCTTCAGGGCTTTCCCAAGACTCTTGGCTAAAACACTCCAGGCTTGATGCCACCCCAAGAACAGCATTCCCTTGGCCGCTACACAAAACCACTCCTCCTGTTCCAGACTGACCCTGTTCTCCAGTGGCCGGCTACTCCCCTCGTGTATACTGTATCTGTATGTTCTTGTGTCTCGGGAGCTCCACCTCACCCCTACCCTTTGCTCTCTCTCTCTCTCTCTCTCTCCCTCCTCCCTCCCCTCCCCCCCCCCCCCGTATCTCTCTTTCCACAGACTTTTCAGTAGTTTAGGAGAACTCAGCACCATTTCCCAGCGGAGCTCCGGAACCACCTACACAGTACGACCTGGCAGCCGCTACCCTGTAACCCGACGTACTCCCAGTCCAGTGAAGCCTGCCCTGGATAGGACAGACCCTCTCAGCACAGTGCGGCCCTATGGATTGACACCTCCCACCATCCTCAAATCTTCCAGCCTCTCCATCCCGCATGAGCCCAAGGAGGTGCGCTTTGTGGTGCGGAGCGTGAGTGCCCGGAGCCGCTCCCCATCCCCCTCACCCTCTCCTGGGCCCCCCCTGCACACTCTGCACCCACCGCAGCCCTTCATGCAGAAACCCCTCCACCTGTGGAACAAATACGATGTAGGGGACTGGCTGGAAAGCATCAATTTGGTGGAGCATCGAGACAAGTTTGAGGACAATGAGATTGAGGGCACACACTTACCTGCCCTCACCAAGGAGGACTTTGTGGAGTTGGGAGTGACACGTGTGGGGCACCGCATGAACATTGAGCGAGCACTCAAACAGCTGGTAGACAGTTGACCATCCTAGGCAGTGCTGGCCTCTTCCAGAGCCAACTTATGGGGGGGGAGGGGGGCGTTTCTACTAGACGAATAAAACCAATTTGATTCTCTTTCTATTCTGACCACTGCACTGAAGGGCGAAGAGCTGAGGAGCGCCCACTCACTCCATACACCCAGAGCCCCAGGTGTGCACAAACACACACGGACACGCACATGCACACACACAAACACATGCTCAGCCCCCACTCAACCCTGCACCAGCCAACACCGCCTTTGGGAAAAGGAATGTTGCATGAAATACACCATCTTTTCTGTTCTTCTAAAGAATCAGGCCTGTATAGCGCTTGATGTGCCTTTCCCCAGGGGCGCTGCTGGTGGCAGGAGGGCAGCGGGCCATGCCCTGGTTGGCCCATGCTCCCCAGTCTGCGGTAGAACCTTGTTCACCTGCGTGGCGCAGGCTGTGGAATGTATTCTGATCAAAGGGCTATGGAGAGGAGGAGGAGTAGCCGGTGTTACTGGTGCAAATTAGGAACCATAGCTCAGTTTAGGGTGATGGGGCTGTCAGCTAAAGAGGCTCAGCTGTGTTGCAATGGTCGTCTTGTGACCCAGGGACTGAACTGATCTGTATGTGATACAAGGCGGGTGCTTGTTTGAATATCAGTTGAGTCCCTGTTCCCTGAGCTGCAGCAACCAGAGGCCTAGGTTACATCCTGCCACGCTGCTGCTCAGCTATCCCGCGAGAGTGGCTGACTGGTAGGCAGATCGGGGTCCTCTGTGACCCACAGGGCAGGAGGCTGTGAGGCACCTGGAGGAGCTGCTGAATAACATGGTAGTGGTGATGGGAGTCTTGGAGGGGCCAAATGGAGAGGGCAGTGCTGGCTCTCACGCGGCCCCTGACGCCAGCTCCAAGACCGGTGAGGGCAGGCAGGCACCAAGGTGCAGGTCCCTAGACCCAGCAGTCCGGGGGGAGCGGCGTCAGGGATTCCGGGGCAGGCAGCCTGTTTCCCATCCGGGCAAAGCCTGTGCTGGCATGTGGGCGCCTGGCACTATTGGTGGGCTCCAGCTCAGACAGGCCCTAGTGGCTGCTGCAGCACAACGGGCCATTCTGATTCAATGGCCACGATGCACAGTTGGGACTACCCCGCAGGGAGAACCAGATCTGCTGCCTCTAGCCAATTGCTGCTTCTGCCTGGGGAGCCCCTTCATCTAGGCTCCTTCAATAGCTTCCGCCCCAAAGCGGAGCAAGCGTGTTGCCATGCAAACAAGAAAACTGTGATGGCCTTGCCGAGAAAGCCAAGCCTTTGGACTCTGTGTTCCTTTGCCCTATTGCCCTGGGCTGCCCTGGTGAGAGAGGAAGTGAAGCCGCATGGATCGAAGCATGTTTGGGGGATGTCCGAGGGAGGCTGGTGGGGAATCAAGCAGAATATGCTTTGCCAACGTTCAAAGGGGGTGTGGGGTGGGGGGAGTCTTCTTTTGCCTCTTGGTTTGGGGTCTTGTTTCCAAGGGGGACACATTGATGGCTAATATATAATCTCCATGCATTTATGTAGAGCAGCTGATGATCAACAAGAGATGATGCTAAACTCCAGGATTCCCATGCCGTCCTAGTCATCCTTATTTTGCATCTTTTTAATCAGCTATATATTTGAAAAGAGAAGAGAACAAATATCTATATACCTATATCTGTAGCACCTGAGTTTGTTAGCATTTGACTAAGTCTCTGTATCACTAGACTTACTAAGCTGCTCCCTTTCCCTGGGACACTCACGACTGGGCGAGTTTTTAGTGACTGACTGAACGAATGTTAAAGTCTTCTAAAGAATCTCCATCTCCTTCCGGGCCCTCAGGATTTTAAAGATTTAGAAACACAGAATAAAACGTGGGCTTGGGCCGCGCCAAGTCTCCCATTCCCAGACCGAGCTGAACAGAGATGCAGTTTACCCAACGCAGCCGCAGTCCTGGGGTGCCCAGTGCAGCAGGTCCCTCCCCCGCCTCCCCTCCTGAGGAAGAGGCATTATCGTCCCGCCGCATGCATGGCAGGGGTCTGCGTGCAGGGTGGCTAGGGGCCCACACCCAGCCAGCAGGGCAAGGAGGCGGGTGCCCTTGGGCTGCTCCTCAGGACTTGAGGGTTAGGAGTGAGGCTGCGGAGGGGAACAAAGAAGGGCCCTTTCAGGACAGACTGGGAGGTGGAAGGACATGCGCCCCTCCCCATTCCAGGGCTGGGCTGGGCAGCTCTCCAGGTCCACTGTCTCTGAGGTCTGATATGTGGCTGGGCAGGAGGAACGCCTGCTCGGAGGGCTGCTGGGAGGAGACACTCGCTCTGGGCAAAGGGCTTGGTTGCGGGGCAGTGTCCCTCCTGGCCTGGGGGATGGTTTGGCCTTTTCACTAGTCAGCTGTAGGAGAGTAATAATAGCCCCTGGCACCACCACCCCCGGCCCCGCCACGGGCCCGCCTGGCCCCCAGCAGCCCTGGGGGGAGCAGCGTTGCTTTGTAACGCTGGGACGAGCCCAGGAGGTGCTCCCAGGTGTGGTTGGAGCCACGGAGATCTGTGGCTCGCTCCTTGGCTGGTGCTTGTCCCTTCACTTCTAGCGCACTGAGTTGTATCAGGTCTCATGTCTGCCACCACGCCCTCCGGCCCCCTTCAGGCATGAGAGCATGCAAGGGGGGGGGGTAAATTACAGAGAAAGGAAATACGCAGGGAGGGGATTGTCCTGCTGGGCCACCCCAGCGTGGCCTGCAAATGTCACGCACTGGCTTTTCACCTGTCTTTGATCTCACACTCATATGCCCAGCCCCCAGTTTCTAGGCAACCCATCTGGGGTGGGGCTCTGCCCTTGCCCCCTTGGGGGACTGGTGTGCCCAAAAGGCCAAGTGCCCCTTTGAAGGCATTAATGCTTCTGGTGCTAGAGGAAAGGACAACGAGGTTCCTCTCCGACCCTCACACATCTCGGAACCTTACAGCCATCAGCTGGGGCAGCCCCACTGTGTGCTGGGGAGGGGGCTCAGGGAGCGAGCTCCCCACATACTCTGAGGGTGCTGTCTCCCCTTCCCTGAGCTGTCACTCGCGCGCTGGGCTCAGAGGAGCAAACCCAGCCCTGTCAATTTCACCAATTCGCCCCATGCTGCATCTGGGAGCTGGCAACGTGGGGCAGCACCATGGGGAAGGGACAGAGGGGGATCTATAGCCAGATTAGTCTGGAAAGTAAACCCTGCTGTGTGCCCTGTATGGACCCCAAACACTCACTGGCTAATCCCGTGCCCTGACCCAACCACAACCCCAATCACCCCTTTTCCCCGGGGCCCCATGGTGCCTACCCCAGCCCAAGCCAATAGCACAGTTGCAGATTCCCAACCATCCCGGTACAGCAGCCCTGCTACAGCCACCGTCCCAACGCTCCTCAAGTGCCTAGCCCCATGTCCCAGCCACCAGCCCCACATCCCAGCCCCACGTCCCAGTCACCAGCCCTTCGTACCCAGCCCCACGTCCCAGCTACCAGCCTCACATCCCAGCCCCATGTCCCAGCCCCACATCCCAGCCACCAGCCCTTTGTACCCAGCCCCACGACCCATCCACCAGCCTCACATCCCAGCCCCATGTCCCAACCACCAGCCCCACGTCCCAGCCACCAGTCCCACATCCCCACACGCGTTACTCCTGTACCCACCCTGACCACATATTCCAATACACACTACCCACACACCATAGCCGCAGCCCCACACACTATCTCCCAGAATACACATCTCCAGACACTGCATTTGCACTGCCCTGCCCCATATCCCCAAACATACCCAACCCCTATCCCCATACACTGTACCCCAACCCCATCCCCATACACTGTACCCCAGCCCCCTATCCCCATACACCGTACCCCAACCCCTATCCTCATATACTGTACCCCCCAATCCCCATACATTGTACCCCAGCCCCATCCCCTCACATCATACCCCCATCCTCATACACCATGCCCCAGCCCCCTATCCCCATACATCATACTCCCCCATCCCCATACACCATAGCCCCCCCATACATGACATCTAGCCCCATGCCCAACTCATCTACACTCCTTCCCAATCCCTCCCCCTCCCATACACCGTGCCCTCCACGCCACTGTCACACATGATATCACACACAGGATCCAGGCCTATACCCAGCCCCCCTCCATGCTGTCAGCATCCAGCCCCACTCATCAGCAACTGCCGTGACTCCCTGCAGCCTGCACCAGGCGAAAGCCCACTTCATGTGGCACGTGTCCTCGCCCCTCTCACCACAGCCCCTTGCTCGTCTTTCGTCCCAGGACTCAACAGTGAGACTTGGTGGGATCCCGTCATTCACCCCAGCACAGAACAAGTGCTACCAGACACGCTTTCCCATTTGAGCCCTGCCCCTTCGCCCAGCACCTCAGCTCCCATGCTGGGCCTCACTGCCGTTCACCCCACACACCCCAGTGTCTGGCACACCTACCCCTGGCCCCAGCACTTCACCCTGAGACGCAGCCTCCACCCGGCGATCCCAGCAGCTCCTCAGGCGCAGCAGGCCCTTGCAGGCAGCCATGATCCCCAGGCCTGCTGTACAGCGAGCCGGAAAAGCAAACTTTCCTCTTTGGTGTGGTTCATACACTTCTCCCACCTGTCTTTGCAAGCCCCATCTTGGATCTCTGGGCCCCCCCTTGGCAGCCTGCAGGCCTTGTCTGGCTCTTGGGCGCCTGAGGGGTGAGTTGCAGTAGTACAGGTTGTGTTAGCCTGAGTGCAGGCTGAATTCGAGTTCATGCTCTTGAACTCTGGGTCTTTGTCCCTTCTGCAGCTGTTTCTGGGGCAAACCTGTCGAGACCCTGCCTGCACCCTGCCTCCTGTCTTGGAGGCCACAAGCCTGCAGACCATACCTTGTCTGCAGCATGTTCCGCCAGGGCCAGGGAAAGCTGGAGACCTTCAGCCCCTTTCCCACGCTTCCTCCCGCATGGCGTTGTTGTCCCACGGGAGGGCTGGAAATGGCAGAAGCAGTGCTGCTCAGCCTCCATCCCACTAAGCAGCTGCAGCCGTACCTGTGTTAGCAAACACTGCGTGATCTCCTGACACCAGACGGTCAGTCCTGGGGACACCACGGCAAGGCCCAGGAAGGCATAACACAAAAGAAAGCAACATCCAACCAGGGGCTCAACTCTTTTCTGCGCTGGAAATGTCTCTGGCCAACCAGGGCCTACCCGGCTTGATCAGCCAACAGCCTGTTTCCCTGCCCACCCAGTACCTGCAGCCTGGCAGCGACTGGCCCGCCTGAAAGGCTCGTCCCCTCTTATGGGTCACCCTCCCTTTCCAGGACAAGATTGGCTGGTTCCTCTTATTACCCTCCCTCCCGCCTGCTGCCCCCATGACTGCAGTCAGCGCTGCGGTACGGACACAGCACCCTCCCAGTATGCGTGAGAGGCCCCAAAGGCACGTGCCTTTGATGAGACGCTGTAGCGGTCTGGTGACGTTTCTACAGGCGATGGCAGAGGAGACCGGCAAAATGCTCCCTGCCTGCTGCACTGGGGCCTGGCAAGGAATTCACCTGTCAGGCTGCAGGGTGACCAGCTGGGCTGCGTTTCTCTTGAGATGAGCATTAATTGCCAAAGGCAATTGCTGGTGATGATGCTTAACCTAAGGCAGTGGCAGGCTGAGACAAATTCCACAGCTCTGCTTCCTTCTTCCTCGCGGCAGACAACAGAATCTCATTTTGTATCAGTCCGAGACAGCGTCAGAGCCCCCGGTTCTGGTGAACACAGGACTGTTGCGGGAGGGTCTTGGCTGCCCAGTGAAAGCCTTGGGCATGCTGAGGTCTGTACAGAGCCTTGGTTGTCTCACAGTTTCATTGACGTCTTTGGGCATCGCATCCCGTAGTTCAGCAACATTTGCCCCAGGCTCAGTTTTGAGAGCCCCATCTGTGGTCTGCTGGCTGTGACGAATGTCTCACGCATTAGTCGCACCCACAGACATCCAGTTCGGAGCTGTCCACCTTCCCAGGTTGCACAAAGTCCTGCTGGCCCCCAGTGGCCTTGTCCCATGGTCATTTTGAGACTCCCCTTGGTGCAAGTGTAGCTTGCCAGTTACCACAGCTGCTGTTCCAGAACCTTGTGTTCTCAGCTGAAGCAAAGGGGATTTTTTCCATGTGTAGATGGCACTTTCCTGACTTTATACCTATTCTAGCTGCATTGGCATCTCTGTTCCCACCGTCTCCAGACAGAGAGGAACAGCTCATTCTGAAAAGCCATTTGGGGGGGAGGCCAAGTGACCCAGGAAAAGGGAGCCAACCATGACACGTTAGCATCAGGTTCATGTCGCGAACAAACGTGCCCATCTGTCAGGACATCCTGAGCGGCTCAGGATTTGACATGTGCTGAGGTGACTGTGATGTCTCATGGCTTCTCAATGACTTTTGGTAGCTCCTATATAAACTGAGGACAACGTTTTTGCTTTGGGGTTGTTTTTTTTAAAGGTGTCGATGGGGGGGGGGGGTCCAGACTAAATTCATTAATTTTTGTTATTCATGCTCTTCTCTTTGTATTTCTAGACATTAAAACAAAGAAGACTCAAAACCCTAAACACTTTGCTCCTGATGGTTAAAAGCTTTTCCAGCTGCAACCGCTTGGAACTGGAAACAAAGTGTGGGTTAATTTTCCAGTCTCACACGCACACACATATGTCCCTATGCACAAAGTCACACCCACACACAAACACACACACACACACTGTTCTTTCACCCAGACAAACTCACCTGTGGGTTTTTGGTTTGGTTTGGTTTGGTTTTTTAAATTTTACAGGGTCAGTTTGACTTCACTCCTTATTTTGTATGGATTTTCGGAGATTTCTCCTTCTCCAGAGTCATGGAGGTGTGGCCCATGCACCTCCTGCCCCTCAACGTTGTGATACACACACCCCCACAGAGATCTATGTTTCTTATATTACTAATTATTATTATTATTATTATATTATTATTATGTAATAAATTTATATGAAACCTTTTGTTGTGTTCTGGGCTGCAGCTTTGCTCTTCCTGGCTTGGGACCAGGGTGAGCAGATTGGGGAGCAGCACCCCTGGACAGTGAGTCTGTGGGCATCTGTTTGCACCTTATGACATGCCCAGTCCATGGGGCCGGCTCTGCACATGAGGGTAGAACAGTGACACTCAGACCTCAGGAGTTCAGGAGCCAAATTAACTATCAACATTCCCCAAAGAGCTGCAGGGGTGAGAGTTCGGTGTCTCTGTTAGTGCTGTAGAGTCATTTAACTCATATGGCAGGAAATATGTCATTTTTCTCTGTCATTCTCACAGCAAACTGACTGACCAAGTGTTATTATTTTATCAACTACAAGTGGTTACTGACAGTAGACGCATCCTGACTGGTTAATAGCTCAGCCTGGTCACTAATTCACACAGCGCTTTAATGTCCTGTGCTGCAACGAGTCACAGGAGAAATGTTAACGAGCCACTCGCAGCTCCCGCACTGCAGTCTGAGGCTCTCACTGGGACAGAATCAACACTCAACCAATACAGGCACAAAACCAGCCCCACCTTGACACCCTGTTCAACCCCCGGCAGGTTACAGCGCTATCTCGCCACACCCTAGCCAGCCACAGTCAATCGGCCTGACTCCAAGGCCAGGCTGGACCACAGCTTCCCACACCACACTCGAAAGGCTCCCAAATCTGAGCTGCGGGATGGCATGAAGTCCAGGACCAGGGGGCCCTGAGCTGGGACTGTTGGATCCCTGGCTTAGAGCTCTGCCCTCGGGTGAGGACGGACAGCAAGAGCATGCCCAGACAAGCAGATGGGGGCGTGAGCCTGGGACTTCTGACCTGGTCCCTGGAGGTGGTGTACATGGATTGGCCTAAGAAAGGGGCTGGGCCTGCTGACATCAGCCCAGCACAGTGCAGCATCAGGGCCCCCCAGTGCTCGGCCAGGTGGCCGCTATGCAGTGCGCTTGGCCCCAGGGAAAGATCCAGGAGTCTGGGGAGGGCTCCACATCGGCAAGGCAGGTGAGGTTTCCCCCAGGAAGCTGACCCATGCCCCACAGTCCCTATCTCGGCGCCTGCACTCCAGGAGTGGAGAGGGTGTCCGCATGACCCTTAGGGTCAGCCGGGGGTATTGCCCGCGTTCTCCGCCAGGGTCAGTCACAGCCACTGGGCAGCCCCCCCCTTCCTGCCAGCAGCACCAGTGCCTGGGCTCCACTGAGCTTCAGCCCCCGCCCCCAGCCTCCCCACTTGGCCAAACACAGGCCAGCCAGGACCCAAAGGAGCTGCAGGACTTAGTGTCAGATGCCCAGTGCAGGAACTGGAGCCGAGACCCCCTCAGGCATGTCCTGCTGCGGCACCTGCTGGCTGGACAGCACGGAGCCTTGAGGGCGGGAGGGGGGAATGCCCAGCACACCCTGCCTAGGGACAAGAGTGGGGCTGGGGGAGCCGCCCCATCCACCCCAGCTGTGGCTGCAAACCAGTCACCAGCCCTTGTGTCTCACTGCCGCAACATTAGTGCAGGATCCAAATGCCTCAGCAAGGTACCTGGTCTCCGCCTGCCGTGACCAGGGTGGCCATGTCGCTGCCCTCCCCAGGCCTTACCAAGGGTCAGAGCCTGGTGGAGCCGAGGACACCAGGCTCCTCACCCAGCTTTCACCAGCCATGTGGGCCAACGGCTGCTGAATGAGGCCCAGCCGCCACCAGGGAAATGCTGTGCCTGCCACATGCCCCTCCTGCCCTGACATGGGGGGGGCCATGGCTTCAGCCTCGCAGTAGCCAACTTTGCACCTATGGCTGCAAGTCCAGTGCAGGCCTGGGAACTCAGGCAAGATCTTGGAGGCAGTGGGGGGGGCCTGTACCCATGGCTCCTACACTAGGCCACCTTGGGATTCACACATTCACAGGCCCTCATCTTGGGGCTGAAAGGCCCCAGACGGCTCAGCCAGGGCTCAGACACACACACACACAGGGATGGGGCTTAGTCACAAACGACTTGTGGCAATGGGAGCAGGCATGCTCACGCTGCAGCGTAGCTGCTGTTTGCTGGAGGGCAACGCTCAAAGCACCAGGGCCTGTGAGCACCCAGAGAGCTCCTGGCTAGGTTCCCATGCAGCTGGGCCTAGCCTTGCACGGTGCCAAGCGTGAGCTGCACTGGCTGGAAAGCACCAGGGCAAAGAGACATGTTCAGAGCAACTTGAGAAAATGTACCCAGAGCTGGTGTCCCGGGGACCATAAACAAGCTGACTGAGGCATTTCAGAGACAAAACAGGGCCATAAGCCCCCACCCAGTGTAAATTTGGAGCCAGGCCTCTGATTCCAGCTGAGAGACTCTGGCTTTACAGAGAGCAAGTGACTGCGAGCAAGCTCTGGCCCGTCAGGTACAACTCTTTCCTGCAGACATGCCTCTGCAGGGCTCCAAGGGGTCACTGGGGCTGGCGTCCAGGGCAGGAGCAGGCGGGAATACAACATGGACTAGCTGTGCTGGTAGTTGCATGGCCATCTTGCCATATGTGTAGTTTGCATGTGGCCAGCTCACCAAGTGAACCAGCACACTCTGTGGATGGTGCTTGCCCTAATCACCACCCACCAAGATGTGGAAGGGCCGAGGCCCACTCCTGTGGGACCCCGCAGGAAACAACCCCACTGGCGGATGAGCCCCCCTGTAAAATTACACTGTGAGATCTGTCACGGACTCACAGGCCCCCATGCTCTCTCAGCTCCATACGGGCCCCTTCAGTGTGACAGCACTTCTCGGGGTGGGGCATGCTCTCTTGGGGGTTAAGCCGTGGGCCCCTCCACCACCTCTGAGCTGTCAGAACGCCTGTCTCCTGTCTCCTACCGCAGGTGGGGTTGCAGGGCTCCAGTTTTCGACCTGCACGCCCAGTCAAAAAGGGGCCCTCGTGGCACTGGCCAGCACCGCTATCATTCTGATCGGCTGTGCTAAGGTGCAGCTCCCAGGCGGGGCGGTGGGGTGGGGGGGGCGCTGTCCACTGGGCTCCGCACGCTGACCCCGCCCTGAGCACCGGCTCCGCACTCCCATTGGCCGGGAACCGCGGCCAATGGGAGATGGGGGGGCGGTGCCTGTGGACGAGAGCAGCACACAGAGCCTCCTGCCCCCCACCCCCGCCTGCCTCGAGCTGGACCTGCTGCTGGCCACTTCCAGGATGCGGCGCGGTGCCAGGGCAGGCAGGAAGCCTGCTTTAGCCCCGCTGCGCTGCTGACCAGGAGCTCATGCCCAAACCTCCTGGCCCAGCCCTGAGCACCCCCCTAAACCCAGAGCCCCCTCCTGCACCCCAAGCCCCTCATCCCCAGCCCCACCCAGAGTCCGAACCCCCAGTTAGAGCCCACACCCCTCCCGCAACGCCAACCCCCTCCCCCAGCTCAGTGAAAGTGAGTGAGGGAGGGGGAGAGTGAACCACCAAGGGAGGTGGAATATAGTGAGTGGGGGGCGGGGCCTCATGGAAGGGGTGGGGCAGGGGGCGGGGCCTCATGGAAGGGGTGGGGCAGGGGGCGGGGCCTCATGGAAGGGGTGGGGCTAGGCTGTTCAGTTTTGTGTGATTAGAAGGTTGACAACCCTGGCCGTGGGCCCCCTCAGGGAGTCCCCTGGCTCTGGACCCCCGGGGCCTCCACTCCCAGAGGGAATAATGCCCCCGCTCTCTAGACTGGAGTGACTCTCGGGCGGCTTAACACAGGAGGGTTTATTGAGCGTCTGAACCCAGCACAGGAAACTCTCTGGGCCCTTGGGCCTAGCAACCCTCAGCCAGTACATCTAGGTCTCTCCTGCATCCAGCTGGGCTCTGGCTGCTCTCTCCCCCCAGTCCAGCCGCTCCCTCCTTCCAGCCAATCGTCCTAGATCCTCTCCCTCAACGGCTTCTCCCCTGTCCTTTGTCTTCGGTCCCAGGCAAACAGGTTGCCTGGGCCACCTCTCTTCCATCCTTTGCTCCCCACTGGCTGGAACCGGCTGGGCAGGTCACCGGGGTCCTCTCCCCTCAGCCCTTTGTCCTCCCGCTGGCCAGAACCGGCTGACGGCCAAGCTGGGGTGGGCCTCTCGGTCACCGGTCGCTCGGGTTCCCCATCTCCAGGCAGTTGTCTGGGATCCCAAGTGCTAGGCGAGGTCATGCCTGGTCTTCTGCAACAACAAATTTCCTCTCCCACGCCCTTGTTACACACTCAGCACTCAGGGAAACTGAGCCCCACACAATGTTCATGCCAAGCACTAGGAAAATCCCCCACTTCGTCCCACAGTCAAGCCCCATTTGTTGTGCCATGTTGGGCTTTGCTCAGTGGCAGCTGGGAACTGGTCTAGGGAGGCCGGTGCAGCATGCGGGGGTGTGAGGCAGGAAGGCCGTGGGGCAGCAGGCCTGTGTGGCATAAGGCTTGGGCTCTGTGCCTGCTGCTGAGGGGCCCCCACTGTCAGACCAGGGAGGAGACTGTGCCAGTGGTGAGGGGTGCGTGGGCAGCCTGGTGCAGGCCCTGCAGAGGGGAACAACCCAAGGGGTCAAGCCAGGGACATCTGTAACCCTGCATGTATGGTGGGCTGCCGGTGAGGGGGATACAGGGGGAGACCCTGCTAGCTACACCCCCTGCCCCGACCCAGACAGGTTGGGCTAGGTGGGGTGTGAGCAGGCGGCCCCTTGCCAATGGGCTGGTTACCCACCCACTAGCTGCCATCCCTTTAGGCTGTGCCATATGCCTTTAGGCTCTCCTACAGCTTAGTGGGGCCGGGCTGCCCCGGGGCTTGGCATGATGCTGGAGACCCAGCAGTGTGCCCGGCCAGCTGCCAGGCCCGCCCCACTGAGCTGTGCGCTGAGAGGGCTGCAGCTTGTGTCCCCCATCCCCTGACATGGCTTTGGCACCAGCGTGTACCTGTTGCACCAGTGCTAGTGTAAAATGGCCTCAGGCCTTTTGCCTACTGTCTGCTAGCCGTGCGCCCAGCAGGCCTGCTGCTCCACCTCCGCCAGTGCCGCCGTGTGGCAAGGGGGATCGGGAAGGTGGGGCTCGGCTCTGGCTGCACGCGGACGGATGCCTGGCGTAGCTGGGGCCCCGCTGTGACAAGAACCCAAAGGCCCAGCTCATCGTGATCCTGAACCCCAGCACCAAAGCCCGGAGCCTGGTGTCCCTGGCCTCAGGGCAGCCTCAGCCTGGAACCTGGGCCCTGACTGCATCCAGCAGCTACTCCTTGTATAGTTTGCAAAAAGAAAAGGAGGACTTGTGGCACCTTAGAGACTAACAAATTTATTAGAGCATAAGCTTTCATGAGCTACAGCTCAAATAAATTTGTTAGTCTCTAAGGTGGCACAAGTCATCCTGTTCTTTTTGCGGATACAGACTAACCCGGCTGCTACTCTGAAACCTTTCTATAGTTGTTAAACAGCGGCTACCTCCCACCCCAGAGGTGGCTGCATTTCAGGGGTGGTCGGGTGGGTTTCTTGAGGCTGACACACTGATGGAGAAACTGGCATGAACTAGAGGGAGGAGCTTAGTCTGCCTACACATTTACTCCCCTTCAGAAGGCCTGAGACAGAACCCCTGGCTGTGCCCCCCCTCTCCCCGGTGCCCCTGAATGGCTGAGCACACGCAGCCCCTCAGCGGCCCGGAGCAGGGTGCCCCGCTGGGCTGCACAGCCAGGCTCTCGGGGCGGCTGACAGACGGGCCCAGCCCTCGGGGTCACACAAGCATATATTTATTGAAAGACCCCGCCAGGTGGCGGCAGTGAGGGGGAGAATCGTGAGCCGGGGTTTTGTACAACTCACAGGTGCTCCGGAGGTCCCGTGGGGTTCGAGTCACGCGATACCGGCATACGCAGAGCGGCATGGAGCTATGGGCGCGAAGCGAGTGCTGGGCGGAGATACACGCGGGCTGGCAAGCGACAGGAATGACCAGGCACAGCAGTGGGGCAGGGCGAGCCGGGCAGAGGAGCTGGGCGCTCGCCCAGAGGGGGCCTGAAGGCAGCAGCAAGAGCTCAGCTCACAGGCCCTATTACCCCAGCTGCCCCGAGGCTCCAGCCAGAGCTGGCTTCGTAGCCACAAGCTCGTGACTTGGGCTATTGGGGTGTCTGTTGTAACCGCCTGAGCTGCTCGGGTGGTGGCGCAGGATGGGGGGCCATGAACCAGCCTCCCTGCTCCCTGGCGGCCCCTGCTCAGGTGCAAAGCCCCTCCTGCACCCCAGCCCCCAGGCTGCCCAGGAGAGCTCAGACCGGCCCCAGCCCCCTGGCCAGGCCTGCCCCTGGGCTAGCCCCACGTGGCTACGGCGGGTGCCCTGACAGAGACACATACCCGGGCAGGGGGCATTGGGCAGGGAGGGGCCAGGCAGGGCACGGCCCTGAGCACAGCAGAGGCCAAGGGGTCAGCGCCGCACCTTGGGGGGAGGGGGACACAGGTTGCCAGGTGCAGGTGGTGGTGGGGAGGACTTAGCCCAGGTGTTCACACCATTGGGGGGGTCATGGGGGATGAGCTGGCCCAGGGCCATTGTTTGTGGGGGGGTCGTGGGGGATGAGCTGGCCCAAGACCCGTTGTGGGGGTCGGGGGGGGTGATGAGTTGGCACAGGGGTCATTGGGGGGGATAAGCTGGCCCAGGGACCGTTGTCGGGGGGGTTGTGGGGGATGAGACAGCCGGGGGGGAGCAGTGTGGAGGGGTGAAGCCTGATGTAAAGGCTGGAGGAGCCCAGACTATGCTCACCTCCGCGCTGGGCACCCCTCCCCGACTCCAGGTGCTGCCTTAGGCCCCTTCCCATGACCTCTGACCCTCAGTGCAGGGTCTGAACAACGAGCCCCCCCCGAGAGTCAGGTGCAGGTCACGGGCAGAGAGGCTACCACGGCCACGGAGGGGGCCAGGCAGGTCCCGGGGGAGGGCTGGAACAGGTTGTATAGTGGGGGGGCTGAGAGCCACTGAGCCACCAGCCCCAACTCTGCACTTCCCCAGCCCCCTGCAAACCCCCCACTCCCTGCGTCCTCCCCCTGCCCCCGCCGGCACCTCCCCCACTCCCTGCGCCCTCCCCCTGCCCCCGCCGGCCCCTCCCCCACACCCTGCGCCCTCCCTCTGTCCCCACCGGCCCCTCCCCCACTCCCTGCGCCCTCCCCCTGTCCCCGCCGGCCCCTCCCCCACTCCCTGCGCCCTCCCCCTGCCCCCGCCATCCCCTCCCCCACTCCCTGCGCCCGCCCTCTGTCCCCGCCGGCCCCTCCCCCACTCCCTGCGCCCTCCCCCTGCCCCCGCCGGCCCCTCCCCCACTCCCTGCGCCCTCCCCCTGCCCCCGCCGGCCCCTCCCCCACTCCCTGCGCCCGCCCTCTGTCCCTGCCGGCCCCTCCCCCACTCCCTGCGCCCTCCCCCTGCCCCCGCCGGCCCCTCCCCCACTCCCTGCGCCCTCCCTCTGCCCCGCCGGCCCCTCCCACACTCCCTGCGCCCTCCCTCTGCCCCCGCCGGCCCCTCCCCCTCTCCCTGCACCCTCCACCTGCCCCCGCCGGCCCCTCCCCCCACTCCCTGCGCCCTCCACCTGCCCCCGCCGGCCCCTCCCCCACTCCCTGCGCCCTCCTTCTGCCCCCGCCGGCCCCTCCCCCACTCCCTGTGCCCTCCACCTGCCCCGCCGGCCCCTCCCCCCACTCCCTGCGCCCTCCCTCTGCCCCCGCCGGCCCCTCCCCCCACTCCCTGCGCCCTCCCTCTGCCCCCGCCGGCCCCTCCCCCACTCCCTGCGCCCTCCCTCTGCCCCCGCCGGCCCCTCCCCCACTCCCTGCGCCCTCCCTCTGCCCCCGCCGGCCCCTCCCCCATTCCTGTGCTCTCTCCCTCCCCCGCCAGCCCCTCCCCGGGGAGCCTGCTGCAGGGTGCAGCTGCCCGGCCCAGCCCTTGTGCCCTCCATGCCTTAGCGTTGGTCATTGAGGCAGGTGCCCCTGCAGGCGCAGTCTCTCCTCAGGCCCCCTGGGCTCCGCGCCCATCAGCCACCGGGGAAGGGGTCTGCCAGGGCTGGGTTCCCCCCGCCAACGCCTGCCCCGCCTGCCTGGGACGGGCCTGCCCTCCAGCCCTGGCTCAGGGAGGAGCAGCCGGCTCTCCGGGCCCCCAGAGAGAAGCAGTGAGGATGTGCAGCAAGTCTGTGCGGGGGGCGGGGGCCGCAGCATGTGCAGGAGGGTCCAAGCCGGCTGGTTGTGGGGTCAGAGTCTCTGGCCATCTGTGGGGCTAGATGGGGGGCAGAAGCAGGAGCCGCAGTGACTCGTGTCCTTACTCCAGGTAAATGTCCTCTGTGGGGCAGGCATACTCCAGGTGCTCCTGGTAATATTCCTGAAACGCCCGGCTGCAAGGCAAGGGACATGGTGAGCGGGGGCAGGGGGGGCAGACAGCACATGCTCCACGGGCCGGGGCAAATCCCCGTGGGGGAGGGGCCACGTCGCAGGCCAGCCACGGGCCGGGGCAAATCCCCGTGGGGGAGGGGCCACGCTGCAGGCCAACCACGGGCCGGGGCAAACCCCCGTGGGGGAGGGGCCACGCCGCAGGCCAGCCACGGGCCGGGACAAACCCCCGTGGGGGAGGGGCCACGCCGCAGGCCAGCCACGGGCCAGGACAAACCCCCGTGGGGGAGGGGCCACGCCGCAGGCCAACCACAGGCCGGTGCAAATCCCCGTGGGGGGGGCCACGCCGCAGGCCAACCATGGGCCGGGGCAAACCCCCGTGGGGGAGGGGCCATGCCGCAGGCCAGCCACGGGCCGGGGCAAATCCCCGTGGGGGAGGGGCCACGCCGCAGGCCAACCACGGGCCGGGGCAAACCCCCGTGGGGGAGGGGCCACGCCGCAGGCCAGCCACGGGCCGGGACAAACCCCCGTGGGGGAGGGGCCACGCCGCAGGCCAGCCACGGGCCGGGGCAAATCCCCGTGGGGGAGGGGCCACGTCGCAGGCCAGCCACGGGCCGGGGCAAACCCCCGTGGGGGAGGGGCCATGCCGCAGGCCAGCCACGGGCCGGGGCAAACCCCCGTGGGGGAGGGGCCACGCCGCAGGCTAGCCACGGGCCGGGGCAAACCCCCGTGGGGGAGGGGCCACGCCGCAGGCCAGCCACGGGCCGGGGCAAACCCCCGTGGGGGAGGGGCCACGCCGCAGGCCAGCCACGGGCCGGGGCAAATCCCCGTGGGGGGAGGGGCCACGCCACAGGCCAACCACGGGCCGGGGCAAACCCCCGTGGGGGAGGGGCCACGCCGCAGGCCAGCCACGGGCCGGGACAAACCCCCGTGGGGGAGGGGCCACGCCGCAGGCCAGCCACGGGCCGGGGCAAACCCCCGTGGGGGAGGGGCCACGCTGCAGGCCAGCCACGGGCCGGGGCAAATCCCTGTGGGGGAGGGGCCACGCCGCAGGCGAACCACGGGCCGGGGCAAACCCCCGTGGGGGAGGGGCCACGCCGCAGGCCAGCCACGGGCCGGGGCAATCCCCCGTGGGGGAGGGGCCACGCCGCAGGCCAGCCACGGGCCAGGGCATATCCCTGTGGGGGAGGGGCCACGCCGCAGGCCAACCACGGGCCGGGGCAAACCCCCGTGGGGGAGGGGCCACGCCGCAGGCCAGCTATGGGCCAGGGCAAACCCTGGGGTCCCATAACTCCAGCTCCCAAGTTCCCCCTGCTCCCTCTGTAGCTCAGCTCCCAGCCCTCCCTTCCTGCAGGCCTCCACCCCAGCTCACCCGACACACTCGGCGACATGCCGCATGGACTCCTGGGAGACGAAGACGTGGCAGGCAAAGCGGCTGAGCACGGGGTGTTTGGTGATGAACCCGAAGTAACTGCAGCACAAAGGGAGGGTCAGAGCTGAGCCCCAGCGAGGCACCTGGGCCTGCCTGCTTGCTAGGAGGCGATCAGACCCCACGAGCCCAGTGCTGCCCCATGGGGCTGTGGGGAAGTCAGGAGAGGGGCTGGAGAATACCCCTATGATCCGCAAAGCCCCCCTTGCACCCCAGTTTTGCACAACAGCAGACAAGATTCAGGAGCTGAAGCAACTGCAGTAAACTATTGCCATGGCTCAGAGATGTGATTCCCCCGCATCTCAGCACATTGGGGAGAGAGGCTCCCGAGGGCACAGGCTGGGCGGGGCAGAGGTGGGGGGGCTCCGGAGGGCACAGGCTGGGCGGGGAGAGGTGGGGGGGGCTCCCGAGAGCACAGGCTGGGCGGGGCAGAGGTGGGGGGGCTCCGGAGGGCACAGGCTGGGCGGGGAGCGGTGGGGGGGGCTCCCGAGGGCACAGGCTGGGCGGGGCAGAGGTGGGGGGGCTCCGGAGGGCACAGGCTGGGCGGGGAGAGGTGGGGGGCTCCCGAGGGCACCGGCTGGGCGGGGCAGAGGTGGGGGGCTCCAGAGGGCAGAGGCTGGGCGGGGCAGAGGTGGGGGGCTCCAGAGGGCAGAGGCTGGGCGGGGCAGAGGTGGGAGGGGCTCCCGAGGGCAGAGGCTGGGCGGGGCAGAGGTGGGGGGGCTCCGGAGGGCACAGGCTGGGCGGGGAGAGGTGGGGGGGGCTCCCGAGGGCACAGGCTGGGCGGGGCAGAGGTGGGGGGCTCCGGAGGGCACAGGCTGGGCGGGGAGAGGTGGGGGGCTCCCAAGGGCAGAGGCTGGGTGGGCAGAGGGGGGGGGGCTCCCGAGGGCAGAGGCTGGGCGGGGCAGAGGTGGGGGGCTCGCGAGGGCACAGGCTGGGCGGGGCAGAGGTGGGGGGGGCTCCCGAGGGCACAGGCTGGGCGGGGAGAGGTGGGGGGGGCTCCCGAGGGCACAGGCTGGGCGGGGCAGAGGTGGGGGGGCTCCCGAGGGCACAGGCTGGGCGGGGCAGAGGTGGGGGGGCTCCCGAGGGCAGAGGCTGGGCGGGGCAGAGGTGGGGGGCTCGTGAGGGCACAGGCTGGGCGGGGCAGAGGTGGGGGGGCTCCCGAGGGCACAGGCTGGGCGGGGCAGAGGTGGGGGGGCTCCCGAGGGCACAGGCTGGGCGGGGCAGAGGTGGGGGGCTCCCAAGGGCACAGGCTGGGCGGGGAGAGGTGGGGGGGCTCCCGAGGGCACAGGCTGGGCGGGGCAGAGGTGGGGGGCTCGCAAGGGCACAGGCTGGGCGGGGAGAGGGGGGGGGCTCCCGAGGGCACAGGCTGGGCGGGGCAGAGGTGGGGGTCTCCTGAGGGCAAAGGCTGGGCGGGGCAGAGGTGGGGGGGGCTCCCGAGGGCACAGGCTGGGCGGGGCAGAGGTGGGGGGCTCCGGAGGGCACAGGCTGGGCGGGGAGAGGTGGGGGGGCTCCCGAGGGCACAGGCTGGGCGGGGAGCGGGGGGGGGCTCCCGAGGGCACAGGCTGGGCGGGGCAGAGGTGGGGGGCTCCCGAGGGCACAGGCTGGGCGGGGCAGAGGTGGGGGGGGCTCCCGAGGGCAGAGGCTGGGCGGGGCAGAGGTGGGGGGGGCTCCCGAGGGCAGAGGCTGGACGGGGCAGAGGTGGGGGGGCTCCCGAGGGCACAGGCTGGACGGGGCAGAGGTGGGGGGCTCTGGAGGGCACAGGCTGGGCGGGGCAGAGGTGGGGGGCTCCCGAGGGCACAGGCTGGGCGGGGCAGAGGGGGGGGCTCCCGAGGGCAGAGGCTGGGTGGGGCAGAGGTGGGGGGCTCCCGAGGGCACAGGCTGGGCGGGGCAGAGGTGGGGGGGGCTCCCGAGGGCACAGGCTGGGCGGGGCAGAGGTGCGGGGCTCCCGAGGGCAGAGGCTGGGCGGGGCAGAGGTGGGGGGGCTCTGGAGGGCACTGGCTGGGCGGGGCAGAGGTGGGGGGGCTCCGGAGGGCACAGGCTGGGCGGGGCAGAGGGGGGGGAGCTCCGGAAGGCACGAGGTGGGGGGGCTCCGGAGGGCACAGGCTGGGCGGGGCAGAGGTGGGGGGGGCTCCGAGGGCACAGGCTGGACGGGGCAGAGGTGGGGGGGCTCCGGAGGGCACAGGCTGGGCGGGGCAGAGGTGGGGGGCTCCCGAGGGCACAGGCTGGGCGGGGCAGAGGTGGGGGGGCTCGGAGGGCACAGGCTGGGCGGGGCAGAGGTGGGGGGGCTCCCGAGGGCACAGGCTTGGTGGGGCAGAAGTGGGGGGGCTCCCGAGGGCACAGGCTGGGCGGGGCAGAGGTGGGGGCTCTGGGGGCAGGGCAGGGAGAGGTGGGGGGCTCCGGAGGCACAGGCTGGGCGGGGCAGAGGTGGGGGGGGCTCCCGAGGGCACAGGCTGGGCGGGGCAGAGGTGGGGGGGCTCCGGAGGGCACAGGCTGGGCGGGGAGAGGTGGGGGGCTCCCGATGGCACAGGCTGGGCGGGGAAGAGGACGGGGGGGCTCCCGAGGGCACAGGCTGGGCGGGGCAGAGGTGGGGGGCTCCTGAGGGCACAGGCTCGGCGGGGCAGAGGTGGGGGGGCTCCCAAGGGCACAGGCCGGGCAGGGAGAGGTGGGGGGCTCCGGAGGGCACAGGCTGGGCGGCGCAGAGGTGGGGGGGCTCCGGAGGGCACAGGCTGGGCGGGGCAGAGGTGGGGGGGCTCAGGAGGGCACAGGCTGGGCGGGGAGAGGTGGGGGGCTCCCGAGGGCACAGGCTGGGTGGGGAAGAGGACAGGGGGGCTCTGGAGGGCACAGGCTGGGCGGGGAGAGGTGGGGGGCTCCCGATGGCACAGGCTGGGCGGGGAAGAGGACGGGGGGGCTCTGGAGGGCACAGGCTGGGCAGGGCAGGGTAGGTTGAGTGTGTTGGGCTGGAGGCCACCTCCAGAGCCCTGACCCTGGGTAACCAGCTGCTGTGCTGCGCTCCTGGTTTGCCCCTTTCCCTGCCGGGCGGGGGCCTCTCACCAGCTGTTCCTGGGGTGGCAGCCACAGAAGGAGATGTTCTTCATCTGGAAGAAGTGGCTGCATCGCTCCAACTGAAAAGGATGCAGCAGTCAGAAACGATCTGAGCCCTGCCGCCCCCCTCTAGTGACAGGGCGCCCCGTCCGTCTGTCTGTCAGACCCCCACGCCCTCATCACAGCGTCTCTTCCCCCATTGTACCAGCTTTAGCTTTATTCGGTGTGTGTCTAACTCTCCTGCTTTCATCCCCTGTCTGACACATGACCCCCTCTGGCTCCTTGGTGTCTCCCGCTCGGGCCGAGCCCCCATCTGTCAGCCTCGGGCCTGGCCCCCCACTCTCTCCACCTTGGGCCAGGCCCCGTATCTCCATCTTGGGCCGGGCCCTACAACAAAGCCCTCTTCTGCCAGACATGGGGACAAGGGTTTGGCCTGTGTCACTGTCACTCCAGATCCTGCCTCTGGCCTGGCTTCAGCTGGGGCCAAATCTCCTGTACCTGCAACTTGGTCTGATCCTTTTGCACTTCCTGCATGAGGCCATGGGCACCCCTTGCCACGCTTCAGACCATTTCTCCAGTTTGTCCAGATCTGTTTGAATTTTAATCCTATCCCTCAAAGCACTTGCAACCCCTCCCAGCTTGGCATCATCCACAAACTTTATCAGTGTACTCTGTATGCCATTATCTAAATCATTGATGAAGATATTGAACAGAACCAGACCCAGAACTGATCCCTGCAGGACCCCACTCATTATGCCCTTCCAGCTTGACTGTGAACCACTGATAACTACTCTCTGGGAATGGTTTTTCAACCCACCTTAGAGTAGCTCCATGTAGGTTGCATTTCCCTATTTTGTTTACGAGAAGGTCATGCGAGACAGTATGAAAAGCGTTACCAAAGTCAAATAATACCACGTCTACCGCTTCCCCCCTCTCCACAAGGCTTGTTACCCTGTCAAAGAAAGCTATCAGGTTGGTGTGAGATCATTTGTTCTTGACAAATCCATGCTGACTGTTACTTATCACCTTATTATCTTCTAGGTGTTTGCAGCCAATCATCCGGCCAAGGGCCGCCCCCCACCCCCGCCCCAGCCCAGAGCTCCCCACCCACCCTCACCTCCTCGTCCCGGCTGTACTCATTCACGGTCAGGATCAGCTTGATGCCCTGCAGCATTATCTCCAGGTCACAAGTGGCTGGTGGGCGCAAATGCACCGTCAGCTTCCTGGTGGTGGCGATCTGGAAATGCACAAGGAGAGTGTAAGTGGGAGGAAGGGGCCAGGCTGGAGCAATGGAAACAAGCTGCTAGTCAGGAACAGCTGAGATGGCCGCATGCACTGGACCCACCTTCTGCAGGCACGCTTCCCACTGTCCAGTGCCCCCGGCAGCCAGGCAGGACAGGAGTTGCCAGAAGCTCCCCCGGGGCTAGCACTCCTGCCCCGCTCCCTGCAGTGCTGCTAAAGTCAGAAACTTATTCTGATCCCCTGGGTAACTGTCACGGAGTGGGGGGAGTCCGGGCCCTGCACCCCTCTTCCTGAGATTCACTGTGACTCTCAGCCAGCCAGTAAAACAGAAGGTTTATTGGACAATAGGAACACAGTCTAAAACAGAGCTTGGGGGTACAACCAGGACCCCTCAGTCAAGTCCTTTTGGGGGGCAGGGAGCTCAGACCCCAGCCCTGGGGTTCCCTGCGTTCCACCACCCAGCCCCAAACTGAAACCAAACCCCCCACAGCAGGCTCCCTCCTGCAGCCTTTGTCCACATTCCCAGGGCAGAGGTTACCTCCCCCTCCCGGCTCAGGTGACAGGCTCTCAGGTCTCCCATCCCCAGTGAAACTTCCCTGCCATATTCCCAGGGCAACACTCCCCCCTCCCTGCTGCGTCACATCTCTCCCCCCTTCGAGACTGAACTGAGCAGGGTCACTCTGACCAGTGACCTGGGGAAGTTCAGGGTCCCCTCTCCGGCACAACGCATCCGCTTTCATGTTGGCACTTCCCTTCACGTGGACCACGTCCATGTCCTAATCCTGCAGGAGCAGGCTCCACCTCAGGAGTTTGGCGTTGGCTCCTTTCATCTGGTGCAGCCAGGTCAGGGGAGAGTGGTCGGTGCACACGGTGAAGCGTCGCCTGAAGAGATCTGGCTCTAGCTCCTTGAGGGCCCACACCATGGCCAGGCGCTCCTTCTCGATGGCCACGCACTGTTGCTCCCGGGGTAGCAACGTCTTCCTCAGGTACACGATGGGGTGTCTCTCCCCCTTTTCATCCTCCTGCATTAACACCACCCCCAGTCCCGTGTCTGAGGTGTCGGTGAACACCATAAAGGGCTTGTCAAAGTCTGGGTTTGCCAGAACTGGGCCACTGACCAAAGCCTCCTTCAGTGCCTGTAAAGCCTCCTGGCACTGCTAGGTCCAGACCACCTTGTCTGGCTTCCTCTTCTTGCATAGCTCGGTGGCTATGGCGCTAAAGCGGGACACAAACCTTCGGTAATATCCTGCCAAACCAATAAAGGCTTGGATCTGCTTTTTGGTGTGGGGAGCGGGCCAGTCTCGGATCACCTCCACCTTAACTGGTTCCGGCTTTAGGTGACCGCTCCCCACCCGATGGCCAAGGTAAGATCCTTCAGCCATCCCCACCTTGCACTTCTCCGCTTTTACAGTCAGCCCAGCCTCCTGGAGTCGGTCCAGCACTTCTCTAACCTGGGACACGTGGTCCTCCCAGGTCTGGCTAAAGACACAGATGTCATCAATATACACCACAGCAAAACTCTCCATCCCCCTCAGTAGCTGATCCACCAGGCGCTGGAAGGTGGCCGGCGCTTCCTTGAGGCCAAAAGGCAGGGTCAGGAACTCAGAGCCCCAGAGGGGTGATAAAGGCCGATTTCAGCCGGGCATCTGCATCCAGCCGCACTTGCCAGTAGCCCTTTGTAAGGTCCATGGTGGTAAGGTATTGAGCGCCTCCCAATTTGTTTAGGAGCCCGTCAGGCCTGGGCATGGGGTAGGCATCAGATACAGTGATGGCATTGAGCTTCAGATAGTCCGCACAGAACCGGATCGACCCGTCCTTTTCGGGGACCAGCACCACCAGTGAGGCCCAAGGGCTGGCAGATGGCTGGATCACCCCCAAAGCCAGCATGTCCCTGACCTCTCTTTCCAGGTCCTGAGCAGTTTTCCCTGTGACTCAGAAGGGGGAGCATCTTATTGGTGAGTGCAACCCTGTCTGCACCCGGTGGACAGTCAGATTCGTGCGTCCAGGCTGGTTGGAAAACAGCTGTCGGTATGGATGCAGCACCCCTCTGATCTCAGCTTGCTGGGCAGGGGTGAGCTGATTCGAGAGGGGAATTGTTTCCAGGAAGAAACAGCTCTGGTCCCAGGGAATAGATCTACTAAAGGGTCATCTCCCTGCTCCTCCCAATGTCCACACACGGCCAGCACCACATTCCCTCTGGCATAATATGGCTTCATCATATTCACATGGTACATCCGGCAGTGGTGCGCCCGGTTCGACAGCTCCACCACATAGTTTACCTCATTTAGCTGCTTGACATCCTTGAAAAGGTCTTCCCAGGTAGCCTGTAGTTTGTTTTTTCTCACAGGGATGAGAACCATCACTGGATCCCCGGTGGCATAGGCGCGGGCCCACGCCGTGCGGTCATACCAGACCTTCTGCTTCCTCTGGGCTCTGGCCAGATTCTCCCTGGCCAGGCCCATAAGTTCAGCAAGTCTCTCTTGGAAGATCAGGACATACTCCACCACTGACTCTGCATCGGGAGTGGCCTTCCCCTCCCATTTGTCTCTCATCAGGTCCAGGGGGCCCCTCACCCTCCTGCCATATAACAGTTCGAAAGGCGAAAATCCGGTAGACTCCTGGGGTACCTCCTTGTACGCAAACAGCAGGGGAGATAAGTACTTGTCCCAATCCTGTGGGTGCTGGTTCATAAAGGTTTTCAGCATCATCTTTAGCGTCCCATTGAACCTCTCCATCAGCCCATTGGACTGGGGGTGATACGCTGAGGCCCAGTTGTGCCGGACCCCACATTTCTCCCACAAGCACCGGAGCAGGGCTGACATGAAGTTGGATCCTTGGTTGGTAAAGTCTTCCTTGGGGAACCCCACTAGACTGAAAATGGTCAGCAGCGCATCTGCCACGGTGTCTGCTTCAATGGAAGCTAAGAGCACTGCCTCGGGGTAGCGGGTGGCAAAATCTACCACCACCAGAATGTATTTCTTCCGCAACCAGGTCCTCTTGCTGAGAGGCCCCACTATGTCCATGGCCCCCTTCTGGAAAGGTTCCTCTATGATGGGCAAAGGTCTCAAAGCCACTTTCCCCTTGTCCTGGGACTTTCCCACCCTCTGACAGGGGTCACAGGATCGGCAATACTGCCGGACAGTGGTAAAGACCCCAGCCCAGTAAAAGTTCTGTAGCAGCCTCTGCTGGGTGCCCGGATTCCCTGGTGCCCTGAGAGGGGGATGTCATGGGCCAGGTACAGGAGCTTGCGGCGATACTTCTGGGGTACCACCAGTTGCCTCCTGACCCCACAGGACTCCACTTCCCCTGGGGGAGCCCATTCTGGGTACAGGAACCCCTCCTCCCACAGGAACCTCTCCTGGCAACCTCTCCTCATGGTCCGTACCACACTGAGGTTGACCAGGTCCCTGAGCTTTCGCAAGGAGGGATCTTTCTGCAATTCGGCCTGGAACTCAGCAGCTGGGGAAGGGATGGGGACCGGTTCCCTCTCATTGTCCGGGTCTGAGGCCACAGCCTCTCTGAGCCGTGCCTCTCGTCAGTCCCTCCCCACCAGGGTAGGGTCCTGCGCCTCCGGTGTGGTACCCTCCCCAAGGTCGGGGCGCAGTGCCCCTCACCGGCTCTGGCTACGGGTCACAACCAGGGCATTCTAGGGGTTGCTTGGCCACTCCTCTAGGTCCCCCCCCATCAAAACCTCAATGGGCAAATGGTGGTGAACCTCCATGTCTTTGGGGCCCTCCTTAGCCTCCAATTTCAGGAGTACCCTTGCCACAGGCACCTTGAATGGGGTCCCACCCACCCCCATCAGGGTCAGGTAGGTGTTGGGCACCACCCAATCTGGGGCCACCACCTCGGGCTGGGCCAGCGTCTCCTCTGCGCCTGTATCCCAGTATCCATTGACCTTCCTCCCATCCACCTCCAGGGGAACAAGGCCCTCTCTCTGCAGGGACAGCCCCGTGCCCACCCTGTAAACCAAGAACCCTGAGTCCAGAGCATCCAGCTCTCTGGAGGAGCTGGCCTGGGATACCCTTCCCTCCTGAGCAGGTGGTAAGCTGGAAGCCCCCCTTGCCTGGGCTGCCTGCCCCTTGTCCAGCTGGGTCCCTACCCAGTTAACCCTGGGTAGGTTGGGTCTGCTCAGTCTGTCCCTGAGCCTGGGGCACTGGGTCTGTATGTGGCCTCTGTGGCCACAGTGATAGCAGCTTATGTCATGTTGGTCCCCTTCAGAAGGTCGGATGGTCCTAACGCCAAGCGTTCCTCTTGGGAGGGGGTTCTCCATATTTCCCCACTGGAAGGTCCCATGGTGACTCTCTCTCTCTGCATCATGGGGGGCCCGTTCTTTTGGGACTCCTTCCCTGCTACCCCTTGACCAACTGTTCATAAACTTGTCGGCCAGCTGCCCTGCATGCTGTGGGTTCTCTAGCTTTTTGTCCACCAATCATAGCCTCAGGTCGGAAGGGCACTGTTCATACAGTTGCTCCAGTATGATTAGGTCAAGCAGGTCCTCTTTAGCGTGGTCCCAGCTGTCCACTTGCGGGCATATCCCTGCATCCGGTTGACCAGTTGTAGGTATGTGACCTCAGGCGTTTTACGCTGACTCCGGAACCTTTTCCGGTACATCTCGGGGGTCAGCCCATACTCACGGAGCAGGGCCTTTTTGAACAGTTCTTAGTCCCCTGCCTCTGCCCCTTTCATTCGGCTGTACACCTCCGCGGTTTTGGGGTCCAGTAAGGGGGTGAGAAACTGGAGTCTTTCTGCAGGATCAACCCTGTGCATCTTGCAGGCATTCTCAAAGGTCATCAGGAAGCTATCTATGTCTTCCCCCTCCTTACGCTGGGCCAGGAAGCACTTATCAAAGCTCCTTGCAGTCTTGGGTCCCCCCTCACTCACCGCAGCCGGGCCCCCACTGCTCCTCAGCCTGGCCAGCTGCAGCTCATGCTGTCTCTGCTTTTCTTCATGCTGCCTCTGTTTCTTCTTCTTTTCTTGCTCATGCTGACGTTGCTTCTCGTGATCCTCCAGCTCCCTCATTTTCATCTCCCTTTCCCATTCCAGCTGCCTCTGCTCCAGGGATGGGGAGCTCCGCTGGAAGGATCCCCTGCTGGCTGCTGAGGTCAGGGGTCCCCTAACCCCTCCCCTAGGCATAGGTAGGAAGGGTCTCGGGATGTCCTCGGCAGCAGTCTGATCCCTCCCAGCCCGGTCAGGCCCCAGGGCTCACGCTGCGTCCACCGGGCAGCTTCCCTCAGGGACAGGGATTAGGTCATTCAAGCGATCCCTCTCCTCCAACTGGGCAATCAGCTGTTCCTTGGTGGATCTCCCAATGTGCAGCCCCCTCTGCCTGCACAGCTCCACCAGGTCGCTCTTAAGGTGTTTAGCAAACATCTCCCTGCTGGCCACTGGCAGGCCTGGGCAGCTTTCCACGGTTTCCAGGAAGAATCCCTAGGGTGCCAGCCCTTCTTGAGGTCACCACCTCTTTGCCAGGGTCAAGCTGCAGACTCCTCCGCCCCTGGGACCGCTCGCTGCAATCCCCCAGGGGACCCTGTTACTGCAAAAGTCCTTCTCTCTGGTCACACACTCCCAGGGGTTAACCACTCCCGGAAACCATCTCTCTCTGAATCTTCAGCACTCCTGGTCCCCGTCAATCCCTCTTCATTTTACTGTTCCCCAATCACTTACTGCAGGAAGCGCTGTTCACGGGCTGCAGTACATCCCACCTCTGCTACCAGTTGTCACAGAGTGTGGGTGAGTCTGGGCCCTGCACCCTCTTCCTGGGATTCACTGTGACTCTCAGCCAGCCAATAAAATGGAAGGTTTATTGGACAATAGGAACACAGTCTAAAACAGAGCTTGTGGGTACCACCAGGACCCCTCAGTCAAGTTCTTCTGGGGGAGCAGGGAGCTTAGACCCCAGCCCTGGGGTTCCCTGCGTTCCACCACCAAGCACCAAACTGAAACCAAACCTCCCCCAGCAGGCTCCCTCCTGCAGCCTTTTGTCCACACTCCCAGGGCAGAGGTGTTGCCTCCCCCCTCCCTGTCCTGGCTCAGGTGACAGGCTCTCAGGTCTCCCACCCCAGTGAAACTCCCCTGCCACATTCCCAGGTCAACACTCCCCCCTCCCTGCTGCATCACAGTAACACCGACCACAGACCCTTGTCCCGTGCTTCCTGAATCCAGCCCAACCCTTCTGGCTGAGTGTCTCTGAGACAGATCCACCCGATCTTCGAGCCACCAGTGGTTAATTGTCCTCACTGGTAAAAGCGGGCCCCTATTTCCAGCTGAATGGGCCTAGCTCCAAGCTGCCAGCCACTGGATTTGTTGTGTCGTTGCTAGACTCAAAGAGCTGTCAGCTAGCAAAACCCTTCTCCCAAGGGAGATACTTGTAAACAGACTGGGACCAAGTCACCCCTTCACCTTCTTTGTTGAGCCAACCAGAGGGAGCCCCTGTTGGTTTTCCCTCTAAGACAGGTTTCTCACTCTTTAGTCATTCTCCTGGTTCTTCTCTGGATCCTCTCCAGTTTCTCCACACCCTTTCGATGTGTGGACACGAGAACTGGGCCCCACCCACCCGGGACTGTCTGACTTGTGGGGGTCAGACCTCTGTGTGACTCACTACTCTGCAGCTGGTACGGATGGGGACTGCACTGCCTTTCTTAGCGACACCACCAGCCTGGGAGCTCGCCCCGGGCTGCTGGACTGTGGCAGGCTTGGAGTAATAATAGCAACCAAATGCCTGGCTTCCATCACCCACAGGGCCTGTGGTTTTGTTCAATGGCTTTTGGCTCCCAATGCTGACGAGACAACCCGATGTTATCGGGACCATCCCAATATTAGGAGCTTGTTTTCTATAGGGAACTATTTCCCTCTCCCCATCCTGATTTTTCACATTTTCTGTCTAGTCACCCTTCAGCGCCCCCAGAGCTCACGTTCAGCTGGTTTCCTCCACAACTCGTAAGCCCCTGGCAGAGTCACTGCTTTGTAAAGTACAGTCCCCCCACAGCCAGGGCTCCTGCCCCGTTCCCTACAGTACCCCCGGCTGGGACTGGGGTAGCTGGGAGCACCCCCCACAGCCAGTGCTCCTGTCCCATTCCCTACAGTGCCCCCGGCTGGGACTGGGGTAGCTGGGAGCACCCCCCACAGCCAGTGCTCCTGTCCCATTCCCTCCAGTGCCCCTGGCTGGGAGAGGCTGGGACTGGGGTAGCCAGGACTCCCCCCACAGCCAGGACTCCTGCTCCGCTCTTCACAGCACCCCCTGCTGGGACAGGCGGGGACTGGGGTGGCTAGGAGGCCCCTCCCCCCAAACCCAGCGCTCCTGGGTTATAACAACAATTCCCTAGGAAGTACAAAGTCATGTCCCTTGACTCCAGTGACCCACTCTGCGTGTTGCCTCACCTTCTGCATGGCTGCACACAGGATGCCATTCCCCTGATGATATGGGACCTCCACAGAGCCCAGAAACTGCACGTTGAACCTCTCCACCCAGCCAGGGTTCCTCTTCAGACCTGAAAACAGAGTCATGCAAGCCCTGGAGAAAACCATCAGCACCCAAGGATCAAGGTGGTGGTGGTGGTGGTGGTGGTTGAGGCCTTATCCCAACCAGCAGCCCCCCGCTGAGTGGGAGGGGAGCCAGAGGCATTGGATGCGCTGAGCCAGAGGCAGGGTCACAGGATGCCTGCAGATGGGCTGGGCACTGGGGAGTGCTGACGTCCCGGCTGGCAGAAGCATACACATCAGAGACAGGAAGAGCCCACTGGGTACGTTCTCTAGTGCCCTGCCCTAGAGACCCCCACCTCCTCCCAGTGCCAAGGAACTTCAGCCCACTCCTCCTAGATACCCCTCACGCCACCCGAGACACCCCATCCCTCCCTGGGGGTCGCGCCCCCCTGTAGCAACCTGCAGACGGCTATCGTCTTCCTAAGCCACAGGGGTGCCTAAAGGCCTGTAGCCTGCGGGGTCCTGCAGTGGCTACACCCAAGGCAGTGCCCGTCGCTATCCCCTCCCACAGCAGACACGACCTCAGAGAGAGGGGAACCAGCGAGGGAGCACAGATCAGCCCCCGCCAGCCGGCCCGCCCAGCCCCTGAGCATTTTCTCTTGCTCCTCTATGCGCTGCGCCCACTTTTTCAGTCTCTCTCTGGCAAGAAGCCACCCAGAGCAGGGCAGGGCCCAGGTGCCATCCAAACCTATGGGCAGGGACTGTCCCCGCCCAGCTCCACCACAGAAGGCTTCTGCAAAAGCTGCCCCATAACAGCAGTGCCCTTTCCCCCTGCTGCCACCCCAGCAAATGCCTGACCACTATGCTGTCCCCTCAGTCGCTCTCAGCCAGGCCTGCTCCTGGCTTCCTCCTCCCTCTGAGGATGTGGGCTGACTCCTGGGTTGTTCCTGCCCAGGGCTCTGACCACTCGCAGCCCCACTGGGTTCCCAACTTCTCCTGGTTTAGAATCATAGGACTGGAACGAACCTCGAGGTCAACTAGTCCAGTCCCCTGGCAGGACTATTATCTAGCCCAACCCTGACAGGTGTTGGTCTAACCTGCTCTTAAAAATCTCCACAACCTCCCTGGGCAATTTATCCCAGGGCTTAACCGCCATGACAGTTGGGAAGATTTTCCTAATGTCCAACCTAAACCCCCCATGCTGCAATTTAAGCCCATTGCTTCTTGTCCTGTCCTCAGAGGTTAAGGAGAACAATTTTTCTCCCTCCTCCTTGTAACAACCTTTTATGTACTTGATTTAGTATCATCTATACGTGTCAGCAACAGGCTAGTGAAGATGCTAAACAAGCCTGGACCTAATAGAGACCCCACAAGGCTTTGCTCCCAGCTTCCCTATCGTCTGTTCTCCACGGGCTACTCCCTGCTGGAGCCCCGGCTCTGCATCCCACGTGCCCGGGTGGGAGGGCAGGGCTCCTGTACTTGGTCTGGTGTGATAATGGGGCACAAACTTATCCCAACTGTGAGCTCAGCTGCAGAGAGAGGGTAAGTTTATAATGTCGCACATTAAGCAGTGACAACAAATGTCGGTGGGGAAAGGGGCAGAAAAGAGAGTGACTGAATTAGCCCAAGGAAAATGGGCTCCTGGCAGAACTCCCGAGCTGGGTTAAGATCCTGCCTGCTGCAACAGAAGTGTGGGACCGGAAATCCGGGCACTGGAATTGGTGTGCTGGAAATTCGATCTAACTGGTGCACACAACAACAAGGGGCTATACCACCTTCACCGGCTCCTGGGGTCCTTAAAAAAAAAGAGATGGGGGGAGGGGGAAAATGACCGGGGCGGGGGAGCTGGTGGGTCCCATGATGCTGGATGACTGACAGAAAAGTACGGGAAGCAGCAAGTTTCCCAATCATGGCTGCACCTAACACCATCTCCTGGGACCCCAAACCTCCATCATCCTGATTCTTACAGTAGGCCTCATCAGACTGGCCTGGAGAGCAGGACCCAGATGACATCAGCATTGTCACTGGCTCCAGACTAATACTGGACACTGCTTGGGACATGAGAAGTCATCTTCCACATTCCCACAAAGCATGTCCTGTTCCTTCCCGCCTCGGTTCTCCTCTTTCCTCTCCCACTCCTGTTCCTCCCCCGCTGCGGTTCTCCTCTTTCCCCTCCCGTTCCTCTTCCTTCCCCTCCACAGTTCTCCTCTTGCCTCTCCTGCTCCTCTTCCTCCCCCGCCGTGGTTCCCCTCTTTCCTCTCCCGTTCCTCTTCCTTCCCCTCCACAGTTCTCCTCTTGCCTCTCCTGCTCCTCTTCCTCCCCCGCCGTGGTTCCCCTCTTTCCTCTCCCACTCCAGTTCCTCCCACGCCTCGGTTCCCCTCTTTCCTGTCCCGCTCCTCTTCTTCCCCCTCCTCGGTTCCCCTCTTTCCTCTCCCGCTCCTCTTCTTCTCCCGCAGCAGTTCCCCTCTTTCCTGTCCCGCTCCTCTTCCTCTCGCAGCGGTTCCCCTCTTTCCTGTCCCGCTCCTCTTCCTCCCGCCCCTTGGTTCATCTTTTTCCTCTCCCGATTCTGATCCTCCCCCGTCTCAGTTCCCCTCTTTCCTCTCCCACTCCTGTTCCACCCCTGCCGAAGTTCCCCTCTTTCTTCTCTCCCACTCCTGTTCCTTCTCCACCTTGGTTCCTCCCTTCCTCTCCCGTTCCTGTTCCTCCCCGGCCACGGTTCCCATATTTCCTCTCCCGCTCCTCTTTCTCCTCAGTCTGAGTTCCCCTCTTTCCTCTCCAGCTCCTCTTCCTTCCCCGCCTCTGTTCTCCCCTTTCCTCTCCCGATCCTGTTCCTCCCCGGCCGTGGCTCCCAACTTTCCTCTCTCGCTCCTCTTCCTCCTCAGCCTGAGTTCCCCTCTTTCCTCTCCCGATCCTGTTCCTCCCCGGCCTCGGTTGCCATCTTTCCTCTCCCGCTCCTCATCCTCCCCCACCTCAGCTCTCCTCTTTCCTCTCCCGCTCCTGTTCCTCCCAGGCCTCAGTTCTCGTCTTTCCTCTCCCGCTCCTGTTCCTCCCACGCCTTGGTTCCCCTCTTTCCTGTCCCGCTCCTCTTCTTCCCCCTCCTCGGTTCCCCTCTTTCCTCTCCCGCTCCTGTTTCTACCCCGCCGTGGTTCCCCGCTTTCCTCTTCCGCTTCTGCTCCTCCCCCGCCATGGTTCCCATCTTTCCTCTCCCATTCCTCTTCTTCCCCCTCCTCAGTTCCCCTCTTTCCTCTCCTACTCCTGTCCCTTCTATCTAACAGGAGTCTGGTTTAGCTAGCCAAGAATATGTAATTTGGAACACTGCTGTGAACGTGTGATCTGAAAGAGTCTGCTAAAAGCAGTGCCTTCAACCCATGTTTCTCAACAAGAGGTACGTGTCCCCCTGGGGCTACGTAGAGATCTTCTAGGGGGTACGTCAACTCATCTAGATATTTGCCTAGTTTTACAATTGGCTACATAGAAAGCACTAGCGAACTCAGTACAAACTAAAATTTCATACAGACAATGAACTTGTTTATACTGCTCTATATACTATACACTGAAATATAAGTACATTATTTATATTCCAATTGATTTGTTTTATAATTATATGGTAAAAAGGAGAAAGTTAGCCATTGTTCAGTAATAGTGGGCTGTGACACTTCTGTATTTTTAGGTCTGATTTTGTCACCAAGTAGTTTTTTAGAGAGTTGAAACTTGGGGTATGCAAGACAAATCAGCCTCCTGAAAGGGGAACAGATATCTGGAAAGGTTGAGAGCCACTGCCCTAAACTACCTGATGCTGGTACAAGTTGCCAGTCTCAGAGTGGCTGATCAGACTGGGTGCTGGGCCTGTATTTTCCGAGCCGTGAGGTTGCAAGGGCGAGTCAGCACTAGAGGCAGAAGCCGCGTTTGCTATCCTTGCTATTCTTTCCTCTTCCCTTTTGTGTTTGTCTTGTTTTGGCTTCTGGGAGCCGATATTGGATTTTAACAACAGCAGCAGCAATGCCAGCTCCAGCCCAGCTCCACTGACTTCTCTTTTCCCCAAAATGGAACAGATACCATTATTAGCACCATCTAAGAGACTGTCAGACAAGGGGTTTTTCCTTCTAAAGGCTCTCTGAAGCTAAAGAGAAAGGGAACCCGGGATGCTGTTGAAATGAAAGTCTTACTCAATACTTACATTTCAAATGCTTTAACTGGTGTTTCCTTCTTTTCTGTATCTTTACTAAAGGAATCAAAGGAGTTGTCGGGGTCTGTTTGCCATGTACCAAGCAGGCGGAGGTCTCTGTGTACCCAAACACAGACCTTGTTTAAAACTCTTTAATGCTGGACAGTTTCAGGGTCATGTTAACACCTTTGACTCTTTGGCCCCTGTATTCGATCTAACTCAGTGGTTTGCAACCTCCCACAGGTCCATGGACCACAGCTTGGAAACCATTGATCTGGGCCTCTACGGGTTCTGGGGATTGATAGCCACACTGTCAAGAACAATACAAAATGGTTACTCCTGTATCCTGTGGCTGTTGTTCTTCATGATGTGTTGCAAGTTTCCATTCCACATTAGGTGTGTGCGCGCCCAGTGCACCGAAGCTGGATGTTGTTCGCACAGCAGTCCCTGTTGGGCTGGCACATGTACCCAGTGTCTGACCGTGCTCCCAGTGGAGGGTATAAAGGGAGGAGCCACCCTGAGCACCAGTGCTGCCTGGGCCAAGCAGGGGTTATTAATCATAGAATCATAGAATCATAGAATATCAGGGTTGGAAGGGACCCCAGAAGGTCATCTAGTCCAACCCCCTGCTCAAAGCAGGACCAAGTCCCAGTTAAATCATCCTAGCCAGGGCTTTGTCAAGCCTGACCTTAAAAACCTCTAAGGAAGGAGATTCTACCACCTCCCTAGGTAACGCATTCCAGTGTTTCACCACCCTCTTAGTGAAAAAGTTTTTCCTAATATCCAATCTAAACCTCCCCCATTGCAACTTGAGACCATTACTCCTCGTTCTGTCATCTGCTACCATTGAGAACAGTCTAGAGCCATCCTCTTTGAAACCCCCTTTCAGGTAGTTGAAAGCAGCTATCAAATCCCCCCTCATTCTTCTCTTCTGCAGACTAAACAATCCCAGCTCCCTCAGCCTCTCCTCATAAGTCATGTGCTCTAGACCCCTAATCATTTTTGTTGCCCTTCGTTGTACTCTTTCCAATTTATCCACATCCTTCCTGTAGTGTGGGGCCCAAAACTGGACACAGTACTCCAGATGAGGCCTCACCAGTGTCGAATAGAGGGGAACGATCACGTCCCTCGATCTGCTCGCTATGCCCCTACTTATACAACCCAAAATGCCATTGGCCTTCTTGGCAACAAGGGCACACTGCTGACTCATATCCAGCTTCTCGTCCACTGTCACCCCTAGGTCCTTTCCGCAGAACTGCTGCCGAGCCATTCGGTCCCTAGTCTGTAGCGGTGCATTGGATTCTTCCATCCTAAGTGCAGGACCCTGCATTTATCCTTATTGAACCTCATTAGATTTCTTTTGGCCCAGTTGATTAAGATCAACTTGGTGCAGTTCTGCTTGAGCCTGAGAATCACCTTAGGAATTAAAGGTATGGGAGGGAATACACAGAGTAGACTGTCCTTCCTCAGGAATAGCAGCCAGTCCAGGATGGAGTCCCGACTGTAACCTGCCCTGCAGCAGAACTGATGGCACTTCCTGCTCTGCTTTATGGTGAACAAATCTACTACAGTTTGAACCAAGTTTGAAACAGCAGCCTGAGCACTTTGGTTTTCAGACACCAGTCATGGTCCATCCTGAAGGACCTGCCGAGATGGTTTGTCAGGGTGTTCTGTATTCCCAGAAGGTGCGGCCCTTTGAGCATGACTGCATTCCTGATGCAGAACTTTGAAAGGTTTGCTGCTTCCTGTTGCAAATGGCAATGCCCTGCCTGTTCAAATAAAACATGGCTGTGGTGTTGTCCATGTGGACGTGCAAAGGACTGTCTTTGATGTGTGGCAGGAAGACCTGGCCTGCCTGCTATACTGTACAAAGCTTGAGAACATGCATGTGTAAGGGATAGCTCCAGATCTGACTAAGTCCTTGGGTTCAGAGACCTCATAAGTGTGCTCCTCAGCCTAAGGATGACGTCTATGTGGCTAGGCTCATGGAGGGAAGGGGAAGTGAGAAGGAAACTCTCCTACACAAGTTGGACAGGTTCACCCACCAATCCAAGGAAGCTAGAACCCTTGCAGGCATGTGAACTAGTATGTCTAGCGGATGGCAGAAAGACTTCAGTCATTCCTGCACACACCTCAGCTGACGACTGCCATAACGAGTCACGTATGCACAAGCCGTCATGTGCCCAATGAGTCTCAGGCAATTTCTTACAGGGGTCTGAGGGTGAGGCCGGAGAGGAGCACACAGGTCCCGAGTCACTTGGAACCTGGCCTGTGGCATGCAGGCTGTTGTCGAATTGAGAACTCCCTTGATAAACTCTTTCCTTTGAAGAGTACAGGACTGGAGTGTCAAATTGGGACTGGATTTGTCTGTTGTCTTCCACCTGCTATTTGGAGCAGCCTCGGATCCACCAGCTGTCCAGACACAGGAACACTTCAACACCGATCTTCCAGAGGTCATCAGTCGCCACTGCCATGCACTGGGGGCTCACAACAGGCCAAAGCAGGGACTGTAAAGTGGTAGTGAACATGTACAACCATGAACCTGGGGAAACATCTTTGGCTCAGGTAGACAGCCACATGAAAATCAGCATCTCTCATGCTGAGAGCAGCATGCCAAGCAACAAGATCTATGGAAAGGATACAGGGAACCAGGGAAACCAGGCAAAACTTCATCTTCTTGATGAATCTATTCAAGTTTCATAGATCGAGGATAAACCTCAGGTCCCCTGGTTTTGGCTTGGAGGGAATAGCGAGAGTAAAACTCCTTTCACCAATGTTGTGCCGGTACCTCCTCTATGACTCCTAACCTGAGTAGAGTCTGTTCTCTTGTTTGAGAACAGCCTGATGAGATTGGCCACTGAAAAGCCTGAAGAGAAACTACAGTGTGTAGCCCAGTTCCACAGTTCTTAGCACCCACCAGTCTGTTGTAATGGCTCTCCAAGCACTGAGGAAGTGAGATGGTCTGTCTCCAAAGGGAGCAGTGGGACAAAGAATAGCCCCATGAATGGATATGCTGGCCTCAATCGAAGAGTCAAAGAGCCTGCTTCAAACTAGAGAGTTGCTAAGATGAAGCAGAGACGGCAGGTCCTCTGGTGTCGCCGGTACCCCCCAGCCTAGTTGCACGGCCCTTTGCGGTGGTGCTGACATTGAGGCTGGCTCCCTGATATAGTACATCTGGTGTTGGTCTCAACGGTACCCAGGACTGCACTGTGGTCGACAAATCCAACATAGGAGAGTCTCTAGCCCTCAGCATCTGGGAGCACCAAGCCAGGATTCATGCCCTAACCTCAGCACCCAAACAGCTCTGCAAGATATCAGCCGAGGCAGAGCAATGTTCCTTAGTGGCTGAGGTTTTCTTAGACCTTTATTCCAGAGGCTGCTCTGCAACTCTTCTATCTCTTGCTCATGGGCCCCCGAGAGAGAGAATATTGTCTTCTATTGAGCTCTGCTTGACAAGGAGAGTCTGACAAGTCAGGACGGGCACTTCTGAGCTGCTGCCTTGCACTGATGGCCCTGGATCCAAGTGGGACGTAAAGCACATTCCATCCGAAAGTCTCTGAGCCTCGCCTCCCTTGACTTCTGAGTTCTGGTCTTGAAGCCCCTGCAGCTGTGGCTCTTGTCTCTGATACGACCCTCCCCAAACGTTTTAAATAGCAGAGTCACTGTTGGGCATAGCTACTGTACAGACAGCATGACTTGTAACTGGGAGACTAACGTATTGCTAAGTCCAGGTCCCAGGTACCTGACACCCAAAGCAAACTAATACAAAGAGAACAAAAGTGAAAAAAACTGGCTAGGACAAAACCTGAGTCCTATTAACTGTCTAAGAACGATTTTTAAACGATTTACAATGAGAAATAATCCCCTTCAGAGCAAGGCGGTCATGTGCTCCTGCACATGGGATACTCCGACTACCAACCCCAGACAGTGAGAAGGAACCAAAGGGGGTCGGGGCAGCTCTGCCCTTTATGGCCTGGACTGGGAGCAGACGTAAGCTGCATGCGCTGTCCCGACAGGAGCAGCTGTAGGACAAATCTCTGTCTTCGGCACACTGAACGCGCACATACCTTATGTGCAATGGACATTTGCAGTCACTGGAAGAAAACCTGGGGTTCCCCCGACCCCACGGCCAGGCCAGGGGGTCTGGCTCACTCTGCTCCTGCAGCGGATGGCCCCAGGCGTGTCTGTGCTGTGGTGCTTTGGATCCATATCCATATCCATGCCCTAGCTCCAAGGATCCTGCGCTGTCCAACTGCAGCTCCCTGGAGCTCTCACTCCTTTGCTGCCCTCCGCCCCAGCCTGCCAGCCCGGCTATGAGCCTCAGCCTCCCAGCCCCCCCTTTACGCTGGCCCTCGCCTGGCCTCCTCACCCCCCTGGCCCGTCTCCCTGCTCCCAGCACTGGGTACAGACACTTCAGTCCATTCTGGTTCTTCTGCAGCATGAGGGTCAGAGCGACTCCACCTGCTGCTTCACTGCGCCCACGGGCAGGACTGGCCCCGTTACCGGAATGGAGGAAAAACTCCTCTCTCTTCCCTGCCAGCTTGAAAGCCTCCTACCGGGTCCTGTCTGCCAGGGACCAGGACTCCTCCTGCTCGAGTGGAGACTGTCAGAGCCAGGCTGGCTCTCAGCACGGGAGTCGTGCAGCTCCTAAGGCTTCCCCCCCACCCCACACACTCACAGGTGCCAGGCACTGGAAGTTCCCTGTGCCACCCCCATCTCTACTCTCACCAGGGCCCTGAACCTGCTGCACATGGGCTCATTCACAGGAGCTTCCCAGCATGCTTTGGGGAACCCACACTGGTCTGCCTGAAGCATTGTTTGCCTTGGCACAGCATTTGATTCCTGTTAGGGCAGCCACAGACCCCTTGGGTCAGGTTCCTCACTACGATGCTCCTGTCTCTCTGGTGGCTCCTGTCAGCGCTCACCTCCCTGGAGCTCTCCGCTCAGACATCCCCTCTCCTGGCAAGGGCAGCAGGTGTTGCAGGGATCAGCACCTATTCCCCACTGCTTCTCCTTCTATGCCTTTCTCTCCTACCACCGTCCCACGAGATTCAGGTACTTGTGCAGACAGAACCACCTGCTGGAGTCAGCCAGGTGCTCTTTGCCTCTTGCAGAGAACTCAGCAGCTTTCCAGGCTCCCAGGGCACCTAACAGATATGGATCCTTGCTGGTCCCCAGTCAGAGATGGGCCCACTGTGCACTGGGCAGCCTGGACCATCAACAACCATCTTCCATCACCCAATTGCAGGCCCTCCTGTGCAACTGTCTGCTCCCCCGAGAGCTGCCCCCCATTTGCTCGCCTGCCCCCTCTACAGACTCTGAATGTTCGGGACATTCCATATGGATTCCCGGCCTCCTCTGCTCGTAAGAACATAAGAACGGCCTTAGTGGATCAGACCAAAGGTCCATCCAGCCCAGTATCCTGTGGCCAGGGCCAGGTGCCCCAGAGGGAATGAACAGAACAGGGAATCAGCAAGTGATCCATCCCTGTGGCCCATTCCCAGCTTCTGCTGCTGCACTCAGCCTGCAGCGGCCTAGCGACCCCAGGGACCTGTGGGTTTGCTCTCGCTCTGTTCCTTGCTGCCGCTCAGAGCTCCAGAGCCCAGGATGGGCTCTTGGTGGGGATAAGGGGTGAGTGGTGGATTCCTGATGCTTTCTCAGTGATGACACACTATGATCTAGGGGCACTTGGGCGGCAGGATGGGGTCAATGCTCACCCATCTGGGTGGGTGTATCTGTGAGGGGGTGTGTGTGTGTGGGGAAGGTCTTCCTGGCAGCCCTCCCCATCTGTAGCAGAGCACTCTGGGTCACTGCCTGAAACTGTGGCCGAGCCTTACCCTGACAGCAGTGCCATGAGCTGGCTATTGCTGTCGCTGCAGGGCCCATGGCAGCACCAAAGGCTGCAGGTGCTCAGGGTTCCCACACCACAGGGAGGGAGGGAGGGCGGGGAGATGCCTACCTATGACCTCCTTAGCTTGGCTCACCACCTCGTGGGCATAGAACGCTGGGAAGATGCCTCTCTCTCCAGTCCGCATGTTGTAGCCTCGGTACCAGTAATCATCCTCCTCCAGCTCTACCAGGATCGGGTCGTCCACATCCAGCTCCAGCTCATCCTCATGGCGAGGGATAAACCTGCAAGTGGAGGCAACGGAACCAGGATGCGGGGAAGGGGCGTTGGGTGGGGGAGGAGGGCAGAGGAAATGCGAGAGAGGAAGAGAGAGACAGAGATGAAGACGGGCGAGGACGCTCTTGCCCACAGGAGCCAGAGGCACCATGCCCGGTTCCCAGCAGCCCCCTCAGGCCTCCCCGCCATAGCAGGGGGCAGGACAACCACAGGCAGCATCCTATAAATGTATCTACTAGGAAGTGGTGGGGCTGCCCCAGAGAGGAACGCTGCCTGCCTCACCCCCATTCGTTGCCCTGGAGCCGTGTATTTATCAGCTGCTCAGCCCCGGGGATGAAGCAGTTTCCTCCTCTCATGCCAGGTAGACCCCAACTTGTTCCTGGACATGCGCCCAGAGGGGCAGCATTGGTGCGGCCCTGGGGTCCAGGCTAGGGTGCTCTTCTCACCTGAAGACAGCCCGGTGCGTCTGCTCCCGTTCTTCCCCATTCACCATGCATGAGAACAGCCCAAAGGACTCCGTACCTAGGGAGCAGAGGAGAGGTCACTGCAGCCCGGCAGGAGGACGACAGGCAGGAGGCACCCTCGCCATCCAAGCAAAGAACAAGACAAGAGACCCGAGCCACTCGGGCCTGGCTGCTCGGCGGGGAACGCCTGGCCCTGAGCCACTCGGGCCTGGCTCCTCAGGGAGAACGTCCAGGTCAGAGCCAGTCGGGGCTGCCCTTCCTGTGTTAATTCAGCCCCCACAGACTGGGGAAAATGTCTTCAGAAAGGAAGGAAGAAAGATGGCCCAGCAGTTAGGGCACTAGCTCTGGTTCAATTCCCTGCTCCATCACGGACTTCTTGTGTGACTTAGGGCTTATCGACAGGGCCCCACAGTGGGAGCACAGCGATGTGAATTACAGCACATACCCAAATGCTGTGCTGGAACCGCCCTCTGTGGATGCTGCTGGCACGAGTTCGAAGGACCCTCGTCCCCGCTAATATAGTCCTGTTTGAAGAGGACGACGTTAACACCAACGAGGTACCTTTGAGTTCATGCCCGCAGTGTAACACGGGGCAGTTGCAAACCAGCACTTCGGTGTGCACTGCAATTCATACCCTCGTCGTCTGGACCCGGTGCGGTGTAGACTCAGCCTTTGTCTGTCTGGGTCTGTATAGTGAGGAGTGTAGCACCCCCGCCTTCCAGGGGTGCGGAGGGGACAAATGTACCGCAAAGAGTGAGGTGTTTAGACACTACAATGACTGGGGGCTCGGCACATGCCCTACCCAGGGAGATAAGTAGGTTTAGGGGTGGCCCAGTCTGGATGTGGGAGTCTCCTACAGGGATAGACATGGCTGACCCCTCTCTGGGGCGGGCCAGGGAAGTGGTACTTACTGGAGGAACGGGATGTGCTATTGACAAAGACATTGAGGAACTTCTTGGAGAACTGGAGGTCGGCTTCAGGGGAGGAGTCCTCCGAGGAGCTCTGCCCGTCCTGTGCTGCCAGCCCCTCCCCAAACTCGTCCTCGTCCTCCAGGTCGCAGTTGTCGCAGGCGGTCAGCAGCTCACTGTCATCGCTCAGCACGGAGGTGCAGCGCTTCAGGCTTACCAGCTCTAGCTGCGTGTTCTCATCCACCACCAGAGTGTATTTGATGGAGTCGTAGACCAGGGACTCATCCAGCGGCCGAGGCTCCAGGGCCATGGGGGGCGGAGGAAGCGGCAGGTCCTCCTCGAAGCTCTGCGTATCGTCGTGGAAGGGGGAGCCCTTCAGGCTGCCGAAATACGGCACGTCATCCTCATCCGTGGAGTAGGTCAGGTTAAAGCACCGGTTGGTCTTGGCCGTAGAGACGTCGAGCATGGGCAGGAAGGCATCAGGGTTCTGGTCCAAGCTCTCTAACCGGATGTCATCGATCATGTCATTGTCCTCCAGGATCCCCGAGTCCAGGTCCTTATCGATGGCCCAATCCTCTCGCTCAGCTGCCGGCTCCACCTCTGTGCCTTGTTCTCTGGACGCTGGATCCAAGCCCTCTGTGCTGGCGTGTGGGGTGAAAGGGAAGCTTTTGATGGGCCCCGTACAGCAGCCAAAGTTTGCCAGCACCCCTGAGCTGCCCAGCCTGTCGATGGAGAGGGGGTGCCCCAGGAACACTGGGGTGATAGTGTCATTGGTCGGGTTGCTCATGAATAAATATGGGCCGGAGTCACTTCCCGGAGGCGAGGACTCTGTGGCAGGGCTGGTGCTCGTGGGTTTCTCGTCCTCGGCGCTCTGAAGTGAGCTGCGCAGAGTCTCCATGTCCACCAGCTCGATGCTCTGCTGGGAGCAGGACAGCTTGACTGGCTCTGCTTCGCTCCCCGGGGAGTCCCGCAAGCTGGGCTGTACGTCCAGGGACTCGCTAAGGATCTCAGGCTCCAGGTCGGAGGCCGGGGAGATGGTGTCGCAGAGGGAGTGGGCCTGCTGGAAGCACTCGTCTGGGCACTTGAGGGGATATGAGCCCTCCAAGATCATCTTATTGACGAGGTTGCTGAGCAGCCAGGGTGAGTCTGAGTCCTCGCTCAGGTCAGGCTCCGATTCGGAGTCAGAGTCGTACTCGCTGTTACCCTCGTCGTCCACCTCTGGCAAGAGCTTGGGCCCGATGGGCAGGTAGAAGGAGCGGCGGATGCTCTCCAGGCTGTGGTCTGGGTCAATCTTTAGATCCAGGGGACTGGACCCAGACATGTCTGTCTGGTCAACGGGGACGGAAGAGTCCTCTGGGTTCAAAGTGTCATAATAACCCTCCATCTTCAGGTTGGCCAGGCTCTCTCTCCTCACCATGTTCCTGTCTCTCAAGCGGCTCTCCGGCAGCTCCCCCTCCAGGGTCATCTCCTCCTCCTCCTTGCACTTATCCAGCAGCAGGGAGTCCTTGATGCCCATGAGCCCCTGGCCTTCAAGCTCTGTCTCCAGCTCGGCCTCCGAGGTGGGGGAGCTGGCCTCCTCAATGGAGTTAGTGAGGTGGGAGGACCTGCCGCTGCTGCTGTCACTGCTCAGATCCAGCTCCGTCTCCGAGATGGAGGAAATCATGTTGCTGACCAGGCGGCCCCCACAAGCAAAAGCTGCCTCGATTTCCCCCTCTACATCTGAATCAGAACCCGGGGAGCTGAGGTCGTCACTGTGCCGGCTGTGGGGCAGGAACTGCTTTGAGTTCCTGCTGGTGAGATCTGCCTCAATGCCTGGGTCGGATGATGGAGACGTGGTCTCAGAGGAGCCTGAAGGGAGCCCATGCATGCTGGTGGCCCTACTGCAGTGGGGACCCTCCCCTTCAGAGCTCAGCTGCTCGGTCAGCCCTCTCAGGCAGACATAGGCCCCTAGAGTGCACCCCCCGTCCCCATCGCTCCGATCAGTGAAGACTCCAACTTCAGTGTCTCCATAGCCCTTGGGCAGCTCTTCCTCAGACAGTGGGGTGCTGGACTGGCCACGGAGGGTGATGGGGGAGCCACGACCAAGAGCCAGGCCTGCGTCCCCCCCAGCGCCATCTGCAGGGGTACCCTCCTCACTGGGTTTTTGTCTCTCTGTGCTGCTGGCTGCCTCTGGCTTGAGGTTTGCACAGTAGCTTTCGGTGGCTTTGGGCTGCTGGGAGTTGGCTTCGCAGGTCTGGGGCTCCTTGCTGGCTTCCGAGTGAGTGGCTATGTTAGGAGGAGTGGCAGGCCCTGTTGGAGAGAGAGACTGTTTAGGAGACGGCTGGCTGAGATGAGATGGGGAATGTGGTGAGCATGGTGCAGAGGAGATGATATTCATATTATAATCTTCCCCAGCTCTCTCCGGCGGTTGGTTACCATATGCCAGAGACTCATGTCTGTTGCCTTCCAAGTCATAGAAGGAGGGTTTGAGCAGCATCTGGGCCTGCCCTGTTTCCTCAGTGGTCAGCCCCAGGCCTTTCTGACTTTCCAAGCAGGGGCCATCTTGGACACAAGGGTGAGAAGGAGACAGGTGCCCTGAAAAGAAAAAGCAAAGAGCCTGAGATTAGAGCTTTGAACCAGTTCCCCCACCCAACCCCGGCTAGGGTCTCTCATTCTCCCCCTCCTTCACTGGGAAAGCTGGTGCAGGAGAGTCCCCAAGCCCAGCTGGCTGATCCCTGCTGGGCAGTGCCCCAAGCACGTGGGACGAGAGAGAAGTTGGCTCGGCTCCTTCTGTGGAGCCACATCTTCACCGGTTGGAGGGGAAGGGTCCCCTGGTCCTGCCCCTGGGGATGAGCAAGACAGGCCCTAAGTGCCATTCCAGAGAGGAATAACCTCTCTGATGCACAATGCACAACGTGGCAGTGACTCTTTCCAGCGATGACTGGTGTGGAGGGTGGGTAGTTTTGCCGTGTTCTCCAGGCACCCAGTTCTGTGGGCCTCAGCAGTTAGGCTGGTGTCCGGAAACTCAGCTCAGAGTCTCCTTCCCTCGCCCCGCGTGTGCCAGGGAAGTGGGGCTCAGTGGTTCACCTTCTCCGCTCCCCAGATCTCGGCTGCTGCTCTGTTCTCGAGGCAGCTGGGCTGCCCAGCCTGTACGTTTGGCTCCCTGGCCCCCTCCTGCCCGGTGCTGTAGGACAGGGCAGGCAGCAAGCACTGCCATCAAGTCAGCAATCCCTGGTGGGGAAAGGTGCAGCTGCAGGCAGAAGACAGTGCCAGGTGCAGCAGAGTAATGAATCCTACAGCAAAAACACCACAGTCTGTGGGATCTTGGGAAACGCTGAACTCCAGGGCCTCCTCGTCACTGAGCCCATGGGTCCCTGTGTCCGGTTGCCCCACTCTGAGCCAGGACGGCTGGCTCTCTGTGGACTGCAGTCACACTTGGGTCTCGTTTTCGAGGACTGAGAGCAAAGCGTGGCTCTGCCTTTTGGGTACGAGCCGAGCTCCCAGACATCAGGCAGCCCTGGAAACAGCCTGAGGGGAGCAGTGTGGGGAGGAGGTGCAGAGGAAGCATCAATGTCCTCAACACAGGGCTCGGACACAGCCCTGGGGGAGAAGCCGGGCTTGGAACCCTCCATGAAGCTGCTCACCCCATCTCCCGAACATCCTGCCTCGGTTTCCCACTCCTCCCCCATACCCAGGGCCCAGAGCAAAGCCTGGCTCTTAGGGCAGCCACACAGCTGAGCTCAGATGCACAAGTCCCCGCAGCCCTTCTGCTGGCGCAGGTGGAGGGGCTGCAGCAGGTGGGGGAGGGTGGTATGCTCACCAGTGTGTGAGGAAGAGGAGGAGGAGTGGAGAAGGGTCTCCTGCCAAGTGGCCCGCTGAGCAATGGGGGGAGGAGGGTAGCTGCCGTTGTTGTTCAGGGAATCCTGGTCAGAAAGAGAAGAGCCGGTGAGTTTAGAAGCGAGGGCAGGGGGTGTCCGGGGGTGAGGGATGGGAGGGCCAGAGAAGAGGGAGGAGGGGGAGCACGGAAGTGAGGCCACGTCTACACTAGCAGGGCTTTACAGGAATTGGCCGGCCAGGCTCCAGGGCTCCCAGCTCGGCAAAGCTGGGTGCGCCTGATGAAGTCTGGAGGGTTCCTCTGGCCACATGCAGCCAGATCAGGTCTCTGCGAAAGCTGCCTCTGGGCTTGTCAGTTCCCACTCAGAGGCAGGCTCCCCACAGAGAGTGACCCCCAGCCTGCTCCTTCGACGGGGCAGGGCTGCCGCTGTGTACGCTGGGTGAACGACAGGCTAGACGGCACCCCCTAAACTCTGAAAGCTGAGCCTCGAGTCAGCAACCCTGTCAGCCCCCTGCCCCCCGCTAGCCCCTTCTCCCCCGAGCGTTCCGGGAATCTTCTAACATGGGGCAGCTCCTCACGCCAGGGGACTCCTGTCCCTGTCCGACATGCCTGCGGGAGGCGCGAACTAGCCACACCAGGGACAGGGTCAGCACTGCCAGCTGAATTAGCACCACTGGCAGGAATGGGGCAGTTCACACCACACAGCGACTGTTTTAGAAGCTCTACAAACTCTGCTTTCAGCACTCGGGGTCACAATGGGAAGGTTTTCACCACACGTGTAATAGCTAGAGTCTGACTTGTTAAACTGAGAGCTGGGACTTTGAAGGAGAACCCAGAGGTCCATTGGCTCCCCCCATCAGGCTTTGTATCCCTCAAAGGACATGTGCCCCCGGTGAGGAAACACTGGTGCAAGACATGCTGCCAGCACCACACGATCTTCCCCTTACAATCTGACACATGCACAGACACACATGCACAGAGACACAGACACACACATGCACAGAGACAGACACACACAGGTACACATATACACACAGACAGACGCAGACACACAGACACACAGACACACGCACAGAGACACAGACACACACATATACACAGACAGACGCAGACACACACACACATGCACAGAGACACAGACACACACATATACACACAGACAGACGCACAGCCACACACATGCACAGACGAAAAAAGGCAGAGCAAATGCTGCTGATGGGGCGAGGGCAATGAGACGAGGCTGTTGTAACTCCACTGAGGAAAAGCAGCACAAGCAGGGGGTGGACCCACTCTGACAAGGTAAAGGGAGGCTGTGCAATAGCAGAGACACTCAGATCTTTGTCAGATTCCACTGTGAAGAAAAAAGAAAAGCCATTCTGTTCAATCTGCTCTAGTTCTCGCATGGTGCCCTCCACTGGGTACTGGAACCATGGTCTGTCCAGACAGATGGTGAGTCGGGGCGATGCTGTACCGAGAAGTGAGCAGTGACTCGGAGATGAGGGGAAAGCAAATGTAGTGTTTCTGTCTCAAAAAAAGTGACTAGAACAATGGCACATATACAATGGGAAATGACTGCCCAGGAAGGAGTACCGCAGGAAGGGATCTGGGGGTCAGAGGGGATCACAAGCTAAATCTGAGTCAACAGTGTAACGCTGTTGCAAAGAAAGTGAACATCATTCTGGGCTGTATTAGCAGGAGTGTTGTAAGCAAGACACGAGAAGTAATTCTTCCGCTCTGCTCCGCGCTGATTAGACCTCAAGTGGAGCATTGTGCCCAGTTCTGGGGGCCACATTTCAGGAAAGATGGGGACAAATTGGAGAAAGTCCAGAGAACAGCAACAAAAATGAGGAAAGGGCTAGAAAACATGACCTGTGAGGGCAGATTGAAAAAACTGGGTTTGTTTAGTCTGGAGAAGAGAAGTCGGAGAGGGGACATGAGAACAGTTTTCAAGCACGTAAAAGGTTGTTACAAGGAAGAGGAAGAAAAATGGTTCTCGTTTAACCTCTGAGGGCAGGACAAGAAGCTCTGGGCTTCAATTGCAGCAAGGGAGGTTTAGGTTGGACATGAGGAAAAACGTCCCAACTGTCAGGGTGGTTAAGCCCTGGGATAAATTGCCCAGGGAGGTTGTGGGATCTCCATCATTGGAGATGTTTAAGAGCAGGCTGGACAAACACCTGTCAGGGATGGTCTAGATCAGGGGTCTCAAACTCAAATGACCACAAGGGCCACATGAGGACTAGTACATGGGCCCGAGGGCCGCATCACTGACCACCCCACCCCTGCTGCCCCGGCCCTGCCCCCACTCCACCCCTTCCATGAGGCCCCGCCCTGCCCTGCCTCTTCCCACCCCTTCCCTGCCCCCATTCCAACCCCTTCCCTGAAATCACCATCCCAACTCTGCCCCCTCCCTGTCCCCAGGGGGTGCAGGAAGGGTGCAGGGTGCAGCAGGGGGCTCAGGGCAGGGGCTTGGGGTGCAGGAGGGGTGCGGTGTGGGCTCAGGGCAGGGGGGGTTCGGGGGGCAGGTCCGGCTCTGCACGCACCGAGGGGCTGTTCTCAGCCAATGGGAGCTTTGGGGGAGGTACCTGGAGGCACAGCCAGGGCAAAACACAGACCCCTGTGCCCCCTCCCACCTCCTCCAGGTCCCAGCCGCTTCCCGGAGCAGTGCGGGGGCAGGGCAGACAGGCAGGGAGCCTGCCCTGCCCCCGGTGCGCGCCGGGCCGGAGCTGCTGTAGGTAAATGCTGGGGGGCTGGGGGGGCCACGGGGAGCTGGCGGGCCACAGAAAATAACCTTGCGGGCCGTGTGTTTGAGACCCCTGGTCTAGCTAATACTTCGTCCAGCCTCAATGCAGGGGTCTGGGCTAGACGGCCTCTCGAGGGCCCTTCCAGTCCTACGATTCTATGATCCTGGCCACGACTGTCCCTACCTCGCTCCCCAGGAGAGCGGTACAAGCTGTGTGGGGTACTAAGCAAAGGGAGTCAAGGGGCAGTTTGGGCCCTTACAAGAAAAGGTCACTGAGGGTGTAGGTAGCAGTGCTGGGAGTTGCCAGAATCTGCTTCGCCAGACAATCCATGTGAGTCTATTAGTATTCACCTGCAGGCCACAGCTGTGTCAGCATCTGCCAGGTAAATCACACACGGCGGGCCCTAGACGCCATTAGGGACATTGGATACAGCATCTCCTGGGAGGCTTGGCTGGGGCACAGTCACCAAAAATTTGCTGAAAGGTTGTAAACAAATTGTCCTGGAAGCAGCAGACAGGGATCTGGGGGAGCTTCCGGCTCAGCCCTGGCCCCATTGATTATCCAGCCCAGGAGGGTTTAATGACATTTGCAGATTAGGCTCTGAGAGGAGCTGTGAGTGCAAGAGGGGATAAAGCCCTAATCCTGGGGCTGAGAGGGATTAGAGATGTGGGCAGGAAACAACAAGAGATTGGGCAAATCCAGCTAATCCAGCTGGGGACAGATCGCTGGAGCCCAAGTCTGTGATGGGGGAAAATAACATGGAGAGCACGTGGCTGAGAGGGACCCAGGGGCAGTGAACCAGACAGGAGTTTGGGAGGGAATATGGCTGCAGATAAAGCCAATGTGATTCTATGCTGCATGTCCCGAGGAATCATGTCCCGGAGAAGGGGGAGACACCCCAGAATCCTCAGCAGAGACACCCCAGGATCCTATATTCCCAGAAGCCGCCTTATTCAGGGGAGCAGAGAAAGGAGAGTCCCTCTCTCCCCAGCCCTGGGAACACCGGGTTTAACTCTGGGCGCGTCCTCTCCAGAATGCTAGAGACGAGAAACAGAAATGGGCACTGAAGAGAAGCAAACCGCTCCGTCTGCCTGGCTGCGTGATGTCCAAGGAGGGGACACGACCCCAGTCTGCAAATACACACAAGAGGTGGGAGACCTCCAGGATTACTTGAGCAGGAAATTAGTAAATAAATGATCAGGGTGATACCTGGAGTGCAGCTCAGAATACCGGGATAGAATTAGGGAAAGAATACTTTATATGGAATCTCAACAACTCTGTCAGCAGCTGACAGGGGATCTGGTCAGAAATCTCCCCAAAGGGAAGGGCTGGGGCCCGTTGCTCCCTGACAGGGGGTGGATCCAGATGTGGCAGGGCTTCAATCGATGGTGGAAAGAAATGTTTGATACTCTCAAGCCCCATTCGGAAGGGGTTGGCCCACTGCTGGCGCCTCCTCATGGCCAGGTGTGGCGTGGCAGCTCTCTCCCCTTCGCCCTGTGGCCACCGGCTGCTCCACTTCTGTAGTGGCCTGCCTCATCCTGTGGCTTGGCCCTCCGGCCGGCTCCCTTCCAAGCCTCTCCCCCTCTGGGGCCCTCTGGGAACAAAAGCCTGGGGAATTAACACCAACAAACTGAGTTAGTGCGACAGAAGGGGACGCCTCCCTCGCAGGGCGTATCACGACTGGGCCCTCCCGTCCCTCAGGGCGGGGCCTTCAGGCAGTGCTTGTTGGGGAAGCTCCTGCCTTCCCTCGGTCCTTTCCTCAGGGCTGAGGGGCTGGTCTCCTCTCTGGGCTGCCCATAAGTGAGCTGTTCTACTCCCCTTTTACCTCCTCCTCCAGCCTTGTGGGTGTGGTGTGGCGGGGCTGGCTGAGCTCAGGGCAGCTCCAAAACCCTTGTTGTCCAAGGTGGGGTTTGTGTGCCCCATCACACCCCCTCCCCCTCATGATGGCACCCAGGGAACCAGGCACAGCGGATGGTTCACCCTGCCTCTCTGGAAAACCAGATTAGCCTTTTGGTGGGCTTTCCCCGCTCCATGCTGAACTGGGAAGGTATACGGCTGGAGGGACAGGTATCAGCGCACAGCCCGGGGGCGTGGGGTGTCCTTCATGGCATTTCATCATCTCAAGGGGGCATGGTTGGTGAATGGATTTCACAAATGGTACTATCGGCGCAAGTCCATAGCCCGTTTCACAGCGAGACCGTCCTTCTCTACTATGGATTGCGCCATTCCCCAGGGCCCAGTCTGCAGCTCCAATAGAGCACTGGGTGTTCCTCTCTGCTTCCTGGGACAATTCTGCACCTGTGCCGGTTTGTAAAACAAGCTCTTTGGAGAAGTCAGGACTGGCCAGGTCAGACTCTTTACACAGGTGTTTTTTCAACTGCTGAAAGGCCTTTTCACAGGCCTTGGACCAGCGCACCTTCCTGGGCTACTGTCCTTAACTGGGTCCATGAGGGAAGCTGCTAGCATCGAAAACCTTGGCACAAATCAGCCGCAGTAGCCTACAGGCCCCCAAAATCTTTGGACTTTCATCTTTGTGGCTGAGCATGGGCACATTGTGAGGGTCTGGACTTTGCCAACGAGGGGTTGGACTTGGCCCTTCCCCAGAATATATCCCAGGTAGGTGGTCTCTTTTTCCCCACATTTGCACTTTGCCAGTAGCCCAGCCCCACATAAGGACCAAAGTACAGCAGCAACTTGTACTGGATTTTCTTCCCACTCTTGGCTGTAGATGACCATGTCGTCTAATTAGGCTGTTGCTTGTAAGCCATGGGGTTAAAGAACTTGATCCATGAGCCGTTGGAACATTGCAAGGAGGCCAAAGGGAATAGTCTGAAATTGAGAGGCCAAATGGCGTGGCAAAGGTTTGTCTCCCATAGCGGGAGAATCCAGTAGATGATTGGGGGATTTCTCAAACAGCAAATAACAGGAACGGGATCAGCTGATCCCAATGATGGAGATCCTCAGCAACAAACCTTCTTTTCAGGGTCATATAGCCAGACCATCCATTTGTGAACGATATTCATAGAGTCTTTGTTTTTAGAAGATCACATACCTGTTTCAGCAGCCGAGGTGCCTTGATCAGTGAGGATCTCTTCAGGTACCCCAGCTCTGGCAAACCTACAGCAATAGTCTTTGCATTGGTGTGTGAAGTGAATTGCCTCAAGCTAGTGGGCAGCCTAATCATCTATCACTAAGATCTGTTTGTACCCAGCAGCACTATTTTCCAAGGATCCAACAAGATCCATCCCGATCCCTTCAAATGGAACGTTGACTATGAGGAGTGTGACCAAAGCGGCTTCTATCCCCCTTTAGGTGCTATGAATTGGCATTTGGGGCAGAGTCTTGGTGAATTCTGGGCCAAAAGAAGTGATCCAAAATCCTGGCCAGGGTCTTCTCAGGACCGAGGTGACCCACAGAGGGGATAGCATGAGCCCGTTGCATGGCTTCATGCCCGAGGCCATGGAATTGAGGAGTTGCCACCAAACTTCCTCAATCAGTTGGTCTTTCTCCAACTGGTGCAGGAGCTCAAACCATGGTACTGCTCTGCTCATTGTGAGTCTATGATTTCCCCGTTAATCATAGTCTGGCACAAAGTTTCATCCTCCCTCTGGTCCTTTATGAAGTCTGTCTCTCTGGTTAGGATGTCTCTTCTGTAGGGGGGCCACTATGGCTTCATTGTTAAAGGGGCCTTCTGGAGAAGCTTCCCTCTGGCTGGATCCTACCTCTCCAGGATCCTCACCTACACCTGCCAATGTCACAGATTTTGGGCTCCCATCTCCCCAGGTCTCCTCAGCTGCTCCCTCCAGGGTCTCTGGGGTGGTTTAAATTCCCTCAATACCTCTGAGAAATACTCCCAAGATAACGGGGTAGTATACTGTTGAGGCCAGCCCCATTACAAGGCACTTTGTGTTTTCCCCTACAGCCAATGGCACACTTCTCCATGGATACACTGGAGGAAGACAGTCTCCATGGGGGCTTCAGGGTTTGGGACCAAATCCTCCCAGACTAGGCCTGGCCACACCCAGAATCCACTAGGCCTGTGACCTCAGTTCCATTTATCTGCATAGGAACCGTTACTTCAGCTGAAGTTCGTTTATGGTCCCTGTTCATAGCCACACTCCTTATAGGGGCACTCATGGTAGCAGTGACCTGGGGGCCCACATGAAAAGCAAGTCCCTGCTGCTGGCCGAGTGGCCGCTGGCCCTGGGCCTGCTATTTGAGATAGCCCTTCCCTATGTGCCTTGTCTACTCCTCCTCCATAGCAGTTCCAAGAGCCTTTGTCCAGACTGGGGTCTGAGATGCTGGGGTTTGCTGCCAGGGCCCAGTCCAGGGCTTGACAGCCTCCTGGGCATCTTAGAGGTTGGTGCTTGCAAGACCACCCTGTCTGATTGCTGGCTCCCGGGTTGGGCTCTCCCTTCAGCTGAGGTGCCCTGGGCCTCAGGCAGTTGCTCATATGAAGCAGTTAGAGCCATCTCTGCAGCTAAATAATTTTCCATCAGCCAGGCCGCATTGGCTAGGGACTCACCCCTGCCCTCAGCCAGAAGTATGGGGGTGAGCTGCTCCACACTGAGCTCGACCACCTCCACTCCAGTTTGAGTCTCCGGCAACTGGCACTTAAAACCCAGGCCTCTTAACTTCTGGGTGACCACGTGGGGCCTGGCCCTGGGGGCATTTCTCCCCAGGGAACCTCTGCCAGAAAGTCTCCTCTGTGAAGCCGAGGTAGTCAACTAGGGCCGCTTTCACCTGTACTGGTCCCGTCACCTGCACCGTACCTGCACTGGTCCCGTCAGGTACAGTGCCAACAGGGTGGCCCGGTGGGCATGAGGCTTCCGTGGCCACTCGTTCACAGGTTATCAGGAAGGCCTCCGGGTCATCCTCAGGACCGATCTTTGTGAGTTTCACTGGCACGGGCTGGACCACTGAGCCAGGGCCTACAGCCCCAGGAGGGGAAGCCCTGGGGAGGCACTTTGGCTGCATCAGAGCTACCAGCTGCTCGACCAGCCATTGCCGCTGTTGTGCCCCTAGGTCCCAGAGCAGCCGTTGCTGCCAGGCAGCCATTTGCGCAGGAGTCGTTGCTGCTGTGGGTTCTCTGTCACTCATTTGAGAAGATGCTCTAGGTCCATGTTGTCGGACCTACCAACCCGCGTCTCTAGGTCACGGGTGTTTGACCCCTAGGTCAGCCAGTCCTCCCCACTCTCCCGCAGTGGGGTTTGGATGCACCTATAGGAAGCTGCATGCAGGCCTGGGCATAGCAGGAACGTACATTGGGCCACGTGATGGCATCATAATCTCCGATCCCATGAAACACGCTGTTTCTAGTCCTCCTGGCTGCAGTGGAAAGCCTGACAACATAGAATCATAGAATCATAGAATATCAGGGTTGGAAGGGACCCCAGAAGGTCATCTAGTCCAACCCCCTGCTCAAAGCAGGACCAAGTCCCAGTTAAATCATCCCAGCCAGGGCTTTGTCAAGCCTGACCTTAAAAACCTCTAAGGAAGGAGATTCTACCACCTCCCTAGGTAACGCATTCCAGTGTTTCACCACCCTCTTAGTGAAAAAGTTTTTCCTAATATCCAATCTAAACCTCCCCCATTGCAACTTGAGACCATTACTCCTCGTTCTGTCATCTGCTACCATTGAGAACAGTCTAGAGCCATCCTCTTTGAAACCCCCTTTCAGGTAGTTGAAAGCAGCTATCAAATCCCCCCTCATTCTTCTCTTCTGCAGACTAAACAATCCCAGCTCCCTCAGCCTCTCCTCATAAGTCATGTGCTCTAGACCCCTAATCATTTTTGTTGCCCTTCGTTGTACTCTTTCCAATTTATCCACATCCTTCCTGTAGTGTGGGGCCCAAAACTGGACACAGTACTCCAGATGAGGCCTCACCAGTGTCGAATAGAGGGGAACGATCACGTCCCTTGATCTGCTCGCTATGCCCCTACTTATACATCCCAAAATGCCATTGGCCTTCTTGGCAACAAGGGCACACTGCTGACTCATATCCAGCTTCTCGTCCACTGTCACCCCTAGGTCCTTTTCCGCAGAACTGCTGCCGAGCCATTCGGTCCCTAGTCTGTAGCGGTGCATTGGATTCTTCCATCCTAAGTGCAGGACCCTGCACTTATCCTTATTGAACCTCATTAGATTTCTTTTGGCCCAATCCTCCAATTTGTCTAGGTCCTTCTGTATCCTATCCCTCCCCTCCAGCGTATCTACCACTCCTCCCAGTTTAGTATCATCCGCAAATTTGCTGAGAGTGCAATCCACACCATCCTCCAGATCATTTATGAAGATATTGAACAAAACGGGCCCCAGGACCGACCCCTGGGGCACTCCACTTGACACCGGCTGCCAACTAGACATGGAGCCATTGATCACTACCCGTTGAGCCCGACAATCTAGCCAGCTTTCTACCCACCTTATAGTGCATTCATCCAGCCCATACTTCCTTAACTTGCTGACAAGAATGCTGTGGGAGACCGTGTCAAAAGCTTTGCTAAAGTCAAGAAACAATACATCCACTGCTTTCCCTTCATCCACAGAACCAGTAATCTCATCATAAAAGGCGATTAGATTAGTCAGGCATGACCTTCCCTTGGTGAATCCATGCTGACTGTTCCTGATCACTTTCCTCTCCTCTAAGTGCTTCAGGATTGATTCTTTGAGGACCTGCTCCATGATTTTTCCAGGGACTGAGGTGAGGCTGACCGGCCTGTAGTTCCCAGGATCCTCCTTCTTCCCTTTTTTAAAGATGGGCACTACATTAGCCTTTTTCCAGTCATCCGGGACTTCCCCCGTTCGCCACGAGTTTTCAAAGATAATGGCCAAGGGCTCTGCAATCACAGCCGCCAATTCCTTCAGCACTCTCGGATGCAATTCGTCCGGCCCCATGGACTTGTGCACGTCCAGCTTTTCTAAATAGTCCCTAACCACCTCTATCTCTACAGAGGGCTGGCCATCTCTTCCCCGTTTTGTGTTGCCCTGCACAGCAGTCTGGGAGCTGACCTTGTTAGTGAAAACAGAGGCAAAAAAAGCATTGAGTACATTAGCTTTTTCCACATCCTCTGTCACTAGCTTGCCTCCCTCATTCAGTAAGGGGCCCACACTTTCCTTGGCTTTCTTCTTGTTGCCAACATACCTGAAGAAACCCTTCTTGTTACTCTTGACATCTCTTGCTAGCTGCAGCTCCAGGTGCGATTTGGCCCTCCTGATATCTTTCCTACATGCCCGAGCAATATTTTTATACTCTTCCCTGGTCATATGTCCAACCTTCCACTTCTTGTAAGCTTCTTTTTTATGTTTAAGATCCGCTAGGATTTCACCATTAAGCCAAGCTGGTCGCCTGCCATATTTACTATTCTTTCGACTCATCGGGATGGTTTGTCCCTGTAACCTCAACAGGGATTCCTTGAAATACAGCCAGCTCTCCTGGACTCCCTTCCCTTTCATGTTAGTCCCCCAGGGGATCCTGGCCATCTGTTCCCTGAGGGAGTCAAAGTCTGCTTTCCTGAAGTCCAGGGTCCGTATCCTGCTGCTTACCTTTCTTCCCCTACATCACCCAGTGTCTGGTGTAGCAGCGTCTGCCTGCGTCTAGGAGAGCCAGGGAGGAGGCTGCCAGGCCCCGGCCTGGCCCTGGCTGCTCCGGGGGTGGAGCTGGCTGGCTGGGAAGCCTGGACAGCCAGCCATGCCCTCGGTGACGGGCTCCCCTGGGTGTGGCTCAGATGCCCATGGGTCGAAGTGAGGAATAAAAGGTGCTGATGTCTTCTGAGGGTCACCCACCCACAGCACCAAAACAAGACATGCCTCACAGCTGCTTGGCAGGGCGCCTCTCCTTCCTTGCCTGCTTTGATCAGCAGTGAGATCGGCACTGCAAGTACTGAGACGGCCTGCCCTGGCCTCTGAGCCAAGCTCATGCCGATCACAGGCATTTCCCTCTGCTCAGTGCGGCCCGCTCAGGCGCTGCACAGGTGCAGATGTCCCCCATCACCTCTGCGCCACTCACATTTCACAGCTTCTCTGCAGCCACAGAGGCCAGAGACCCAATTCTGTTCTTGTGATGAATGCTCAGATTCTGGAAAGCCTCCGGACCTGGGCTGCCCTCATGCCATGCGCAGGGAGATGGGCCCAGCTTGGGTCCTGAGCTAGGGAACTATCTCCCTGCAGCATGGGATGGGATGGGAGTAGGGTTGCCAACCCTCCAGGATTGTCCTGTAGTCTCCAGAAATTAACAATTAAACTTTAATTAAAGATTCTATCAGGGAATGAAACCTCCAGGAATTCATCCAACCAAAACTGGCACCCCTGGACAGGGGGAAGGGGAGGGGAGAGGAACCTTACAAACTAAAGCTAGTAGGGGTGGAGCACTCATCACTGCACCCTAGGGACAGCCCTGCCCTAGCCCCTGGGAGAGGGATGGGCCAGGACCTAGTGGGCTTCATCCATCTGTAACTTCAGATACGCAAGGGCTCCTCAGCACTTCACACAACTGACAACGCCACTTAGCACCACACACACAAACGGCCTACGATCACAGTGCTGCGTGTGGGCCCCACATGCCCTGCCCAGTGCAGGAGCAGAGACCCCAACACCTTCAGTGCCTGAGACCTAGATATGGGAAAATCAGCCAGCCAAGCTCAGCGCCACATACAGAGACCTCCCTCAACCCCCTCAGCACCACACACAGAGAACCCCCCAAACACCCTCAATGCCATATGCAGAGACCCTCCCAAACCCCCTCGGCACCACACACAGAGAGCCCCCAAACACCCTCAGTGCCATATGCAGTGACCCCCCAAAACCCCCTCGGCACCACACACAGAGAGCCCCCAAACACACTCAGTGCCATATGCAGAGACCCCCCAAAACCTCCTCAGCACCACACACAGAGACCCCCCAAACCCTTTCAATGCTGCATGCAGCGACCCCCCCAACCCCCTTCAACACTGCATGCAGAGACCCCCCACGACTTCTCAATGCCTCATGTAGAGACCCCCCCCCCAAGCCCCTTCAGCACCGCATGCAGTGACCCTACCCAGCCCCCTTCTCAGTGGAGCTGCAGGCCCCTCACCTGGGACCCCGGCACGCTCAGGCTCAGGGTGCTGGGCCGGGGCTTCTGCGTCTCCTCGGTGCCAGGCGAGGGGATGGGGGAGGCCGAAGGTGAGGGTGTCACATCCAGCCCGGTCCCGTCCAGCTCCTCCTCATCCTCATTGTCATCGATCATCTCAAACTCCTGGAAATCCTCCGAGAAGGTGCAGATGGGGTGGGGCTGCTCACAACGCTCCAGCACCAGGCCATCCTGGGGGGGCACACGGGTGTTAGGGGGCAGCGCTCCAACACCAGGCTGTCCTGGAGGGGTGTAACAATGCTGGTTCTGGCGGGACCCAACTGAGAGTGCCAGTTCAGGATAAATTGCTCAAAGAAGGGCAGTTACAGCCCAAGGCTGGGGGTTTTCCACCTCTGAGGCAAACCCAACCAGCCAAACAGAGCAGACTCTGGTCTCACCCACTGGCTAACCACAAGTCACACAAGCAATTCCCTTAGACACTCCAGTTTCCCAGTATCACCACCAGTGCCACTTGTTATAGGGACAAATGGTTATGAAAACCAATACCCCAGTAAAAGAAAAAAGGTTCTCTCGATCCCAAAGGATCAAGCCCTAGAGCCAGGTCAATATACAAATCAGATCTTACCCACAAATCACGCTGTTGCCAATCCTTTAGAATCTAAAATCTTTATTCATAAGAGGAAAAAGATATAGATGAGAGCTACAATTGGTGAAACGGAATCAATTACATACAGTAATGGCAAAAAGAAAAGGAGTACTTGTGGCACCTTAGAGACTAACACATTTATTAGAGCATAAGCTTTCGTGAGCTACAGCTCACTTCATCGGATGCATTTGGTGGAAAATACAGTGAGGAGATTTATACACACACACAGAGAACATGAAACAATGGGTTTATCATACACACTGTAAGGAGAGTGATCACTTAAGATGAGCCATCACCAGCAGCGCGGGGGGGGGGGAGGAGGAAAACCTTTCATGGTGACAAGCAAGGTGGGCCATTTCCAGCAGTTAACAAGAACATCTGAGGAACAGTGGGGGGTAGGGTGGGGGGGAGAAATAACATGGGGAAATAGTTTTACTTTGTGTAATGACTCATCCACTCCAAGTCTCTATTCAAGCCTAAGTTAATTGTATCCAGTTTGCAAATTAATTCCAATTCAGCAGTCTCTCGTTGGAGTCTGTTTTTGAAGCTTTTTTGTTGAAGGATAGCCACTCTTAGGTCTGTGATCGAGTGACCAGAGAGATTGAAGTGTTCTCCAACTGGTTTTTGAATGTTATAATTCTTGACGTCTGATTTGTGTCCATTCATTCTTTTACGTAGAGACTGTCCAGTTTGGCCAATGTACATGGCAGAGGGGAATTGCTGGCACATGATGGCATATATCACATTGGTAGATGCGCAGGTGAACGAGCCTCTGATAGTGTGGCTGATGCGATTAGGCCCTATGATGGGGTCCCTGAATAGATATGTGGACAGAGTTGGCAACGGGCTTTGTTGCAAGGATAGGTTCCTGGGTTAGTGGTTCTGTTGTGTGGTGTGTGGTTGCTGGTGAGTATTTGCTTCAGGTTGGGGGGCTGTCTGTAAGCAAGGACTGGCCTGTCTCCCAAGATCGGTGAGAGTGATGGGTCGTCCTTCAGGATAGGTTGTAGATCCTTGATGATGCGTTGGAGAGGTTTTAGTTGGGGGCTGAAGGTGATGGCTAGTGGCGTTCTGTTATTTTCTTTGTTGGGCCTGTCCTGTAGTAGGTGACTTCTGGGTACTCTTCTGGCTCTGTCAATCTGTTTCTTCACTTCAGCAGGTGGGTATTGTAGTTGTAGGAATGCATGATAGAGATCTTGTAGGTGTTTGTCTCTGTCTGAGGGGTTGGAGGAAATGCGGTTATATCGTAGAGCTTGGCTGTAGACAATGGATCGAGTGGTATGATCTGGATAAAAGCTAGAGGCATGTAGGTAGGAATAGCGGTCAGTAGGTTTCCGATATAGGGTGGTGTTTATGTGACCATCGCGTATGAGCACCGTAGTGTCCAGGAAGTGGATCTCTTGTGTGGACTGGTCCAGGCTGAGGTTGATGGTGGGATGGAAATTGTTGAAATCATGGTGGAATTCCTCAAGAGCTTCTTTTCCATGGGTCCAGATGATGATGATGTCATCAATGTAGCACAAGTAGAGTAGGGGCATTAGGGGACGAGAGCTGAGGAAGCGTTGTTCTAAGTCAGCCATAAAAATGTTGGCATACTGTGGGGCCATGCGGGTACCCATCGCAGTGCCGCTGATTTGAAGGTATACATTGTCCCCAAATGTGAAATAGTTATGGGTGAGGACAAAGTCACAAAGTTCAGTCACCAGGTTTGCTGTGACATTATCGGGGATACTGTTCCTGACGGCTTGTAGTCCATCTTTGTGTGGAGTGTTGGTGTAGAGGCTTCTACATCCATAGTGGCTAGGATGGTGTTTTTAGGAAGATCACCGATGGATTGTAGTTTCCTCAGGAAGTCAGTGGTGTCTCGAAGATAGCTGGGAGTGCTGGTAACGAAGGGCCTGAGGAGGGAGTCTACATAGCCAGACAATCCTGCTGTCAGGGTGCCAATGCCTGAGATGATGGGGCGTCCAGGATTTCCAGGTTTATGGATCTTGGGTAGCAGACAGAATACCCCAGCTGGGGGTTCTAGGGATGTGTCTGTGCGCATTTGTTCTTGTGCTTTTTCAGGGAGTTTCTTGAGCAAATGGTGTTGTTTCTTTTGGTAACCCTCAGTGGGATCAGAGGGTAATGGCTTGTAGAAAGTGGTGTTGGAGAGCTGCCTAGTAGCCTCTTGTTCATACTCCGACCTATTCATGATGACGACAGCACCTCCTTTGTCAGCCTTTTTTATTATGATGTCAGAGTTGTTTCTGAGGCTGTGGATGGCACTGTGTTCTGCACGGCTGAGGTTATGGGGCAAGTGAATCTGCTTTTCCACAATTTCAGCCCGTGCACATTGGCGGAAGCACTCGATGTAGAAGTCCAGTCTGCTGTTTCGACCTTCAGGAGGAGTCCACCCAGAATCCTTTTTGTAGTGTTGGCAGGAAGGTCTCTGTGGGTTAGCATGTTGGTCAGAGGTGTGTTGGAAATATTCCTTGAGTCGGAGACGTTGAAAATAGGATTCTAGGTCACCACAGAACTGTATTATGTTCGTGGGGGTGGAGGGGCAATAGGAGAGGCCCCGAGATAGGACAGATTCTTCTGCTGAGCTAAGAGTACAGTTCGATAGATTAACAATATTGCTGGGTGGGCTACGGGAACCATTGTTGTGGCCCCTTGTGGCATGTAGTAGTTTAGATAGTTTAGTGCTGAATTGGAATTAATTTGCAAAGTGGATACAATTAACTTAGGCTTGAATAGAGACTGGGAATGGATGAGTCATTACACAAAGTAAAACTATTTCCCCATGTTATTTCTCCCCCCCCACTCCACCTCCCACTGTTCCTCAGATGTTCTTGTTAACTGCTGGAAATGGCCCACCTTGCTTGTCACCATGAAAGGTTTTCCTCCTTTCCCCCCCCTGCTGCTGGTGATGGCTCATCTTAAGTGATCACTCTCCTTACAGTGTGTATGATAAACCCATTGTTTCATGTTCTCTGTGTGTGTATATAAATCTTCTCACTGTATTTTCCACCAAATGCATCCGATGAAGTGAGCTGTAGCTCACGAAAGCTTATGCTCAAATAAATGTGTTAGTCTCTAAGGTGCCACAAGTACTCCTTTTCTTTTTGCGAATACAGACTAACACGGCTGCTACTCTGAAACCTGTTAGTAATGGCAAAGTTCTTGGTTCAGGCTTGTAGCAGTGATAGAATAAACTGCAGGTTCAAATCAAGTCTCTGGAGTCCATCCACTGCTGGGATGGGTCTTTCAGTCCTTGGTCCAAAGCTTCAGTGTAGCAAACTTCCTCCAGAGGTATGAAGCAGGATTGAAGACAAGATGGAGGAGCTGCAGCAGCTTTTTAAAGTCTCTTGCCATGTGGTCTCTGCTTTGTGTGTCCCAAAGACAAGCTGCCCATCCCATGGCCTGGAAAAACCTCAGAGTTCTGTCCATAGGCAGGTCCCTGCACACCTGGCTGCATCGCAACGCGTCTGCCTTCTCTCAGTGGGTCAATTGTATAGCTGATGGTCCTTAATGGGCCATCCAGCAGGCTAGGCATAAGTTTGAAATACAGACAGTATAGAGCCAGTATTCATAACTTCAACTACAAAATGATACACACACACAGACAGCATAATTATAACCAGCCAATCATAACCTTCCCATAGACACCTCACATGACAACCTTCGTACAATATTTGGTGTGCTGCAGGACCTTGGTCGCAACAATGATCTATATGGTCCCAGATCGTCAAGAACATCACAGGGGTTAGGGGGTAGCGCTCCAGCACCACGCCACCATGGGGGGCACACAGGGGTTAGGGGCAAGCACTCCAGTACCCAGCTGTCCTGGGGGGGGCACAGGGGTTAGGGGGCAGCGCTCCAGAACCAGGCCGTCCGGGGGGGGCACATAGGCGTTAGGGGGCAGTGCTCCAGCACTGGACTATCCTGGGAGGGGCCACAGGGGTTAGGGGGCAGCGCTCCAGCACCTGGCTGTCCTTGGGGGGCACAGTTTAGATCTGAAATGGTGCTTCTGCCCAAACCCTAGAATGTGAGTGAATGGAGGAGACAGTGACCTACTGAACTGGGAGGTGCAGCCCCACATCTGTCTGGCCCTGTGTGACATTATGAGTGTAATGTAATATCTCATTGAGCGGTGACAGGGCCAGAAAGAGTTAATTAACTCCCAGACTGACCTGACCCATGGCCGAACTTCAGAGACTGGTTAGGAAGAGATGGAAATGAACAGAGCTGTGAAATGCAGCCGGCATTGTTAGAGAGAGAAGGGGAACTGTGTGCTATGGGCTTGTGATGTCAGCAAACAAGGCTTGTCTATTGCTATAGCTTTGATTCAAAGATCAAAAAAGGAATATTAACATTTAGGAAAAACGAGGAGTCCTTGTGGCACCTTAGAGACTAACAAATTTATCTGAGCATAAGCTTTCGTGGGCTACAGCTCACTTCATCGGATGGAGTCGCTGAGTAAGCCCAGCCCTGTGGCCTGCACACCGGAGCGCTGAGTCACCACTGTGTGTGTGTGTGTGTCCCCACACCTGTCCCCCAGCTGGCTCGGCCAGAGGAGCAGAGCAGGGGACTCAGAGTCCTGGCATGTCTGTGCTAGAGGAATTCGGGGCTGGCTTTCAGCACCTGCCAGCTGCACCCCTGGCACCAGCAGCGAGCGGGATACCAGCATGGCAGGGCTGATGCTTTACCACCATGTGCTCTGGCCCTGCTCTTCTGTGACAGTGTGGTAGGGGCGCCTGAATCCTCTGTGCATGAGCAGCTTAGTGCCGGGGCCCCAGGACTCGTGCTGGCAGGGGCTGGAAAATGCTCACAGATTAGAGAACCAGAAGGGACCATTGTGAGAACATAAGAACGGCCCTACTGGGTCAGACCAAAGGCCCATCTAGCCCAGTATCCTGTCTTCCGACAGTGGCCAAAGCCAGGTGCCCCAGAGGGAATGAACAGAACAGGGCAATCATTGAGCGATCCATCCCGTCACCCAGTCCCAGTGTCTGGCAGTCAGAGGTTTAGGGACATCCAGAGCATGGGGCTGCATCCCTGACCCTCCTGGCTAGGAGCCACCGATGGACCCGTCCTCCAGAAACGTATTGAGTTCCACAGGTTGACTGTGCGCTGTGTGAAGAAATGCTTCCATTGTTTGTTTTAAACCTGCTGCTATTCATGTCATTGGGTGACCCCGAGTTTTTGTGTTATGAGGAGTAAATAACACGTCCCTCTTCACTTTCCGCACCCCAGTCACGATTTTACAAACCACTGTAGTCGTCTCTTTTCCAAACTGATTGCTCCCAGTCTTATTACTCTCTCCTCACACGGCAGCCGTTCCAGACCCCTCTTCATTTTTGTTACCCTTTTCTGAACCTTTTCCAGTTCCAATGTATCTTTTTTGAAATGGGGTGACCACATCCGCATGCAGTATTCAAGATGTGGACGTCCCATGGATTTATACAGAGGCAATATGATATATTGATATGATATATTCTATCCTATTATCTATCCCTTTCCTAATGATGCCCAACATTCTGTTCGCTTTTTTGACTGGCTCTGCACATTGAGTGGATGTTTTCAGAGACTATCCACAGTGTCTCCAAGATCTTTCTTGAGTGGTAACAGCTAATTTAGACCCTATCCTTTTGTATGTATAGTTGGGATTATATTATCTAATGTGCATTACTTTGTATTTATCAACACTGAATTTCATTGGCCATTTTGTTGCCCAGTCACCTAGTTTAGTGAGATCCCTTTGTAACTCTTCACAGCCTGCATTGGACTTAACTATTTTGAGTAATTTTGTATCCTCTGCAGACTTTGCCACCTCACTATCCAGCCCCTTTTCCATAACATTTATGAATATGTTGAATAGGACTGGTCCCAATACAGATCCCTGGGGGACCCCACTATTTACCCTCTCCAATCTGAAAACTGACAATTTATTCCTACCCTTTGTTTCCTATCTTTTAATCAGTTACCAATCCATGAGGGGACCTTCTCTCTTATCCCATGACAGCTCACTTTGCTTAACAGCCTTTGCTGATGGACCTTGTCAAAGGCTTTCTGAAAGTCCAAGTACTCTCTATCCACTGGATCCCCCTTGTCCACATGCTTGTTGACTCCCTCAGAGAATTCTGGTAGATTGGTGAGGCATGATTTCCCTTTACAAAAGCTGTGTTGACTCTTCCACAACTAATTGTGTTCATCTGTGCGTCTGACAATTCTGTTCTTTATTTTAGTTTCAACCAATTTGCCTGCTATTGGAGTTAGGCTAACTGGCCTGTAATTGTCAGGATCGCCTCTGAAACCTTTTTTAAAAAATTGGTGTACATCTGGTACAGAAGCTGATTTAAATGATAGTTTACAAACCACAGTTGTTAGTTCGGCAATTTCACATTTGAATTCTGTCAGAACTCTTGGGTCAATCCCATCTGGTCCTTGTGACTTATTACTGTTTAGTGTGTTTAGTTTAGTACTGTTTAGCTTGTTCCAAAACCTCCTATAAGGACACCTCAGTCTGGGACAGTTCCTCAGATTTATCACCTAAAAAGAATGGCTCAGGTGTGGGAATCTCCCTCTCATTCTCTGCAGTGAAGATGACACAAAGAATGCATTTAGCTTCTCTGCAATGGCCTGTGATCATCTAGTCTGACCTCTTGTATTACACAGGCCAGAGAACTTCCCTGAGATAATTCTGATTTGAAGTAGAGCAGATCTGTTAGAAAAACATCCAATTGATTTAAAAAATTGCCAGTGGTGAAGAACCCACCCCAACTGTGGGGAAGCTGCCCCAGAGGTTAATAACCCTCATTTTAAAAATTGCACCTTATTTCTAGTCCGAATTTATCTGGCTTCAACTGCCAGTGCTGGATCTTGGTACACCTGGCTCTGCTAAACTGTCCAGCCCTCCATTACCCAATAAACTGTGATGGATTCACCCCTTAACCTTCTCTGTTAGCTAAACAGCTAAACAGCTCCTTGAGTCTATTGCTACAAGACCTATTTTCCAATCCTTAAATCACTCTTGTGTCTCTTCTAGGACCCCTCTCCAGCTTATCAACAGCCTTCTCAAATTGTGGGCATGGAACTGGGCACAGGATCCAAGCAGTGGCCTCCCCAGTGCACAAGCTCCCTGCTGCTAGGAGAAGAAACCAGGAGGCCACTGCACAGAAGGGCTCCCTAATGGTATGTGACGTTATTGACGTTAACCGTGACCATATAGATCATTGTTGCAACCACTGTTATATGTTTGCAGCAAATATTGTACAAAGGTTACAAAAATATCGTGTAAGGTGTCTATAAAAAGGTTAGAATTTGCTGGTTATGATTATGCTATCTGTATGTGTGAATCATTTTTGTAGTTGAAGTTATGAATATTGGCCATGTACTTGTATCTCAGTGCGTTTGATTCTAAGTAGCATTAGTGAAGCATTTGGTCATCTTCTTGAGAAAGGAATTTGCAGATTAAGTGCCCAATCAAGAGACACTTAACTGACAATGGACCTTGGGAGACTCCAATCCACATGACGGACCTTGGGAGACTCCAATCCACATGACAAGTCTTCCTGGGAATGTTCAAGGTAGAGCACGTGAGCAATGGCTGCTTTACTTGTAAATAACTGAGTAATGCATGGACATATGACTTGCCCATGTGACTCCAATCTCCATCTTGCTGCTGTGATTTTCCACAGTAAGAACAAAGGGGTGTCCTTCCACAGGACTGGGGATATAAAAGGCCCTGGAAACCCCTCCATCTTGTCTTCAATCCTGCTTCTTGCCCCTGGAGGAACTTTGCTACAAACTGAAGCTCTGAACAAAGGACTGAATGACCCATCCCAGCTGGGCATGTACTCCAGAGACTTGAATTGAGCCTGCAGTTTATTCCATCGCTGCTACAAGCCTGAACCAAGAACTTTGCCATTACCGTATGTCATTGATTCCATTTAACCAATTCTAGCTCTCATCTCCATTTTTCTTTCTTTCTATGAAGAAACCTTTAGATTTTAGATTCTAAAGGATTGGCAACAGCATGTTTTGTGGGCAAGATCTGACTTGTATATTGACCTGGGTCTGGGGCTTGGTCCTTTGGGATCGGGAGAACCTGTTTTCTTTTACTGGGGTATTGGTTTTCAAAACCATTCGTCCCCATAACGAGTGGCACTGGTGGTCATACTTGGAAACTGGGGTGTCTAAGGGAATTGCTTGTGTGACTTCTGGTTAGCAAGTGGGGTGAGATCAAAGTCCTCTCTGTTTGGCTGGTTTGGTGCCTTAATAATAAAGGACACCCACCCTTGGGCTCTATCTGCCGTGCTCTAAGCAATTTGTCCTGAACTGATACTCTCAGTCGTGTCCCGCCAGTGGCCGGATGGTTACAGGCTAACACCCCGCAGGGCAGTCAGACGTTGCTGGGGTGAGGTGTGGCAGACCTGGAGGAATGGGAGGTGCTGCAGGCTGGAATTGAGAGGCATCAGCAGAGCAAGAGATGCCAAGGGCGGCAGGGACCATTGTGACCTGTATCCAGGACCTGCCCCACAATCCCTCCAACAGCAGATCTCTTTGAAAAAACAGCAATCTGGATTTTCAAATGTGCCAAGCTAGGGGGAGGGGGAAGCCCAGGATGGAAAGCAGCTGGGGTGCTGCTGGTTGGGTTTGAGGAGCATCAGCCAAAGTGTGTGTATGAGTGCGCATGCAGGCACACACATGCTTGGGGAGCCCGGAGCGGGGCGCAGGGCACAGGTCTGGGGTAACAAGGCATTTGGCTTCCGGCATCTGAACTTTGCCCATTGGGATTTACCTGGGGGGGCATTGCTGGTTGGGAGCAGGAGCTCATTTGTGTCCAACCTGCACTGGACTCCCATTTCTGGGTGGCATCACATCACCGTGTTGGCACACTGGGCCCCAGGGTCTCTGCCTGTCTCAGCCCCGCCTTCCCGCTCTCACCTTCTCATAATGGTCCGAGTCATAGTTAAGTCCAATTCCACAGTCATCCGTGATTTCGGACAGGTCCTCATCGTCAAACTCCTCCAGGCTGATGTCCTGTGGGGGCCTGGGGCAAAGGGAGAGCAGCAGAGATCAGGGCTCCTGGGCCACTCACACACAGCCATCCCATGGAGGGAGGCAGGACTGGAGACTGGGGACCCTCTGGGCTGGGGAAGGGCAGGCAGGGGGCCTGTCAGGCCTCAAGGGGCAAAGTCTCAAACCCTTTGGGATGGAAGGAGATGATGGAGAGGAGACGACACTGAGGCCACCCCACCCCAAACCGCAGGAACAAGCATGCTCGCACATGCTGCCCCTTACATGTAGAGCCCCCTCTCCCCCCATCAGTTCACAGAGCCACCACCCACTTCCTCCCACACGCCAGTTCTGCTGTGACCCCCATGGGAGCCAGCCTGAGAGTGGATGGCAGGGCCAGGCCTGGTCAGGGTCATGTCTCCCAGCCACAGCCCATTAAAGCCAAAAGCTGGCGCCTCCAGCCTGCACCCGAACAAATGTGTGAGCCCTCGTCTTCCTCTTGCTGCCCCCTGCTGCTCCCACCGCTGGGTCTCCTCGTGGGCAGGGACTGGCTCCTTCTACACCTGCCCAGCGCCCAGCACAATGGGGCCTGAACTTGCCAGGGTCTCTGGGTGCTGCCAGCACACACACAACTGCGGGACGGTCTGCAGCATGGGACGCGCCCCTGGGTGGGGCAGAGGGAAAGGGTCAGAGACGCCCTCCGGCATCCCCAGTGGGCTTCCATTTGAAGTGTTATTTTGAACCCCTTCTAACTTTCCCAGCCAGAGCCAAGGCAGACCCCCTCCCTTCAGGGCTGGTCTTCTGGCTGCTCTGGCTCCGGCCACAGGGAGTTTGCTCGGGGAGCTGACGGGGCACTAGTGGGCTGGGGGAAGTTCCAGGCTTCATGGGGGCTCAGAGCTGCCACAGGGATTTTGCTCTGTCATCATTAGAAAACACATTCCCCCACCCCCCCAAACTTCCTGGGCTCTGGGCCCCAGCCAGGCAGTGCGAGCCGGGCCCGGCCCGGCGGGAACGAGTGCACCTCGCTGTGGGGGGGCTCTGCGGGAGTCAGACTAGCAGCTTCTTTCACATCGCAGGAGTGGGGCCTTTTCCCTGGAGCCCCCGTCCCCGAGAGTAGGGGCTCTGAAGGGGAGCTCCCCGCAAACAGCTGCCCCACCTCCCGGTGCGCGCCTTCAAATCCCTCCTTTGCCCTGCTGCCTACAAAACGCTCTGAAGCCCAGCCTACAACGCTGACCAGTCCCCTCTTGGCTCCCATCTGACACTTCAATTGCCAGCTCCCCGGGCAGGGGCAGCCTTTTGTTCTGTCTGTCCAGTGCCTGGCAGGGGTGGGGTTGGGCCAGGGCTGGGGCTTCCTGGTGTACAAATAATAAATAATCTCACAGGGAATCGCAGCAACTGAAGGGCAATAAACCAGCCTGGACTGAGCAGCTCTGATTCCGTCCAACTCCAAAGTGAAGGGAACGTGCCTGCGGCTAGCTAATCGGTCTTTGTGCCCAGGTTTGGGGGGGTGAAGTCCAGCACAGCATAACCCAGAGTCAGGTTGTTGCTTCTCATTGGAGAAGCCACCGTGTCCTACAAATTACACTTCACCCACCACTGCCATGCAGCCACCTCTGGGGAGCAACATTGAAGCTGCTGAACTGCAACAATGCACAGGGATTTAGGCCAGGAAGTGCAAAAAACTCTTGTATCTGACTGAGGCTGCAGGGGGACTGCAGGGAAGCAGAATAGAGCCATCCAGTTTGGAACGTGGCACGAATATCTGTGAAAAGCAAATTCCCATGTGAGAGTTGTCATGGAAACTCAACTTTAAACTCACACTGCTTGTGTCTGTGCACCTACTCAGGCCGGGCACAGAAACAGGAGCATGAGCCCAGCTCAGCAGCCAGCCCCGACACCGGATTCTCCCCGCGTGCCAAACAAAACTGGCCAAGCGTGTGGAGTGGGGAATAACGAGGAGGCAGCTGTGACCTGCTCCTGGCCATGGCTCTCGGCAAGGCCCTGGTCTCTGACCTGCTCTCCTGTCCTGCCTCCACCAATGCACCGGCTACTAGCGACCCTGGGCTTGCTCCTCTCTCTGGCAGCTGCCTCCCTGCTGGCCAGGCCACCCCCTCTCCGGACTCCAACCATGACCTGCCTGAGAAACTCCCTCCTGCCCTCTTCCCTGCAGTGCCTCCCTGGGCCCTGACCCTGCTGCATGCCCCCATCCTGTCCCTTCATGTGACGCTCCCTGCTGGGATTTGCATGGTACGCGCTCCCAGGGCACGGGCCCTGTCCCTGCTGGATGCTCTCCTCCTGTCACATGGCTTTGGAGGCACTGATCAGCCTTTGGGCCTGCAAAGTGGTACATGGATATTCCCAAATAGCGGGGAGGCTAGCTCTGTTATCTGCTGGGAACTATTCACTCAGCTACACCGAGAATAAAGTTCAAGGAGTCTCCCACCGCCTCTGTTCCCACCACTAAGGGCTCAGCAAAGGGCTCTGGGCAATGGCTGAGTTTGCACTAAATGGGGTGTGACGAAGTGGGACTGTTCTTAATGTTTCCTCTGAATACTGTAGGGGTGCCTCAGTTTTCCCTAGGCATTTCTTAAGTCTCTAGGTGGTGGGATAAGGGGGTGTAATTGTTGGAGAGCACAGGGCCAGGGTACATAAATGGCCGACACTCTGTCTCCTGGCACCTGATGGCCTGGGCCCTTCCCCTCCCTGCACGGTGAGAGCTGAAGGGTTGAAGAACAAAGGAATCCAGGGCCTGGGAAAGGAACAAAGCCCAGAGGAGGAGGGGCTGGAAGGGGAGTCAGTTTCGGGCTGGCTGGGGACGGGGAGAGAAGTGCGGATGTGGTTGTCTGGGCTCACTGCCCCCCAAAATGGACCCGGCTGAGGGGTCCTGTTCTCCGTACCTACAAGCTCTGGTTTAGACCATGTTCCTGTCATCTCATAAACCTCTGTTTTACTGGCTGGCTGAGAGTCAAATCTGACTGCAGAGTGGGGGGGCAGGATGTCACGGAGTGTGGGGAAGTCTGGGGCCTGCACCCCTCTTCCTGGGATTCACTGTGACTCTCAGCCAGCCCCAGTGAAACTCCCCTGCCACATTCCCAGGTCAACACTCCCCCCTCCCTGCTGCGTCACATCTCTCCCCACTTTGAGACTGGTCAGAGTGCCCCGCTCAGTTCAGGGCCCCCTCTCCGGGACAACGCATTCGCTATCATGTTGGCACTTCCCTTCACGTGGACCACGTCCATGTCCTAATCCTGCAGGAGCAGGCTCCACCACAGGAGTTTGGCGTTGGCTCCTTTCATCTGGTGCAGCCAGGTCAGGGGAGTGTGGTCGGTGCACACGGTGAAGTGTCGCCCGAAGAGATCTGGCTCTAGTTTCTTGAGGGCACACAACATCGCCAGGCACTCCTTCTCGATGGCCGCGTAGTGTTGCTCCTGGGGTAGCAACTTCTTCCTCAGGTACACGATGGGGTGTCTCTCCCCCTTTTCATCCTTCTGCATTAACACCACCCCCAGTCTCGTGTCTGAGGCGTCAGTGAACACCATAAAGGGCTTGTCAAACTCTGGGTTTGCCAGAACTGGGCCACTGGTCAGAGCCTCCTTCAGCGCCCGGAGAGCCTCCTGGCACTCCTCGGTCCAGACCACCTTGTCTGGCTTCCCCTTCTTGCATAGCTCAGTGATGGGGGTGGCGATGGCGCTAAAGCGGGGCACAAACCTTCGGTAGTATCCTGCCAACCCAATAAAGGCCTGGACCTGCTTTTTGGTGTGGGGAGCGGGCCAGTCTCGGATCACCTCCACCTTAGCTGGTTCCGGCTTTAGGCGGCTGCTCCCCACCCGATGGCCCAGGTAAGATCCTTCAGCCATCCCCACCTTGCACTTCTCCACTTTTACAGTCAGCCCAGCCCCCTGGAGTCGGTCCAGCACTTGTCTAACCTGAGACACGTGGTCCTCCCAGGTCTGGCTAAAGACACAGATGTCATCAATATACGCCACGGCAAAACTCTCCATCCCCCTCAGTAGCTGATCCACCAGGCGGTGGAAGGTGGCCGGCGCTCCCTTGAGGCCAAAAGGCAGAGTCAGGAACTCAGAGCCCCAGAGGGGTGATAAAGGCCGATTTCAGCCGGGCATCTGAATCCAGCGGCACTTGCCTGTAGCCCTTTGTAAGGTCCATGGTGTAAAGGTACTGAGCTCCTCCCAATTTGTCTGGGAGCTCGTCAGGCCTGGGCATGGGGTTGCAATCAGATACAGTGATGGCATTGAGCTTCCGATAGTCCACACAGAACCAGATCGACCCGTCCTTTTTGGGGACCAGCACGACCAGCGAGGCCCAAGGGCTGGCCGATGGCTGGATCACCCTCAAAGACAGCATGTCCCTGACCTCTCTTTCCAGGTCCTGAGCCGTTATCCCTGTGACTCGGAAGGGGAAGCATCTAATCGGCGGGTGCGACCCTGTCTGCACCCGGTGGACAGTCAGATTCGTGCGTCCAGGCTGGTTGGAAAACGGCTGTCGGTACGGATGCTGCACCTCTCTGATCTCAGCTTGCTGGGCAGGGGTTAGCTGATCCGAGAGGGGAATTGTTTCCAGGGGTGAACCAGCTCTGGTCCCAGGGAATAGATCTACTAAAGGGTCATCTCCCTGCTCCTCCCAATGTCCACACACGGCCAACACCACATTCCGCCTGACATAATATGGCTTCATCATATTCACACGGTACACACGGCGGTGGTGGGCCCGGTTCGACAGCTCCACCACATAGTTTACCTCATTTAGCTGCTTGACAACCTTGAAAGGGCCCTCCCAGGTGGCCTGTAGTTTGTTCTTTCTCACAGAGATGAGAACCATCACCGGATCCCCGGTGGCGTAGGCGCGGGCCCGCGCCGTGCAGTCATACCAGACCTTCTGCTTCTTCTGGGCTCTGGCCAGATTCTCCCTGGCCAGGCCCATGAGTTCAGAAAGTCTCTCTCGAGAGGTCAGGACATACTCCACCACTGACTCTGCATCGGGAGTGGCCTTCCCCTCCCATTCGTCTCTCATCCGGTCCAGGGGGCCCCTCACCCTCCTGCCATATAACAGTTCGAAAGGCGAAAATCCGGTAGACTCCTGGGGTACCTCCCTGTACGCGAACAGCAGGTGAGGTAAGTACTTGTCCCAGTCCTGCGGGTGCTGGTTCATAAATGTTTTCAGCATCATCTTTAGCATCCCATTGAACCTCTCCACCAGCCCATTGGACTGGGGGTGATATGCGGAGGCCTAGTTGTGCTGGACCCCACATTTCTCCCACGAGCACCGGAGCAGGGCCGACATGAAGCTGGATCCTTGGTCTGTCAAGACTTTCTTGGGAAACCCCATTCGGCCGAAAACGGTCAGCAGCGCATCTGCCACAGTGTCTGCTTCAGGGGAAGCTCAGGGCTCTGTCTCGGGGTAGCGGGTGGCAAAATCTACCACCACCAGAATGTATTTCTTCTCCGACCGGGTCGTCCTGCTGAGAGGCCCCACTATGTCCATGGCCACCTTCTGGAAAGGCTCCTCTATGATGGGCAAAGGTCTCAAAGCCGCTTTCCCCTTGTCCGGGGCCTTCCCCACCCTCTGACAGGGGTCACAGGGTCGGCAATACTGCCGGACAGTGGTAAAGACCCCAGCCCAGTAAAAGTTCTGCAGCAGCCTCTGCCGGGTGCCCAGATTCCCTGGTGCCCTGAGAGGGGGATGTCATGGGCCAGGTACAGGAGCTTGCGGCGATACTTCTGGGGTACCACCAGCTGCCTCCTGACCCCACAGGACTCCACTTCCCCTGGGGGAGCCCATTCTCAGTACAGGAACCCCTCCTTCTACAGGAACCTCTCCTGGCAACCTCTCCTCATGGTCCGTCCCACACTGAGGTCGGCCAGGTCCCGGAGCTTCTGCAAGGAGGGATTTTTCTGCAGCTCGGCCTGGAACTCAGCGGCTGGGGAGGGGATGGGGCCCGGTTCCCTCTCGCTGGCCGGGTCTAAGGCCACAGCTTCTCTGAGCCGTGCCCCTCGGCACTCCCTCCCCACCAGGGTACTGTCGTATGCCTCCGGTGTGGTACCCTTCCCAAGGTCGGGGCGCAGTGCCCCTCACTGGCTCTGGCTCTGGGTCACCACCAGGGCAGCCTGGGGGTTGCTTGGCCAGTCCTCTAGGTCCCCCCCATCGAAACCTCAGTGGGCAAATGGTGGTGCACCCCCACATCCTTGGGCCCCTCCTTGGGCCCCCATTTCAGGTGTACCCTTGCCACGGGCACCTTGAATGGGGTCCCACCCACCCCCGTCAGGGTCAGGTAGGTGTTGGGCACCACCCAATCCGGGGCCACCACCTCGGGCCAGGCCAGCGTCACCTCCGAGCCCATATCCCAGTATCCATTGACCTTCCTCCCATCCACCCCCACGGGAACAAGACCCTCTCTCCGGAGGGACAGCCCCGCGCCCACCCTGTAAACCAAGCACCCTCAGTCCAGAGCATCCAGCCCTCTGGCGGAGCTGGCCAGGGGTATTCTTCCCTCCTGAGCAGGTGGTAAGCTGGCAGCCCCCCTTGCCTGGGTCATCTGCCCCTCGTCCAGCTGGGTTCCTGCCCAGTTAACCCTGGGTAGGTTGGGTCTGCTCAGTCTGTCCGAGTCTGGGGCCCTGGGTCCGTATGTGGCCTCTCTGGCCACAGTGATAGCAGCTCAGGTCACGCTGGTCCCCTCGAGCGGGTCGGAGGGTCCCGACGCCAGGCGTTCCCCTTAGGAGGGGGTTCTCCATATTTCCACCCTGGGAGGTCCCATGGTGACTCTCTCTTTGCATCATGGGGAGCCTGTTATTTTGGGACTCCTCCCTGCTACCCCCTGACCGACTGTTCACAAACTCGTCGGCCAGCTGCCCTGCATGCTGGGGGTTCTCTAGCTTTTTGTCCACCAACCGTAGCCTCCGGTCGGAAGGGCACTGTTCATACAGTTGCTCCAGTACGATTAGGTCAAGCAGGTCCTCTTTAGCTTGGGCCCCAGATGTCCACTTGCGGGCATATCCCTGCATTCGGTTGACCAGTTGTAGGTATGTGACCTCAGGTGTTTTACGCTGACTCCAGAACCTTTTCCGGTACATCTCAGGGGTCAGCCCAAACTCGCAGAGCAGGGCCTTTTTGAACAGTTCTTAGTCCCCTGCCTCTGCCCCTTTCATTCGGTTGTACACCTCCATGGTTTTGGGGTCCAGTAAGGGGGTGAGAAACTGGAGCCTTTCTGCAGGATCAACCTTGTGCATCTCACAGGCATTCTCAAAGGCCGTCAGGAAGCTATCTATGTCCTCCCCCTCCTTACGTTAGGCCAGGAAGCACTTATCAAAGCTCCTTGCAGTCTTGGGTCCCCCCTCACTCACCGCAGCAGGGGCCCCACTGCTCCTCAGCCTGGCCAGCTCCAGCTCATGCTTTCTCTGCTTCTCTTCATGCTGGCGTTGCCTCTCCTTCTCCTACCGCTCATGCTTGTGCTGCTTTTCATGATCCTCCAGCTCCCTCATTTTCATCTCCCTCCCCCATTCCAGCCGCCTCCACTCCAGGGATGGGGAGTTCCACCGGGAGGATCCCCTGCGGGGTCATGGTGCTCTCGGTATTTGCTGGGCTTCCCCAACCCCTCCCCTAGGCATAGGTAGGAAGGGTCTTGGGATGTCCTCGGCAGCAGTCTGACCCCTCCCAGCCCGGTCAGGCCCCAGGACCCATGCTGCATCTCTCAGGGACAGGGATCGGGTCATCCAAGCGATCCCTCTCCTCCAACTGGGCAATCAGCTGTTCCTTGGTGGACCTCCCAATGCGCAGCCCTCTCCGCCTGCACAGCTCCACCAGGTCGCTCTTAAGGCGTTTAGCAAACATCTCCCTGCTGGCCACTCGCAGGCCTGGGCAGCTTTCCAGTTTCCAGGAAGAACCCCTCGTGTGCCAGTCCTTCTTGAGGTCACCACCTCTTTGCCAGGGTCGAGCTGCAGACTCCTCCACCCCTGGGACCACTCACTGCAATCCCCTGGGGGACTCTGTTACTGCAAAAGTCCTTCTCTCTGGTCACACACTCCCAGGGTTAACCACTCCCAGAAACCGTCTCTCTCTGAATCTTCAGGAAGCCTGGTCCCCGTCAATCCCCCTTTGTTTTACTGTTCCCCAGTCACTTACTGCAGGAAGTGCCATTCACAGGGTGCAGTAGATCCCACCACTGCCACCAGTTGTCACATAGTGTGGGGAAGTCTGGGGCCTGCACCCCTCTTCCTGGGATTCACGGTGACTCTCAGCCAGCCAGTAAAACAGAAGTTTTATTGGACAGTAGGAACACAGTCTAAAACAGAGCTTGGGGGTACAACCAGGACACCTCAGTCAAGTCCTTCTGGGGGAGCAGGGAGCTTAGACACCAGCCCTACGTTCCACCACCCAGCACCAAACTGAAACTAACCCCCCCCCCAGCAGGCTCCCTCCTGCAGCCTTTGTCCACATTCCCAGGACAGAGGTATTACCTCCCCCTCCTGGCTCAGGTGACAGGCTCTCAGGTATCCCATCCCCAGTGAAACTTCCCTGCCACATTCCCAGGTCAACACTCCCCCCTCCCTGCTGCATCACACAGGGCCCTCTGGCTTCCCCAGGACCCCGCCTGGGTGGACTCGCTGTGGGAAGCGCACGGAGGGGCAGAGGATGCTGAATGCTCCGGGGTCAGACCCAGGAAGGGGGAAGCCGGGGGAGCTGTGGGTCTTGCAGACAGGCTGCTCCCAGAGAGGAGACTCCCCAGAGTCCTGCCTTGCTTCGTAGGGAGCAGCTCCAGAGCATCACCCGGGGACTCCGTGATATGGGGTGAGACACAAACTCAGCAGGGCTTGACCCTTCTCACTGCCCCTCAGCAGCAGGCAAGGAAAATGCCTCTCTGGGGAATGAGAGACGGTTTCCTCTCATTCCCACAGGGTCACAGACCCTGCACTGCAGCAATGAGTCAGACGGGTGAGTCCTTCTCCTTGGTCTAGCTGGAGACAAACCACTGTCCTGACCCTCCGGGGCTGGGTTTGCCACCCCGACAAATCCATGCCCCCATGGTGAGTGTGGGAGATAAGACAAGCACAAGTTGCCCAGGAACAGCGGGTCCTGGTACTGCCGGACAAACGGACGTAGGGCTGCACTCTGCAGAATGGGAGAGAAGACAAGCGCGAGTTGCCCAGGAATGGGCAGAACATTACTCCCAGCATGAGGAGCGAGCTCAGCTGGAGCATGGAGGGGACAGGCTCCTGCAGGGGAGGTGGGCAGGGCTGCTTCTGGGACCTGATCTCTCTCCCTCCTCGGAGCACAGAGTCGAACTGCAGTGCCTTGGGGCAGGGACCAGCCTCCATTTACCTGGAGAACACTGAGTGCAGCCAGGAGGCTGCAGGACAATAATCAAACCCCTATAAATCTAACCCTACCTCTGCTCTGCTGGTGGATTCCCCAACCAGCAGGGATGGAGGAATAGAGGAGCGTGGGGGCCAGGTCCCCATGTTAGTTTCCCCTCATGCTAGCGCTGCTCCTCCCATCTGCAACGGGCAGTCAGCCCTTGCGGCGCCTTCCTGGAGACAGGACTCTGCTGGGCTTTTAGGGCCTGTCTACACAGCCCTTAGACACCCGCAGCTGGCCCAGGTGCCATGGTGGGAGGGAAACGGGCAAGTGGGGAACTCACGGATGAACTCAAGATGATCTGGGACAGGTTCAGAACTGGAGGAGGAAAGAACCGGCTGGGGAAATGCAGGCAAGGCCCCTCAGAGGAAGCTGCCCCGAACCCCGTGGAGGGAGACAGTGGGGGCTGGTGCCCCTCCCACCACAGAGGCTGTCTTACCCCTACCCAGGCCCATGACTCCAGCTGGGGACTCTGGGGCTGGGGGAATCAGGTGATGAACAGCAGTGAGAGCTGCCCCGTCTGGAGCAGAACCAGGAAAAGACAAGCCTTGTCTGGGTCGCGCCCACAGGCACTGCCCCCTCCATCCCACCAGCCTAGCATCCCCTTCACTTCCTTCTCCCACTTCCATCATGGTACCGGCCTCTTGCTGCCCCCCATCCCAACGCCTCTGCATGACTCGCTGCTTCCACCAGGCCCACAGACACAACGAGAAAGATACCGGTGGGTGCATGCCTGCCCCCCATGTCTATCTGACCAGTGCATGTCTCAGGGCAGGTGCTGCGCTGCCCTGGGCCCCCCACCCAGGGCTCAGCAAAGCCTGGGGGCTGGTCTAACAGCAATTGCCAGTCACAGCTCTCCACGTGCCAAGGCCACAGCTCAGAGCTCGGTCACAGTGCAGGAGGAGCCGCTAAGCCCAGCTATTGCCTGTGCCGGACAGCCCCTGCCTTGCTGAAACATGGCTGTGACCCAAGAGCAGAGGACAGGCTGCCCTTTCTGCAAGGGAAGAGGGAATGTTTCTCCCCTAGTGCAGTAACCGTAGTTCTTCGAGACGCCTGGCCCTACGGGTCCGCCACTCCAGGTGCATGCGCCTCTCAGGCCGGTGGTCAGAGATTTTGAGTTAGCAGCGCCCATTCGGCCCCTGCACGTGCCCAGTGCCTCCTCGTGGCAGACACCAAAGCAGCGTAAGGGTGCGTAGACGAACCACCCTCAATTCCTTAAGGAGGGTGGGTCGTGGAGCACCCACAGGTGCACACATCTCTAAGAACTCCAGTTACTGCATGGGGTGAGCAACACTTCCTTCTTCTAGTAGGCTCCTGCTGGCCCCATGGGAGAAAGAGAGCGGCTGCTGTTTAGAGGACACTTGGTGGCCGTGGAGGTCAGTTGGGCGGCCCTCTTCCTCAGAGATCTGTCTCTCTTTCTGGGGGGTTCCATAGGCCAGTGGTACCCCATGCACTGAGCAGGCCATGATCTCTGGGCAGTTTCCTGCTCATAGGTGCATAAAGGCCCCAGGGATGTAGGGCAACCCTGGAGTCCTTCAGCATGTACAGGGAGACATTTGTGGTCTCCGAGAAAGCATATGACCTTTGAAGGGGTGGTGCTCCACGGGGCTCTGAACATCTCTCCGACCCCGGAAGTTGGAACCACGGTGCCCTGCACACAACTGCCACTGGCGAGATGGATCTGGCAGCAGTGTCCGCGGCATCTGGGTGCTCCTGGAGAGCCATTCTGGCCAATAGTTTGCCCTCCAGAACTACGGACTGGAGTTGCTCCTGGCAGTCTTGTGGCAGCTGTTCAATAAAGGCCATGAGCTTGTTGTCGTGAGTACAGTTGTATTTGGCCATGGCCAGAACTGCAGGGCTTTCATCCAAAGAGATTCAGTTGCTTTGGTTCTGGTCATGGGGGGAGTTCTCAAAAAGTGCTGCTCGCGCCACTCATTCGCTGCATCCACCACTAAGGGGTTGGGGCAGGGGGGGTTGGAAAATAAAAAGTGGAATCCTTAAGGGGCATGGAGCACTTCATATCCACCCCTTTGACATGCCAGGGGAATAGTGGCTGCTGTCTGCCTTGCCGTCTGAGCCAGATCCTCCCTGCATGAAGGTGGATTTCCAAAGGGGTTCCTAGGGGAACCCCTCACAGAAACTGAGGTGATCGAATGGGAGTTCTCTTCTTCCACATCCTCCCATGGGGACCGGGGGGCAGCCAGTGAGGACAGAGGAGCGTTCTGGGCCATGAAATGGCCACTCAGAGTCCAAGATCTCGCAGATCACAACAATGGGGATGCTAGTTCATCCAACAGAACGAGATCCCTGGGAGTGTCAGAATTCCTGTGGTACTGGAAAGGACCCCATGCCGACGCTGGAGCCGAGGTCGCTGGAGCCGGAGCCGAAGATACCGGTGACAATGGGTGTGCTGCAGGCATTGTAGATGTCAGGCGACCGTGCTTGCACAGTCCCCCTGGCTGAGCGGCGTGGATTGGTGCCGATGGCTGGGTCAAGGCACACGATGGCACCAGCTGCTGAATGAGTGCTTCGGTGCCCATGGCAGAGCCGAGCCCGATGGGACCTAGTGCTTTCTCTCTCTACTGGAGCCATGCGCCCCATCCTTGGAGCTCCAGGCTTGGCGGGCCTGCTGGGGCCGGAAGGAGAGCCCTTGGGCTCAGCCGTACCCTTGGTGGAGTTGGCTCCTTAGAGTTAAGAGTTCGTGCTCCACTTTTTGGCTTCCCTTTCGGAGGAGAAGCATGCCCCGAGGTTGACAGGGTGCTGGGTCTGGCTGAGGACAGATGTAGGAGGGGAGGGATGTAGCCCAGAGGGCGGCTGCAGGGAACATCCCATGGCCAACAGTCTGAGCTTCATCCCCCTGTCCTTGCTAGCCCTGGCCTAAAGAGCCAGGGAGAAGTTGCACTTTTGGGAGACAGGGGACTCCACTCGGCACTGGACTGTTGCTTGCCAATGCAGCACCCCAGCAAGAGATGCAGCGTTAGAAGCCTGGCGAACCGGGCAACCCTACCAGAAGGGGACAGGTGTCCTGGGGAAAGGAGAGGGAAGAAGCCATACTCTCACCTTACCTAACTATTACTAATCTCTAAACAGTCACCTACAACCACAAACTAACTGAAGAAGGAGAAAAGTCTGAGTACACTCTAGGAGGACACGCTGCTGTTCCATCTCGGGCCGAGGTGGTAGAGAAGGAACCTGCTTTGAGCAGGGGGTTGGACTAGATACCTCCTGAGGTCCCTTCCAACCCTGATATTCTATGATTCTATGAGGGTGGTTTTCCTGCACACATCTACACAGCCGTGGTGTCTGCCACAAGGAGGCACTGGGCGCATGCACGGGCCGAACAGACACTGCTAGCTAGAAATCTCCCAGTGAGGGCTGGCGAGGTGCATGAGCCCCTGAAGTGGAGCACCCATAAGGACAAACCCTGCTGAAGGCTCCATGTCTGGTCTACAGCTACTGGTACGTCAAGGGACCTGCCTGCCACCCGCTTCCCACCTGGAGGCAGCTGAGTCCCTAACCTAGGTTAGTAACCAAGGAAGAGCCCTGGCCATGTCGCAGTCAGACGGCACTTTGATCGCATACGTCCCACATGGAGCTGCTCAGAACCTGACAGCTCTGCCCCGCTCGGCGTTCTAGAGGGCCTTGCCCCGAAGGCTGAGCCCAGCCCCAGCAGAGTAACACGAAGCAGGCCCAACAATCCCTGGCTCCGTCTCATTTCACAGAGAGGGGAAGAGACTCCCACAAGGTCACAAGGAAATGGCAGAGCTGGACGCGAACTGGGGGGCGTCCTGATTCGCAGCCTATCAGCTGCACCGCACAAGTAGATGCCAAGCACCCAGGCTGTAGGGAGGAGCAACAGCAGCGTCAGCCCAGAGAGGGAAATCTGGGCGGCCCCGTGAACCAGCCAGCACATTACAGGTGCCCTGAGAAGGGTTTGTAAACCTCAGTCTTGTGCCCTTCCCGATGGAGAAGGGGGCCTGCGAGGAGTTACGGTAACCAGTGTTTAGCTCCTGCTTGTCCGTTACCGCCACAGTGCTGGTCGGCAGGGCTGGGCCCCGCCTAGAGCTCTCGGGGATGGGTATTGCGGGCGCTCAGCACCCTCAGCGAAGAAGCCAGGATGATAACTGTGTGCCAAGGCTTTCTTTCTCCCCCATGTTAACCAACCACCAGAATTTAACGAACCCCAACCCCAGAGCACAACTCCCCTCTCCTCCCAGCGCCCCAGTTCCTGCCCCTTGGCGTGCAGGTGGCCCTGTCCCATTGGCTCTCCAGTCCGCCTGCCAAGTGGGACCTGGATTTCTACAGCAGAAAAACCAGCCTCTCTCTGCTGTCCATGAGGGCCAGGCCGAGGCAAAGCCCAGCCCTTGTTTGCGCCGCCACTTGCAGTGACTGGGCGACGTGGACCATGGTTCTGATGCACTCAGGCAATCCCCCTATTTGCACCTGCTCATCTTTACACATGGCCTAGGAGGGACCCCACCAGCAAGCAGCCATGAAAATCTCCCTGCAACCGAGTGCCACGTGGTACAGCCACAGAGCCACACTCGAGGGCAGCCTTTTCGCTCCTGTCTGGGAATCTCTGACTTCTATCCAGCGGGCACAGGGCCACTTGCCGGCAAGCTCTGGAAGGTCAGGGACAATCCTGGGAACCTCCCTGCTCGAGGGACTGCAGTGGGCCTGACCCCGATCTCACCTGCTCACATGCCCCCACTTTCCCCAGCTTCCTGTTTCACCCTGGAATGGGAGGGAGCAGACACAGTCCAGCAGCTCCCCCATTGGAGGTTTGGCAGCTCCCCAGCTGGCCAGTGCCAGGATCGGTTCCCAGCCGGGGGTAACGCGCCCACCTACATGGGAGCAGAGCGCGGCTCCAGGCCAAGGAGTCTGGGGCAGTGTTGATCTCAGCAACAGGAGCTGAGGGCCTGTGGGGATGAGCCCCTGGGAAATGCCAGGAGTAACAACAAACAAACTGGAGCCAGATCAGAGGAGAGCAAGGGATCGACTTCCCAGGAAAGATTAAACCAGCTAAATCTGTCAAGTTAGGCTCAACGGGAGCGGGGGAGGGGACATGCTCAAAGCCTGCAAATCTCTGGAGGGAGTAAATCCCAAGGACACAGAGCGTGACACCAGGGGTGTAACTAGGGCAAGGACAGGCTGAACAGCCAGATGACATCCTGGCAGAGTATCCGATGGGACTCGGGAATCGTCCCTGGGGAAGGGCCGGGGCCCCTCGTCGCTCCCTGACGGGGGAGGATTCTGGCCGGAATTGTCTCCGGGGGAAGGGCCAGGGGTCACAACACTGGGGCATTCAGAGCCCTTGGGAATGGGCACTTGGGATGGGTCCCAGCCCTGGTCCACAAGATGGACTAGGTGGGATGCAACTGGGCTTTTGGTCTCTAGTTTCTGAGCTTCCATGATAGGAGGGGTGGGATCAGCCCTACAGCAGCCAAAGGCAGGGGCTCTCTGTCTCTGCCCTACTCTCTGTCACACCACGTGGCTAAGATGTTGGCCTGCAGCTGGCTCCCAGGAGTGGGGTCTGTGCCTTGGATGCTGCCCTACCCCCTTGTTTAGGGTTCACTCCCCAAACACACCATTTTCTGATAACATCAGCTGGGGACCAACTCCTCCCCCCGGCCCATACACCCAGGGAACCAGCTACCAGGAGAGGTCTCAGTCCTGGTGAACAGGATGGGTCCTGGGGGTCAAAAGAAAATGGGACAGAGAGTGAGGCCCATAGGCTCTGAAGCCCCATCCCACTAGCTCACTACCTTTGGGGGCAGCTCCCCCATACACAGACCAGCTCATGGCCCCTGTGGGGCTGGACCCAGCTCCTGCCATGGGGCAGGGAAACCAACCATCAAACCCATGAGGTGAAGGCCCTAGGCTACTGGGCTATGTGCAGAGAGTCGGGGCCTGGGCCGGCTTTGGGACACGTCCCGGCAGCCTGATGGCTCGTGCTATGGGAGGCTGGGGCCCACTAGCTGGGCATAGGGTAGGCTCTGACCTGGCCTCTCCTCACGGTTTCCCTGGGAAGCCTGAACCCCCAGACACTTCCCCCACTTTGTCCCCAGGCCATGGGGAGCTGGCTGGGCAGGGCAGACTTGAGGAGGAGCCCCCTGCCCTGCCCATGGGCAGAGCTGTGCCAAGCCCTCCACCCGGTCCCCTTGGGGCAGGTCTGGGCCACCAGCCCTGTGGCCCTGCCCAGGAGCTGGGTCAGGGCTGGCCATGCCGGAGCATTGCAGCAGCTGTGGGGGCGGGGGCAGGCAGAGGCCCAGCCTGGCCCTGGGGGGGGGCACCCAGCCCAGCGGGGGGCAGGCAGAGGCCCAGCCTGGCCCTGGGGGGGGGGCACCCAGCCCAGCGGGGGGCAGGCAGAGGCCCAGCCTGGCCCTGGGGGGGGCACCCAGCCCCGCGGGGGGCAGGCAGAGGCCCAGCCTGGCCCTGGGGGGGGGGCACCCAGCCCAGCGGGGGGCAGGCAGAGGCCCAGCCTGGCCCTGGGGGGGGGCACCCAGCCCAGCGGGGGGGCAGGCAGAGGCCCAGCCTGGCCCTGGGGGGGGGGCACCCAGCCCAGCGGGGGGCAGGCAGAGGCCCAGCCTGGCCCTGGGGGGGGGGCACCCAGCCCAGCGGGGGGCAGGCAGAGGCCCAGCCTGGCCCTGGGGGGGGGGCACCCAGCCCAGCGGGGGGCAGGCAGAGGCCCAGCCTGGCCCTGGGGGGGGGGGCACCCAGCCCAGCGGGGGGCAGGCAGAGGCCCAGCCGGGCCCTGGGGGGACCCAGCCCAGCGGGGGGGGCGGGGGGCAGGCAGAGGCCCAGCCCGGCCCGGTGGGGCAGGGAGCGGGGCAGGCAGAGACGCAGCCCGGGGGTCAGAGACCCAGGCCCCCCCCGTGCCGGCCCGGCTCGGGGCTCCGGGCTGTGTCCGGGCGGGCAGGGCGCGGGCCGGGGATGCGGAGGCGGCGGGGCCCGGCGACCTCCGGGCGGGGGTCCGGGCCCCTCTTACCTGCAGCCCGGCGGCGAGAGCGCGTGGAAGGTGGCGAGGGAGAACATCTCCGCCCGCTCCGCCATCTTCTCCCGCCCCGAGCCCGACTGCGGAGCGAGCCTGGCGCAGGCGGGGAGCGAGCCGGGCAGGGCTGGGCCACACGCGGGGCGGGGAGCGGCGGGGCGGGGCGGGAATCGGGCCTGGCGGGGGTGCACGGGGGGAGGGGCTGTGCAGAGGGGCCAGGGCAGGGGCGGAGAGGGGGAGGGGGTGCAAGGGGGGAGGGGCTGTGCAGAGGGGCCAGAGCAGGGGGCGGAGAGGGGGAGGGGGTGCAAGGGGGGAGGGGCTGTGCAGAGGGGCCAGAGCAGGGGGCGGAGAGGGGGAGGGGGTGCAAGGGGGGAGGGGCTGTGCAGAGGGGCCAGGGCAGGGGGCGGAGAGGGGAAGGGGGTTGCAAGGGGGGAGGGGCTGTGCAGAGGGGCCAGGGCAGGGGCGGAGAGGGGGAGGGGGTGCATGGGGGAGGGGCTGTGCAGAGGGGCCAGGGCAGGGGGCTGCGGGGGCGGAGAGCTGTGTCGGGGGCGGTATAGGGGGGAGGGCCGGATCGGGGAGCTGTGCACCGGGGGGGGGGGAATTCAGGGTTTCATGGGGGGCGGAGCGCACCGGGGGGCTATATGGAGGGGAGGGGTCAGAGCTGTAGGGGACTGGGCCGGGGAGCTGGGAGGGCGGGGAATCAGAGCTGGGGGGGGCAGAGCTGTATGGGGGGGCAGGTCCGGGCCGGGGGCTGTATGGGGGGGTCAAAGCTGTAGGGGGCAGGGCAGGGGGAGCTGGGAGGGCGGGGGGGATCAGAGCTGGGGGGCCAGAACTGTACGGCGGACAGGGCCGGGCCGGGGGCTGCATGGCGGCGAGGGGGCTGTACAGAGGGGCCAGGGCAGTGCAGGGGGCTGTATCGGGGGGCGGAGGCTGCGCCCCCCTTATTGCAGACCTCGGCCCAAGCGCTTTGCCACGTCCATCCCCCGCCGGCGGGCCGGGACGATGCTCGCAGCTCCGCTGGCTCCAGAGCTCGGCTCCCCGGGCCAGGCCCAGCCGCTGCTGGAGGCGGAGCCCGCGGGCCGAGCCCAGAGCCAGGGACCGGGCCGGCTGCAGCGCCCGTGGGAGGCCCGTGGAGCGGCCGGGGGCCGGGCTGGTCCCCGCCGGCCGCCCCGGCCCGGGCGCAGGGAAGGCGGCGGGAGCTGTCCGCAGTCTGGTGCTGATCAGCCGGGCGCTGTCCCGGGCCCGGGGTGCTGCAGGGCGGAGCTCGGGGCTGGGCCGGGGGCGAGGCGTTGGCGGGTCTCAGCCCAGCCCCGCGGGAAGGGGCCCCGCAGCCCGGCCCCGGTGCGGCAGCTGGGCAGGGAGTGAGCCGGGCTGTCCGCTCAGCGGTGCGGAGCCAGCCGCGCCCAGCCCGGCTCGCAGCAGCGGCCGCGGGGGAAGGAGCCAGGGGCCGGCGGCTGTCCCCAGGGCAGGCGGGGGAGAATCAGCTCCAAGCGCTGGGCACCCGAGCGGGGGTGGGCTCGGCCCGCACTGGCTCCCTCCCAGCCGGGGGAAATGCTGGCTGGGGAAGGAGCCGGCTGCAAGCGCGCCCCAAGCAGCCTGCGCTGACGCCAGTTTGCCGGGCCTCGGGGTGGCTGAGCGGCCCACGAGCTCGGCCCGGTCTCCCAGCAGCGAGGCTGCGGGTGAGACTCACCACCAGAGACAGGGGCTGCGTTTTCTGGCTTTTCTCTCCCCCCTTTGCATGTGTTTGTCCCCTCGGGCCCACTCCCGCTAGCCTCTTCCCTTGCCCCACAGAGCAGCGTTGGCCAGGGGGCTGGCGGAGGAGGGCTTCTGTCCTTTCACGCTCCCTCCAGCGAAGGGGAAAGGGAACAGGGGGGCTTGTTGAAATAAACCCCTTACTTAGTATGGGACCTTTCAGATGCGTTCATGGTTGTAAGCTTCTTTTCTGTGTCTTTAGTGGAGGTTCCCAGGGTGTTTCAGGGGGTGTTTCCCATGGGGCTAAGCAGCCTGAGGTGTCTATGTACACACCCGCTTCCACAGCAGCAGTTACAGCTGGACATTAGCACCTTTGACTCCCTGGGTCCCTCTGTTCATCAGAATTAATACAGACTGACCTGGCCCACGGGGCAAGGAAAGCCTAGGCTAGAGGGGGTAGTTTACTGGGCCTGTCCCAGAGCTGGGGGGCAGTGTGTGTATGTGGGGGTTCCCTCCAGGGCTGAAGGACAGTGTGTGTGTGTGTGTATGGGGTGGAGAGGGGGAGCCGAGCCTTTCCAGAGCTGGGGGGCAGTTCAATGTGGGGTTGAGAGGAGTCTGTCCCAGAGCTGGGGGGCAGTGTGTGTATGGGGGGGTTCCCACCAGAGCTGGGGGACAGTGCAGCATCGGGTGGGGAGGGGAGCCTGTCCCAGAGCTGCGGGGCAGTGTGGGGAAGGAAGAGGAGCTGGCAGCACTCAGGTTGCTACACCAGACTCTTAGCTGCAGCTGCATTTGTTAGTGCCCCTGGGAGGGCAGGCCGGAGCAGTGTGTACATCCTCCCCGTCCCACAGGTGTGTGTTGCCATAGCGCTGCAGCTGGGGACTGTTAGACCCACAGTACATCCTTGGCAGGTGTTTTCTACTGCTGGAAAAGGCTCTTGTGAGCACTAAATGCTCCTATATAATGCGGGCCGAAGGGAAGCAGTCACTGCTCTAGGCCAGGCCCCAGAGGACAGGGCAGCTGCTCGGTGGCTGCAGGCTCCCTGGGGCCCTGATGCTGATACCAGCTGTATCTGTGCCATGGTAAGAGAGGCAGATCCCATGCCCTGGCTCCTGTGAGCTGCTGACAGACTAGTGAGCTACAGCTCACTTCATTGGATGCATTTGGTGGAAAATACAGTGGGGAGATTGATATACACACACAGAGAACATGAAACAATGGGTTTATCATACACACTGTAAGGAGAGTGATCACTTAAGATGAGCCATCACCAGCAGGAGAGGGGGGAGGGAAGGAGGAAAACCTTTTGTGATGATAATCAAGGTGGGCCCTTCCCAGCAGTTGACAAGAACCTCTGAGGAACAGTGGGGGGTGGGGGAATAACATGGGGAAATAGTTTTACTATATGTAATGACCCATCCAGTCCCAGTCTCTTTTCAAGCCTAATTAATTGTATCCAGTTTGCAAATTAATTCCAATTCAGCAGTCTCTCGTTGGAGTCTGTTTTTGAAGTTTTTTTGTTGAAGGATAGCCACTCTTAGGTCTGTAATTGAGTGACCAGAGAGATTGAAGTGTTCTCCACAACTCAGGAAACCTCCCCAGTTGCTCAGGTGTAAATTGTCTCCCTGCAAAGCTGCTGCAAATGTGCCAGGGATACTGCTGCCAATGGTACAATTGTAACCGCCGCTCACCTCGCCAGGGCCCAGCAGAGACCTTGTCACAGAGTCCCCGGGCGATGCTCTGGAGCTGCTCCCTATGAAGCCAGGCAGGACTCTGGGGAAATCTCCTCTCTGGGAGCAGCCTGTCTGCAGGACCCACAGCTCCCCCAGCTTCCCCCTTCCTGGGTCTGACCTCGGAGCATCCAGCATCCTCTGCCCCTCCATGCGCTTCCCACAGCGAGTCTGCCCAGGCGGGGTCCCGGGGAAACCAGAGGGTCCTGCCCCCCAACTCCGCAGTCAGACAGGACTCTCAGCCAGCCAGTAAAACAGAAGGTTTGTTAGATGACAGGAACATGGTCTAACGCAGAGCTTGTAGGTACAGAGAACAGGACCCCTCAGCCAGGTCCATTTTGGGGGGCAGTGAGCCAAACAACCACGTCTGCACTTCACTCCATGTCCCCAGCCAACCCCAAACTGACTCCCCCTCCAGCCCCTCCTCCTCTGGGCTTTGTTCCTTTCCCGGGCCAGGAGGGCACCAGATTCCTTTGTTCTCCAACCCTTTAGCTCTCACCCTGCAGGGGGGGAAGGGCCCAGGCCATCAGGTGCCAGGAAACAGGGTGTCGGCCATTTTCCATGTCCAGACCCTCTGCCCACACCTGCCCTCTAGGGCTCTGCAATGATCATCCACCCTTACCCCACCCCCTAGAGACTTAAGAACTGCCTAGGGGAAACTGAGGCACCCCCCACACTATTCAGAGGAAACATTAAGATCAGTCCCGCTTCATCACAACCTCCCCTGCCAGTCCTGACTCCATCGCCATAGAAGGGCAGAGACCCTGCTGAAATCACAGCTCCTGAACTCTTCAGCCAGGGAGTTCTGGTTCCACCGCATCGCTTTGCCATTTCTCCTCTGGGTTAGTGTTTGCAGCAGGATGCAGGGCTAGCCCCACACAGCCCTGGAGAAGGAGGGATCCTGCCTCCAGGCACCACCCTGACCCCCAGATTTTAATTCAAATGCCCTTAGCTGGTTGAAGTCAATCCTACAACCCTCAGCTATCTCCACGAGCTACACTGAGAGGAAGCCAACAGCGTCGTGTCTCCACAGGGATTGCTCTCACCGGGTAAAAACAACCTTTCTCTGGAAGGAGCAAAGCCTAATCACCTTCCCGCCTGCGCCAGAACCATGGCCTCCCCGAAAGGCGGGGGCGGGGCGGGGCTGAGTGCCAGTAGCTGTCAAGACAAAAGGAGAGACAAGCTCTCCCTGCCGGAGGTGTTGGTCTAAAAGGAGGCCTGGCAATGGGTAACCACCAGAGGCAAGAGGTCACAGCAGCATTGTGCATGGCTGGAGACGGATGAGGAGGGGTGGATGGGGGCCACCATGGAGAAGAGATGCAGGAGGAATTTCATGCAACTAGAAGTTTCAAATTGATCCCAAGTCCTCAGTGTGAACACTGTGAAAGATACCGCTCAAGTTCCAGTGGGTCCCAGGGAATGGAAAGCTTTACAGGACACAGTATGGATGGCAGCTGTAAGAAAATCAAGCTGACCCACAAAGAGTTCTCCAACTGTCCAAAGTAGACAAACAATCCTTGTTAGAGATGAAATACGCAGAATCAAAAGAACGTACTGCAAGGGACAGGTGGAGAAACCAGACAGTTTCCTGCCTCCCCAGAACCAGGACACGAGATATCACTCTCAGTCTGGACAAGTTTCTGAAACTGACGGCAAGGATCCGTCAGAGATGGTTCATATCAGCACTAAGGACACTGCATTGCGGGATCACTCACAGATGACAGATCACTCCAGGGAACTTGGAAGCCTGCTGAAGAAGAATGTCCTTGAAATGATCTTTTCTGAGAGCTTTCCTGTCCTGTGAGCCCAGGAAGGCAGAAGATGCTGGAAACTGTGCAGGGCTTTGGTTTCGTGGAACATCGGCCCATCTTCTACAGGGAGAAGGGGTGGGATAGTCTGTCTGGCCTCCATCTCAGTAGAAGGAGGATCAATCTCTTTGAGGACAGTCAGGAGGGGGTTAAACTAATAGCAAAAGGGGAGGGTACAAAGAGGAAGATATGAGCTCTCAACACAAATCAAGATGTTGAGAACAAATGAACCAAGAAACCAAAGGACATGAAGAGAAGCAATTCTTGACTTGCCGACACACCAATGCTAGGAGTCTAGGAAACAAGTAGAATGGGAATTGCTCATTTAGGAGCATAAATTTGATCTATTTGGTGTCACTGACACTTGAGTGGATGGTTCACAGGATTGGAATGTTAAATGAATGGTTACGACCTCTCTAGGAAGGATCAGGTGGCAAAAGGGGGACTGGCATTATCTGTTTTCAAATCACTGATAACATGGAAGAAAATGATCATGAATGCGTATGGATCAATGTCCTAACAGCTAAAGTCCTAGCTGGTGTCTGCTACAGACCCCCAAATCGCACTAGAGAACAGGATGACCACTTCCTTACACACTACCCAGAGTGTGTTGGGAAAAACCTACTTGATCATGGGGGTTTCAATCTGAGTGACAGATGCTGAGGTCTCATGCCACCAGTGCTAACACTTCCTTAAATTTCTCAACTTTCTGTATGACAATTTCCTAACTCAAAAATGTTGCAGCCAACGCAGGCAAATTCTATATTAGACCTCATCCTAACAGGACAAAGAGGAACTGATCACAGAACTAAACATTAATGGTAGCTTAGGTACAAGTGATTGTGACTTAATCACATTTATAATGTGCAAGCACAATAAAGTCCAGACCAGTTATATAGATACTTGGTGCTTTTGTAGGGCCAATTTCACAAAGCCAAAAACAATTATGAGCCAGATCTGCTGGGAGGAACAATTTAATCAGAAAAAGGTGAATGATAATTGGGAATCATTTAAGAACATCTTACTAGCCACAGCCATGACTGAGGAAGAAGGCTGTGCTAGTTAAAAAAAAACCCACAACAACCTGGTTTAGAGGGGAAGTGAAGGCAACTGTAAAAATAAAAAATATATACACTAAATAGAATTTATATATAGAGAAAGTGATAATAATGAATATAAATCAGAAGTGAGAAATGTAGAAAATTGATAAGGGAAGCCAAGGGACACAAGGAGACCTCTTTGGCCATGTGACAGAGTGCTCTACTCACTGCTGGATCGCACCTCCCCCTGGATTTTCTGGGGATTAGCTTCATGAGGTCAGCACCCTGTCCTGCAGTTGCACACCATCTCTCTGCCTTGCTCTCTCGGTCTACAGCCCCTCTCTCACTCCACAAGCTGTTGCGTCTCTTGTGACTCAGCCCTCCAGCCAGGTCACTCTACACATTTTCCCTTCCAGGGAACCAACAGTGTTCCTTCAGGAATCCTGGGAAGTCTTCTGAATCCCTGACACATAGTGCATGCCTCAGTGGCTGGCAGGGGAACCCGGGCCCACCCCCTACTCCAGGGTCTGGCTCAGGGATCCTCTAGTGATCAGTCAAGGGCTGTTCCTTTCTAGACCTTACAGCCCTTCCCTTACTATCTAGCACTTCTCCTCCCTCCAGGTAACTCTAGGCTACCTGTCTCTGCAGCCTTCTCCCAGGGAGTGACTGGAGCCTTTCCCCTTCTGCTACCAATTTCCTGCCTTTGTAAGCACAGCACAGCTTGTTCCTCCTCAGCTGGGCTCCTTCACTCAGTCCAGGGATTCCCCTCTGCTGTGGCTTGTTGGGTTAATTAGCTCCCTTCTCATCCTGCATTAACCCTTTCAGGGCAAGTGTGGTGAACACCCCATTCCAGCCCAGTGGAATTACAGATAATAATATTGACAGTTTTAAAAATATACTAGGCCCAAAAAGAATCCTGACCATGGTGTTGGGCCATTACTAGATGGAAATGAAAAATTATCAATAACAATGCAGAAAAGGCAGAAGTGTTCAATAAATATTTCTGTTTTGTTTTTTGGGGGGGAAAAACTATCATACAGTCTCATCATATGTTGATGTTAACACTCTGTCCATTCCTCGAGTATCTCTGGAGGATGTTAAACAGAAGCTACTAAAGTTAGACATTTTAAAATCAGCAGGTCCAGAGGACTTTGCATCCAAGAGTTTAAAACAGCTGCCATAGGGACCATTAACATTGATTTTCAATAAGTCTTGGAGCACTGGGGACGTTCCAGAAGACTGGAAAAAGCTTCTGTTATGTCAATATTTAAAAAGGGTAAACAGGATGACCCGGTAGTTATTGACTTATCAGCCTGACGTCAGTCCCGGGCAAGATAATGGAGTGGCTGATATGTGACTCAATTAATAAATGGAGGGTAATGTAATTAATGCAAATCAACATGGTTTTATGGGAAATAGATCCTCTCAAACTTACTTAATATCTTTTTTTTTTTTGGATGGGATGATAAGTTTGGTTGATGAAGGTAATAGTGTGACATAATAGACTTAGACTTCTGTAAGGCACTTGACTTGGTACCACAGGACATTTTGATTAAAAAAACAGAATGATAAAATCCGAGCATGGACACATTAAATGGAATGAAAACTGGCTGACTGATAGGTCTCTGAATGTAATGGGAAACAGGGAATTGTTGTTGAGTAGGTGTGCTTCTAGCCAGGGCCTGCAGGGATCCGTTCTGGGCCCTGCGCTATTTAACATTGTTATCAGTGATGTGGAAGAAAACATAAAGAATCACTGATAGAGCTTGCAGATGACACAAAAACTGGGGGAGAGGTAAATAGCGAAGAGGACCCGTCACTGGTTCAGAGCGATCTGGATCACCTGGTAAACTGGGTGCAAGCCAACGATATGTTTTCAGAGAGCTAACTGTAAATGCAGACATCTAGGAACAAAGAACTTAGGCCAGACGTACAGGCTGGGGGGACCCTATCTGGGAAGCAGGGACTCTGAAAAGATTTGGGGGTCATGGTGGACAATCAGCTGAACAGGAGCTCCCAGTGTAAACCCGTTGCCAAAGAGCGCATGTGATCCTGAGATGCGTAAACGGTGAATCTTGAGTGGGAGCAGAGAGGTTATTTTACCTTGTATCTGCTGAGGAAGACCTTGTCCAGTTCTGGTGTCTGCAATTCAAGAACTATGTTGATACATTGGAGGGGGTTCGGAAGCGATCCACAAGAACCATTAATGGATTAGAAAACCTGCTGTGTAGTACTAAGCTAAGTAGATAGAACTCCTTAACAAAGAGATGGCTGGAGTGAGCGATCACAGTCTATAGGTACCTATAAGTACCATGGGGAACAAGTATTTGATTATGGTCTCTTCAGTTTAGCAGAGAAAGGTCTAACACGGGCCAATGACCGGAAGTTGAAGCTAGACAAATTCAGACTGGGATAAGGTGTAACATTTTCAACTGTGAAAGTCGTTAACCCACTGGAACAATTTACTCAGGGTTACTGTGGATTCTCCATCACTGACCATTTAGGTTTCAGAGTAGCAGCCATGTTAGTCTGTATCGCAAAAGAAAAAGGAGGACTTGTGGCACCTTAGAGACTAACAAATTTATTTGCGCATAAGCTTTCGTGAGCTACATTGGATGCATCCGATGAAGTGAGCTGTAGCTCACTCTAAGGTGCCACAAGTACTCCTTTTCTTTTTGACCATTTTAAAATCATGATTGGATGTTTTTCTAAAAGCTCTGGAATAAATTGCCCAGGGAGGTTGTGGAACCTCTGTTATCAGAGATTTTTAAGAGCAGGTTAGACAAACTCCTGTCAGGAATAGTCTAGGGGTGGGGATGGCTGGTAGTTGGGGTTCTCTGGGATGTCAGCTTTGGGAGAATGACTGTGTCACTTTAAGACAAAGTTCAGTCCCTGTTCCTGCACCAGCCCATGGTCTGAACCAGGAGAGTGCAGTTAGCAGGATCCAGAGCACCTCCCCCCAGGCCCTCACAGGGTCTGAACCAAGCCAGGCAGGAGGCTCAGAGGGGAGAAGTCATTGGCTGGCCGAGAGGGGCAGGGGATTTTCCCTCTGGTCAGTCTGGATGAGCTCTCCCCAACAGCTGGCAGTGCAATGGGGCAAAGGGCTTCAGGAGCAGCCCGTATCGGCATAGACAAAACTCCTCTGCCCAGGTGTGCAGCAGAGGGAGCTGCTTTGCCAAAGGGATCAGTGACAAATCAGCGCAGAGCTCATGGCATGGGGCTATCCTTGTAGGAGCCAAGGGCAGCCGAACAGTGCTTAGCCCTGATTGAGGGGGTCACCCTCCAGGGACTCTCCCTCGCTAAGCAAAGTCCCAGAGCAGGCATTTAAAGGTGGTTCTGAGGGGACTCCTTGGAGAGTCCTTGTTTCTGTTCAGTGCCTACAGGAGCTGAAGTCGCTGGTGAGCAGGTCTCTAGGGGCCAAGCCTTAGGCCCAGTGCGGGGACAGGGCTGCAGTGAAAGACAATGGAGAGGCAGCTGCACAGAGGTTTCCTACTACCCAGTGGGCTCCGGTGGGACTCAGAGCGTGATGTCGCCGATGTGGCACGGAGCGGGATCTCAGCTGCAGCCAGGAGCCAGCTGCAGAGATGGTGGTGACAGCAGCCAAGGCAGTGCTCGATGCCCCCCCACACACTTCCAGGGGCAGGAGGTGGACCTGTGTGAATGCACCTCTGAACTCTGGGTCTCCAGTGTCTGAGGGTAGGGGTCTGTAAGTGGCGTGCAGTGGAGGGGAGTGTGCAAGGGACATTGGTCCACTGGACTTTCACGCCACAAGGTGGGAAAGTGAGTCACAGGACACTGCCCAATGCACTGTGGTTGGGTGTTTGGTTAGGGCTCCATGCTTTCAAATCCTGGTGGTGGTGGTTTCCCCCATTAACGCTGGGCTCCCTTTGCCCTTGTAGGAGCCGTTCTCTGTGGTTATGCAGGCTCCGTGCATGCGAGTGGGGCAGTATGGCCTCATAGAGGTGCCCGGGGTGGTGTGTAATTTTCCCAGGTTGCTGGGTGGGGGCTCGAGCCGGTTCTGTGTGGCAGGGTTCAGAGGAACCCCTGGATATTGAACCCGGCCCTGGAGCTGCCAACTCCACCTGGCAGGAGCACAGGCACCAGCTTCCTCCTTTCTGCGGGGTGCTCAACCCCCACTCAGCCCCGGCCCAGCCCCGCCCCCAGCCGGAACAGGCTGATTGCAGCAGGCAGGAGGTGCTGGGCGGGTTGGGGAGCTGGCTGCTGGTGGGTGCTAAGCACCAGCTAATTTTTTTCAGGTGGTGCTCCAGGGCTGGAGCAGCCACAGAGCGAGGCTCAGGACACTTCTGCTTGTAACCAGACCCCTGATCCGAGGGGGGCAGAGGAACAGCCCTCACGGGCACAGGCAAAACTTCCCTGCAGCCTGGTGCTGTGCGGGAGGGAGCCAGTTCCCAGCCCGCCCTCGCTGGGGAGCAGAGGCCGAGTGAGCCCTGTGGCCGTAAGACCCGGCTGGGCATGGGGGACCACAGACATGATCACCCTGCCCAGGGGTGAGAGAAGCCCAGCAAAGGGAGAAGCAGCTGGGACAGAGATGCCTGGTCAGAGGATGGCCATGGCCAGGTGGGGTCTATCACCCAAGTGACCCCGAATCACGGCCCAGTGGGGGAGGGGCTGAGAGAGGGCTGAGTCCTAGGGGTGAGGGCAGCAGGGTAACGGGAGACAGGCACCTGGCATATGCACAGCCCTGGGGACACGACTCCAGAGGGGGCCTGCCCATGTGGGGGAGCCACTTCAGCCTGGCCTCCCCAGCCCCTGGGCACCAGAGCCCTGGAGGTAGGGCTGGGTCAAGACCAAATGCTCCAGGGGTCACTCCCTGCCCTCTCCTAGGGTCGGGACACCCCAGCTGCAGCCGTAACAGCTGACACATGGAGGCAGATGGGTCACTGCCTCCCTCACTCCCTGGCAGACGAGGGGAGGGCAGTGGCAGGACCCCGCCTGGTTCTCAAGCCCAAAGGTTTTCAAAAGGGCAGGGTCACATGAAAACTTCCCGTGCCCCTGCAAGTGCCAGCGACCAGCCCAGACGTGACACTGCCTGAACTGGGTCTTGGAACAGTTTGAGTGAATGGCGATGGTGCTGTAAGATCTGGGGCATGCCTGGGAGGACAGCTGCCCAGGGGAGGGGAAAGATGCTGCCGAATCTTGGACTAACATTGGTCAGTTCCAGCTTCCCCAGCTCACTGGTTAAAATCACCCTGCTCAGTTTGTTCTCAAAGTGGGAAGAAATGTGACAAAAAAGGACTTTTGTGTAATATTTTTATAACCCCGATGCATGCCTCAGTTTCCCTGATATTTGGCCTGGCTACCCAGCAGGGGGTTAGGGGTGTGGAAAGAACTGTTAGCTCTCAGGGCAGGCTATGAGACACGGTTGTGAATGGCCCTGGGCTGTCTGACCCTGAATGGGTCATTAAAAAGCACTGGCCAACCCCACCCCATTTCAGGGCAGAATCCAAGAGGACAATGTTAAAGCCAATCACCAGGACACGGACACCCGGTGACCCAGAAGGAGGTGGATTTCCCTGAAGCTGATCACAATCCTCCTGCTGGAGAACACGGGGCTGGGAGGTGTGAGGTAGGGATAAGAGGTGGCTGCTGGAAGGAGTCGGGTGTTGACCTGGGAACTGACCAAGGAGCTCGGCGGGAAACAGACAGACTTTGAATGCTGGGGCTATGAGAATGGGCGACGCTTTAACCTTCAGTTCTCTGCGCTGCCCTAAGGGCTTCCTGTGCAGTATAAACCCGCCTGTTCTGACAGCGCTGGGGGAGCATCCCTGCACATGCTGGGCAAGGTGCATTAATCCCTGCAGAGCGGGCACGTCTCTCCCAGGGGTCTGTCTCAGCTGGTGTCCAGGCTGAATCCCCACTCTGTCACTCCGAGTGCAGAAGTGGGGGCCTGCAAGGATTCTAAAATTAATACTGGCCACTCCCGGCTTGTATTAAACTCTGAGGTTACAGCTTCTCTCTGACCTTGGCTTGGTAAACGTTGCCACCACCCAAATGCAAAAAACCCAAACCCCTTGGACCCAGGAAGGAGCACTTGGGAATTCCTCCCTGTGGGGTACCCTCAGCCCTTTCACCCCCCTCCAGGGAAGAGCTGAGAAAGAAAACAAAGGAAATCAAGCTGTTGCCACCAGCTAAATTTAACAACATGCACACACCTTTGAGGACACCAAAAATCCAATCCTGTCCTTAAAAAAGGTAATTTTATTAAAAACAAAAAAGGAAAAAATCCATCTGGAATTTAGGCTTTTGCTAGATTTTAAAAGAGCAATTCCAAAAATCAAGCACCCAAAATAGCTTTCTTGGGGGTTCAGCTGAAAGGTTACAGCAAACAAAGCATCAGGGATTAGCACAGAGGAGATGCACAAGCCAAAATAAGAAATAAACGGATACTGTCTAACTAAACATTCCCGATCCAAATGATTCCTTCTAGGTATGGAAATACTTTTTCATACTTGGTTCAAACCATACACAGCCATGCTGCGTATAGCATGGCTGCTCTGTCTCTGCAGCCCAGAGGGCCACAGACAAAGAGTTAAAAGAAAAGGAGTACTTTTGTGGTACTAAGGTGCCACAAGTACTCCTTTCTTTTTGCGAATACAGACTAACACGGCTGCTATCTGAGACAAAGAGTTAGTTTCTTCCCTAGTTTAAAAAAATCTAGCCTTCCCATTGGCTCTTTTGGTCAGGTGCCCACTTTTTTTTTCTCCACCTGGGGGACTTTTAACCCTTTACAGGTAAAGCAAGGACGTTGGAGAACAGCCACCCAAGAGGATTTACAGTGGAACTGGCTGGCTGGGTGTCCATCAAAGGGAGCTACTCCCCCCCCCTTTATTTATCACAGCTGGATTTCCTGACCAGAGCTCACGGGGTGAAGCAGGAGGCCTGGAGGCCAGAGATTCAGTCTAAGGAGGCGTGAGGCCACCTGGCTCACCCTGGAGGAAGAGGTTTCAGAGTAGCAGCCGTGTTAGTCTGTATTCGCAAAAAAGAAAAGAAGAACTTGTGGCACCTTAGAGACTAACAAATTTATTTGAGCAGAAGCTTTCGTCAGCGACAGCTCACTTCACCGGATGAAGAGAGACCCTTGCAGGTCTGGCCCACTGAAGGGTTCCTCCTGGAGACTGGTCTAAGGCTGGGAGCATGGCACCTCCCATCGGGATGAGATCTGGGGTCTCTTGGTTAAGAGAACCTGTCATGGCCACCCTCGTGCCTGGCCTGTCTGTTACCAGCACCAGCCTCCCAGTTGCTTTCCCCTTCTCTGGGGCTTCCCTCACTGCTGGGCAGGCCAAGGCTGCCTGGCCATCGGCCTGCCCTGCCTGTGTCCCCATGACGCTCAGCTGGGGGCTCAGCTTGGCCTCTGCCCTGCCCAGGCTCCGCCAGCTGTCCTGAGCTTAGCCGCCTTTCCTGGCTGCTGCAGGCAAGGGGGAAAAGCCCCTCCACCCTGCCAGCTCGGCTCAAGCCTTGACTCTTACCGGTAAGGGAGAGGGACTGAGTTTTGTCTCAGGGGATACAGTCATTCCTGAGGAGGATGTTAAATGTGAGGTCATGGAGATACCCTGACTACCAGCCACCCCGATCCCTCCTGTGTCTGCCCAGGAAGCTGAGCCGTGGGCAGGATTTGGAGCCTTGACCCAGCCCTTGAAGGGGTTCTACTATGCCAGGTTTGACAAGGGGTCTTTCTGTCCCTGAATCTCTTCACCCCCGAATGTCTCCCCATTAACCTACGCCTCCCCTGGGGGTCAGATGCGTCTGAGTCCAGGAGAATACAGCAGGACATGCGCACACCCACTTATGCCCTGTTTTCCTACAGATGTTGCCCTGCAGGTCCATGAGATCCTCATCAAGTTTCTACTGGGACAGCTGCTACCCACACTTTGGGTTTACCCAAAGTCCCACCTCGGGGTGCCTCAATGGTTCCTAGTCCCCAGTATTGGCTCTGTCCAGCTGGCTGCATGCATCTGTAGCTCTGGGACTGAGTAAGGGGTGAGAGACAATGGAGGTGGTCTGCTGGGTCAGTGTGGTGCAAATCACAGGTCTTCTCAAAGGCAGTGAGGTGGGCATCAGTGTCCACCCCCCCTTAAACTGGGGCAGCAATTTGGTATCAAGGCTCCCTGCAGAACTGGCTTCCCCCACTTCTCCCTTGATTCTCCATCCTCCAGGTCATGATGGCAACCTTTCACTGGCTTTTCTGTTGTTCTTACTCATATTTTCGCTGCTCCTCATGGACAGCTCAATCCCTTTCAAGGTCTGCTAGCCTCTGTCGCTCTAGCTGAAGCTCATACACTTGCACCTCCAACTTCCACTGCTTCAAAACTATCAGTGGGGAACCAGGCTGGGAGACACTTTATTGTATGGGGAACTGAGTCATGAGAACACCTGGCTATTGCCATGACTGCTGCCTCTGTCTCCTGGGACCCTCTTGGGAACCCTGCCCAGGTTGGTTCTTGGTCCGATCATCCTTCTCCAGCTGCGCAATCAGCTGCACCTTGTTTAATCCTCTCACTCTGCACAGCTCTGTGGTACTCTGTTAGGGGGTGGTTATGTGCCATTTTGTTGCCGTTTCCTTTGACTGACATTTTTACCGCTGCAAGTACTTACTGCAAAATACTACTGGTGCATGCAATATCCCACTTCTCCCACCACGGTCCAGATCTGGGGAGGATCTGGGCTATATCCCACAGGATTGGGCTATATTCCAGCTTTTAAATGGTCCTAGGTTTGTACATTCCCAAGCCAGAAGGGGCTGTTTTGATATCTAATCTGGCCTCCTGTGTAACACAGGCCAGAGAACTGCCCCACAATAATTCCTGGAGCAGAGCTTTTAGAAAAACATCCAACTGTGATCTAAAATTGTCAGTGATGGAGAATCCACCAAACCCTTGATCAGTTATTCCCATGGTAATGATTCTCCTGTTAAATATTGATGTCTATTCCAGTCTCCGCAGAAGCTGATGCCCCCCTCAGTTAATGCTCTTGTCCTTGAGGCTTGGTTGTTGGAGCTGGTAACCAGCCTAGTTCCTCTGGCCTCTTTACCGCCCCAGCCCTGGGGCCACCAGCCCAGCCCAGAGCAGAACACAATGATGCACTCACCTGCTGATCCATTTTGCCAACTGCAGTCTTTTAAGAGAAGTGCTTTGTGCCCAGGGACGGAGCCAAGACAGAGGGGAAGCGCATTACACTGAAAGGGCCTCCCTCCTCACCGGGTCCCAGAGCCTAGGGAACCAGCCCGAGCCCGAACATTACACTGCAGTTTACAACCCCTGGCAGCTTGAGCCCTGCAAGCCAAGTCAGCTGACATGGGCCACCAACAATGTAGACATACCCAGAGAGCCCAGCCAGGAACGGGGGACGCCAGCTCAGAGAGGGGGCTGGAGGCGGCTCCCAGGGAGCCCTGGGTCAGGTTGGCTCAAGGCTCCTCTTGCACCATGAATAATCCATGCTGTGTCAATCTGAGGCTGCACAGGCTGGGCTGGGCTGGGCTCCTAACCTAGTGCCTGGAATGGGGCAAAGCCTGTGGGCCGCAGACAGCAGGGAAGGGTCTGTGCCCTGCACCGGGGGGGGGGGGAGGAGGGGAGCTGTGACCTGTCCCCAGCATCAGCACCACAAGGGGCTCCCTGGTGAAGTGTCCCAGGGGTCATGCTCCAGCCTCAGCCAGCAGGAAATTCCCCTTGTGCAGACTCCAGTGTGGCAGAGGCTCTGGTTGGTGGGACTGCGCCGTGCCTGGGCGTGCCCTGCCCTGCCCCTGCAGGCGGTGAACGCTGCCTCCCCCGGGCGGGCGCTTGTTCCGCACAGGATGGAGCCGCGCCACGCTGCGTGTGCCCGGGAGAGCGGCAGGCTCAGCCACTCTCACCCTGCCCCTTCCTCCCGCACAGTCGTCTGTCGGGACAGGCCGAGCCCTCGCTCCGGGATGTGACTCGTCCCTTGGTTCTCAGCCCAGGTGTCCGCGCCCCAGTCCCTCCCCGCTCTGCACGTGGCTGGCTGGCGGCGCTGCAGGGCAGGGCCTGGGAGCGTCGCGCAGGGCCAGAGGCCCATGCTGGGCCCCTTGGCACCGTTCGGTGTGACGGACGAACCAGCCTGACTCCCGGCACTGATGGGAGTTGACAGGCAACTATGCATCTGCCCTGAGGAACCAAACGTGGCACCCCCCAGGTTGGCCTGGTCTCCCAGGATGCTCAGCACCAAGCTACGACAGCCTGGCCAGCCCATTGCTGGCAGGCCCCGGTGCCACCCAGCTGGGCTCTCTTAGCAGGCATGGGCCCTGGAGGATAAAGCCTCCTCATCCTCTACTCCCGGGACACACCAGGCTAGCTGCTGGTGTGTGTTCACCTCCCCAGCCCCCTCCCGCTCATGGCTGCTCTCCTGGCAGCCCCTTTCCCGTGCTCCTCATGCTGTCTGCGGACAGCATGGCTCCAGAGGGGCCCAGCTGGGGTTTGCAGGCCCTTGTGGGGCAGGGTCTGGCTGAATTCAACCATTTATGGAGTTAAAGGCCAGAACAGAACCCGAGAACTGGAAGGGCCCTTGAGAGATGATCTAGGCCAGTCCCCTGCACCCACAGCGAGGCTGGTGCTCTGCTGCGTCCTCGGAGGAGCTGGATGAGGCCTGGTCTCACCCCCATGGGGCAGACGGGGCCCTGTGCCCAGCTCTAGCCCTTGCCAGAGCATGGCACGGGGGCAAGGCATCTTGCTCCTTGTGCTTCCAGCTCCTCTCCCCTGCAGTGACCCAGCCCCACTCCCCTTCCCTACCCCTCTCCTGCAGCTGCTGTCACCCTGTGAGGCTTTGGGGGCAGCCTGGGGACTCTACTCCCTGCCCACTGTGCATGCAGCCCCCCATGGACTCAATGGCTGAGGAAGGGCCCTGGATGCAGAGCGGAGGGTCCCCCTCGGGGGCCTGGGAGTGCATATACTGGTTTGTACTTTACAGACTCTCTTGGATCCAGACTCCCTCTGCTGTGCCAGGGTCCTTTTTGAGTGAGGCAGGGTGGACACTTGCTCGAGGCCACAAAGGGAGGCTGGGGCAGGCACAGAACCCAGGTGTCCTGGCTCTCAGTGGCAGGACTCCCACCCCAGCAGCCACCAGCCTCCCCACTGGTTATTTCAGCTCAAGCAAGAAGACAGATCTGTTGTACCAGGGTGGTTTATTAAGGACAGGGAGCCCCTCCTCAGGCCCCTTGCCCCAGGTTGCTGAAGAAGACTCCCCCCGTAACACCACCTCACTCAGACAGGCTGAGGAGGGGAGGAGAGTCCCCTCTATCTCAGCTGCAGGGTTGGGGAAGGGCAGTATCTGGGGCCCCGCCCACAAGAACGAGCAGAGGGAGATGAGGGCAGAGGACTCTTGCTTCATCCCTCGGAGGCTGCATTCTTCCCCAGTCTCAGGGGCGGAGGGTTTACCTCCCTGTGCCCCAGGGGCAGGAATCCCCATCAGGTTGCATGTAGCTGATGAGCGGGGTGTAGGCTAGGAAGTGGGGGGCAAAGACGATGAGCAGGGGAGCAGGTTCCTAGGTGGGACTCCCTCTTGCTAGGAGAAGGTCCAGGTAGGCCCCAGCGACCAGATCCTCCTCCTGGACCCCCAGCTCCTCCATCAGCCTCCGGGCCACCTGCTCGCCGTCCTCGGGGCTCTGCTGCTCACTCAGCACCACCTGCAGAGGGCACACAGGGCTTGGGTCTGAGCAGGTTGGCAGGGAAAGCCCCTGGAGGGAGAGTAGCACTCCACCCCAGAGACAGCTGCATTCCGATAGCAGGGGAGGTGATCCCTTCACAGCCTGTGGGGTGAAATGCAGGATCCAGTGTCTGGCCTGGCCCTCACTATCGCTCACCTCCAGCTCCAGGAAATCACCCAGCCCCTCCACACGGTCCAAGTGCACGCGGGTCTGTCCCACCATGTAGAGACGACGCTCCTTCTTCACCACGCCCTGCACTCCAAGCGCCTGTGAGAGCACAGCCTGCAGAGACATCAGGGCTGGGACAGCTCAGCCAGCTACAGAAAGCTGCCCCCTCCCCCAAGTTCTCTCTTCCCCTGTCCATGAACTGATGTCCCTATGACACTGCCTGGCGCCACCACGGGCTCAGCACGAAGGGACTGGCCCCTGGCCATCCCACTGACCTGCCTGGGTCCCAGCCTCACCTACCAGGGAGCGTTGGACTCATCTGTTGGTTCAAGGGGCCATGGCCAGGGCCCTTGGGGTTTTCTCTGCAGCACTGTGATCCCAGGCAGGGCTGGCAGGAATCCGTCTCCTCTGTGATCTGGAGCATCCCAGCAGAGGTACAGCAGCTCTTACCACGGGGTTGGCTGCATGGACAGGGGCAGCCAGTGTTATGGGGGAGGGACTCTTACCACCAGACCCAATGGTCCAGTGGGAGGGTCTGTCCAGCACCATACCCACAAAGGGAAATGGTGTCCCACTGATCTACAACAATTCTCTGGACATCTCAGTGAAGTGGGGGGCGAAGAAGCACCGGCTGACATAACTGGGTTAGATTCCCAAAAGCCTTTGACAAGATCCCTCCAAAGAGGCTCATTATGTGGTGGGAAGCAATGCTACTGTCACGGATCAAAACTGACCCAGAGAGAGAGAAACAAAGAGCAGGGTGAAACAGGCCATTTTCATCCCGTCAGAAGATGGGACGAGGGGCCTCACGGGTCTGTACTAGGTCCCATGTTTATTTATTACCAATCTGGAAAGGGAGTGAGCAGCGAGGTGGCAAAGTTTGCAGAGGACACAACACTCAGGACCAGAGAGGACTGTGAAAAACCAAACCCAAGCAAGCCAGGGAAAGGGCAACACTGTGGTTGATGAAATTCAGCGTCAGTAAGTGCAAAGTAATGCACATTGGAGGGGAAATTTAAACTACTCACATACCTTACAGAAATCTAATTCAACTGTACCAGCTCAAGAAAGGGGCCTAAGTATCAGTGTTGACAGTTCAATAGAGACCTCTGCTCAATCTGTGGTCAAAAAAGCACACAAGCTCTGGGGATACACTTGGCATGGGATGGAAAGGGAGACGGAGTTCAGTCTGGTGCCTGCCTATAAATCAGGGGTTCAGCCTCATCTGGATACTGCATGCAGGACGCGTCTGCCCAAATGACACAGAAAGGACCATAGTGATCATCTAGTGTGAGCTCCTGTATAACACAGGCCATGGAACTTCCCCACATAATTCCTGTTTGAACTAGAGCAGATCTGTTAGAAAACATCCAATCACAGCAACGTAGAGCTGGAAAGGACCTCGAGAGGCCGTCTTGTCCAGCCCCCCGCACCAAGTCAAGACCAAGTGACTCTAGAGCCCCCGACAGGTGTTTGTTCAGCTTGTTCTTAAAACCCTCCAGTGACAGGGATTCCACAACCTCCCTTGGGAGCCTGTTCCAGAGCTTCACTGCCCTGAGAGTTAGAAAGTTTCTGCTAATATCTGACCTAAACCGCCCTTGCTGCAGATTAAGCCCATTGCTGCTTGTCCTGCCTTCAACGGACATGGAGACAATTGATCATCATCCTCTTTATATTACATGGCTGCTACTCTGAAACCTCTCTTTATACCAGCACTTGGCATTTTTGTAGGCTGTCCTCAGGTCCCCCCCTCAGTCTCTTTTCTCAGGACTAAACGTCCCCAGTTTGTTTGACCTTTCCCCATGGCTCAGGTTCTCTAAACCTTTCACCATTTCTGTTGCTCTCCTCTGGACTCTCTCCAGTTTGTCCCCATCTCTCCGTAAGTGCGGCGCCCAGCCCTGGACACAGTATCCAGCTGAGGCCTCCCCAGTGCCAAGCAGAGCAGGACAGTTACTCCTGCGACCGACACACCACACTCCTGTTAATACGGCCCCGGATGATGATAACCTTTTTCACAACTGCATCATATTGTTGACTTGTATTCAATCTGTGATCCACTAGAACCCCCAGCTCCTTGGCAGCAGTGCTGACACCTACCCATTATTCTCCATTTTGTAGCTGAACATTTGATTTTTCCTTCCTGAGTGTAGTACTTTGCACTTGTCTTTACCAGGATGAAATTCAGTAATTTCAGACCAGTTCTCCAAATTTTCAAGGTCATTTTGAATTCTAATCCAGCCCTCCAAAATGTTAGCAACCTCTGCCAGCTTGATGTCATCTGCAAATTTTATAAGCATCCTTTCCATCTTATTATTCAAGTCATTTATGAAGATATTGAATAGTACTGAACCCAGAATAGACAATCTTGATTTAAAAACTGCCAGTGACGGAGAATCCACTACCACCTTTGGTAAATTGTTCCAATGGTTAATGACCCTCACTGTTAAAAAGCTATGCCTCATTCCCAGTCTTTGTCTAGCTTCAACTTCTAGCCACTCGATCATGTTAGAGCTTTTTCTTCTAGACTGAAAAGCCCATGAGCCCCACATATGTAATTTACAGACTGATCAAGTTACCCCTTAACCTTCTCTTTGTTACAATAATCACCTGTCAGGAATCGGGGCCTGCATCAGCTCCAATCTCCAGGCAACCTAATGAGCACAGCTGGCCTGTAGCAGGGTGCCTGACGGGCAGGAAGAGTCAGCAGACTAGCTCTCTAGCCCAGCAGCAGTTAAGTGACTGCTCAAAGATTCGCCCATGACCGTGATAGCCCCTATGATTGCTAGTTCACAGCACTGCCTCACTCCAGGTAACCTGTCTCTGAACCTGGGCTCTGACATCTGGCCCCCGAACTCTGGCTCTAACCATCAGGCCTCACTGGCCATATCCAGGTCTCTGAGTCTATCACTCTAAGGCAGGTTTTCTAATCCTTTAATCATTCTCGTGGCTCCTCTCTGAACCCTCTCCAATTATCAACATCCTTCTTGAATTGTGGGCATCAGAACAGGATTCCAGCAATGGTTGCACCAGTGCCAAATATAGAAGTAAAATAACCTCTCTGCTCCTGCTTGAGATTCCCCTGGTTATGCACCCCAGGATCCCACTAGCTCTTCTGGATCCTGCATTGCACTGGGACCCCATGCTGAGCAGATTATCCACCACGATCCTAAATCCCTGCTTCCCAGGACAGAGTCCCCCATCCTGTAAGCGTGGCCTGCAGTCATTGTTCTGAGATGCATACACTTACATTTAGCTACATTAAAATGCATACTACTTGCTTGTGCCCAGTTTACCAAGCAATTCAGACTGGTTTCGGTGACCTGCCCTCTTCATTATGGATCATGCCCCAATTTTTGGGTCATCTGCAAGCTCTATCAGCGATGATTTTATGTTTTCTTCCAGGTCACTGATAAAAATGTTAAATAGCATAAGGCCAACAACCAATCCCTGCAGGACCCCACCAGAAACAGTCCCACTCAATGAGCCCTCATTTACCATTACACATTGAGACCTGTCAGCAAGTTTTTAATCCATTCCATGTTACTGGGCATTGCAGAACTAGAGGGGTTCAGAGAAGAGAGACAAGGATGATCAAGGACTTCAAAAAACTCTCACATGAAGCGAGATTGAACAGATTGGGATTGTTACCTGGGATAAGGAACATGATAAAAAAAAAAAAAAAAAAAAAGGTCTAGAGAAGGGAGATTGTGAGTTTCCATTCTCCCTGTCTCAGCACAAGAACAAGGGGACAAGCACTGAAACTGGAAGATGGCAAATTCAAAATGGATAAAAAGAAATACTTTTCCTGCCATACAAATACAACACATGTAACTAGATTGTGGAACTCACTGCCACTGGAAGTTGGTGAGGTCAAGAACTTCGCAAAAATCAAAAAAGGATTGGACACTGATACGGGTAACAAGACTATCCACTTAAAATAGTTAATGCTACAAACAATTCTGGATCGGACACTGAACATCCTATTTCAGGGCTTTAGTCAAACTAATGATTAGAGAGCAGGGTTAGATTTAATGTTAGGGCAAATTATCCCACATCTGCTACGGCAAGGTTCTTAGCCCTAGTCTACATTTAAACAGTTCACATAGGTACGGCACTCCCACCTGAGTGCCACAGCTAGGCTAACAGCTAAATCGACAGAAGAATTCTTCCATCGACTTAGTTACTGTCACTTGGAGAGGTGGCCTCGAGCAGGGGAATAACCCTTCCGTCACTCTAGTCTGTGTCTGTGTGTGGCTATGGTGCTGTGGCCATGCTGCTGTAGTGTTCCTAATGTAGACATGGCCTTACTCCTTTCTTTGCGGGGTCTGGCACTGGCCACTGTTAGAAACAAATACTGGACTAGAGAAGCCTGGGAGCTCATCCAGCCTGCTCAGACCGATGTTCCTGTGCGAATGGCTGTGTGCACCTGTGTGCAGACAATGTCAGGCGGGGAAAGGTTCTTACCACCAGGCCTGCAGGGTCGGCTGTGGGGGAGATGGAGTAATGAGAAAGTTTGGGACCTTCAGAGTCAGGACGCTCATAAAATATCAGCTGCCCCTGGCCATCCTGAAAAGGAAACAGAGAAGTGCGTCAGTGCAGGAGGTGGCTGCATGGCTCCCCTGCCTGCAGGCCAACATACCCACAAACTCGAGTGAGTTCGGGAGAGGCCCAGAAACACTCTGGGGACGGAAGGAGCGACTAAGGAAGAGACGAAAGCCAGATTTGTCTGGTTTGGCTCAGACATGCTGGTGGGGACCCAAGAACACCCCTGCAGTTATACAAGGGCGTGAGCCCCATTGAGCAAGCTCCAGGCCGTGTAACCAGGGGAATCAGCAGGGCAGGGCCAGAGGGTCGAGTCTGTAGGAAATGGGTCTACATTAGCAGAAGTTTGCTAGTAAGTTACTGGTTATACAGGTGTAGCTCCCTTGGCAAACCCCGCTCCTTGTGCGGCACAGCACACACCGACACACAAGCGCATCCCGCTTCCCGCAGCAAAACAAACTAGGGAGAGAGAGGGCCCTTGATGTCAGGATAACTGCAGCAGGGCTCGGGCCGATACAAAGACGCCCTCACCTCCCTGGGGCATTACTGCACTGGCTCAAGTGTGCAGCACCCAGCCAGCCCCACACTCCTAACGCCCCGCAGAACGGGACAGCAGTGATCGGGAATTCATGGGAAAGGAGCTGCCAACCCCCTGGGATGGGACAGCAGGGGCCGGGAGAGGCAGTCCTCCCTGGCCACCCTGAGAGATGCGCAGAGCAGAACCCCCAGCCTGCAGAACCAGCCCCGGGGCTGGGGATTGGGATGCAGGAGGGGGGTGGGCTCTGGGAGGGAGGAGGCGGCAGGCTCAGGGCTGGGGGTTTGGGGTGCAGGAGAAGGTAAGGGTTCTGGGAGGGAGTTAGGGTGCAGTAAGGAGCTCTGGGCTGGGGTGTAGGAGGGGGTGCAGGCTCAGAGCGGGCCTGGGGGTGGGGCTCTGGGAGGGGGATGGGGGGCAGGAGGGAGCAGGCTCGGAGCTGGGGGTGGGGCTCTGGGAGGGGGATGGGGCAGGAGGGGCAGGGGCGGAGCTGGGGGTGGGGCTCTGGGAGGGGGATGGGGCAGGAGGGGGCAGGGGGGGCTCTGGGAGGGGGATGGGGGGCAGGGGCGGAGCTGGGGGTGGGGCTCTGGGAGGGGGATGGGGCAGGAGGGGGCAGGGGGGGCTCTGGGAGGGGGATGGGGGGCAGGGGCGGAGCTGGGGGTGGGGCTCTGGGAGGGGGATGGGGCAGGAGGGGGCAGGGGGGCTCTGGGAGGGGGCTGGGGGGCAGGAGGGGGCAGGCTCGGGGCTGGGGGGGCTCTGGGAGGGGGCTGGGGCAGGAGGGGGCAGGGGCGGGGCTGGGGCTCTGGGAAGGGGATGGGGCAGGGGGGGCTCTGGGAAGGGGATGGGGGGCAGGGGCGGGGCTGGGGGTGGGGCTCTGGGAGGGGGATGGGGCAGGAGGGGGCAGGGGCGGAGCTGGGGGTGGGGCTCTGGGAGGGGATGGGGCAGGAGGGGGCAGGGGGGGCTCTGGGAGGGGGATGGGGGGCAGGGGCAGAGCTGGGGGTGGGGCTCTGGGAGGGGGATGGGGCAGGAGGGGGCAGGGGGGGCTCTGGGAGGGGGATGGGGGCAGGGGCGGAGCTGGGGGTGGGGCTCTGGGAGGGGGATGGGGCAGGAGGGGGCAGGGGGGGCTCTGGGAGGGGGCTGGGGGGCAGGAGGGGGCAGGCTCGGGGCTGGGGGGGCTCTGGGAGGGGGCTGGGGCAGGAGGGGGCAGGGGCGGGGCTGGGGCTCTGGGAGGGGGATGGGGGGCAGGGGCGGGGCTGGGGGTGGGGCTCTGGGAGGGGGATGGGGGCGGGGACTCCACGCGCTGCCCGCCCCCGCGGCGGCCAGCCAATGGGAGCTGCGGAGGCGGCGCGCGAGGCGGGAGGCGCGCGCTGACCGTTACCCCCCGGGCTCGCACCCCGAAGTCGCGCAGCTTGAGGCGGCCGCGGGGCGCGCGCAGGAAGGTGTCGGTCTGGGTGACCGCGCGGCCCGCGCCCCCGCTGAGTCGCTCGGCGACGCGCTCCGCGCGCGCCAGGTCCCGCGCGCGCGCCTTGAGCTCCAAGTTCCGCGGCATCCTGCGGCGCCCCCCCGCTGCCCATTGGCTGGTGCTGCCACGCGTCCCGCCCACTGGCCGCGCTGCCCTAGCCGCGGGACTCTAGGTCCTGATTGGCTGTCACTGGCCAACGCTGTACGTCGATTGGCTGATTCAGGCTTCCCCTTCCGGGCTGGTCTTGCCAATGACAAGGGTGAGTCCGCGAGCCTCGCTGACACCAGAGCACTCGCGCTGCCAGCGGCGCCGCTGGGACAGGGCGCTATTTGGCGTCCAACGAAGGCGGCAGGCGGCGCGGCGATTGGCGCAGGCGGTGCGGATGGGCGGAGATTGGCGGAGGAGGCGGCGCGGCGATTGGCGCAGGCGGTGCGGGTGGGCGGAGATTGGCGGAGGAGGCGGGCGGCGATTGGCGGAGGGGGAGCCGGGTGGGCGGAGATTGGCGGAGGAGGCGGCGCGGCGATTGGCGGATGCGGAGCCGGGTGGGCGGAGTTTGGCGGAGGGGGCGGGCTGCGATTGGCGGAGGGGGAGCCGGGTGGGCGGAGTTTGGCGGAGGGGGCGGGCGGCGATTGGCGGATGCGGAGCCGGGCGGGCGGAGTTTGGCGGAGGGGGCGGGCGGCGATTGGCGGATGCGGAGCCGGGCGGGCGGCGAGCCGGAGCCGGAGCCGGAGATGGAGGCGGAGGCGGAGGCGGAGGCAGCCGGCGCGCGCTGCCCGGGCGATGGCGAGTGCGCGGGGCCCGGCTCCCCCCGCGGCGCCGCCGTGCCCGGCCTCACCCGGCTCCGCGCCTTCCTGTGGTGCCGCGAGTTCCTGGCCGGCGCCTGGAAGCGGATCGAGCTCGAGGAGTTCGGCATCAGCCCGGTCAGGTACCGGGGCGCTTGGAAGCGGGGTCCGGGTGTGTCTGCGGCGGTGATCCGCCGGGTGACGCTCTCCGAGCCAGCGCTGCCGGGTAGTCATTAGGGTCCAGGGTTAACGCCCCTCTCCGAGCTCGTGGCGGGCTCGGGCAGACCCTGGGTCACGCTGGGGGGTGGGCGACAGGCCGGCAGCGTGTCCAGCGACAGCGCAGCGTCCGGGGCCTGGTTGTGGGGCGCGGGGGCCACCTATGGGGTGGGCTGTTGCTGCAGCGCCCCCAGGAAAGCTGCCTTGGCGCAGACCCCTGCACCCCCTAAAAAGCGGCTTGTCGTCGCGCTGGGGCTCCACTGCTGGGGGGAACCCACGGGCCACAGGGGCCGTGTCCTGACCTGGACCTGGGGCTTCCTCTCTCAGGCTGAGATCTGCGCAGGGTGCGGCCGGAGCTGCGCGTCTCCGAGCGCCCGCCTGTGAGCTTTGCCCCCGCTCCGCGCACGAGTCGCTGCTGCCAGCCCAGTCACACGGCTCGGAGGGGAGCCAAGCTCCGGCTAACCCCCGTGCCCAGGCCGCGAGAGCCCTGCCCCCCGCAGCCTCGCTCCTGGATCATCCCCTCAACGTGCCCTCGGGCCTGCCTGGGGCAGCAGCCCAGCCAGGCTTTGGGAAACAGACCCGTGCCTGCTGCCTGCGCCAAGGCTGGCACGAACCGGAGAGGGACGGAAGGGGGGTACTCCCTGACCCCCCGCTCTGGGGCAGGCCAGGGCCATGCTGGGAGCTCCCAGCAGGGTGCTGTCCTGGGCACAGCTGCGGCCCTGTGGGGGCCTGTGCCCAGGTCTCTCCACATGCAGGCGGAAGAGCCTGGGGCTCTGTGGGCACACGCAGCCGGCCCCTCGGCCAGGGCGTGCTCAGGGGTGCTGGAGGGGCCCGGTTCACGCCCACGGCAGGATCTGGGCAGGAGCTCGCTTGTGTGGGCTGAGGCTGAACTGGCCTGGGTGGGATCCGCAAACCTTCCGGGCTGGGCCCCGTCTCCTGGCCTGCCTAGCGCTGCCCCCGCCCCCCCCCAGCACCTGGGCTGCGTCCCAGCGCACCGGGCCCCGTGGCCTCTGATCTGGACTCTGCTCCCCTTTGCAGTGGGGGGGCTCAGTAACCTGCTGTACAAATGCAGCCTCCCGGACCAGATCCTGAGCGTGGGCGATGAGCCTCGGCAGGTGCTGCTGCGCATCTACGGGGCCATTCTGCAGGTGAGGCTCCCCCAGCCTGGCAGCAGGGCACAGGGGTGGGGGGGACCAGGGACCCACCAAACCGCTTCCTGCACTGCATTCGATGGCCTGGCTGGGGTCAGTGTGTGGGTGAACTGGCCCGACCCGGCCTGACCTCGTCAGCGACAGGCTCCCTGGCAGCCACGCACTGGGCCAGCTGTGCCCCCTGTCACCAGCCAGCTGTCGGGGTTATGCAGGCCTCTGCAGGGCGTGTAATCCACTGCCCCGAGGTGAGGGCCTAGGGCAGCCCTGCCCCCTCCCATCTGTGCCAGTGCCCCACAGCCCCCACCCGCAGCCCCCTGCCCCCCCAGCTCTGCCAGTGCCCCATAGTCCCCACCTGCAGCCCCTTGCTATCCCAGCTCTGCCCCCCAGCTCTGCCAGTGACCCACAGTCCCCACTCATAGCCCCCCTGGTACCCAGGCCTGCCCCCCAGCTCTGCCAGTGCCCCGTAGTCCCCACCCGCAGCCCCGTCCTCCCAGCTCTGCCAGTGCCCCGTAGTCCCCACCCACAGCCCCCTACTATCCTAGCTCTGCCCCCCAGCGCTACCAGTGCCCGTAGTCCCCACCTGCAGCCCGTCCTCCCAGCTCTGCCAGTGCCCCGTAGTCCCCACCTGCAGCCCCTTGCTATCCCAGCTCTGCCCCCCAGCTCTGCCAGTGACCCACAGTCCCCACTCATAGCCCCTGGTAACCCAGCCCCGTCCTCCCAGCTCTGCCAGTGCCCCGTAGTCCCCACCCGCAGCCCCGTCCTCCCAGCTCTGCCAGTGCCCCGTAGTCCCCACCCCGCAGCCCCGTCCTCCCAGCTCTGCCAGTGCCCCGTAGTCCCCACCCGCAGCCCCATCCTCCCAGCTCTGCCAGTGGCCCCGTAGTCCCCACCCACAGCCCCCTACTATCCTAGCTCTGCCCCCCAGCTCTACCAGTGCCCGTAGTCCCCACCTGCAGCCCCGTCCTCCCAGCTCTGCCAGTGCCCCGTAGTCCCCACCTGCAGCCCCTTGCTATCCCAGCTCTGCCCCCCAGCTCTGCCAGTGACCCACAGTCCCCACTCATAGCCCCCTGGTACCCCAGCCCCGTCCTCCCAGCTCTGCCAGTGCCCCGTAGTCCCCACCCGCAGCCCCGTCCTCCCAGCTCTGCCAGTGCCCCGTAGTCCCCACCCGCAGCCCCGTCCTCCCAGCTCTGCCAGTGCCCCGTAGTCCCCACCCGCAGCCCCATCCTCCCAGCTCTGCCAGTGCCCCGTAGTCCCCACCCACAGCCCCCTACTATCCTAGCTCTGCCCCCCAGCTCTACCAGTGCCCGTAGTCCCCACCTGCAGCCCCGTCCTCCCAGCTCTGCCAGTGCCCCGTAGTCCCCACCCGCAGCCCCATCCTCCCAGCTCTGCCAGTGCCCCGTAGTCCCCACCCACAGCCCCCTACTATCCTAGCTCTGCCCCCCAGCTCTGCCAGTGCCCCGTAGTCCCCACCTGCAGCCCCATCCTCCCAGCTCTGCCAGTGCCCCGTAGTCCCCACCTGCAGCCCCATCCTCCCAGCTCTGCTAGTGCCCCGTAGTCCCCACCCACAGCCCTCTGCTATCCTAGCTCTGCCCCCCAGCTCTACCAATGCCCGTAGTCCCCACCTGCAGCCCCATCCTCCCAGCTCTGCCAGTGCCCCGTAGTCCCCACCTGCAGCCCCATCCTCCCAGCTCTGCTAGTGCCCCGTAGTCCCCACCCACAGCCCCCTACTATCCTAGCTCTGCCCCCCAGCTCTACCAGTGCCCGTAGTCCCCACCTGCAGCCCCGTCCTCCCAGCTCTGCCAGTGCCCCGTAGTCCCCACCTGCAGCCCCTTGCTATCCCAGCTCTGCCCCCCAGCTCTGCCAGTGACCCACAGTCCCCACTCATAGCCCCCTGGTACCCCAGGCCTGCCCCCCAGCTCTGCCAGTGCCCCGTAGTCCCCACCCGCAGTCCCGTCCTCCCAGCTCTGCCAGTGCCCCGTAGTCCCCACCCGCAGCCCCGTCCTCCCAGCTCTGCCAGTGCCCCGTAGTCCCCACCCGCAGCCCCATCCTCCCAGCTCTGCCAGTGCCCCGTAGTCCCCACCCACAGCCCCCTACTATCCTAGCTCTGCCCCCCAGCTCTGCCAGTGCCCCGTAGTCCCCACCTGCAGCCCCATCCTCCCAGCTCTGCCAGTGCCCCGTAGTCCCCACCTGCAGCCCCGTCCTCCCAGCTTTGCCAGTGCCCCGTAGTCCCCACCCGCAGCCCCATCCTCCCAGCTCTGCCAGTGCCCCGTAGTCCCCACCCACAGCCCCCTACTATCCTAGCTCTGCCCCCCAGCTCTACCCGTGCCCGTAGTCCCCACCTGCAGCCCCGGCCTCCCAGCTCTGCCAGTGCCCCGTAGTCCCCACCTGCAGCCCCTTGCTATCCCAGCTCTGCCCCCCAGCTCTGCCAGTGACCCACAGTCCCCACTCATAGCCCCCTGGTACCCCAGCCCCGTCCTCCCAGCTCTGCCAGTGCCCCGTAGTCCCCACCCGCAGCCCCGTCCTCCCAGCTCTGCCAGTGCCCCGTAGTCCCCACCCGCAGCCCCGTCCTCCCAGCTCTGCCAGTGCCCCGTAGTCCCCACCCGCAGCCCCATCCTCCCAGCTCTGCCAGTGCCCCGTAGTCCCCACCCACAGCCCCCTACTATCCTAGCTCTGCCCCCCAGCTCTACCAGTGCCCGTAGTCCCCACCTGCAGCCCCGTCCTCCCAGCTCTGCCAGTGCCCCGTAATCCCCACCCGCAGCCCCATCCTCCCAGCTCTGCCAGTGCCCCGTAGTCCCCACCCACAGCCCCCTACTATCCTAGCTCTGCCCCCCAGCTCTGCCAGTGCCCCGTAGTCCCCACCTGCAGCCCCATCCTCCCAGCTCTGCCAGTGCCCCGTAGTCCCCACCTGCAGCCCCATCCTCCCAGCTCTGCTAGTGCCCCGTAGTCCCCACCCACAGCCCTCTGCTATCCTAGCTCTGCCCCCCAGCTCTACCAATGCCCGTAGTCCCCACCTGCAGCCCCATCCTCCCAGCTCTGCCAGTGCCCCGTAGTCCCCACCCACAGCCCCCTGCTATCCTAGCTCTGCCCCCCAGCTCTACCAGTGCCCGTAGTCCCCACCAGCAGCCCCGTCCTCCCAGCTCTGCCAGTGGCCCGTAGTCCCCACCCACAGCCCCCTGCTATCCCAGCCCTGCCAGTATCCCAGAGTCCCCATCTGCAGCCCCTGCTAACCCAGCCTTGCCTCCGCTCTGCCAGTACCCTGGAGTCCCCACCCACAGCCCCCTGCTATGCCAGGCCTGCAGCACCCTCCGAGTTAGAGAAATGGCTCTGTTCAGCTTGCTGCTGCTGGGTGCTGACTCTGGGGAGCTTTTTGCATAGGACAGCGAAGGGTTCAAGGCTGAGGGGGTTAATGCCATCCTCCCTTCTCTGGTGGGCTTCTCAGACCCTCAAGGGGCCCCTCCCATGGGTGGTGGGGGTTCCTTTGTGGGGTTCCCCATGACTGTGCATTGGGGTGCGCTGTGAATTGTGGGTTTCCTGCCTCCCCACTCTGGCATCAAGCAGCATCTTGGGGTCACTCCCCCCATATTGTGAAGGGATGGGGGGATCCCAGGGTTACTGCCCCTCCTCCCAGGATTGTGCAGGTTTGGGGAGTCCCAGGGTCACTTCCCCACACCCTGCACAATCTGAGGGGGATGGGCACTCAGGGTCACGGCTCCTCCCCCGACTGCACAGATTCGGGGGTGTCTGCCCCTCACCCATGCCTTCTGTCTCTGCAGGGCGTGGACTCGCTGGTTCTGGAGAGCGTGATGTTTGCCATCCTGGCAGAGCGGGCGCTGGGGCCGCGGCTCTACGGGGTCTTTCCCCAGGGGCGGCTGGAGCAGTACATTCCGGTACGGTACGGGCCTCGCTGGGTGGCCTACCCTCTACCCTTCCCCCATGCAGGATGCCTGGCCCACAACGGGCTGGCCAGAGTACCTCCCTGCCTGAGTTCAAGGGCTGGTGGGGCCCAAGTGGTTCTTCCTCCGTGGCCCCAGATGACTGTTCCTGGCGGTGCCCCAGCTCTGTGCCCCTCCTGGCCAGCTTGCTCCCTTGTTCTGTCGCTTGGCTCAGACCTGTGGGCTCCCGGGGGCGCTGAGAGGGCTCTGTCCCTCCCCCGGCGCTGGAGGCTCCGTGCCAGGCCAAGCGAGCCCGGGGTCCCTGCTGCCCCCATCCCATTCCCTGGAGGCCAGGCTGTCTCATGCTTGCCGCGTGTCCCCAGAGCCGGCGTCTGTGCACAGAGGACCTGCAGGACCCCGACATCTCCAGGGAGATAGCAATGAAGATGTCCCGCTTCCACGGCATGGTGATGCCCTTCAACAAGGAGCCCAAGTGGCTGTTTGGGACCATGGAACGGTAACACCTGCCCTAGCACTGCTCTGGGGTTCTCTGGCCTGTGGGCTGCAGGGGGGGGGGGCTGCGTCCCACTGGGGGGGACCTTTCCCCTGCAGGAGTGGGGGGCCTGGCTTGTGTCTGGGAAGGAGTCACCTCCCATCACTTTGCAGTAATAGTTCTGAGGGGAGCGCCCCCCCACCCCGATCCTGTGCTGCAGGGTCTCTGTCCATAGGTGTCCTCTGCCATGAGGCCAGGAGGGAGACTAATGGGCCCTGTCTTGCTGTGAGTGGAGGGGCCCTTCCCCATCTCACTGCTGGGGGGGGACTGAGTGGCTGGGTGTCTCCCCATCTCACTGCTCCCAGGGGAGGCGAGTTGGGGGGGGTCTCATGGGGGAGGGGAGTGAGTGTTGGGGGAATCCCCATCCCACTGCTCCTGGGGGTGGGGGGGGGGGTCTCCCTTGCTCCCAGGGGAGGAGGGCTGGGGGCCTTGCCCTGCGGAGGTGACAGGACCCTGCTCTCTAGGTACCTGAAGCAGATTGCCGAGCTCACCTTCCCTCAGGAAGCCCAGCGGAAGAAGTTCAACCAGCTCAAAGCCTATAACCTGCAGAAGGAAATGGGGAGCCTCAGGTGAGCGCAGGGCCTGAGGGACTGCCATGGGCACGTGGGGGTCGGGGAGGACGAACTGCTGTTGGGGCTGGCCAGAAAGGTGCCCCTCCAGCCCCGCAGGGGTGCCTCTCGCTGCTGGTTCCTGCTAGCTCTGCACTGCAGCAGCCCATGGGCCCACCCCCCGTCTCCCATCCTGCAACGGCTCCCCCATGGCCGGCTCTGGCTCCCCTCCCTGTGCCCGCGGTCGGCTCTGGTTTCCCTATCCAGAGGTGGGCGGGTCTCTGCCCGGCACTGCTGACGCACAGCGAGTGGCAGAAGCTAGCAGCGTTGGAGCCCGCTCTCCTTGGGGCTCCCTCTCGCAGCGCCCCGTTCTGGAGAGGCCTGGGGGAGTGGGAGCGATGAAGCAGGCTGTCTACTGATGTCTCTCTCCCCTGAATTCCAGGGAGCTGCTGGAGTCCACGCCCTCCCCTGTGGTTTTCTGCCACAATGATGTGCAGGAAGGTGAGTGGCAGGGGGTGAGATGCCCCCATTGTCTGTCGGCAGTCGCCATTGCCAGCCGGAATAGCCCAGCCTTGGGCCTGCTGGGGCCTGAGCCACCACTACAGTGTGGCTCCCCTCCCCACAGCCTCTCTGGGGTTAGGTCGGGGGGACCTTGCTGGCCTAAGCACATCTTGTCCCGGAGAGCAGCCTAAGCCCTGCCTAGGGACCGCCCTGGGGGCCAATCCTGCTTCGGCTCCAGGGCAGGGCTACATGGGACCTGAGGGGCTCCCCCAGCTCCGACTCCTCCACCCTGCCTGTGTCGCTTCCCTCAGCCCTTGCAGGCTCCCCAAGGCAGCCGCTCTCACCTTTCCTGTCCCTTTCTAGGGAACATCCTGCTGCTGGCTGGGCGTGAGTCGCACCCCAGCGACAAGCTGATGCTGATTGACTTTGAATATAGCAGCTACAACTACAGGTGGGTGACGGGAGGCGGGGGCGGCCATGGGGAGCGGAGCTAATGGGGGGCAGGATGGGTATGGTGCCGAGCCGTAAGCTGGCGTGTATAGGGCATCCACTGCCCAGCCCAGTGCTCTCCCTGGGCTGTGCGACCCATGTGGGGCTGTCAGGCCGGCTCTGGGGACGGCTGTCCGGCCTGGTGCTCTCCCTGGGCCATGCGACCCATGCGGGGCTGTCGGGGCAGTTCTGCTGCGGATGCCCGGTGGGGTGAGGTCGGGGCCACGAGGAGGCTGGAACCCTGTGAGCATGGAAGCTCCTAACCCCCCCCCCCCCCCTGCAGGGGCTTTGACATCGGCAATCACTTCTGTGAGTGGGTGTATGACTACACCTACGACACGTGGCCCTTCTACCAGGCCTCCATGGAGAACTACCCCACGCGTCAGCAGCAGGTAACAGCCGACTGGTTGGGGGGGCCCCTGGGGAGGCCGGAGGGCGGGCAGGCAGGCAGTGAGTCCGATCCTTGCCAGGCTGCTGCCCTGTGGGGTGAGGTGCTTGCGCTCTGGTTGGTGGGGCTGTAGCTGTTGGGATTGTTGCTGGGTGTTGGGCCCCTTTCTGAGCCCCCTGCCCTGGGGAGCTCCCCCACTCCTCCTGGGGGAATTCTGTGCCAAAAACTTAAAAATTCTGTGCAGAATATTTTAAAATTCTGCAAAATTCTGCATATTTTATTTGACAAAGTAACATAGTATAATCACGCCAGTTTCAGTTAATTTGGTAATTGATTTCAAAATGCCTGTCGGCAATTATCTGTAACAGTACAGACAACAAAAAACCTTCAGGAAATGTTTCTTGACAAATAGTTCCTCACTAGGCATGTTAATACAGACCTTTGAGTAATTCATTTCTACTGTAATACAGAACCGGATTCCCACCCCCCTCAGAAGTAGTGCAAAGGCTGGGGAGAGTCGGGGTAATGGAGGAGCTGAGGGAGAGGGAAGGAGCCTGGGAATGAAACTGGAGGGTTGGTGGGTATGCCTCGGAGAAGTATGGAAAAGGGTTTTTTGGAGGGGAGGGGATTGTTAGGAAGTTGATTGAGCCTCCCCCATGCAGACCCTGGCTGACCCTTAGCCTCTCCCATTCAGCCAGGAACATCTGCCCCCATCCCCTTGTGGCCCTGTACCCCATTCCCATTCAGCCCCTGGGTCAGTGCTGTCACCCCACTAGCTCCTGTGTCCCCACCCTAGTCTGTCCCCCGCACTTGCCCTTCTGAATCTATGTGACCGCCCGCAGCCCTGTGTGCCCCGCGCTGTCCCCCTCCCAATATCCCATGCCTCCTCGCCTGGCCCCATGGGCAGGGCGCTGTGAGGAATTCAGCCTCTTCACCTCCCTCTCCGTAGCGTGCTGCTCCGTCCCTGAGTGAGCTGCCCTCTCTTCTGGGTCCACAACGGTCTCTGGTGCGTAAAAGGGGTAACTGCAGCACCTCCCCAGGAGAATCTATAATTCTGTGGGGAGGAAAAAAAAAAATCTGTGGGGGACATGAAATCTGTGCATGCGCAGTGGTGCAGAATTCCCCCAGGAGTACCCAACTCACTTTGGGCCTCGCCCAGCTGGGCAGGTAGGCAGAGCCCTAGTTTCCCCATCGCCTGCACACCCCAGCTCCCCATCCTGCGTTTGGGGCCTGAGGCTGAGACTTGCTCGCCCTGCCTGCAGCTGCACTTCATCCGGCACTACCTGTGGGAGGACTCGGTGCGGTGTGGGGACACCACGCAAGAGGAGCAGGCCCGCATCGAGGAGGAGATGCTCACCGAGATCAGCCGGTGAGTGAATGACCGGGGGCGGCAAGGAGAGACCCCCACACAGAGCGGGTGTAGGGGGCTGGCACGAGGGGACCCCCCACCCTGCTGCCCTCCCCAAGGACAGATCTTCTCTTTAAAGAGCCCTTCAGCGCAGTCAGGCATCTGTTGCAGGCTCCTTCTCCCAGCCTTGCTGCCCATCCTGGGGGTGCCTGAGGGGATCTGGAAGGGGAGCCTGGGGACTGGGGAGGCTGTGCAGGCTTGGGGTGGAGTCTGGGACATGGCACAGTGGGGGGGTCTCTTTCAGCGTCTCCCCAATGGCTGCTCTCTCCCCTCAGGTTTGCTCTGGCCTCTCACTTCTTTTGGGGCCTCTGGTCCATCCTGCAGGCGAAGATCTCCACCATTGAGTTCGGTTACCTGGTGAGCACAGGGCACGGGCGACCCTGCCCCTTGGCTCCCACAGGGCACTGCCCAGGGCTGCCTGCTGAGATGGGGCACAGGTCGGGGGCCCAGCCTGGCAGCCTGGATTCAGCGTCCTGAGGGGCGTCTGTCCTAAGCTATCCCTTTGCAGAGGACGGGAGGGACCTGCCCCGCTGAGCACTGTGGGTACCTGCTGCCTCCCTGTGCCCGGCCCTCAGTGCGACTGCACGTGGATCCTTAGTTCTGGCTCTGCCCCTACAGCTGGGGGGCTCCATGGGGTGACTGGGCTCCCCTGCCCCCATGGCTGGGGGTCTGTGGGGTGACTGGGTTCCCCTGCCCCTACAGCTGGGGGGCTCTGTGAGGATCCCTGTTCTGACCCTGCCCCCATGTCTAGGGGGCTCCATGGGATGACTGGCTTCCCCTTCCCCATAGCTGGGGGGCTCTGTGAGGATCCCTGTTCTGACCCTGCCCCCATGTCTAGGGGGCTCCATGGGATGACTGGTCTCCCCTTCCCTCACGGCTGGGGGGCTCTGAGGGGATCCCTGTTCTTGCTCTGCACCAGCCTGACGCTGTCTCCCTGCCCAGGATTACGCGCAGTGCCGTTTCGAGGCCTACTTCCAGCAGAAGGCGCAGTGCCTGTGACCAGCCCGCTCTGCCTGCCCCGCGCTCGCCTGCCTGCTGCCTTAGGACCCCGGCCTCGCCGTGCTGCAGACACGTGGGGCCTGGCTGGAGCAGCAGAGTGGCCCCTCCCCGGCCAAGGGACAGCAGCTGGCAAGGACTCCAAGGGACCAACGCCCCCAGACCAGCCTCCCTTGCCCCCCGGGTGGGGGCGGGGGGGCTGCCCTGGCTGGCCAGTGAGTAGTGGTGGGTTCTGAGGGTCTGGCTCACTCCAGGGCAGGGATCTCCTTGCAGGGTGTTTGGGGGAAGGGCTGGGCTGTCGGGGCAGGGAAACGGTTAATGTTCCGGTCTGGGGAGTGAGGGCATGGGCTGCCCTCCCCTAATGTGTGAGAGGATCCACACCCTCTCCAGGGTGGGCTGTGTGGGGCCGGCTCCCCCCGTACTGCCTCTCCCCACTGCCCATTGTCGGATGGTTCTGTGTGGACACAGGGGTCCTGCTGAGCAGGTCCCCTCCCTGGAGCAGGAGGGGCTCGGCTCCCCTGGGTTCCCTTCGAGTGCACTGGGGGCTGCACTGGACGTGTGCAGGGGTCTCCGCTCTGGGAGATGGGGCCTGGGAGCTGAATGTGCCACACGGGCATTGGCCTCTGCCCCACGGTTCTGTCCCTGCGTCTCTGCCTCCCCTGGCCTGCGGCGCTACCCAGCTCTGCCGCCCCACCCTTCTGCCCCCGTGCCCTTCCTGCACCCCACTCACCCGCTTCCTTCAGGCGTGGGGGGCCTGGGGCTCCGGCCTGCCGATGTAAGCTGGGGTCTCCTGGGGCTCAGCGAGCGTGGGCTGCATGGGGACGACCTGGACGCTCTGCCCCTGCCGCCGGCAGAGACCCTCCTGCTGGCCCCTTTTCTGGAGAAGCAGGGGGTGTTTGTAGGTGTGTGGCCAGCCCGGGATGCTGCCCCTGCAGGCAGTGCTGGCCTGGCTCCAGCACCGCTCACGGGATGAAGGTGGCAGCTGCCTGCAATGGGGGGTGAGCTCTAGCAGGGTCCCCTGCTCCGGCTGGGGGAGTTGGTGGGGGCCACCTCCCGCAGCCCTGCCCCAAAGCTCCTCCCTGCCTGGGCCCTGTGACTGGGGCTCTGCACTCGCTTTCTCTGCCAGTCCCCAGCGCCTGCTGCTGCTGCCCCCTCGGAGCCGAGCCCCTGGCAGGGCCCTCCACTGCCTAGCAAGAGACTGTGAACTCTGCACTCGGACCAATAAATGCCTGGCACTGTCTGCCTGTGTGTGTCTGTCTGTCTGTCTGTCCCTCCTCCTGCTCTGGGCACTCAGCGTCCCTGCCTGGGTCGGTCTGTCTGGCTGCAGAGCTACGAGGGTCCCCAGGGCAGTGGGCACCGAGGCCTTGGCCCGGTCGATGTGACTGTGATCTGTGCTCCGTGGGGGGCATGGACGCTGGCAGGGGGAGGGGAGGCTGGCGCCAGCAGGCCCTTAGCATGCTTGGGAGAGGCGCAGCGCCACCCTAATGCCCCGGCCCCGGTGGGGGCAGCGCCCTGGCCCCGGCAGTGTGGAAGGGGGGCGCGCGTTTGGAGCCGTCGCGGCCCCCGCCAGCCACGGGGCTCTGCGGCTGGGCCTGCTGGCCATGCCGGTGCTCCCCGGCTACCAGCTGGAGCGGCGTGTCCGCGTTCTGTTGCGCTGCCCTCGCCTGCCTGGGGCAGGCTGCGCAGCCAGGTCCGTTCGTCCTGCCAGGCCTAGCCCTGCTGCTCCAGGCTGCCTCTGTGGCAGGAGGCCAAAGGCTGGCGTGCCGTCTGCAGCCCGCTCTGCCTGGCCCCGTTCCCTCCCCCAGGGCTCTGCCTGGCCCCCGGGCCCAGCCTGCAGGAGCCGCTTTTGCCCGGGGCAGCCTCACCGAGCTGGCTGGAGCCTGGGTGCGTCCCTTCCTGTGCGGCTCTGCTTGGCCAGGGGCCCTGCTGCCTCCGCCCTCAGCTTGGCCCGAGCTGGCCCAGGGCCGAGGTGGGCTCCGCTTTCCCGCTGGCTGGCTGGCAACAGGTTAAAAATAGCTCTGCCCTCCTGCCCGCTGCGAGATTCCTGTGGCGGCCCGGGCCCGGCCTGCGCTGCCCAGAGCTCCCCGCGTGGCCGGCTGCCCCGGCGCGGCTGGGCGAGAGCTCCGGGACGGGCCTGCGGGATCTGCCACCGTCCATGCCCCGCAGGCCTCTCTGTGCTGCTCTGCGCAGCTGGAGGTGGGGGGCCGAAGGCTTCTGGGCTGCAGCCTGGCACGCCCTGACTCGCCCCCCGAGGGCTGCGGCCAGCTGGGCTCTGAGCTGCCTCCTCTGTTTGCTTTGCACCCTGACCAGCTTCTTCCTGCTGCCCAGCAAGGGGCCGGGCAGCCTGGCGCCTCGGGCAGAGCCCTGGGAGGGCAGCCCCGAGCAGAGGGTCTACAGGAGCCGAGGGGCGAGGCTGCCCCTCATTACCGTCCAGACAGACCCCTGTGCCTTCCAGGTATGCTGCCGAAAACGCCACCTTCCTGGGTGCTGTGCCAGTCACTGCCAGAGCCTGCTCCCGCTGGGGCCCAGCGGAGCTGGGGTGGGGCACCCCCCAAATGCCATTGCACAGGCTGCGTGTTACTGCTTGGGGGCCTGGGCGTCCCGCTGGGCCGGGTGCAGTCCGGGGCCATGGGCCCCTCACCCGTGAGCCGAGCCCTGCCCTGTGGGCACCTGCAGCGCCGCAGCTGGGCCACTGCCTTAGCCTGCCATCCCCGGCTCTGGCACAGCCTGCGCCCGGTGGAGCAGAGCGTCCCGCGAGTCCCGCCCTATTGGCGCAAAGGGGCTGGTCTCCCCCCGGGGCTCTGTGCCCAGCAGCTTGCAGCCCAAAGCACCCGTTGGGTCCCCTCCGCCCCTGTCCCTGGGTGAGCCAAGGTGCACTCAGGCTGCAGGTCCCAGCCTCCACCCCCAGGGATTCCTGATGGCTGTTGCCCCCATGGGCCAGGCTGGGGTCTCCACGGGTGCGGGCCGGGTCACTTCCACAGCCCCACAGGCCTGTGGCCATGGGCTCATTCCAGCCTGGGCCTGGCCCAGGAAAGGGGCTGGCGGGGACCACGGAGGCCCGTCTCTGGCCAGACTAGCAGCACGGGTGGGGCTGCAGACCCTGGCCCGGAGAGGCCCCCCTTGCGGGAGGTGGCAGCGAGGCCTGGGCTGTGCTCAGGGGCTGCGTCCAGTGCAGTGTCGGGTTGGGGCCCTGGTGTGGGGTGATGAGACCAGGGCTAAGGGCCCTGGTACCCCGGAGCTACCCCCTCCCACAGCTCCCCGCGCCCAGAGCCCATAGCGCCGGGGGCAGGGATGAGGGAAGCCCCTGCCCAGCAGACAGGTTCCCTGCGGGAGAAAGCTGGGGCAGCCGAGCCCTACAGGGGCCTGGCACCAGCTGGGGATAACATGGCCAGGAGTCTCTACACGTGCTGCCCCGAGGGAGCTGTTGTCCCCCTGCCCTGGGTCCTGACTGCTCCCTGCCTGAGCTGGGCCAGGCCCTGCTTAGCAGCCCCAGGTCTCTTGGTGCCCGCAGGTGGAGCTGGCCCGGCTGGCTGAGGAGAGCGCGTATTTCGGGGCGCTGGCACGATCCCAGATGCAGGAGGCTGCGGAGGGGTGGCTGGTGCTGGAGCACGTCCCATCGGGCGCCTTCCGCGCCATCCTGGAGTTTGTCTTCCTGGGGCACTTCGGGCTGGGTGAGGAGGAGCTGCTGCCCGCCGTCCAGGCTGCCAGCTACTTGCTGGTGCCCTCCTTCCTGGAGCAGTGCTGGCTGGCCCTGCACCCACTCCTGCGCCCCGACAACTGCCTGCCCTACCTGCGCTTTGCCGAGGCCATTGGCTGCCCGGAGATGCGGGCCGTGTTGTGCCAGTACCTGAGCGCCCAGCTCCTGGAGCTGGCGCCCGTCACGGGGCAGCTGGCCCCGGCGCTGCAGGAGGAGCTGGCGTGGCTCCGGACACGGGGCCCCCAGCAGCTGTGTGTGCTCCGCAAGGAGAACCTGAGGACCCCGGCCACCCCCGACATGGAGCCCCTGCGGGGCCTCTATTGCCTCCCCCTGGGCCAGGGGGCCACCTGGCGCCGGGCCACCGGGCTGCCCTTCCAGGCCGACAAGTGGAGCTTCAGCACTGCCCAGCTGCTCAACTACCTGTTCCTCATCGGCGGCTACCGGGAGCGCCACGGGGCCCGCGGGTTCGCCTTCCGCATGGCGGCCTTCCGCTACAACCCGCTGGCCGGCTGCTGGCAGCCCACTGCCCCGCTGCTGAAGGTCAGTGCCCATGCCCTGGTACACACACCCCCATTAGTGCTCCTTCACCCACTGCTTCCAGCCCACCCCCTGCTGCTGGTCAGTGCCCCGATACCTGTCACCTCTCTGCTACCGCTCCCTCACCCACCCACCCTTGCTGTGGGGGTCCATGGCTCATACCCTGGTACCCTTCCTCCCGCTACCGCTCCCTCCCCCAGCCCTGCAGCCCAGCCCCTGCTCATGGTTAGTGCTCTGGTACCTCCTGTATCGCTCCCTCACCCGCCGCTGGCAGCCCACCGCCCGCTACTGAAGGTCAGAGCCCGCTTGCCTCAGTGGCGCCGCTTCGCGCTCTGCCCTCTCCCTGCTGGCATCTGCTGGCTCCCTCCTGAGGGCCCCTGGCACTCGCAGCTGGATGGGATGTGGGACCAGCTGCCCCAGGCTCCGAGCCTCCCAGGGCCAGGCTACCACTCCCAGTTCTCAGCCTGGACCCCCAGGCTATGCGCTGCCCCCCGCCCCAGCTGGGAGCCGCGTGACGTGGGGCTGGGCTCAGACTGCTGCACCCAGACACCCGGGTGCGAGGCTCCGGGCGGGGTCAGCTCTGAACCCCCCCCCCCCCGCTCTCTCCGTGCAGCGCCGGCGGCACTTCAGCACCGCGGTGGTGGGGCAGCGGATTTACGCCATCGGGGGCTGGTACCTGGACACACTCCTGGCGCCGGACGGCGGCACGGCTCTGTACGCGGCGGTGGAGCGCTACGACCCATGGAGCGACTCGTGGGCCTTCGTCTCCTCACTGCCCCTCACCGACTTCACCTTCGCCCTCTCGCTGTCCCACGACCTGCCGCTCTGCGCGGCTCACGCCGGGAGCATCTACGCCCTGGGCAGCGTGCAGGGGACGGGCGAGAAGCTTTTGCTGCGTTACGACGTCAGGGCAGGTGAGCAGAGCCCGCACCTGGCGCTGCCCAGGGAGAGCCCCGGCCCTAGGGGGCCCAGCTGGGCCACCCGGAGCCTCATCCCCCTCGCAGCCTCGTCTCCAGCCGCCTGCTCCTCCCTGCGGCTGGGCTGCGATCAGAGACGCTGCGGACGGACGTGAGTCCCTGGCCCGCGCCCCCCCGTCCGCTGGGCCGTCTCAGGGGAGCCTTCCAGCTCCCAGGCTGATGGGTCCTGAGGTGTGGGGAGGGAAGGGGGAGGAGACTGGGAGGGCAAGGTGAGGCTGGGGCAAGCGAGGGGGTGAGGGTGGATTGGGATGAAAGTAGGGGAAGTTGAGTGGGGGATGGGCTGGGGTAGGATGAGGACAGGTGGGGGCGTGGGCAGGGGTGAGGGTGGGTGTGGGCGGGGTGAGGCGAGAGGGTGGGCAGGTGAGGGTGGGGGTGGGCTGAGTGAAGGTGGGCAGGCAGAGGATGAGGTGGGGGGGTGTAACGGTGCTGCCCGTGGGAGCCTGCTGAGGTCACTCAATCAGGGTGAACTGCAAACAGACCGGGGCAGACAAACCCCAGACGCTGGTGGATATTCCACTACTTAGATTTACCCAGCCAGCCCAAACCAGCTTCTACAGCCCCTCCCTGGTTACCCAGACGTCCAAATAATACAGTTCCCTTAAAGTGCCCAGCCTCCGGCCTCCCTCCACACACACCTGTCAGATATATGCATCCGATGAAGTGGGCTGTAGCTCACGAAAGCTTATGCTCTAATAAATTTGTTAGTCTCTAAGGTGCCACAAGTCCTCCTTTTCTTTTCGTGAATACAGACTAACACGGCTGCTACTCTGAAACCTGTCAGATATGATGATGATTACTGAAAATCTTATCTCATCATATAAAAGGAAAGGTTCTTCCAGTCCCAAAGGTCTGGGACTCACTCAGGTCAAATTATCACTTAGATCTTACCCCAAATACACACTTATAGCCAATTCTTATTAACTAAACTAAAATGTATTAAAAAAGAATAGAGAGAGTGTTGGTTGAAAGATCAGTTTCTTGAGGTTCAGATACATGGCAGAGAGGGTGAGTTTGTAGTTGCCAAAAGTCCTTTTAGAAATAGTCCATGGGTTATAGTCCAATGTCCATATTCAGGGTGACTCCAGTGAGTGACTGGGGATCTCAATTCTTATGGCTTAAGGTTTCCCCTTCTTGAAACCCAAAGCAGATCTGAGATGAAGAAGGTTCGTGTCCCAGGGTCTTTATACATTTCCAGCAGCCTTTTGGCCTGAGAGAACAATAGCCTTAACTTGCCTTCTTCCAGACGTCGTGGCAATTAGCACAGGGTAATTTATCCATTAAACAGTTCAGACACAGGTTACCACAACCTTCCCAGTGACATATAGACGATAATATTATTTCACTCAAGTGTCTTCCTAAATGTTAATACTCCTTTTTCGATCTTTGAATCAAAGCCATAGTGTCACGGAGTCCCCGGGCGATGCTCTGGAACTGCTCCCTATGAATCCAGGCAGGACTCTGGGGAAGTCTCCTTTCTGTAAGCAGAAAGAAAAGGAGGACTTGTGGCACATTAGAGACTAACAAATTTATTTGTTTATATGCTCAAATAAATTTGTTAGTCTCCAAGGTGCCACAAGTCCTCCTTTTCTTTTTGCGGATACAGACTAACACAGCTGCTACTCTGAAATCTGTGAGCAGATTGTCCCCAGGGCAAGAAGCTCACCCGGCTTCAACCTTCCTGGGTCTGACCTCGGAGCATCCAGCATCCTCTGCCCCTCCGTGCACTTCCCACAGCCAGTCCGCCCAGGCGGGGTCCTGGGGAAGCCAGAGGGTCCTGCCCCCCAACTCCGCAGTCAGACGGGACTCTCAGCCAGCCAGTAAAACAGAAGGTTTATTAGACGACAGGAACATGGTCTAACACAGAGCTTGTAGGTGCACTCAGTCAGGTCCTTCTTGTCGGGGCAGGGAGGCCAGAGCCCGGTCTGGGCCTCCCTCCATTTCCTCAGCCAGCTCCAAACTGAAACTCCCTCCAGCCCCTAATCTGGCCTTTGTCTCCTTACCGGGCCAGGAGGCCACCTGATCTCTTTGTTCTCCAACACCTTCAGTTGGCACCTTGCAGGGGGGAAGGGCCAGGCCATCAGCTGCCAGGAAACAGGGTGTCGGCCATTCTGTGTGTCCAGACCCCTGCACACACCTGCCCTCTAGGGCTCTGCAATGATCATCCACCCTTATCCCACCCCCTAGATACTTAAGAACTGCATAGGGAAAACTGAGGCACCCACACGGTATTGGGCGAGAACATTAAGAACAGCTCCACTTCGTCACACATAGTAATAGACAAGGCTTTTTGCTTACATCACAAGACCTGAGGAAACCGCTCCCCTTCTATCTCTAACAATGCAAGCTGCATTTCAGAGCTCTGTTCACTTACAGATCTTCCTAAGAAGTCTTTAAAAGTTTCAGAGTGGTAGCCATGTTAGTCTGTGTCAGCAAAAACAACTGGGAAGTCCTTGTGGCACCTTAGAGACTAACAAATTTATTTGGGCATAAGCTTTCATGGGCTAGAACCCACTTCATTAGATGCATGGAGTGGAAAATATGATACCAATGTGATATATGCCATCATGTGCCAGCAATGCCCCTCTGCCATGTACATTGGCCAGACCAGACAGTCTCTATGCAAAAGAATAAATGGACACAAATCTGCCATCAGGAATTATAACATTCAAAAACCAGTCGGAGAACACTTCAACCTCCTTGGACACTTGATAACAGACCTAAAAGTGGCAATTCTTCAACAACAAAACTTCAAAAACAGACTGCAATGTGAAGCTGCAGAACTGGGATTAATTTGCAAACAGGACACCATCAGATTAAGCCTGAATAAAGACTGGGAGTGGCTGGGTCATTATAAAACCTAAATCGAATTTCCCCCTATTGTTACTCGCACCTTGTCAACTCTCATTACCACTTCAGAAGTTATTTTCCCTCCCTTGGTATCCTGCTGCCAATTGATTTGTCTCGTTAGCCTGACCTCACACTTGGTAAGGCAACTCCCAGCCTTTCATGTATTTACACCTCCTCCTGTATTTTCACTCCATGCATCTGATGAAGTGGGTTCTAGCCCACGAAAGCTTATGCCCAAATAAATGTGTTAGTCTCTAAGTCTTTAAAGTTTGTCCATGGGTCAGGTCAGTCTGTGAGTTAATTAACTCTTTCTGGCCTGCTGTCACCTTTCAGTGCTATATTACATTGCACTCATGTCACAGGGGGGTGCCTGGGGTGAGGAGGTGGGCAGGCTAGGATGAGGTGAGGATGGGTGTGGGACCTGGGGTGAAGTTGGGTCCGGGCCGGGTGGGATGAGGGTGATGGGTCAAGTGAGGACGGGTGTGGGGGTGGGCGGGGTGAGGGTGGATCCAGGCCGGGTGGGATGAGGGTGATGGGTCGAGCGAGGACGGGTGTGGGGGTGGGCGGTGTGAGGGTGCGTCCAGGTTGGGTGGGATGAGGGTGATGGATCGAGTGAGGATAGGTGTGGGGGTGGGTGGGGTGAAAGTGGGTCCAGGCCAGGTGGGATGAGGGTGATGGGTCGAGTGAGGATGGGGGTGGGGGTGGGCGGGGTGAGGGTGAGGGTGCATCCAGGTCGGGTGGGATGAAGGTGATAGGTCGAGTGAGGACGGGTGTGGGGGTGGGCAGGGTGTAGGTGGGTCTGGGCCAGGTGGGGCAAGGCCCAGGCAGGATGAGGACGGGTGTGTGTGTGGGGTGGGCTGGGATGAGGATGAGGGGTGGGGATATGCTGGAGTGAGGTTAGGGGTGGGCAGATGAGGACAGGCATGGGGCTGGGCTAGGGTGAAGCGAGGACGGGTGAAGATGGGTGCGGTGAGGACAGGTGGGGGAAGTGGGGTGAGGGTGGGCAGAGTGAGGACGGGGTTGGGGGTGGGCGGGGTGAGGTGCACAGGGTGAGGATGGGCATGGAGGTGGGCAGGGTGAGGACGGGGGGACTGGGGTGAGGACAGGTGTGGGGGTAGGCGGGGTGAGGGTGGAAGGGAATGGGCGGGGTGGGGACTGGGGTGAGGGTGGGCAGTGGAGTGGGTGGGATGAGGATGGTGGGGTGAGGACAGGGGGACTGGGGTGAGAACAGGTGTGGGGGTGGGTGGGATGAGGGTGGAGGGGAATGGGCAGGTCGAGGATGAGGGTGGGGGGACTGGGATGAGGGTGGGCAGGGGAGTGGGTGGGGTGAGGACGGGTGTGGGGGTGGGGGGAGGGTGGGCAGGGGAGTGGGTGGGTGCAGATGGGGGGGATTGGGCTGAGGGCAGGCAGGGGCGTGGGTGGGGTGCGGACGGGGGTGGGGGTGGGCAGGGGAGTGGGCAGGGTTAAGGCGGGCAGGGGAGTGGGCTGAGGGCGGGCAGGGGCGTGGGCGGGGGTGCGGACGGGGGTGGGGGTGGGCAGGGTTAAGGCGGGCAGGGGAGTGGGCTGAGGGTGGGCAGGGGAGGGGGTGGGTGCAGACGGGCAGAGTGGGCGGGCTGAGGGCAGGCAGGGGCGTGGGCGGGGTGCGGACGGGGGTGGGGGTGGGCAGGGGAGTGGGCAGGGTTAAGGCGGGCAGGGGAGTGGGCTGAGGGCGGGCAGGGGCGTGGGCGGGGTGCGGACGGGGGTGGGGGTGGGCAGGGTTAAGGCGGGCAGGGGAGTGGGCTGAGGGTGGGCAGGGGAGGGGGTGGGTGCAGACGGGCAGAGTGGGCGGGCTGAGGGCAGGCAGGGGCGTGGGCGGGGTGCGGACGGGGGTGGGCGGGATCAGGGCGGGTCCGAGCCGGGTGGGGCAAGGTCTGGTCCGGGGCGAGGGCCACGCCCGACCCACCCACGCTCTCTCGTTGCAGACACGTGGCAGGAGCTGCTCCCAACGCTGACGCGAGCCGACGCCGACCTGCCCGGCCTCTATTTCCTGGGGGGCTCGGAGCCCCTCTACGTGGTGGGGGGCAACGCCCAGGAGAACGTGGTGATTTCCTTCAGCCCGGGGGCCCGGCGCTGGGGCCCGGCGCGGAGCCTGCCCAAGTGCAGCCTGGCGGGGCAGGGCGTGGCCCTGGGCGGCCGCCTCTTCATGGCGGCGCCAGAGCTGGGCACGGTGCTGGCTCTGCAGCTGGGCTCGCTGGCCTGCCGGCCGCTGCCCGCCCCGCCCTTCCCCCTCTCCTATGAGGCCCTCTTCTTCCTGCACTTCCCTCTGCCCCCACCCCCGGGTGGGGAGCAGGGAAAGGCGGGCGCCGGAGGGCCCAGCAGCCAGCTGGGGCAGTGAGGGGACCCTCCCCCCGGCTGGCGGGACCCCGTCATCGGGAGCCCGGGGTTCGCGCCCTGCCACGAGCGGTGTGCAGCACAGTCCGGGGGGGGCGGGGGGGGCTCGTCTGCCTACTGACGACTCGCTGGCTCGTTAAGGTCACTGTGAGACCCGCACTGGTGCCACGCGGGGGCTGCAGCTGGTCCCCGGCGCTGGGTGAGGCTCTTGGCGACCCACGGCGTTTACACCCTGCCGCAGCTTCTCCCCGGGCAAAGGAGGGACCGAGGCCGACGCAGCAGCCCGGGGGGCCCCTTGTCCGGATCGGAGGCTGCAGCAGGAAGGGGGGGTCCCCATGGTGCCGACCCCAGCGGGGGGAGCCGGCCTGGAGCCTGCCGAGCCGGGGCTGGGCGCCTGCCACAGGCCTCCAGGTCCCCAGGGCGCTGACTGGTGCGGGAGGAACTCGCAGGGGCCCCCCCCCCCGCGGGCGCTGCCTGTTCCCGGGCGAGGGGAGGGGGCTTGGTGGACGTGGGAGCGAGGGAGGGGCTGAGCCTGGTGCCTCCTTTGTCACTGCCGTCCCCCCCCACGCCCGCCCCCCTCCTGCCTTATTTGTCCCGTTGCCCTTTCACCCACATACCAGCTGCTATTTCTGGGGCTGGCTCTGAGCCCAGGGCAGGGGGGCGGGCGCCGGGTGGGGCGGAGGGCACCAGGGGGTGCGCCTCGGGCGGGGGGCTGTCCCGGGCCACACCCAACAGCGTCGCTGGCTCAGCGCCGCCTCCCTCCTGCTGCCCAAAGCCAGGGCACGGCACCGGGTGCTGGGGCAGGCCTGGCCCCTCCCCACTTCCTCCCGTCCTCGCTGGGTGGGGGTGGGGACGGCTGGCGCCCCGTTCCCATGGCCCAGCCTGGCAGGGGAGGGGGTGGGCTCTCATTAGTCCCAGATGTGGGGACCCCCCTGCACCGGGGGTTGCTGAGCGTCTTGGTGAGTTTCTCGCCTTCCTGCGTGCGGGGAGGGAAGGGGACAGGCCTGGCCCACTCGGCCCTGGTGCCCGTGCCTGGAGCACCCTGGGCACGCTCACACGCACACGCTCACACCCCCCTTCCTGCCATCCCCCCTGCCCTCCCGAGGCTACACTGAGTCCCCCGGGGCCGTGCCCCACTCAGCCGCCCCCCCGGCTGCAGCCTGGGCAGAGCCCTGCCGGGCACAGCGAGCCCTGGGCCGGGGACTCTCCTCCAGGTGCCCTTGTGGTGGTGGAGGGGGGGGCTGCGTGCTGGTGGCTGGCTCCAGGGAGCTGGCTCAGTGGGGCTCTGGCCCAGGGGAAGGACACGGGGTCAGTGGGGTTGGCAGGGGCTGGGGCACCTTGAGGTCAGGGCGGCTCGGCCACTTCAGCCCAGGGCTGGAGCAGCCACACTCCCTGCACACCAGCGAAGGTGCAGGCCCCGGGCTGCCCCCTGGCTGGGTGGGCGTCCAGCCCAGCCCAGCCCAGCCCCAGCCTCCTGCCCCCCTGCGACATCCTCCCCTCCAGTACCGGGGTTGGGGGGGGCACAGGCAGGGCTGGTTTTGGGCCATGTGAGGTGCGTGCAGCATCCCAGGGCGGCTGCAGGCTGGGGACAAGGCAGAGCCAGTGCCCCTGTGTCAGGACAGCGGCTCCCCTTTGGCCAATGGGGGGCACAGTGGGGGTGTGACGCAGCCGGGCGGGGGGGGGGGGGGAGTGTTGACCTGGGAATGTGGCAGGGGAGTTTCACTGGGGACGGGAGCCCTGAGAGCCTGTAACCTGAGCCGGGAGGGGGAGAGGGAGGTAACACCTCTGCCCTGGGAATGTGGACAAAGGCTGCAGGAGGGAGCCTGCTGGGGGGGGTTAGTTTCAGTTTGGGGCTGGGTGGTGGAACGCAGGGAACCCCAGGGCTGGGGTCTGAGCTCCCTGCCCCCCAGAAGGACTTGACGGAGGGGTGCTGGTTGTACCCACAAGCTCTGATGTAGACTGTGTTCCTGTCGTCCAATTTTACTGTTTGGCTTCCGTTTTACTGGCTGGCTGAGAGTCACAGTGACTCCCGGGAAGAGGGGTTCAGGCCCTGGACTCCCCCACACTCCGTGACGGGGGGCTGTCTGGGGCCAGGCAAAACAGCGGGAGGGAGAGGCCCAGGTAGGTTTGGGCCCTGGGAGAAGCTGAGGGCAGAACAGCAAGGGGGGCTGGTGAGGGCTGAAGGCCGGGGCTCAGCGGAGCAAGCTGGACCCATAAGAGCCATGGAGGGGGCAGGGGATTGGGGAGGGAGGATGCTCCCCGTAAAGGGGCTTTCCCAGGCGAGAGGCTGGGGGCTCCCTGCTGGGCAGAGTGGGGTAACACTGGGGAGGCTCTGGTACAAGGACGGGGCAGGAGTGCCAGGGAGTCCGGGTGCTGGTGTGTGAGATTGGGGGGGGGGTGTCGTGGGCCGGGAGGTTGGGTGATTTTGCAGGAGAGAAAGAACCAATGTGTGGGACGGTCTGCAAAATGCCTGATAATAAACTAGCCCCACGGAGGGTATTGGTGAGGCAAAACAGTGTATGTGGAGTTACTGGGGACTCGGAAAGGGGAAACTGAGGCAGGCATGCCTGCCATGCTGCGGCCTGCTGCAGGAGGGTGCCCTGGGCAGAGGCTGCCCTCTGATACTCACCCACCTAGGTCCCCACCTCCCCCTGTGCAGGGGAGGGAAGGGCAGCATGGCCAGGCCCAGTTGTGCCCCCGCCTGGCTTGTGTGCTGCCCTTGGGGCTGAAGTAGCTGTCTCTGGTGAGGAGCCGCCATTCTCCGGGAAGAGCAGCTCAGCAGCAGCCGGTGCTAGAGCCAGGCCCCACCTGGGTCGGCGCCAGGAGTGGTCAGGACAGGCAGCCATGTGCTATAGCTGGCAGCTGCCAGGAGGGGCAGAGAAGGGGCATGGGGGGCTGGGCAGGGGAGGGGGCATCGTGGGCAGGGATGGAGTGAGACACTTCTGTCCTTGGCCCTTTGCTAGCCAGGGTCTCAGGCAGGCTGCAGGCAGGCAGGGGCACGGGTGAGAGGGGGAGGCGGGGGTGGCCCACAGGGGCAGGGTCCGATTTCAGGATGCCATGTAGGGCCGCAGGGAGGCCGGATGCCAGGTGTCCTGTTACAGGCAGTGTGGAGCGGGGCAGGCAGGGGACGCAGAGCAGCGGGTTTGAAGGACGCAGGACGCACTGTTCCTAGGGGCTCTGCCAAGGGCGGACGTGGCACTGACGCCCGGAGACTCGGCACCTTCTAAGCAGGTACCAGCGTCTGCTGCTCGGCTCCCCGGGCAGGGCCTGGGGCTGGGGCTGCACACCCAGGATGGGCCTTGTGGGGCCAAGGCTGTGCTTTGCCTCAGTTGGCCGCCAGCCAAGTCCCCAGCCTGTCCAGCTGATTGCCTCCCAGTGCCCTGGCTAGGGTGCCCGTAAGCTGGGCTGCAGCTGCTGGCCATCCTGGGCGTGTTTCGGGCTGTGCTGACCCCTGTGCTCCACATGTCTTTAGTGTGTTGCCCCCTGCCCCTCCATGTGTCCTTGGCGTGTGGGGGATGCACTGTCCATTTGGGTGGTACATGCTCCTGCCGGGTTTGGGGTGCAGATGGTGGGTTTGGATGAACACTCCCCTTTGGACCATGGCTGGGCTTGGCTGGGGGGGGAGGTGTCCTCAGCACATGTAGGGGTGCACTGTCCCTTTGTATAGGCCTTTGGGGAGCTTGGGGCTACGGAGTCTGGGGTATGCTGCCCATTTCCAGCCTGTGTTCCCTCGTGTTTGGGGTACATTGTCCCTGTGCTGGGGTGTCATGGAGTCCCCGGGCGATGCTCTGGAGCTGCTCCCCATGAAGCCAGGCAGGGCTCTGGGGAAGTCTCCTCTCTGGGAGCAGCCTGTCTGCAGGACCCACAGCTCCCCCGGCTCCCCCCTTCCTGGGTCTGACCTCGGAGCATTCAGCATCCTCTGCCCCAACGTGTGCCTCCCACAGCGAGTCTGCCCAGGCGGGGTCCTGGGGAAACCAGAGGGTCCTGCCCCCCAACTCCGCAGTCAGACGAGACTCTCAGCCAGCCAGTAAAACAGAAGGTTTATTAGATGACACGAACATGGTCTAACACAGAGCTTGTAGGTGCGGAGAACAGGACCCCTCAGCTGGGTCCATTTTGGGGGGCAGTGAGCCAGACAACCACGTCTGCACTTCACTCCATGTCCCCAGCCAGCCCCAAACTGAAACTCTCTCCAGTCCCCCCTCCTCTGGGCTTTGTCCCTTTCCCGGGCCAGGAGGTCACCGGATTCCTTTGTTCTCCAACCCTTTAGCTCTCACCTTGCAGGGGGGAAGGGCCCAGGCCATCAGTTGCCAGGAAACAGGGTGTCGGCCATTCTCTGTGTCCAGACCCCTGCACACACCTGCCCTCTCGGGCTCTGCAATGATCACACACACTTACCCCACCCCCTAGATACTTAAGAACTGCACAGGGGAAACTGAGGCACCCTCACACTATTCAGAGGAAACATTAAGAACAGTCCCGCTCCTTCACACGGAGGTCTCCTAACCCGCTGGGTTTGGGGACATGCTCGAGGTGCTGGCCATGCAGGGGGTGCGCTGGCCCTTGCTACCTGGGCCTTGCCTTGTTGGGGTCCCTTCGTCTCTTGTGCCAGCCCCTGGGCTTGTTGCTGTCACTTGGGCTGTGTCGGCCCTTTGGCCTCTGGCCCCCAGCAAGGTCCAGCGGGGCCCCATAGTGCAGGCCCCCATTTCTATGGCAGGTGCCTCCAAGGGGCTCCTGCTCTCCCCTCCCTGCCAGACTTCCCCGGCCCTTCTGCAGGGCTGAGTGCCCCAGCAGGACTGGGGGCCTGGCGCATCCCCGCTGCCCGGGAAGGGGAGGGCAGAGCGTTCCCCCACGCAGGCTCCCCAGCGAGCTGATAGCACCTTCTGCTGGGGTTCGCCTACACTGCGGCCGGGAGGGAGACAGCCCCGGGCCAGCGCTAGTAAGAATCGCAGGGTGGCTGCCGCAGAGCTGCCCCAGGAGACTGCAGTCCCTTGGCCCTGGCAGGACTGGGAATCCACTGCCCCTGGGGCCGTGCTGGCCTGGCTTCCTCCCCGGCTCAGCCAGCGCCTGCGAGGGGGCATCAGGATCCCCCGCCGGGTGGGATCAGAGCTGGCGTCCAGCACCTGGCAGGCTGCTGAGGCTGCAGGAGAGGCTCCAGGGGACTGCACAGGCAAGAGCTGGGGCTGCTGCCCCTCTGGCCTGCCCCTGGGGCAGCTCTGCAGCCTCAGGGGCAGATTCAGGCCTTGGAGTGGGGCCAGCCGTGTCTCTGCTCCCCAGGGAGGCCCTGGGGATCCCCATATCCAGGGGAACCCCGGGTTCCAAGGGTCTGGCCTAGCAGCCCTGTTCCCAGAGGCCTGGGGTAGCAAAGTGGGAATGTGGCCCCAGCAGAGGGGGGCTGGGACCCTGCCAGCTCCGTGCTGCCCCACAGTGTGCAAGGCTCAGCGGGTTCCCTGCTGGGGGTGCTGCTGGGGGATAGTGTGCAGTTGTCATGAGAAGACAGTGGCTCTACCAGGCGGTGCCCCTGATTGCCCCCTGACGCCCCATCCAACCTCTCCTCTCATTCCTGACGGTCCCTCCCGGGACCCCTGCCCCATCCAACCACCCCTTCTCCCTGTCCCCTGACTGCCCCTGGAACTCCTGCCCCTGATTGCCCCCCGCTGCCCCATCCAACCTCCCCCTCCTTCCTGCTTGCCCCCCTAGGACTCCTGCCCCTATTCAACCCCTCTGTTCCCTGCCCTCTGACCACTCCAACCCCATCCACACCCCCACCCCCTGACCACCCCCCCCGAACTCTCCTGCCCTCTATCCAACCTCCCCACTCCCTGCCCCGTTACCGCGCCGCCTGGAGCACCAGTGGCTGGTGGCGCTACAGCCGCTGGAGGCGCCCAGCTGGAGGCAGCCACGCACCGCGCAGCCCAGAGACCGGGTCAGGCAGCCACGCACCGCGCAGCCCAGAGACCGGGTCAGGCCGCCGGGCCACGCAGCCCAGAGACCGGGTCAGGCAGCCACGCACCGCGCAGCCCAGAGACCGGGTCAGGCCGCCGGGCCGCGCAGCCCAGAGACCGGGTCAGGCCGCCACGCACCGCACAGCCCAGAGACCAGGTCAGGCCACCGGGCCGCGCAGCCCAGAGACCGGATCAGGCCGCCACGCACCGCGCAGCCCAGAGACCGGGTCAGGCCGCCACGCACCGCGCAGCCCAGAGACCGGGTCAGGCCGCCGGGCCACACAGCCCAGAGACCGGATCAGGCCGCCACGCACCGCGCAGCCCAGAGACCGGGTCAGGCCGCCACGCACCGCGCAGCCCAGAGACCAGGTCAGGCCACCGGGCCGCGCAGCCCAGAGACCGGGTCAGGCCGCCACGCACCGCGCAGCCCAGAGACCGGGTCAGGCCGCCGGGCCGCGCAGCCCAGAGACCGGGTCAGGCCGCCACGCACCGCGCAGCCCAGAGACCGGGTCAGGCCGCCACGCACCGCGCAGCCCAGAGACCGGGTTGGCGTGGCACGCTGAGGCTGTGGGGAAGAGGGAACAGTGGGGGAGGGGCCAGGGGACGAGCCTCCCGGGCCAGGAGCTCAGGGGCCGGGTAGGAGGGTCCCATGGGCTGGATGTGGCCTGCGGGCCATGGTTTGCCCACCTCTGAGCTAGAGGGAACCATGCGACCAAGCAGATCATGGTGAGGAGTCAGACACCCAGCAGGGCAAGGGGTTTGGGAGGTTCCCGGGATCATGGGCCCTTCCAGCGAGGAGCTTTGAGTGCAAAAACGCTGTTCCTCTCCTTGACCTTACCCAGCATTTAGCACTCGCTAATTTGGGTGAGCTCGTCCCAGATCCTGGCTGCATGTGTCAGCCCAGGGGGTGTCTGCGGCCGGGTGGGCCAGCCCCGGGGGTGTCCGTGTGTCTGTCTGCGGCCGGGTGGGCCAGCCCCGGGGGTGTCCGTGTGTCTGTCTGCGGCCGGGTGGGCCAGCCCCGGGGGTGTCCGTGTGTCTGTCTGCGGCCGGTGTGCCGGCCCACTGGGGAGCTGGTGCCCGCGGCTGGCCGTGTCGGTCTGTGCCTCTCCCTGCTGCTCCGAGGAAGCTGGGTAGCTCTGACCCTTCCCTCACTTGGCCCATTCCCAGCTGCATGTGACGGAAGCAAACCCGGGAGCCGTGGCCAAGCTGCCCGTTGGCGTGATGGCACGCTGGCCCCCAGCCCAGGGAGTGTCACAGCTGCCGCAGCGATGGAGTGTGATTGGCTGGCAGGGCCTAGTGGGTGGTGGTGGAGGGCCCCACGGGTACTGTGGGGAGCCGCGTGAGGGCAGCAGGACCTAGAGTGGGGTGTGTCAGCGGTCTGCACTCCGTACTATGCCCCAGCTTTCAAACAGTGCGTAGGAGGGACCCCTTCCCTACGCCAGCCCCACAAGGGGTCCCGAGCCTCACTACCCCCGAGGCTGAGCCCCTGTGGGGGTAACGGACCCTGGGGTTGGGGGGGCAGTGGGGCTGAGAGCTGGAGTTGAGGGCCATCCCCTGAGGGAGGGGTGCCTGGGAGTGATTCCCTGTGGGAGGACAGCAGGGCCTACAACCTGGGCTGGGGGGAGTCTCCTGTGGGGGCAGTGGGGCTGAGGTTCCCCTCTCTAGGAAGTCCTCTGTGGGGAAAGCCCCTGGAGGGCTTCAGTTCATGCCAAGGCTGGGGCTCAGGGGTCCACTGTGGGGGAGGCAGGGCGTGGGGCTGGGGAAGGGTGTGCCCTCTCTGGGGCGGGAGGTGGGGCAGGGGCAGGGGTGCCCGCTCTGGGGCGGGAGGTGGGGCAGGGGCAGGGGCAGGGGGTGCCCTCTCTGGGGCGGTAAGTGGGGCAGGGCAGGGGTGCCCTCTCTGGGGCAGGAGGTAGGGCAGGGGCAGGGGTGCCCTCTCTGGGGCGGGAGGTGGGGCAGGGGCAGGGGTGCCCTCTCTGGGGCGGGAGGTAGGGCAGGGGCAGGGGTGCCCTCTCTGGGGCGGGAGGTGGGGCAGGGGCAGGGGGTGCTCTCTCAGGGGCGGGAGGTGGGTCAGGGGCAGGGGGTGCCCTCTCTGGGGCGGGAGGTGAGGCAGGGGCAGGGGGTGCTCTCTCGGGGGCGGGAGGTGGGTCAGGGGCAGGGGGTGCCCTCTCTGGGGCGGGAGGTGGGGCAGGGGCAGGGGGTGCTCTCTCGGGGGCGGGAGGTGGGTCAGGGGCAGGGGGTGCCCTCTCTGGGGCGGGAGGTGAGGCAGGGGCAGGGGGTGCTCTCTCTGGGGCGGGGCCCTTTCTGGGCTCTGCGGGAGCCGGCGGTGGGGCTGGGGCTGGGGGTTCTCTGGCAGTTGGGGGGGGCGGAATCGATCCCCCAGGACGTCGGGCGCCAGGGTCAGGAGGTTGGCGCCCTGGGGCAGCCCCGCGCGGCCCGGGCCCCCCGTGTCGTGCTCACGCTCCGTCTCCCCCCGTCCCTGTCGCCCTGGGGGGTCAGGGCCGGAGCGTGGCTGCCGGGGGGCAGGGGTTCCTCGGAGAATCGGGCTCCGGGAGCAAGCTGGTCCCTGGCGGGTCGCGGCGCCGGGAGCCGAAGAGAGCTGGGCCCGGCCTCTTGGGCTCTGTTTCCAGCCCCCCGGGAGAGCCGGGGGCTTGTTACTGCGTGTGCAGGGTCCGGGAGGGGGGGCTGGTGGCCCAGGCTCGGGGTCCCCTTCCCTCCGCGCCCTCCAGGGCTGCCTCCGTCTGCCACGGCCTGGGCCCCGGGCTGGGGTCGGGCGTTCCCCGTGGGGCGGGGAGGTCCTGTTTCCCGGGCAGGGGGTGGCTGTTGGGTCCTGCTCGGGGGGATGATGGGGGCAGCGCTGCTTTGTGGGCCGCATGCAGGGGTGTCAGGAGGAGTCGGTGCCGGGGAGAAGGGGGGGGAGTGCCCGTGCTCAGTGGGGACCCCAATGCCTGCTCTCTGCCCCTCCCCCGGCAGGCAGCGCAGGGCCCCCAAGATGGCGGAAGCGCACCAGGCTGTGGCCTTCCAGTTCACGGTGACCCCCGAGGGCGTCGATGTCCGGCTGAGCCGTGAGGCCCTCAAGCAGATCTACCTGTCTGGGGTCGCCTCGTGGAAGAAACGCTTTGCCCGCATCAGGGTGAGCTGGGCCCCAGAGGGTGGTGGTGCCAGGGGGCACTGGGGGTGGTGGTGCTAGGGGGAGCGCCGGGGGGGTGCAGTGTGTGTGTGGCTGCACTGTTGGGATGGCAGTGCCCAAGGGGTCTGGGGAATGCAGTGCCGGGGGGTAGGTCTGGGAGGGCACTGGGGGGGGGCGGTGCTGGAGTGTTGGTGCAGAGGTGGTACTGGGAGCTGTCATACTGGAGGGTGTGGTGCCAGAGGTGATGGGGCTGGGGGGTGCAGTGCAGGGGTGGTTACAGGGGGCACTGCAAGGGGAGTGTGGTGCTGGGGGGTGTTGGGAGGGGCCCGGGGGTGTGTGGTGCCAGAGGTGATGGGGCTGGGGGGCACTGGAGGGTGTGGTGCCAGAGGTGATGGGGCTGGGGGGTGCAGTGCAGGGGTGGTTACAGGGGGCACTGCAAGGGGAGTGTGGTGCTGGGGGGTGTTGGGAGGGGCCCGGGGGTGTGTGGTGCCAGAGGTGATGGGGCTGGGGGGCACTGGAGGGTGTGGTGCCAGAGGTGATGGGGCTGGGGGGTGCAGTGCGGGGTGGTTACAGGGGGCACTGCGAGGGGAGTGTGGTGCTGGGGGGTGTTGGGAGGGGCCCGGGGGTGTGTGATGCCAGAGGGTGGGGCTGGGGGTACTAGGGGGCGTGATGCCAGAGGGTGCTGGGGCTGGGGGGTGCAGTGCTGGGGTGTGCTGACGGGAGGCCCTGAGGAGTTGTGGTGCTGGTGGGGGTGCCAGGGGACACTGGGTGGGGGGGTGCGGTGGGGGTGGGAGGTGCCACAGGATGGGGCTGGGTGGTGCCATGGCAAAGGGTGGGGCCAGGAGGCACTTGGGGGTGCGGTGCTGGGGGGTTATGGTGGACACTGGGAGAGGAGTGCGGGGCCAGGAGGGCCCCGGGTTGGGGGGCTGCAGTGCCGAAGTTTGGGGCTGGTGGGCACTGGGGGTCGGGGCGGGGACACTGCCGGGTGTGGGGCCAGCACCCCCGTGCAGGACCACGCGGGGGCTGGCGCGTGGCATCGGGCTGGGGTGCCTTGCAGCACCGGTGCACAGGGCGGGGGCGGGGAGGCATGCTGGGGCTCACGGGGATGTGCCAGGCAGGCAGCTCCCTGGTGCCCCTGCCCCCCGTGGCCCTGACTCGCGCTCTCCCCCCAGAACAGCGTCCTGACCGGCGTGTACCCCGCCACCCCCTCCAGCTGGCTGGTGGTTGTCATGGCGACAGTGAGCTCCATGTACTGCCGCATTGACCTGTCCATGGGCCTGATCTGCCACATCAAGCGCTACCTGCCCAGCTGGTGAGTGTCAGCCGCCCCCGCGGCAGGGCCAGCTGCCCCAGGCCTCTCCGCCCGCCTGGGGTGCCCTCTCTGACAGGGGCTTACCTGGCGCCCATCACTGCAGCCTCTGGGCCTCCCAGTCTTTACTGTCTGTCACCCCCTGGGGCAGCTGGGCCCCAGAGGTGAAGTGACTGGCCCAGGTCACACAGGGAGTCTGTGCCAGAGCAGGGACTTGAACCCAGGGCTCCCCAGTTCCAGGCCACACTCGAGCCACTGGGCCACACTTCCCTTGAAGTCCACTGGGACCCCCCTGCCTTTCCCCTGATTTCCCACTGGTGCTGCTGCTCCCTTCCCAGGAGCCGCCAGTGATTCCCGGAGCCCCTGGTGCCCCCACGCTGCTCCACGGTGCCTGGTAGAGGCGCTTGCAGGGTGGGGAAGGCTGCCCCGGCATTGAGCTTCCTCTTCTCATTCATGGCAGCCGCTACCTGAGCTTCCAACACCGGACCCTGCTGAGTGCCGTGCTCTTCTCCACGGGAGTCTGGCTCTCGGGGATCCTGCTCTGCCGGCAGTCTCTCAAGCTGCTGCTCTCCTACCACGGCTGGATGTTCGAGCCCCATGGCAAGATGAGCCGGAGCACCAGGGTCTGGGTGGTGAGTGTGCGAGGGCAGCCCGTTGCTGGGCATGTGTGCGACAGGGAGGTCAGCTGGCATACCAGCCCGGACCGGCTTCCCCAGGCTGGCGATTTAAAGGGCCTGGAGCTCCCTGCAGCGGCAGAGCCCCGGGCCTTTTAAATCACTCCGGGGCTCCCAGCTGCCACTGCAGCTGGTAGTTCCGGGGGGTGATTTAAAAGGCCCGGGCTCCCCGCCGCTGCTACCGCAGCCGGAGCCCAAGGGCCATTAAATCTTGATTTAAAGGGCCCGGGTATTTAAAGACCCCGCCTCTTCCGGTTGAGGCCATGCCCCCTCCTCCAGACTCCGGTGTACCAGTAAGTCCTTTAAGTTACTTTCCCCCCTGGTGTGGTGGGAGGGTGGTTCATGGCTGTGGAAGGGGGTACAAGGCTCTGTGGGGGGTGTGGTATGGTTAATAATGCACCAGGCAGAGTGTGGGGGCTCAGTCCCCTTCTCCTTCACTCCAGCCCCTTCCTTTGCTTTTCAGGCTCTAGTGAAGGTGATGTCTGGCCGCAAGCCCATGCTCTACAGCTTCCAGACCTCTCTGCCCAAGCTGCCCGTTCCCAGCGTGGAGGCCACAATCCATAGGGTAAGAGTGGGCACGATCTTACTTAGTGACTCGTCTCACCACCGTCCTGTGACAGTGAGTGGACTCAAATGGACTCATGATTAAGGTTAAGATTTTGTCATGGGTATTTTGAGTAAAAGTCACAGACGGGTCTTGAGCAATAAACAATAAAACATGGAAGCCCGAGCCCCACTGCCTGGGATGGAAGCCACAGCCTGAGCTCCGCTGCCCGGGGTGACCATTTGCCTTTCCTTGTATCTGTTATATCTCAGTGTCCCCAACTGCCCCTTGTAGTTCTCTTATGGGACTGGCTGTACCACTCCTGCATTTCCTAAGAGCAGCACCTGCTGGGACTGGATGGCAGATGATGGCCACTTCCCCAGTGAAATGAAATGCTAATCTGTATTCTGTTGTTCAGCCCCTTAGTGGCACTGTGTGTAAAACACCCTATTGAAATAACCTCTGCCATACCTGGCAGCTTATTAAAGGATCTTATGCTGAACACATCTGGTGCATATAAGCCAGTCCATAGCTGGTATAGAAATACATGACATGGTGTCAGGAGTAAACTAAGAACAGAAACAGAAGGAACCAAGCAACAAAGTTTGCAGGATTGCATCAACACACCACCCTTCATTGCCCCAGAGAACTTCAGCTTTGACAAACCTCCCCAGTGGACAGAATACAAACGGTAGTTTGCAAGACTTCAGACTGCAAACAAACTCACAAAGAAGGTTTTCTGAACTTGGGCCAGTTTACCACAGAAATAACAAACACTCTGAATACATAGCTTTTGATCAAAGGACCACCAACCAACAGCCTTCTCAGCCGCAGTGTGGCACTAGGATGGACCTAGTGAGAAAAGTGGAAGAACTCAATGGAATATTTGGTGATACTGGACTTCTGAAAGGAGATCCAGTACAAATCACCTTAAGACACGATGCTGAACCATACAGTGTACATACACCTTGAAGGATTCCTATCCCCGTACTTCATACAGTGGAAACTGAGTTAAAGAGAATAGAGCGAATGGGCATAATTGAAAAAATCTCTGAGCCAATAGCATAGTGTGCCCCAACGGCACCAGTTATAAAGAAACATGGAAAAATATGAATCTGTGTGGATCTTAAAAGACTTAATGAGAAGAGGAAGGTAAGAGAAAAATAAATCCTCCCACCCTTGGCTGACTTCCTGCCCAAAGTGAAAGGAGCTACAGTATTCTGCAAGCTGATTGCCTCCAGCAGATTCCTTTAGCCAAAGAAAGTGCTAAACTGACTGCACTTGTCACACCCTTTGGGAGATTTTGCTTTTGTAGATGACCTTTTGGGATCACCAGTGCACCTGAAATTTTCCAAAGACCGATGGCAGAACTGTTAATGAACCAAGTGGAGCTGCAGGTTCCATGGATGAAATTCTGATTGATGGAACTTTTGAAAACTCTCAACACAATCCTGGGCTTGATCAATCAGTCTGGGCTGAAGCAAAACAAAGAAAAATGATTTCCGCCCTGCCCCCGAAATTGAGTGGATCAGTCCTAGCCCTGAGTAGGAGCAATTCCAGAATCGACAGCACCAAGTCACATACCAGAACTGAGACATGTACTGGGGATGGTCAGTCACTTTGGTTGATACCTACAAGTCATTTACACCTGCACTGAATGAACTGTTAAAGTCCAACACACCGTGGCTATGGGGCCAAATCAAGACATTGCCTTAAAAAGGCAAAGGAAATTATCTCAGCAGCTCCAGTTCTCGAGTTCTGTGATCTGAGCAAACCCACAATGGGGCCAGGGTGGACGCAAGCAGCTGTGGCCTCTGTGGTGTCGTGTTGCAACAACTGGGCTCAGAGTGGAAGCCAGCTGCACTTGGCTCTGGCACACTCACCGAAGCAGACAGTCGATCTGCACAGATTGGCAAGGAGGGCCTGGCAAGCGTGTGGGCTTGTGAGCACTTTTACAGATCCCTGTGTGCGGCCTGCATTTGTTTACACTGATTGATAACAGACCCTAAACTGCTTGTAAACCTGATCGGGGAAAAGACCTGGGTCAAGCACCCCCTGAGATGCCAGTGTCTATTGCTAAGGTTAATGCGATTTAACCCAATTGCTGGATATGTTCCTGGGAACAATCTGAAAGTAGCAGACACTCCGTCATGGAGCCCGGCATCACACCCAACTACCCATGAACTTGAAGGTGACGTAAAGGCGTATGAGGATGCTGTGGACACACACAGACCAGTGTGTCCAGGAAGGAGACTACTCCAGCAAAAAAACAACCCTGATAGACACACAACTTCAGGACGTTCTAAGTTACACTGGGGCGGCTGCCCGAGTAAATAAAGGGCGTTAAGGAAGTGATGAGAGGCTACTTTGAAGTGCGGGAACAAGTAAGTGACTCAAATGGACTCATAATTAAGGTTAAGATTTTGTCACGGGTATTTTGAGTAAAAGTCACAGACAGGTTGTGGGCAATAAACAATAAATCATGGAAGCCCGAGCCCCACCGCCTGGGATGGAAGCCTCAGTCTGAGCCCCACAGCCTGGGGCTGAAGCTGCAGAGGTCACCTAAAACCCAGAATCCGTGAACTGCGTGACCAACTCATAGCCTTGCTCATGGTTAAAGGCAATTGCATTGTAATTCCAAAGGAAATGAGAGGAGAAATCCTAAACCTTATGTGACGAAGCAGGACTGTTCTTAATGTCTCCTCTGAATATTGTGGGGGTGCCTCAGTTTCCCCTATGCAGGTCTTAAGTATCTAGGTGGTGGGATAAGGGTGTGTGATCGTTGCAGAGCCCTAGAGGGCAGGTGTGGGCAGGGGGTCTGGACATGGAAAATGGCCGACACCCTGTATCCTGGCAACTGATGGCCTGGGCCCTTCCCCCCTGCAAGGTGAGAGCTAAAGGGTTGGAGAACAAAGGAATCCGGTGACCTCCTGGCCCCAGAAAGGGACAAAGCCCAGAGGAGGGGGGGGCTGGAGAGAGTTTCAGTTTGGGGCTGGCTGGGGACGAGGAATGAAGTGCAGACATGGTTGTCTGGCTCACTGCCCCCCAAAATGGACTCAGCTGAGGGGTCCTGTTCTCTGCAACTACAAGCTCTGTGTTAGACCATGTTCGTGTTGTCTAATAAACCTCTGTTTTACTGGCTGACTGAGAGTCACCGTCTGACTGCGGAGTTGGGGGGCAGGACCCTCTGGCTTCCCCAGGACCCCGCCTGGGCGGACTCGCTGTGGGAAGCGCACGGAGGGGCAGAGGATGCTGGATGCTCCGAGGTCAGACCCAGGAAGGGGGGAGCCGGGGGAGCTGTGTGTCCTGCAGACAGGCTGCTCCCAGAGAGGAGACTTCCCCAGAGTCCTGCCTGGCTTTGTAGGGAGCAGGTCCAGAGCATCGCCCGGGGACTCCGTGACAACTGGTGTCAGCGGTGGGATGTACTGCACCCCGTGGATGGCGCTTCCTGCAGTAAGTAACTGAGGAGCAGTAAAATGAAGGGATTGACGAGGACCAGGCGTGCTGTAAGACTCAGAGAGGAGCGGTTTCGGGGGGCGGTTAACCCCTGAGAGTGTGTGACCAGTGAGAAGGACTGTGCAGTAATGGGGTCCCCCTGGGTACTGCATGGAGCAGTCTCAGGGGCGGAGGAGCCTGCGGCTTGGCCCTGGGAGAGAGAAGGACTTTTGCAGTAACAGGGTTCCCCTGGGGATTGCAGCGAGCGGTCCCAGGGGCGGAGGAGTCTGCAGCTCGACCCTGGCAAAGAGATGGTGACCTCGAGAAGGGCTGGCGCACGAGGGGTTCTCCCTGGAAACCGTGGGGAGCTGAGAGCACACAGGCCTGTGAGTCCACAACAACTTGAGGACAGCGGAGTGAGGGCCTGTCACCGTCTCCTTAAGAAGGACGTTGTAACCCTGTGCAAAAAAAGAGGGTTACGCACTGGAAAGTTCCCCAAAGCACAGTTAATCGTGCAGCTGGAGGAGGATGATCACACTAAGGAGCAGATTCCTGACCCAAATGGGGCTATAGCAGGATCTGGGAGCAGCTGGAGTGGTAGCCAGGCATCCCCAAGACTCCTGTCCCCAACCAGACGGGGGTCTTCACGATCGGATTCCCCATCGGGGGATCGGAGACGGACGGGATTGGAGCTGAGTCCGAGAGAGCAAGAGGACTGTGAGAGGCAGCGAGAGCCCGAGGAAGAGCTGCAGACACAGCAGCAGCATGAACTGGCGATGGTGGAGCGGAGAGGCAGAGGGGACCTCCCAGGGGTGAGTGGGGATAGACCCGGGGTGCCAGTTCCGCAGGGAACCTCAATACTAAATTGCTGCTCCTGGTTAAGGGGGAAGGGGAATGTGGATGCCCCCCTCACCGCCTTTGAGCAGGCTGGCGATTTGAACCAGGGGGACCCTCTGGAAAAAAGCCCTGGTGTCTAACTCGCTTGCTGGGTCCCAAGGCCATAGACTCCGTCAGCCAGATGCGTGGGGAGGTGGACAGGCTCCCACTCCTGGTCCCAACCTATATGTCTGTGTGGAGTCTCCTGGGCTCAGGCCCCTCGGACCCCCAGTGGGAGCAGAAGGTGATGGTCAATGGGGAGACATTCCTGGGGTTTCAGAGTAGCAGCCGTGTTAGTCTGTATTCGCAAAAAGAAAAGGAGGACTTGTGGCACCTTAGAGACTAACAAATTTATTTGAGGATAAGCTTTCGTGAGCTACAGCTCACTTCATCGGATGCATTTGGTGGAAAAAACAGAGGGGAGATTGAGTCTGTATATCAATCTCCCCTCTGTTTTTTCCACCAAATGCATCCGATGAAGTGAGCTGTAGCTCACAAAAGCTTATGCTCTAATAAATTTGTTAGTCTCTAAGGTGCCACAAGTACTCCTTTTCTTTTTGTGAATACAGACTAACACAGCTACTACTCTGAAAACTGTAAGGAGAGTGATCACTTAAGATAAGCCATCACCAGCAGGAGAGGGGGGAAAGGAGGAAAACCTTTCATGGTGACAAGCAAGGTAGGCTATTTCCAGCAATTAACAAGAATATCTGAGGAACAGTGGGGGGTGGGGTGGGGTGGGGGAGAGAAATAATCCTAAATTTGTGTCTGCTCAGGAGAATGGCCCTGTAACTAGGTCGCATCCAGTTAGTGTCTATGTAAAATCCCAGAGACCAGACAATTCTGGTGCTTGTATTTTGCCTGTTGCTAGTGTATTGTTGGGAAAGGCTGTAGCAACTCTGTCTAATCAGGGTGAGATCCTAGCCAGGGCACAAGGAGAGCAGAAAGGTGATTTGATTGTGTTACCTACTGAGGGTGTGGAAACCTGTAGCAAGAAGGAAAAGATTCCTGAACTTGTGTGTGGCAAAGGGAAGGAGAAGGCTTCCAACCTTTTATCTAGGAAGTCTAAAGTTTGCCTGAAAGGGGATTGTGTAGGAATCTGCCTGATGGGCCAGAGGTAATGCTGGATGTAAGTGAGACCCAGAAAGAGTCTGTTGTTGCTCAGGAAAGTGTTCCTCTAGAGCAAGCCCTAGGTGAAGAGGGCAAGGGCAGAATTTCTGTGAAGGGTGAATTGTTGCATAGAAAAGCCCCTGGGGAAAGGAATCCTCATGGAGTCTTTGCAAGCAGTTTACTGCAACTGAAGGGTGGGAAAGTGATTTAATCAAGAAAGTTTCAGTTCCTAACAGCCAGAAATTTTCTGTTGTGAATGGATCCACTGACTTTCCTGTTGAAGGATCCAGTGTGGATAGCTTTGAGAAGGTCTCAGAAGGAGTGAAAGCTGTTAAGAAAGTTAAACAGTCCTCTAACCAAGTGGCTGTGTTTGGCCAGCTTGTTGGGGAGACAAGGTTGTTGAGAAAGGGATGTCTCCATGCTAGTTCTGTAAGTGAACAGTCTGTGGCCCAGGTCAAGATGGGGGCTCTTAACCAAGAGAGCCCGAATTGCAGCCCTCCAGACTGCAGCTCTGGGAGAAGACCCGATCCCAGTTTGACCCCCAGGGGTTTTGGGGTGGCAAAAGTCCTGGGCCGCATAAACCTTCCCACATGCGGCATGCGAGTGCTATCAACCAACCCCGACCTAAGGGAGGGCGTGAAACTGGAAGGGCCTGGTGTAACTCCCAGCAAGGAATGGGAGAGATGCTGGGGCATCCATGGGAACATTGGTGGGTTCGAACTTCCCCAGGTCACCAGCTAAAGTGACCCTGCTCAGTTCGGTCTCGAAGGGGGGAGAGATGTGACAAAGCGGGACTGTTCTTAATGTTTCCTCTGAATAGTGTGGGGGTGCCTCAGTTTCCCCTATGCAGTTCTTAAGTATCTAGGGGGTGGGATAAGGGTGTATGATTGTTGCAGAGCCCTAGAGGACAGGTGTGTGCAGGGGTCTGGACACAGAGAATGGCCGACACCCTGTTTCCTGGCACCTGATGGCCTGGCCCTTCCCCCCTGCAAGGTGAGAGCTAAAGGGCTGGAGAACAAAGGAATCCGGTGACCTCCTGGCCCGGGAAAGGGACAAAGCCCAGTGGAGGAGGGGCTGGATGGTGAGTCAGTTGGGGCTGGCTGGGGACGAGGAGTGAAGTGAAGACATGGTTGTCTGGCTCACTGCCCCCCAAAATGGACCCAGCTGAGGGGTCCTGTTCTCTGCACCTACAAGCTCTTAGACCATGTTCCTGTCATCTAATAAACCTTCTGTTTTACTGGCTGGCTGAGAGTACGTCTGACTGCAAAGTTGGGGGGCAGGACCCTCTGGCTTCCCCAGGATCCCACCTGGGCGGACTCGCTGTGGGAAGCGCACGGAGGGGCAGAGGATGCTGGATGCTCCGAGGTCAGACCCAGGAAGGGGGAAGCCGGGTGAGCTGTGGGTCCTGCAGACAGGCTGCTCCCAGAAAGGAGACTTCCCCAGAGTCCTGCCTGGCTTCGTAGGGAGCAGTCCCAGAGCATCGCCCGGGGACACCGTGACATCTTATCTGTGAAAGGCATCATGGATGAACTAAATGCTGTGAATGGGCCAACCAGTTAGTGTGGTGGCTGGGCATCAGTGAGGACATAAAGTATCTGCATGTGAATCTTGCAGAAATAACAAACCATCACAACACAAAGAAAATGAATAACAACAACCCTACCAGACAAACCTGGGAAGAACAAGCTGCAGATTTACAGGACATCATGACCTTATCATCTTAGACTGTTTTTCCAGGTGTACATGTAACAGCGACAGACCCCGGTTGTCGACGGGCAGGATTGAAGCTGGGATCTTGGGAGCTCAGTGCATGAGCTAAAAGCCATATGGCTGTTGTCTCCCTCTCTCTTTCTCTCGTTGTCTCAGTGCCACTAGATGGGACAGAGCACCACACCCAGGAGGTGTGTGGGTTACAGTTGGCAATAACGAACTTGAAAGACATGACATCAACGTCACATAGTGTTATAGAGAAAGTGGTGTGCACTTTTGCTCACTTCGGCATTCCAGAACAAACAGTGACAGACAATGGACCACAATTCACTGCAGCAGAATTTAAGTCCTTTTGAACAAAATATGATTGTGATCATATTACTGGCAGCCCACATTACCCACAAGTGAATGGAGAGGCTGAGAGAGCTGTACAGACAGCCAGAAAATCCTGCAGCAGGAAGATCCCCTCCTTGCTCCTCTGAGCTACAGATCAACGCCAATAGCAGGTACTGGCTATAGCCCAGCACAGCTCCCGATGGGAAGACAACTCAGGTTGTTTTCCAAAGTTGGAAAGGTAGTTCTATCTCCAAAGTGGGCAGACATGGAGAGAGTGGCCAGATTGGAGGAAAAGGCTAGGAAAGTATATGGACACTTTTACAACAGACGTCACTCTGTTACAGAACTGCCCGGTCTAGAACCTGGTGACCATGTTCATGTCAAATTGGATGGAGAAAAAGGATGGACAACTCCAGCTGTTGTAATGAAAATGAATTCAGAGCCCAGATCATACGTGATCATGACCGACAGTGGAGAGTTCAACAGAAACCATCGACATCTACAATTTGTTCCTCAGAACAATGAACAGAGCAACCTCTACAGATGCAGAACAAGAAGAGGACGACTCAACAATGCCAAGCTGACCAAAGCCCGTCCTTGTAACTAATGGGCAGCCTGACAACCAAGTTGTTACACATTCGGGTCGTGTAATTAGCAAACCAGGACGATTCAGACACAGACTGATCCATACTGAACTTGAAAGCCACAGATTTTCCATGGCAGGAATGGAGCATTTAAAGAGGGCGATGTGATGAAAGGTGAAACTGTCTGAGCCGGTTCAGCCGCCAGGTGGTGCAGTGTGTACACTATAGTCGGACCAGAGAGTTCTGGATGCTGGGGATGGAGGCTGTGCCCAGCCTGACGCTGACCCGAGCGTTACGATTCTTCTGTCAAACGGTTACAACTGAGCATTGACTTGATGCGGCTCAGAAACTTCCCTGTGCAGAAGAAAAATGCTGCTTGTAGCCATCGTAACTGAAACGAAACAAGCCCAGACGCAGCTCCCTGACCTCGTCACGTCCTTTTTTAACTCTCCCGTTAGCCTGTTCGTAGTTCATGTGTAACATAGCACTGTCCAGAACTTGCTTTTCTCCCTGATTGCGCACTTCTGGGTCCAAACGAGGCTTGACTGGCCAGTTCGTAACTCTGAGACTTGACTGTGTTATTTACACAAACCTCCGCCACACCTGGCTAAGCATCAAAGGGCATTACGGGGTGTGTAAGGTGGCTCTGCGGCCAGTCTCTAGCTGGTACCAGGACATGACACCCGCAGGATCTCTGGCTCGTGGGCTCCCCACTGCTAGGGCCCGTTAGAAGAGCTCCGTCCTGGGAAGGAAACGGGCATGGAGTGGGGCTCCAGTAACGGGGCCAGTCCTGCCCGTGGGCGCAGTGAAGCAGCAGGTGGAGTCGCTCTGACCCTGATGCTGCAGAAGAACCTGAATGGACTGAAGTGTCTGTACCCAGTGCTGGGAGCAGGGAGATGGGCCAGGAGGGTGAGGAGGCCAGGCGAGGGCCAGCGTAAAGGGGGGGCTGGGAGGCTGAGGCTCATAGCCGGGCTGGCAGGCTGGGGCGGGGGGCAGCAAAGGAGTGACAGCTCCAGGGAGCTGCAGTTGGACAGCGCAGGATCCTTGGAGCTAGGGCATGGGGAAAGCACCACAGCACAGACACGCCTGGGGCCATCCGCTGCAGGAGCAGAGTGAGCCAGACCCCCTGGCCTGGCCGTGGGAAGCCCTGGATGTCACTCTTGGCTGGGTGGCTGTCTGTAGGGGAACAAATGCAGCCCAGTGGGCACCCTCAGGAGCTCTGCCCTGCAGCATGGGCACATGGGGGGGCAGCGCGGGGACCCCAGCAGGGTTCAGCAAGGCAGACTCCGGAGGGGCTGGCTGAGGGTGTGGGATCTGGAGAAGCCAAACTGGCCTCGAATGGGGCAGGGACATGGCAGCTGAGCGGAGGAGGCCCAGGGAGGGAGTGGCTCTGTCGGGGGGATTCCAGGGGGTGGAAAGGGGAGAAATGGGGGAATCAATGCAGGAAATGCAAAGCCTGGTTTCAATCAGCGGGTCCTGGCAGGGAGCTGGGGGACTGTCTCCCAGGAGAAGGGCTTCGGGGTGGGGGCAAAGGGGGGCATTGCTTCCTGAAGTGGGTGGAGCTGGCTGGGAACCGTCCCCAAGGAAAGGGCTGGGACATTTAGAACTGCTGCCGCTTGGAGCGGGGCTGGTGAGGGGGCAGCTCAGACCCACAAAGCAGGACTCGGCTCTTGGCTCTGAAACGAAGCGTGCCCCCGCTCTGAGCCCTGGCGGCGGTGCCCCACGACCGTGGAGGGCTGAGACGGCCCCGCAGGGAGCCCGACTCAGGCTGGCCATGTCTCTGCAGTACCTGGAGTCCGTGCGCCCCCTGCTGGAGGATGAGAAGTACCGCGAGATGGAAGTCCTGGCCCAAGCCTTCCAGCAGCACACAGCCCCCAGGCTGCAGAAGTTCCTGGTCCTCAAATCCTGGTGGGCACCCAACTATGTGAGTTCCCCTGTGCCACTGAGTGCCCGGAGCCAGCAGCCCTCCCGCTCCACTCTGCTCCAGCTCCTGCCTCTCCCGCCTTCTCCTGGGCCCTGCCCAACTCCCCCACAGCCAGGCTCCAGAGCTGGCGGGATGTAGGCTCAGGGGTCTGTGGTGCCCAGGCTGGCCCAGTGCAGATGGCAGGGCGGAGGAGCTGTGCGGTGGGAGCTCGTGATGAGCCTGTCTGCTGGCAGGGGCTGGCTCTGCATGGGGGACAGCCGCCCTGGGCTTGCCCTGGCAGTACCCCCCCATCCTGCCAGCTCCAGGGCAGGAGTGTGGCTCTCAGGCCTGTGACAGGAGCTACAGCCCATTTGCCTGACACAGCCATGTGGCTCTGTCTGCCTCAGCTCTGCCTGTGTGCACCAGCACTGGCCGCGAGGGTTCACCGGCCCCACGCACCTCCTGGCCCTGCCGTGGGCAGCAGCTGCTCCAGCATCAATGCAGTGTGAAGCGAGGACGGTTGGGCCCCCGCCACCCACCCCGCTTGACTGGGATGGGGCTGGGGGGGAGCCGCGGCGAGGACAAGGATGTCGGAGGCTGGGGAAAGGCTAGCACAGACTCAGAAGTGGCCTGCTCCGGCCGGAGTCCATGGGAGCCCGCAGGCCCCTCCCAGGTCTAACCAGCATGGCAGCATGCCCAGTCTGTTGCAGTGAGGGGAAGCAGCAAGACTCAAGTCCTTGTGAATCAGGGACCCTCGGCCTGCTCCCCCTCTCAGGAGCTTGGGGGTTGCGGGGGGCAGTGCAAGGATACAACCGTGCATGTTGTTCCCAGCCCCTCCTGCAGGAGATAGTCACAGCCCAGCGGTCCCAGAAGGGGAGGTGGGAACCTGGGACCACCTGCTGGGACATGCCCTGGGGTTTATGCAAGGCAGAGGCAGCACCATGGAGGAGTCGGGAGGCCCCTGCCAGCCCTGGCCTCTCCCGCAGCCCTTGTCTGCGCTTCCCGCTGGCGCAGCTCGCGCTCATGACGCTCTCCCGTTGGCAGGTGAGCGACTGGTGGGAGGAGTTCGTCTACCTGCGCGGACGAGGCCCCATCATGGTCAACAGCAACTACTACGCCATGGTGAGGGCGCAGGGCCGGCGAGGGGAGCGGGGGGCTTCAACCTGTCCTCTCCAAAGGGCACTCGGTGGAGCGGCCGGAGAGACTGACCCTCTTCCCCAGAGGGGCCCAGTGTGTGGGGGCTCACCGCTGCTGCCGGGCTGGGGGCTGCAACTCCCATCCAACCCTGCACCCCCAGAGCCTGAGCAGTGCCCCCAGCTCAGCCCCAGCCTCCCTCTTCCAGGGGCTCGGCTCGTAGCGGGCTGTGACCCTCCTCTCTCTTCCCATTGCCCAGGATTTCCTGTACTTGACACCCAGCCCCCTGCAGGCAGCCCGGGCCGGCAACACCGTGCACTCCATCCTGCTCTATCGGCGAAAGCTGGACCACGAGGAGATTCCCCCGGTGAGTGTCGGCTGCCATGCCGGAGGGGCTGGCACGCGGGGGGACGGCCTGAGCTGGGCGGGTGGGCGCTGAGGCTGTGGGGGGCCAGCAGGGACCGTGTGTGAGTCCTCTCTGTGCTGTGCTGCTAGGTGAAGGCGCTCGGCATCGTGCCAATGTGCTCCTACCAGATGGAGAGAATGTTCAACACCACCCGCATCCCCGGGCTGAAGTCGGGTACGTGGCACAGGGGGAAGGGGAACAGGAACCCGGAGTGGCTGCTCCCTCTCCCCAGAGCCAGGACCCGGAGCCCATTTGCCCTGGGCATTGCGGCTCTGTCCCCCCAGAGCCAGGACCCGGAGCCCCTACCTCCCCGGCACAGCGGCTCTGTCCCCCCAGAGCCAGGACCCGGAGCCCCTATCCCCCCGGCACAGAGGCTCTGTCCCCCCAGAGCCAGGACCCGGAGCCCCTATCCCCCCCGGCACAGCGGCTCTGTTCCCCCAGGGGCAGTGCTGGAGCCCGTACTTCCGCGGCTCTGCTCTGCAGCTGGGCTCTTTCGCCATGCTCCCGGGTGCAGGGCTCCGTGGGCTCTTCGTTAACCCCCGAGGGCTGCCCTGCATGCCCGGGCTGGATCCCTGCAGCCTAGTGCCCAGGCTGCAGTGAGCAGTGGAGAAGGTGACTGTGGCCGGTGCATCTCCTGCCCGCAGACACCCTGCAGCACGTGTTGGACAGCAAGCACCTGGCCGTCTACCACAAGGGCCGCTTCTACAAGCTGTGGCTGTACCAGGGAGGGAAGCTGCTGAAGCCGCGGGACCTGGAGCTGCAGTTCCAGAGGATTCTGGATGATCCGTCACCCCCGCAGCCTGGGGAGGAGAAGCTGGCGGCCCTCACTGCTGGAGAAAGGTGGGTACCCAAGGAGTCAATGCCAGTGGCTGGTGAATGGGGCACTGCCAACCTTGGGACCCAATGCTGGGAGCCCCTGGCCCTGCGAGCTGCAGATGAGCATCACCAGCTGGGAGACCACCCAAGTGTGAGTATGGCTTAGGGTGGGGAGGGGAACTGGGCCTGGCCGGTGGTGGGAGGGAGGAATGCCAGGGGGGACGCATCAGGATCCTGGCATGGATCTGCCCCAGCCCCTTGATCGGCCTCAGTAATATGCCCCCTATCCCATCTGGCCAGGGTCCCGTGGGCCGAAGCCCGGGCCCGGTTCTTCAGCCAAGGGAAGAACAAGGTGTCGCTGGACGCCATCGAGCGGGCTGCCTTCTTCCTGACGCTGGATGAGAAGGAGCAGGGGTACGAGCGGGACAGGGAGGATAGCATGGACCACTACGGCAAGTCCTTGCTGCATGGCTGCTGCTACGACAGGTAGGGGACAGCACCACCACCCCGCACCTCCACCCTGGCACTGTCCTGGGCAGTGGCCTCCCCAGCCTTGACTCCAGCCTCTTCCCGTCACTGCATCTCTCCCCGTTCCCTCGCAGGCCTGTGCCAGCCGCGGATCTCGCGCCGTGTCCCCCGCCCCCTTGTGCCTCCCCTGTGCCAGCTACGGGTGTCTCAGGCGTGTCCTGGCCCAGTGCCAGCCATGTGCATCTCACAACATGCCCTCCACCCCCTCACCGACCACTGTGTGTAACTCATGCCATGTCCTCAGTGGCCTCTCGCCCTCCAGTGCCAGCCAGGTGTGCCCCTCCTCCCCTTCCCCCCATGCCAGTTGTGTGCATCTCACGCTGTGCCCCTGCCCCTTGCACTCTCCCCGTCTCAGTGTCTGCCAAGTACGTCTCATGCTGTGCCCCTCCCCCAGGTGGTTCGATAAATCCTTCACCCTGGTTGTGTATAAGAATGGCAAAGTGGGCACCAACGCGGAGCACTCGTGGGCCGACGCGCCCATCATCGGGCATCTCTGGGAGGTAATGGAACAGGGAGAAGGGGACCATTCATGGCCTGCCTGGGGCAAGGGCCAAGATCCCACCCTCAATTCAGAGAGGGTAATGCCAGGAGATGCTGTTTCAGGGTGTTCATCTGCAGGCAGGTCTGAGCCCTGGTGATGTGGGGGTGGTGCAAGGGGTGCGTGGGCAGAGGGACAGGAGGGGCTGTGGGTTCCCAGCTCAGGGGTATGTGGGCACAGGGAAAGGAGGGCTGTGGGTTCCCAGCCCAGGGGTACGTGGCACAGGGACAGGAGGGGCTGTGAGTTCCCAGCTCCAGGGAGGGTGTCAGGGAGACGTGGGCCCAGGGACAGGAGGAGCTGTGGGTTCCCAGCCCCAGGGATATGTGAGCACAGGGAAAGGAAGGGCTGTGGGTTCCTGGCCCCAGGGGGAGTGTCGTGGGGACGTGGGCACAGGGACAGGAGGAGCTGTGGGTTTCCAGCCCAGGGGGGAGGTGTCAGAGGGGGGCTGTGGGTTCCCGGCCCCAGGGGGAGTGTTGGGGGAACGTGGGCACAGGGACAGGAGGAGCTGTGGGTTTCCAGCCCAGGGAGGAGGTGTCGGAGGGGGGATGTGGACTCAGAGACAGGAGGGGCTGTGGGTTCCTGGCCCCAGGATTGCGGGGGGGTTTTCCTGACTCACACAGGCCCCTCCCTGTCCCCCTTCCGCTCCCCCTCCCCCTCCCTGTCTTCTTTGCAGTTCATGCTGGGGACAGACAGCTTCCACCTGGGCTACAGCGAGGGGGGGCATTGCTGTGGGGAGCCCAGCCCAGCCCTGGCCCCTCCCCAGAGGCTGCAGTGGGACATTCCAGAGGAGGTAGGTTTAGCCCAGCTTCAAGCAAGGGAGATTCCTTTCCCCCAAGCCCGACTGGGCTCAGCTGACCCCCTTTGCCCCAAGCAGGAGGGAGCTGTGAGCAGGGCGCTGGCTCCCCAGCTCTGCCAGAGCCCAGATTCATTACCCCCCAGGCCTCTCTATTCTCCCTGGCTTGGGGGTAGCTTCGTTATGGGCAGTGCAGGTAGCAACACCTACAGATAAGGCTGCCAGATGCTTCCCATTGTAAGAGCCTGTTTTCAGCTGCTTATAATTTTACCAAACTTCAAGCCTTGGGCTGGAATTTCCCCCGCTGGGTGTCTGCCTCGGGCTGAATTCTTCTGGAAAAAGGTAAGAAAAAACAGGTGGGCTGTTCCCAAGAGTGAGACTGGGGAAAGGACGTTGATTTGTTGGGTCCATATGAAACATTCTGAGAACTGCTTCGTTGTTTTGGAGCAGAGCCTGGGGTGACCCTGCGTCAGGCGCCTCTTGTCATCCCAGTGCAGATCCCCCGTTCGGAACCTCTGAAAACCTCCTTTGCACAAGCTCAGTGGAGACTGGCAGCTTAATTCTCCCAGATTCTGTCTGCACTGAGCACACTCCCTCTCCTCACTGCTCCAGAGTGTGACCGGACTGTGTACATATCCCGGCTCCGCAGGACTGGTGCTGTGCCCCACTGCTGGCACTGTCTCTAGGAGGAGCTCATCAGTGGGCCAGACCCCCCGGCTCTCTCGCTTCCTCCAGGGCGAGCCTTAGAGGCAGACTCACCGCCTTACACTGGACCTCTGGGGCTCCAGCTGTCCTGCTTCACACCACGAGCTCAGTCCCTGATGGAGACTTGTCCCAGAGACAGACCCTGCTGGAGACTTGTCCGCTCCTCAGGGATTAAAGCACCGCGCCCAGCATTTGCAGTGACACCCACACCACTCTGTCAGAACAGCTGGGTTTATCAGTCACCTAGCACCCAGTCTAGGGCGTCAGGCCAGCACAGAGAAAGGCAGGTGAAAGCAGAGACCTCCTGGTTAGTCCAGAGCCCAGCCCAGCTGTGGTGAGCCCCACTGTTCAGGCTCTTCAGTCATTTCCAGGACAGAGCCAAGATTCCTGCCAGCAGTCGGCTCCTATTCGCCCCCTCACACCTTCCCAGCTGGGAAACCCACCTCCCCCTGGGGCACCATGTCCTGGGGACTGGATTTGCCGTTGCCTTCTCAGATTCTCCACTGGTATGGGGTCAGCCTCAGCCAGTCCTTTGTAATGACCCATTCAGGGTCAGACAGCTAGGCCACATTCCCACCTACATCTCATAGCCTGCCCTGAGAGCCAACAGTCCTTCCCAGGCCTTGGGGAGCCATGCAAAATGTAGGGGAAACAGAGGCACACACAGGAGTCATAACAGCATTACAAAAAATTCCTGCGTCGTCACACCTCTTTTCCCTTCACGACTGCACTGAGCGGGATCATTTTAACCAGTGACCGGGGAAGCCCAGGGACCCCGTTTCACAAAAAGCCTCAGCCAGAACATCTGCAAGCCAGGAATGACTGCCATAGCGCAATCCTGGAGGGTCAGGCGCCATCTGAGAAGTTTTGCATTAACCCTTTCATTTAACGTAGCCGTGCCACGGAGCATGGTCAGGAGAAACAGTAAAGCGCCATCTGAACACATATGAGTGAAGAGCCCCATGGCCAGGCATTCCTTCTCTATGGTCGCATGGTTCTGCTCCCGGGGAACAGCTTCCTGCTCAGGGTTACAGCTGGGTGCCTCTTAGTATCAGCCTGCATCAGCACCGCCCTGTGTCTGAGGCATCTGTGAACACCAGGAAGGGTCTGTCAAAGTCTGGGTTTGCACAAGCTGGACCCAGGCTTAGAGTCTCCTTCAGGGTGCAGAGAGCCCCCGGCCCAGATCGGTCCAGACCACCCTGTCTGTAGAGCTGCTAGAGAGCTAACGGGGGCACAAACCTCTGGTAGTGCCCCGCCATCCCAGCGAAGGCCTGGGCCTGTTTCTTGGTCTGGGGAGCAGGCCAATCTCTGATCGCCCCCACCTTGGCCAGCTCTGGCCTTACGCGGCCGCTCCCCACCTTGTGGCCCAGGTACGACATCTCGGCCATCCCCACCTTACACTTTTCCACCTTTACAGTCAGTCCTGCCTCCTGGAGGCGACCCAGCCCCCTCTTCACCTGGGACCCGTGTTCCTCCCAGGTCTGGCTAAAGACACAGATATCATCAATGTACGCCAGGGCCAAGTTCTCCATCCCCCTCCGTAACTGACCCACCAGACGCTGGAAGGTGGCAGTACCCCCTTGAGGCTGAAAGGCAGGACCAGGAACTCAAAGAGCCCCAAATGGGGGATAAAAGCAGTTTTTAACCTGGCATTGGGGTCCAAAGGCACCTGCCAGTCGCTTTTAATGAGATCCTTGGTAGTGAGGTAATGAGTCCCCCCTCCAAACTTGTCTAGGATCTTGTCAGGCCGAGGCATGGGGTGGGCATCGGACATGGTGACGGCATTGAGCTTCTGGTATTCCACACAGAATCTGATCGATCCCTCCCTCTTGGGGACCAGCTCACGGGATCACCCCCAAAGCCAGCATGTCTCTGACCTCTCTCTCCCCAGGGCTGGGCTGTGCTCGCAGTGACTTATCTGAGGGGAGGGCTGGCTCCGGTCTTCACCCAGTGGTGAAGCCCCGTTAGTGAGCCCAGGCTGGCTGGAGAACAGCAGCTGGTATGAAGGCAACACCACTCTGGTCTCTGCCTGCCATGCAGGGGTTAGCTGGTCAGAGAGGGGAATTGATTCCAGCAAGGGGCCAGCTCCTGTCTTAGGGAAGAGATCCAGCAGGGGATCATCCCCCCTTCTCCTTCCACTGCCCACACATGGCCCTAATCAGCCTCTCCCCGTCCAATTAGAGCTTCATCATGTTGTCATGGTCCCCTCGGTGGCTGTGAGCCTGGCTGGACAGTTCCACCACATAGCTCACTTCATTCAGCTGTGTGATGACCTTAAAGGGCCTGTCCCAGGTGGCCTGGAGCTTATTCTTCTGCACTGGCATGAGAAGCCTCACCTGGTCCCCAGTGCCATAGGAGCACGCACATGCTATGCGGTTGTATCAGCCCTTCTGCTTCCTTTGGGCCCTGACCAGGCTCTTCCTGGCCAAGTCCATGAGCTCTGTGAGCCTTTCCCCTGGGGCACTTCCCTGTATGCAAACAACACATGGGGTAAATACATGTCCCAGTCCTGCCAATGCTGGTCCATAAAAGTCCTCAGAGTCATTTTCAGGGTCCCATTCAACTTCTCCACCAGCCCATTGGACTGAGGGTGATACGCCGAGGCCCAGATGTGCTGGACCCCACACTGGAATGGGTTACCTAGGGAGGTGGTGGACTCTCCATCCTTAGAGGTTTTTAAGGTCAGGCTTGACAAAGCCCTGGCTGGGATGATTTAGTTGGTGTTGGTCCTGCTTTGAGCAGGGCGTTAGACTAGATGACCTCCTGAGGGCTCTTCCAAACCTAATCCTCTATGATTCTATTTCTCCCACGAGCCCTGGAGCAGGGCTGACATGAAATTGGACCCCTGGTCCATAAGGACCTTGCTGGGGAACCCCACTCTGCTGAAAACGGTCAGCAGCACATCTGCCACACTGTCTGTCTGTCTGTCTGTCTGAAGGACAGGGCCTGCTTTCCCCTTATCCCGGGCCCTGACCACTCTGGCAGGGGGCACAGGACCTGCAGTACGGCTGGACTGCGTCAGGCTCCGGGCCAGTAGAAACTCTGCAGCAGTCTTTGCCAGGTGTACTGAATCCCCTGGTGTCCTGAGAGAGAGACATCGCGGGCCAAGTCCAATAGCTTGTAGAGGTACCTCTGGGGAGCCACCAGCTGCCTCCTGATCTCCCAGGGTTTCATTTTCCCCAGGGAAGCCCACTCCCGGTACAGCAATCCTGTCTCCAACAAGGGACTTCCTCCTTAAAGGTTTCAGAGTAGCAGCCGTGTTAGTCTGTATTCGCAAAAAGAAAAAGGAGTACTTGTGGCACCTTAGAGACTAACAAATTTATTTGAGCATAAGCTTTCGTGAGCTACAGCTCACTTCATCGGATGCATTTGGTGGAAAATACAGTGGGGAGATTTTATGTACACAGACAACATGAAAAAATGGGTGTTAACATACACACTGTAATAAGAGTGATCAGGTAAGGTGAGCTATGACCAGCAAAAGAGCGGAGAGGGGTGGGGGGGGAGCCTTTTGTAGTGATAATCAAGGTGGGCCATTTCCAGCAGTTGACACGAACGTGTGAGGAACAGTAATGGGGGGGGGGGAATAAACATGGGGAAATAGGTTTACTTTGTGTAATGACCCATCCACTCCCAGTCTTTATTCAAGCCTAAGCTAATTGTATCCAGTTTGAAAATTAATTCCAATTCAGCAGTCTCTCGTTGGAGTCTGGTTTTGAAGTTTGTTTTTTTTTTTTTTTTTAAGAATTGCCACTTTTAGGTCTGTAATCGAGTGACCAAAGACATTGAAGTGTTCTCCAACTGGTTTTTGAATGTTATAATTCTGGACATCTGATTTGTGTCCATTTATTCTTTTGTGTAGAGACTGTCAGGTTTGGCCAATGTACATGGCAGAGGAGCGTTGCTGGCACATGATGGCATATATCACATTGGTAGATGCGCAGGTGAACGAGCCTCTGATAGTGTGGCTGATGTGATTAGGCCCTATGATGGTATCCCCTGAATAGATATGTGGACAGAGTTGGCAACGGGCTTTGTTGCAAGGATAGGTTCCTGGGTTAGTGGTTCTGTTGTGTGGTGTGTGGTTGCGGGTGAGTATTTGCTTCAGGTTGGGGGACTGTCTGTAAGCAAGGACTGGTCTGTCTCCCAAGATCTGTGAGAGTGATGGGTCGTCCTTCAGGATAGGTTGTAGATCCTTGATGATGCGTTGGAGAGGTTTTAGTTGGGGGCTGAAGGTGATGGCTAGTGGCGTTCTGTTATTTTCTTTGTTGGGCCTGTCCTGTAGTAGGTGACTTCTGGGTACTCTTCTGGCTCTGTCAATCTGTTTCTTCACTTCAGCAGGTGGGTATTGTAGTTGTAAGAATGCTTGATAGAGATCTTGTAGGTGTTTGTCTCTGTCTGAGGGGTTGGAGCAAATTTGGTGGTATCGTAGAGCTTCGCTGTAGACAATGGATCGTGTGGTGTGGTTTGGATGAAAGCTGGAGGCATGTAGGTAAGTATAGAGGTCAGTAGGTTTCCAATATAGGATGGTGTTTATGTGACCATTGCTTATTAGCACCGTAGTGTCCAGGAAGTGGATCTTTTGTGTGGACTGGTCCAGGCTGAGGTTGATGGTGGGATGGAAATTGTTGAAATCCTGGTGGAATTCCTCAAGGGCTTCTTTTCCATGGGTCCAGCTGATGAAGATGTCATCAATGTAGCGCAAGAAGAGTAGGGCGTTAGGGGGACGAGAGCTGAGGAAACGTTCTAAGTCAGCCATGAAAATGTTGGCATACTGTGGGGCCATGCGGGTACCCATCACAGTGCCGCTGATTTGAAGGTATACATTGTCCCCAAATGTGAAATAGTTATGGGTGAGGACAAAGTCACAAAGTTCAGCCACCAGGTTTGCCGTGACATTATCGGGGATACTGTTCCTGACGGCTTGTAGTCCATCTTTGTATGGAATGTAGGTGTAGAGGCTTCTACAAACTCCTTAAGGGTGTGCAGCACTGTGGCCAGCCAGGACCCTCAGCTTCTCTGAAGAGGGATCCTTCTGCAGCTCAGTCCTGGCTGGGATGATTTAGTTGAGGTTGTTCCTGCTTGAGCAGGGGGTTGGACTAGGTGAGCCTCTGAGGTCCCTTCCAACCTGATATTCTATGATTCTATGAGGTTCAGGTACCGGGAAAGGGAGTTGCAGCATCCTTTGACTGTGCCTCGGTTTCCTCACCTGGGGACAGAGTTGGGCTCAGCCCTGGCTTGGGGAGTGCACGTTTCCCAGTGAAGGCTCACTAGCCCCATGGGTGGTAGCTGGTGATTCTCACAGAGTACTCGGGCGATGCTCTGGAACTGCCCCCTACGAAGCCAGTCAGGACTCTGGGGAAGTCTCCTTTCTGTGAGCAGCCTGTCTGCAGGACACACAGCTCACCCGGCTCCCCCCTTCCTGGGTCTGACCTCGGAGCATCCAGCATCCTCTGCCCCTCCGTGCACTTCCCACAGCGAGTCCACCCAGGCGGGGTCCTGGGGGGCCAGAGGGTCATAGAATCATAGAATCATAGAATATCAGGGTTGGAAGGGACCCCAGAAGGTCATCTAGTCCAACCCCCTGCTCAAAGCAGGACCAAGTCCCAGTTAAATCATCCCAGCTAGGGCTTTGTCAAGCCTGACCTTAAAAACCTCTAAGGAAGGAGATTCTACCACCTCCCTAGGTAACGCATTCCAGTGTTTCACCACCCTCTTAGTGAAAAAGTTTTTCCTAATATCCAATCTAAACCTCCCCCATTGCAACTTGAGACCATTACTCCTCGTTCTGTCATCTGCTACCATTGAGAACAGTCTAGAGCCATCCTCTTTGAAACCCCCTTTCAGGTAGTTGAAAGCAGCTATCAAATCCCCCCTCATTCTTCTCTTCTCCAGACTAAACAATCCCAGCTCCCTCAGCCTCTCCTCATAAGTCATGTGCTCTAGACCCCTAATCATTTTCGTTGCCCTTCGTTGTACTCTTTCCAATTTATCCACATCCTTCCTGTAGTGTGGGGCCCAAACTGGACACAGTACTCCGATGAGGCCTCACCAGTGTCGAATAGAGGGGAACGATCACGTCCCTCGATCTGCTCGCTATGCCCCTACTTATACAACCCAAATGCCATTGGCCTTTTGGCAACAAGGGCACACTGCTGACTCATATCCAGCTTCTCGTCCACTGTCACCCCTAGGTCCTTTTCCGCAGAACTGCTGCCGAGCCCATTAGGGTCCCTAGTCTGTAGCGGTGCATTGGATTCTTCCATCCTAAGTGCAGGACCCTGCATTTATCCTTATTGAACCTCATTAGATTTCTTTTGGCCCAATCCTCCAATTTGTCTAGGTCCTTCTGTATCCTATCCCTCCCCTCCAGCGTATCTACCACTCCTCCCAGTTTAGTATCATCCGCAAATTTGCTGAGAGTGCAATCCACACCATCCTCCAGATCATTTATGAAGATATTGAACAAAACGGGCCCCAGGACCGACCCCTGGGGCACTCCACTTGACACCGGCTGCCAACTAGACATGGAGCCATTGATCACTACCCGTTGAGCCGACAATCTAGCCAGCTTTCTACCCACCTTATAGTGCATTCATCCAGCCCATACTTCCTTAACTTGCTGACAAGAATGCTGTGGGAGACCGTGTCAAAAGCTTTGCTAAAGTCAAGAAACAATACATCCACTGCTTTCCCTTCATCCACAGAACCAGTAATCTCATCATAAAAGGCGATTAGATTAGTCAGGCATGACCTTCCCTTGGTGAATCCATGCTGACTGTTCCTGATCACTTTCCTCTCCTCTAAGTGCTTCAGGATTGATTCTTTGAGGACCTGCTCCATGATTTTTCCAGGGACTGAGGTGAGGCTGACCGGCCTGTAGTTCCCAGGATCCTCCTTCTTCCCTTTTTTAAAGATGGGCACTACATTAGCCTTTTTCCAGTCATCTGGGACTTCCCCCGTTCGCCACGAGTTTTCAAAGATAATGGCTAAGGGCTCTGCAATCACAGCCGCCAATTCCTTCAGCACTCTCGGATGCAATTCGTCCGGCCCCATGGACTTGTGCACGTCCAGCTTTCTAAATAGTCCCTAACCACCTCTATCTCTACAGAGGGCTGGCCATCTCTTCCCCATTTGGTGTTGCCCAGCACAGCAGTCTGGGAGCTGACCTTGTTAGTGGAAAACAGAGGCAAAAAAAGCATTGAGTACATTAGCTTTTCCACATCCTCTGTCACTAGCTTGCCTCCCTCATTCAGTAAGGGGCCCACACTTTCCTTGGCTTTCTTCTTGTTGCCAACATACCTGAAGAAACCCTTCTTGTTACTCTTGACATCTCTTGCTAGCTGCAGCTCCAGGTGCGATTTGGCCCGCCTGATATCTTCCTACATGCCCGAGCAATATTTTTATACTCTTCCCTGGTCATATGTCCAAGCTTCCACTTCTTGTAAGCTTCTTTTTATGTTTAAGATCCGCTAGGATTTCACCATTAAGCCAAGCTGGTCGCCTGCCATATTTACTATTCTTTCGACTCATCGGGATGGTTTGTCCCTGTAACCTCAACAGGGATTCCTTGAAATACAGCCAGCTCTCCTGGACTCCCTTCCCTTTCATGTTAGTCCCCCAGGGGATCCTGGCCATCTGTTCCCTGAGGGAGTCAAAGTCTGCTTTCCTGAAGTCCAGGGTCCGTATCCTGCTGCCTACCTTTCTTCCCTGCGTCAGGATCCTGAACTCAACCAACTCATGGTCACTGCCCCCAGATTCCCATCCACTTTTGCTTCCCCCACTAATTCTACCCGGTTTGTGAGCAGCAGGTCAAGAAAAGCGCTCCCCCTAGTTGGCTCCCCTAGCACTTGCACCAGGAAATTGTCCCCTACGCTTTCCAAAAACTTCCTGGATTGTCTATGCACCGCTGTATTGCTCTCCCAGCAGATATCAGGAAAATTAAAGTCGCCCATGAGAATCAGGGCATGCGATCTAGTAGCTTCCGTGAGTTGCCGGAAGAAAGCCTCATCCACCTCATCCCCCTGGTCCGGTGGTCTATAGCAGACTCCCACCATGACATCACTCTTGTTGCACACCTTCTAAACTTAATCCAGAGACACTCAGGTTTTTCCACAGTTTCGTACCGGAGCTCTGAGCAGTCATACTGCTCCCTTACATACAGTGCTACTCCCCCACCTTTTCTGCCCTGCCTGTCCTTCCTGAACAGTTTATAACCATCCATGACTGTACTCCAGTCATGTGAGTTATCCCACCAAGTCTCTGTTATTCCAACACGTCATAATTCCTTGACATCACCAGGACCTCCAGTTCTCCCTGCTTGTTTCCAAGGCTTTGTGCATTTGTATATAAGCACTTGAGATAACCTGTTGATCGCCCCTCATTCGCAGTATGAGGCAGGAGCCCTCCCCTCACAGACCTTCCTGCCTGTGCTTCCTCCCGGTATCCCGCTTTCCCACTTACCTCAGGGCTTTGGTCTCCTTCCCCCGGTGAACCTAGTTTAAAGCCCTCCTCACTAGGTTAGCCAGCCTGCTGGCAAAGATGTTCTTCCCTCTCTTCGTAAGATGGAGCCCGTCTCTGCCCAGCACTCCTCCTTCATGGAACACCATCCCATGGTCAAAATTCCAAAGCCTTCTCTCCGACACCACCTGCGTAGCCATTCGTTGACCTCCACGATTCGACGGTCCCTACCCAGGCCTTTTCCTTCCACGGGAGGATGGACGAGAACACCACTTGCGCCTCCAACTCCTTTATCCTTCTTCCCAGAGCCACATAGTCCGCAGTGATCCGCTCAAGGTCATTCTTGGCAGTATCATTGGTGCCCACGTGGAGAAGCAGGAAGGGGTAGCGATCCGAGGGCTTGATGAGTCTCGGCAGTCTCTCCGTCACATCACGAATCTTAGCCCCTGGCAAGCAGCAGACTTCTCGGTTTTCCCGGTCAGGGCGGCAGATAGATGACTCAGTCCCCCGGAGGAGAGAGTCCCCGACCACCACCACCCGCCTTCTCCTCTTGGGAGTGGTGGTCGGGGAACCTCCAACCTCAGGACATCGCATCTCATGCCTCCCAACCAGCGGAGTCTCCTTCCGCTTTCTCCCCCCAGATATCATCTGGTCCACTCTCCGCATTGGTACCTGTGGAGAGAACATGAAAGCGGTTAGTTACCTGTGTCTGTGTTACTGGAACCCGGACATTCCGCTTACCTCTTCTGGAGGTCACATGTTGCCAAGCTTCTTCACTGGCCTCTTGGCTCCTCTGTGCAACCTGCTCTACATCTTTAGAGCTTGTGCCCCTAGAAGGCTATCCTGAGTTTGGTCCAGAAAATCCTCAGTCTCTCGTATACAACGCAGGGTCGTTACCTGTTGCTCCAGACCTTCAATCTTCTCTTCCAATATGGAGACCAGCTTGCACTTTGTACAGACAAAGTCGCTTCTGTCCTGTGGAAGAAACAAACATGGCACATCCAGTGCAGGTCACAACAGCTGAATTCCCCCCTTCCATATCACCTACCTACTACGGACTTCCTCAGAGTTGGCAAGATGTAAGCCTCACTGGGCTCGCTCCAGGCGAACTCCCAGGCAAACTCCTGCTGTGAGCTGCTCTGCTGTCCCCGCTGCTCCGCTGCTCCGCTGCCGCTCAGCTGGTTCGCGAGGCTCCGGCTATTTTTAAACAGCCAGGCTTCCCTGACGCAAACACACAGACACCCTAATGCCCGCCCCCTGCAGGCTAGCAGCCAATCAGACACTCACTCAGGCTCCCTCCCAGCAAACACACGCTCGGATACTTCCTCAGCAAGCAAACACACCACACTCGGATACTTACCAGTCCCAGGCAAACTCCTGCTGTGAGCTGCTCTGCTGTCCCCGCTGCTCCGCTGGTTCGCTGCCGCTCAGCTGGTTCGCGAGGCTCCGGCTATTTTAAACAGCCAGGCTTCCCTGACGCAAACACACAGACACCCTAATGCCCGCCCCCTGCAGGCTAGTTGGGGGTCCTGCCCCCCAACTCCGGAGTCAGACGTGACTCTCAGCCAGCCAGTAAAACAGAAGGTTTATTAGATGACAGGAACATGGTCTAACACAGAGCTTGTAGGTGCAGAGAACAGGACCCCTCAGCTGGGTCCATCTTGGGGGGCAGTGAGCCAGACAACCACGTCTGCACGTCACTCCATGTCCCCAGCCAGCCCCAAACTGAAACTCTCTCCAGCCCCCTCCTCCTCTGGGCTTTGTCCCTTTCCCGGGCCAGGAGGTCACCGGATTCCTTTGTTCTCCAACCCTTTAGCTCTCACCTTGCAGGGGGAAGGGCCCAGGCTATCAGTTGTCAGGAAACAGGGTCGGCCATTCTCTGTGTCCAGACCCCTGCCCACACCTGCCCTGTAGGGCTCTGCAAGGATCATACACCCTTATCTCACCCCCTAGATACTTAAGAACTGCATAGGGGAAACTGAGGCACCCCCACACTATTCAGAGACAACATTAAGAACAGTCCCACTTTGTCACATCTAGCACCGAGACATAAAGATTAAGGCAATCCGTTCTGGTCAGCCCAGAGCAATCTACCAAGCCAAGCTACAGTGAACTCCATTTTCAGGCTCCGTCTCTCCCTGACCTCCTTGGTCAATTCCCAGGTAAGAGAGCTCCCATCCTCTGCAGAAAGCACATAACCTAGAGGCAAGACTTTTTGGAGTATCTGATGCATCTGAAATCTTCAGGCCTCGCTCTGAGCTCCCTGAAGGTTTCACTTAGTGGCAACGTCAGCTTTCCATCCTCCCATTCAAAGGAAATCGGTATTCTCAAATCCTATGATGGTGAGGGTTTTTAAGTGTATTATCTGTCCTTTTCCATTGCCATTGTGGGACCTTAACCTGGTCCAGGTGGCACTGATGGGTCACCATTCGAGCTGATAGCAACATGCTTATGGGCTCTCCTCTCTCAGAAGACAGCCTGCCTTGGGGCTATAATATCTACAAGAAGAGTTAGCAACTTGCTGGCCTAAATGGCAGATCCTCCATATGCTCAGTTAAGAACATAAGGATGGCCAGATTGGGTCAGACCAAAGGTCCGTCTAGCCTAGTGTCCTGTCTTCCGATAGTGGCCAATGCCAGGTGTCCCAGAGGGACTGAACAGAACAGGGAATCATCAAGTGATCCATCCCCTGTTGCCCATTCCCAGCTTCTTGCAAACAGAGGCTAGGGCCACCATCCCTTCCCTTCCTGGCTAATAGCCATGGATGGACCTATCCTCCATGAACTTATCTAGTTCTTTTTTGAACCCTGTTATAGTCTTGGCCTTCACAACATCCTCTGGCAAGGAGTTCCACAGGTTGACTGTGCGTTGTGTGGAAGTTATTTATTTAACTATATTTTCCCCCAAACTACATTGAAGTGCAAAGGAATAGCATCTACATAGTTCAGATGCTAGGCGGAGCTTGGCGTTATTTAGAAAAACTAAGCCATTTTGTTCACCACCTTATCTCCCATGCTGAGCAGATGAAGGGACATTTCCAGGTGGATAACTGCCTGCATTACCATGGCTTCTGAGGTGGCTAGGATGGCCCCTCCACAGCCATTGCGGGGTCATTCAATGAGTGCGCAGGTGACATTGGCTGCATCTCTTAGCACTGTCTCAGCAGTGGATATGTGTGGGGCTGCAATGTGGTCTTCTGTGCATACTTTTTCTGGACATGATGCAAACACCATGGCATCGAGCTCATTGCAAATTTTTGGAAGGCAGTTCTGCACTTACTGTTTCAATAGACTTCGAGTCTACCTCAGGCTGGAACTGCTTGTGAGTAGAGTACGTGTCTGCAGCCACTTGAAGAAGAAACATGGCTACTTACCTGTATTGTAACTGGTGCTCTTCCAGATGCGGTTGCAGATGTGTATTCCACAATCCACCCTCTGCATCAGAGTCTCCAGCTGGGGAGTTCGGTGCGAAGGAACTGAGGGGAATTGGGCAGTGCCACCCTTATATAGCCATGGGATGAGCGTGAGCGCCACCCCTATGGGTACAGCTAGGCAAAATTCTCCCACTTTGGTGTGCTGGGCATGTGGACGCCTGAGTGGAATACTTGTCTGCACCCACATCTCGAAGGACAATGTTACGATACAAGTAAGTCACTGTGATGGGTTCAGTTACAGAGACCCCCTTGGGACTGTCACCTGACGTGCTGAAATTACCTCTGAGCCCATTTTCCCTGCCAGCTTGGGACTCCAGAACCCTGTCTTGTGAGCCAGACATGCCAGTCTGCTGAAAACACAGACCCAGGGTCTGGTCCACACCCCCAAAGCTTCAGACTTTAACCAAAAATTGCTCATCAGGTCCCTATCTCCAGCACCCAGACACCCAGCTCCCAACTGCATCCAAACACCAAATAAATCTGTTTTACTCTGTATAAAGCTTATATAGGGTAAACTCATAAATTGTCCACCCTCTAAAACACTGATAGAGAGATATGCACAGCTGTTTGTTCCCCAGATATTAATCACTTACTCTGGGTGAATTAATAAACAAAAGTGATTTTATTAAGTATAAAAACTAGGATTTAAGTAGTTTCAAGTAATAACAGACAGAACAAAGTAAGTTACCAAGCAAAATAAAACAAAACATGCAAGTCTAAGCCTAATACATCAAGAAATGGAATACAGGTAAATCTCACCCTCAGAGATGTTCCAATAAGCTTCTTTCACAGACTAGACTCCTTCCTAGTCCAGGCCCAGTCCTTTCCCCTGGTAAGTCCTTGTTAGTTCCAGCAGACATCTCAGGTGGAAATTAGGAGTATTCTCATGACTGGCAGCCTCCTTTGTTCTGTTCCACTCCCTTTTATAGCTTAGGCACAAAGTGGGAATCTTTTGACTTTCTGGGTCCCCACTCCTCCTTCTAAATGGAAAAGTACCAGATTTAAGGTGGTTTCCCGTATCATGTGACATGGTGTGATGCAGCAGGGAGGGGGGAGTGTTGACCTGGGAAGGTGGCAGGGGAGTTTCACTCCCTGTGGATGGGAGATCTGAGAGCCTGTAACCTGACCTAGGAGGGGAATGGGGAGATAACCTCTGCCCTGGGAATGTGGACAAAAGGCTGCAGGAGGGAGCCTACTGGGGGGGTTTAGTTTCAGTTTGGGGCTGGGTGGTGGAACGCAGGGAACCCCAGGGCTGGGGTCTAAGCTCCCTGCCCCCCAGAAGGACTTGACTGAGGGGTCCTGGTTGTACCGCCAAGCTCTGTTTTAGACTGTGTTCCTATTGTCCAATAAACCTTCTGTTTTATTGGCTGGCTGAGAGTCACAGTGAATCCCAGGAAGAGGGGTGCAGGCCCCGGACTCCCCCACACTCCGTGACAACTGGTGGCAGAGGTGGGATCTACTGCGCCCCGTGAACGGCGCTTCCTGCAGTAAGTGACTGGGGAACAGTAAAACAAAGGGGGATTGACGGGGACCAGGCGTGCTGAAGATTCAGAGAGAGACAGTTTCAGGGGGCGGTTAACCCCTGGGGGTGTGTGATCAGAGAGGATTTTTGCAGTAACAGGGTCCCCCGGGGGATTGCAGCAAGTGGTCCTAGGGGCAGAGGAATCTGCAGCTTGACCCTGGCAAAGAGGTGGTGACCTCAAGAAGGGCTGGCACACTAGGGGTTCTTCCTGGAAACCGTGGAAAGCTGCCCAGGCCTGCGAGTGGCCAGCAGGGAGATGTTTGCTAAACGCCTTAAGAGCGACCTGGTGGAGCTGTGCAGGCAGAGGGGCTGCGCATTGGGAGGTCAACGAAGGAACAGCTGATTGCCCAGATGGAGAAGAGGGATCGCTTGGATGACCCGATCCCTGTCCCTGAGGGAAGATGCCTGGTGGATGCAGCGTGGGCCCTGGGGCCTGACCGGGCTGGGAGGGGTCAGACTGCTACCGAGGACATCCCAAGACCTTTCCTACCTATGCCTGGGGGAGGGATTGGGGGAAGCCCAGTGAATACTGAAGGCACCCTGACCCCGGCAGCCAGCAGGGGATCCTCCTGGCGGAGCTCCCCATCCCTGGAGTGGAGGCAGCTGGAATGGGAGAGGGAGATGAAAATGAGGGAGCTGGAGGATCATGAAAAACAGCATCAGCATGAGCAAGAAGAGAAAGAGAAACAGAGGCAGCATGAATTGGAGCAGTGGAACCCTGGCTGAGGAGCAGTGGGGCCCCGGCTGCGGTGAGTGAGGGGGGACCCAAGACTGCAAGGAGCTTTGATAAGTGCTTCCTGGCCCAGCGTAAGGAGGGGGGACATAGATAACTTCCTGACGGCCTTTGAGAATGCCTGGAGATGCACAGAGTTGACCCTGCAGACAGGCTCCAGTTTCTCACCCCTTTACTGGACCCCAAAGCCGTGGAGGTGTACAGCCGAATGAAAGGGGCAGAGGCAGGGACTAAGAACTGTTCAAAAAGGCCCTGCTCCGTGAGTATGGGCTGACCCCCGAGATGTACCGGAAAAGGTTCCGGAGTCAGCGTAAAACGCCTGAAGTCACATACCTACAACTGGTCAACTGAATGCAGGGATATGCCCGCAAGTGGACAGCTGGGCCCACGCTAAAGAGGACCTGCTTGACCTAATCGTACTGGAGCAACTGTATGAACAGTGCCCCTCCGACCGGAGGCTACGGTTGGTGGACAAAAAGCTAGAGAACCCACAGCACGCAGGGCAGCTGGCTGATGAGTTTGTGAACAGTCGGTCAGGGGGTAATAGGGAGGAGTCCCAAAAGGCCCCCCACGATGAAGAGAGAGAGTCACCAGGGGACCTCCCAGCGGTGAAATATGGAGAACCCCCCCCCCCAAGGGGAACACCTGGTGTCGGAACCCTCCGACCCGCTAAATGGGCCAACGTGACATGAGCTGCTATCCCTGTGGCCAGAGAGGCCACATACGGACCCAGTGCCCCAGGCTCAGGGACAGACTGAGCAGACCCAACCTATCCAGGGTTAACTGGGTAGGGACCCAGCTGGACAAGGGGCAGACGGCCCAGGAAAGGGGGGCTGCCAGCTTACCACCTGCTCAGGAGGGAGTACCCCAGGCCAGTTCTGCCAGAGACTGGATGCTCTGGACTCAGGGTTCTTGGTTTACAGGGTGGCGCGGGGCTGTCCCTGCGGAGCGAGGGCCTTGTTCCCCTGGAGGTGGATGGGAGGAAGGTCAATGGATACTGGGATACGGGCACGGAGATGACGCTGGCCTGGCTTGAGGTGGTGGCCCCAGATCGGGTGGTGCCCAACACCTACCTGACCCTGACGGGGGTGGGTGGGACCCCATTCAAGGTGCCCGTGGCAAGTGTACACCTGAAAAGGGGGCCCAAGGAGGGCCCAAGGATGTGGGGGGGCACGACCATTTGCCCACTGAGGTTTTGATGGCGGGGGACCTAGAGGACTGGCCAAGCAACCCCCAGAACACCCTGGTGTGATCCGTAGCCAGAGCCGGCGAGGGGCACTGCGCCCCGACCTCGGAGAGGGTACCACACTAGAGGCGCAGGACCCTACCCTGGTGGGGAGGGAGCGCCGAGGGGCACGGCTCACAGAGGCTGTGGCCTCAGACCTGGCCAGCGAGAGGGAACCGGGCCCCATCCCCTCCCCAGCTGCTGAGTTCCAGGCCGAGCTGCAGAAAGATCCCTCCTTGCGGAAGCTCAGGGACCTGGCCGACCTCAGTGTGGTACGGACCATGAGGAGAGGTTGCCAGGAGAGGTTCCTGTGGGAGGAGGGGTTCCTGTACCGAGAATGGGCTCCCCCAGGGAAGTGGAGTCCTGTGGGGTCAGGAGGCAGCTGGTGGTACCCCAGAAGTATCGCCGCAAGCTCCTGTACCCGGCCCATGACATCCCCCTCTCAGGGCACCAGGGAATCCGGGCACCCGGCAGAGGCTGATACAGAACTTTCACTGGCCTGGGGTCTTTACCACTGTCCGGCAGTATTGCCGATCCTGTGACCCCTGTCAGAGGGTGGGGAAGGCCCAGGACAAGGGGAAAGCGGCTTTGAGACCTTTGCCCATCATAGAGGAACCTTTCCAGAAGGTGGCCATGGACATAGTGGGGCCTCTCAGCGAGACGACCCGGTTGGAGAAGAAATACATTCTGGTGGTGGTAGATTATGAACCAGCACCTGCAGGATTGGGACAAGTACTTACCTCCCCTGCTGTTCGCGTACAGGGAGGTACCCCAGGAGTCTACCAGATTTTCGCCTTTCAAACTGTTATATGGAAGGAGGGTGAGGGGCCCCCTGGACCTGATGAGAGACGAATGGGAGGGGAAGGCCACTCCCGATGCAGAGTCAGTGGTGGAGTATGTCCTGATCTCCCGAGAGAGACTTGCTGAACTCATGGGCCTGGCCAGGGAGAATCTGGCCGGAGCCCAGAAGAAGCAGAAGGTCTGGTATGACCGCACGGCGCGGGCCCGCGCCTACTCCACTGGGGATCTGGTGATGGTTCTCATCCCCGTGAGAAAGAACAAACTACAGGCCGCCTGGGAAGGCCCTTCCAAGGTTGTCAAGCAGCTAAATGAGGTAAACTATGTGGTGGAGCTGTCGAACCGGGCACACCACCGCCGTGTGTACCATGTGAATATGATGAAGCCATATTATGCCAGGGGGAATGTGGTGTTGGCCGTGTGTGGACATTGGGAGGAGCAGGGAGATGACCCTTTAGTAGATCTATTCCCTGGGACCAGAGCTGGTTCACCCCTGGAAACAATCCCCTCTTGGATCAGCTAACCCCTGCCCAGATCAGAGGGGTGCTGCATCCGTACCGACAGCTGTTTTCCAACCAGCCTGGACGCACGAATCTGACTGTCCACGGGTATAGACAGGATCACACCCGCCGATAAGATGTTCCCCCTTCCGAGTCACAGGGAAAACGGCTCAGGACCTGGAAAGAGAGGTCAGGAACATGCTGGCTTTGGGGGTGATCCAGCCATCTGCCAGCCCTTGGGCCTCACCGGTGGTGCTGGTCCCCAAAAAGGACGGGTCGAGCTGGTTCTGTGTGGACTATCGGAAGCTCAATGCCATCACTGTATCTGATTGCAACCCCATGCCCAGGCCTGACGAGCTCCCAGACAAATTGGGAGGAGCTCGATACCTCACCACCATGGACCTTACAAAGGGCTACTGGCAAGTGCGGCTGGATGCAGATGCCCGGCTGAAATCGGCCTTTATCACCCCTCTGGGGCTCTGAGTTCCTGACCCTGCCTTTCGGCCTCAAGGAAGCGCCGGCCACCTTCCAGCGCCTGGTGGATCAGCTACTGAGGGGGATGGAGAGTTTTGCTGTGGTGTATATTGATGACATCTGTGTCTTTAGCCAGACCTGGGAGGACCACGTGTCCCAGTTTAGACAAATGCTGGACCGACTCCAGGAGGCTGGGCTGACCATCAAAGCTGAGAAGTGCAAGGTGGGGATGACTGAAGGATCTTACCTGGGCCATCGGGTGGGGAGCGGCTGCCTAAAGCCAGAACCAGCTAAGGTGGAGGTGATCCGAGACTGGCCCGCTCCCCACACCAAAAAGCAGGTCCAGGCCTTTATTGGGTTGGCAGGATACTACCGAAGGTTTGTGCCCCGCTTTAGCGCCATAGCCACCCCCATCACCGAGCTATGCAAGAAAGGGAAGCCAGACAAGGTGGTCTGGACCGAGCAGTGCCAGGAGGCTTTCCAGGGGCTGAAGGAAGTTCTGGCCAGTGGCCCAGTTCTGGCAAACCCAGAGTTTGACAAGCCCTTTATGGTGTTCACCGATACCTCAGACACGGGACTGGGGGCGGTGTTAATGCAGAAGGATGAAAAGGGGGAGAGATACCCCATCGTGTACCTGAGGAAGAAGTTGCTACCCTGGGAGCAACACTACGCGGCCTTCGAGAAGGAGTGCCTGGCCATGGTGTGGGCCCTCAAGAAACTAGAGCCAGATCTCTTCAGGTGACGCTTCACCGTGTGCACCGACCACTCTCCCCTGACCTGGCTGCACCAGTGAAAGGAGCCAACGCCAAACTCCTGTGGTGGAGCCTGCTCCTGCAGGATTAGGACATGGACGTGGTCCACGTGAAGGGAAGTGCCAACATGATAGCGGATGCGTTTTCCCGGAGAGGGGGTCCTGAACTTCCCCAGGTCACTGGTCAGAGTGACCCCGCTCAGTTCAGTCTCAAAGTGGGGAGAGATGTGATGCAGCGGGGCAGGGGGGTGTTGCCTGGGAATGTGGCAGGAGAGTTTCACTGGGGTGGGAGACCTGAGAGCCTGTCACCTGAGCCAGGAGGGGGAGGGGGAGCTGACACCTCTGCCCTGGGAAAGGGGACAAAGGCTGCAGGAGGGAGCCTGCTGGGGGGGTTAGTTTCAGATTGGGGTTGGGTGGTGAAATGCAGGAAACCCCAGGGCTGGGGTCTAAGCTCCTGCCCCCCAGAAGGACTTGACTGAGGGGTCCTGGTTGTACCCCCAAGCTCTGTTTTAGACTGTGTTCCTATTGTCCAATAAACCTTCCATTTTACTGGCTGGGTGAGAGTCACAATGAATCCCAGGAAGAGGAGTGCAGGCCCCAGACTCCCCCAAACTCCGTGAGACATGGTCACATGTCCTGTGATACCTCATTCTTCATTACCACAGACTGGCCCACACCTACACCTACTGGGGAAGGCTTGCAGGTAACAGCCATTCACAGGTGATTGATTCTGAAGCACCCTTAATGGCTTCCACTTAATGGGTTTACATCAGTGATACAATTTTATATCTCAAAAAGAAAAGGAGTACTTGTGGCACCTTAGAGACTAACAAATTTATTAGAGCATAAGCTTTCGTGAGCTACAGCTCACTTCATCGTAGCTCACGAAAGCTTATGCTCTAATAAATTTGTTAGTCTCTAAGGTGCCACAAGTACTCCTTTTCTTTTTGCGAATACAGACTAACACGGCTGCTACTCTGAATTTTATATCTTATTTTCTTAACTCCAGACATAGAAATAAGACATGCAAACAAATAGGATGACCACACTCAGTAGATCATAAGTTTTGTAATGATACCTTATAAGAGACCTTTTGAATAAAGCATATCCCAGTTACATCATAGCCACACTCATCAGCATATTTCCATGAAACATTATGGAGTGCAACATCACAGTCACCATCTTTTCTTATCTCCCCATCCCAGAGGAGAGTTAACTCTTTCACACCCAGGGGCTAACAATACAAAGTGAGGGGAAACTGAGTCATGCATATATCCACAAAAATATTACAAGGAAGCCCAGGTTCTCCTCAGCGCTGATGTAATTAACTACTAGATCATAACACATATGCACAAGGGGAGGGTGAAGGCACCAGGCAACCTTCGTTCTGGCATTTTCTAACTCTTGAGGGCTTGGCTTTGCCATGCTAATGTTCTTCTAATTTCGTTTTGTGTGTGTAATTCTGTCTGCTCCTGATGGCTCTTCCCTCCTCTGCCAGTGGGGGTCAGCAGCCCTGGTGCTGTATGGATTGGGCACCCCGAGCACTAGGTGATGCCCTGAGGGGCTGGGGGACGAAGGCCTGGGAAGTGGAAGGGATAACCCAGGAGGCAGTGAGGGAACCCCCCCCCCCGCCCACCTCAGCCTTTGTGCTCCGGGAAGGGTGACCTGGACTGGAGCAGGACGGGGTCTGTGTCCTGCCTGGGGAGCAGCCCTTGCTCACACTGGGTCACTGACCGTGGCCCAGCCGAGCTCTCCAGCTGCTCCTCTCCCTGACTCTCTGCCTGGCCCAGACAGACATTGCTAGTGGAATTGCCCTGGGAAAGCTCTGGGTTAAATCCCAGGGAGAAGGTTTGTGAGCTGCAGTCTGGGAGCCCAGAGAGGCCCTGCGAGATCCCCCACTCTCCACATTCCCTGTCCCCATTAGCACGGGAGCCCAGCTCGGGCCCCCGCATGCTAGCCAGGAGGGCATTAGCTGGTGCTTTCTGCAGTGCAGGAAGGTTATCGACAGTTCCTACCGTGTGGCCAAGGCACTGGCAGACGACGTGGATTTCCACTTTTTCCAATTCACCAACTTCGGGAAGGGCCTGATCAAGCGATTCAAGATCAGTCCCGACGCCTTCATCCAGATCTCGCTGCAGCTGGCTCACTTCTGGGTAAGAGCCGCCTCGTGGCCCCATCTGTCTCTCCCTTTCCCTGCGTCTGTGGCTCTCTCTGTCTCTGGTGCCCACAGAGGCGGGTGCAGCTGGCTCGCCATTTTACTGTCATCCTACCAATGATTGGGGTGTTTCTTCAGGCCCCAGCTCTGGGAGTCCTGGGAGTGGCAGAGTCTCGGATGTTTCTAGCCCTTGTGGCTGCAGAGGAAAGGTTGACCATGTAAAACCCGAGTGACCCTCCTGGTCCCCACTGGCAGGGCGCGAGCAAAGGGGTGAGGGATGCGCTGCTCCGCTGGGGATCCCCCCGTGGGCACGAGGGGCAGGTAGCGTTCCTCAATCGCCCCCCTCCTCCATACACCCTCCTGCCCCCCGTCCCCAGCTCTGACCTGCCCCGTCTCCTTCCAGGACAAGGGCAGCTTCTGTCTCACCTACGAGGCGTCCATGACGCGCCTCTTCCGGGAGGGCAGAACGGAGACAGTGAGATCGTGCACCAGGGAGTCCACGGCATTCGTGCGGAGCATGATGGACCCGGCCCAGGGCGTGAGTGTGACCCATCCAGGCCCAGTCCCCGCCCCCCAGCCAGGCCCAGGGTCCCCCTGCGTCACCCAGCCAGGCCCAGCCCCTGCCCCCCAGCCAGACCCAGGGTCCCCCTGCATCCCCCCAGTCCCCACCCCCCAGCCAGGCCCAGGGTCGCCCTGTGTCACCCCGCCAGGCCCAGCCCCCACCCCCCAGCCAGGCCCAGGGTCCCCCTGCATCCCCCCAGTCCCCACCCCCCAGCCAGGCCCAGGGTCCCCCTGTGTCACCCCGCCAGGCCCAGCCCCTGCCCCCCAGCCGGGCCCAGGGTCCCCCTGCGTTACCCAGCCGGGCCCAGCCCCTGCCCCCTGCCTCCCTCCAGTCAGGCCCAGCCCCCCCAGCCCATGCCCCCCACCCACATCCCCCCAAACCAGGCCCAGGGCCACCCCTGTGTCCTCTCAGCCAGGCCTAGTCCCCTTCCCCTGCCCCCCCGCCCGTCCCAGGGCCTCCCCTGCTTCCCCTCCAGCGAGAGCCAGGGCCCTCCTTATGCCCCAACAGCCAGGCCCAGGGGTCCCACTGTATCCCCCCAGATAGGCCCAAGGCCTACCCCCCCAGCCCCACTATCCCCCACTGCTGGGCTAAGCCAGGGTCCTTCCCCCCTATGCTGTGCACTATGCTTGGTCCCATGGGGCGGGTAAGGGGGTGCTCTCCTCAGGGCAGAGCACAGTAGAAGACACCCCCTAGAGCCAGTGCACTCAGTCAGAGCCCTTGGTGGAGGGGGAGTGGCACAGGGAGCCTCAATAGGCCAGGGTCGAGTCCCCAGCCCGTACCCCCTGGAGGGAAGCTCCTGACCCCTGTGTCCCGGCTCTGCCCTGAGTGCGCCCCGTTCTCACTGCAGCAGCTGGAGCTCTGCAGCTCTTCCAGGTGGCAGCAGAGAAGCACCAACACATGTACCGCCTGGCCATGACGGGCGCTGGCATTGACCGACACCTCTTCTGCCTCTATGTGGTCTCCAGGTACCTGCGGGTGGAGTCGCCCTTCCTGGCACAGGTGAGGATTCCCTAGGCCACAGCCTGCCTGGGATGGGTATGCACCGGGACAGGGCAGCAGGGGCTGCACAGACAGGCAGGGTACGGCTGCTCCAGCCCTGCTTGCCCTGTGCCTCCCAAATGGTGCCAAGTAACCATGGCCCCGCCAGTGCCGTCTGCTGTTTGCACGGGGCCCTGTGGTGATCTGCCTTCCACCTATTCCCAGCTTCGAACTCGGAATCCGGGGAGAGGTCATCTCCAGGCCTGGTTCCAGCCCTGAGCGGGAGAGAGGGTATGGCAATGGAGAAAGGAACAGCAGAGGGGAGTAGAAGGGACATTAGAGGAAAGATAGTTGCCCTGCCAGTGACCCTAGCAGCCAGGTAGGCGACACAGGCACCAGAATGACTGTGCCCAACTGGGGGAGGAATCTGAGCGAAGCCAAGCAGAAACAACTAAGATGTCTGACCCCAAAGCAAGGAGCCTGGGTAACCAGGTGGACGAGGTAGAACGACTGGTGCAGGTGGTGAAAGCAGGTATTCTGGGGTAACAGAAACAAGGGGGAATAGTCGTCATGAGTAAGGCTAAGATTTTGTCATGGATAGTTTTAGTAAAAGTCACGGACAGGTCACGGGGAAAAAGAAAAATTCACAGACGCCGTGACCTGTCCGTGACTTTTACTAAAAATATCCCTGACAAAATGAGTGAGGGGATCTGCGGGTCCCCTCACTGCCTATGGAGCAGCTGCACAGGGGCTAGGAGCCGCCTGCAGCAGCTGGGGGCTGCAAAGTACCCCTGCCAACTGCAGCTCTGGGGGTCCCCTGCTGCTCGTGGGGGCTGGGAGCTGTGGGGTGCCCCCGCTTCCCATGTTGACCAGGAGTTGTGGGGTACCCCGTTGGTGGCAGTCCAGGAGCTCGGGAATTCCTCCACTGCCGGTGGCAGCCGGGGGCTTGGGTATTCTTCCCAGACAAGGTGAGCTCCCAGGCTGCTGCACTGGGCAGCGCAGCATGGGGAGGCGGTGACCAGCCCTCTGTGGAGAAAGAAGTGGGTCGGGACTATTTAGAAAAGCTGGACAAGCACAAGTCCATGGGGCCGGATGCGCTGCATCCGAGAGTGCTAAAGGAGTTGGTGGATGTGATTGCAGAGCCATTGGCCATTATCTTTGAAAACGCGTGGTGATTGGGGGAGGTCCTGGACAATTGGAAAAAGGCAAATATAGTGCCCATCTTTAAAAAAGGGAAGAAGGAGGATCCGGGGAACTACAGACTGGTCAGCCTCACCTCTGTCCCTGGAAAAATCATGGAGCAGGTCCTCAAGGAAACCATTTTGAAACACTTGGAGGAGAGGAAGGTGATCAGGAACAGTCAAGATGGATTCACCAAGGGCAAGTCATGCCTGACCAACCTGATAGCCTTCTATGATGAGATAACTGGCTCTGTGGATATGGGGAAAGCGGTGAACCTGATGTACCTTGACTTTAGCAAAGCTTTTCATACGATCTCCCACAAAAACAATGAGGAGTCCGGTGGCACCTTAAAGACTAACAGATTTGGGCATAAGCTTTCATGGGTGATAAACCCACTTCTTCAGATGCATGGAGTGAAAATTACAGATACAGGCATAAATATACTGGCACATGAAGAGAAGGAAGCTACCTTACAAGTGGAGAACCAGTGCTGACAAGGCCAATTCAGTCAGGGTGGATGTGGTCCACTCCCAATAATTGACGAGGAGGTGTTAATACCAAGAGAGGGAAAATTGCTTTTGTAGTGAGCCAGCCATTCCCAGTCCCAATTCAAACCCAAACTGATGGTGTTAAGTTTGCAAATGAATTTTAGTTCTGCTGTTTCTCTTTGAAGTCTGTTTCTGAAGTTTTTTTGTTCAAGTATAGCTACTTTTAAATCTGTTATTGAGTGTCCAGGGAGATTGAAGTGTTCTCCTAATGGCTTTTGTATGTTACCATTCCTGCAAATACTCACCAGCAACTACACATCACAGAAACACTAACCCAGGGACCAAGCCCTGTAACAAACCCCGTTGCCAACTCTGTCCCCATATCTACTCTAGCAACACAGGTGTTGGTCCTGCTTTGAGCAGGGGGTTGGACTATATGACCTCCTGAGGTCTCTTCCAACCCTAATCTTTTATGATTCTATGATTCCCCCACTGCCCATGGCAGCCGGGGGCTCGGGGGCCCTCTGCCAGGGGCTTGGGGATTCTCCCGCCACCCACGGTGGCTGGGGGATCAGGGAGTCACGTGCCGCCTGTGGTGGCCGGGGCTCAGGGGTTTCCCTACTGGTGGCCAGGGGTCCTCTGCCGGTGGGGGTTTAGGGGTTCCCCCATCACCCACAGGCGCCAGGGACTCAGAGGTTCCCCACTGCCCGCAGCAGCTTGGAGCTCTGGCGGCCGCCAGAGGTGCTGGGGTACCCCACAGCTCCCTGCCTCCGCTGGAGGTGGGGGACCATGCAGCTCCCGACCACCGCAGGCTGAAGTCATGGAGGTCACTGGAAGTCATGGATTCTGTGACTTCCGTGACTTCTGTGACTAAATCGTAGCCTCAGTTGTGAGTGGAGCACAGGTATTGAAGGGCATATGCTGTTTAGCAGAGACAGAAACAAAGCCAAGATGGTGGAGTGGCACTGCATGTTAATGATGAGTAGGCTGTAAAGAAATGATGGAGTGAGTAAAACAGAATCTAGATATAGATCGGAGGACAAGTGCTACTAATAATGGCAGAGCCCAGATATTCCTGGCTGTGATGGCTGGCAGATGTCTTCACCAGATACTCACTGAACCCACAAGAGGTGATGCCATTGTAGACTTTGTACTGGGAAGTGGCAAGGCCCTCACAGAAGAGCTGGTTGTAGGGGACGACCTTGGTTCGAATGATTACAAGTTAATTCATCTTAAACTAAATGGAAGGATAAGCAAAAATAGATCTGCAGCCAGGGTCCTTGATTTTAGAAGATCAAACTCTAAAAACATGAAGGGAATGAGTCAGGGAAGTGGACTGGACTGAAGAACTCAAGGATCTGAATGTGGAGGAGACCTGGAATCACTTTAAATCAAAGTTGCAGAAGCTCTTTGAAGCCTGCATCCCAAGCAAGGGGAAAACATTTGCAGGGAAGGGTTGCAGACCAAGCATCTCAAACAGGTGTTTAGAGAAAGCCGAAAGCCTACAAGGTGTGGAAGAAGGAAGGGATCAGCAAGGAAAGCTGCCTCTTGGAGGTCAGGAAGTGTAGGGATAAAGTGAGAACTGCCAGCAGCCAAGTAGAGGTGGACCCTGCAAAGGGAATTAAAACTGATAGTAAAAGGTTCTAGCGCCATATAAATAAAAAGAAAACAAAAGAAGAAAAGTGGAACCACGAAGCACTGAGGATAGGGTGGAGATTAAAGAGAATCTAGGCCTGGCCCAACACCTAACAAATACTTTGCCTCTGTTTTTAATGAGGGTAATGAAGAGCTTAGGGGCAGTGGCAGGCTGGCTAATGGGAATGAGGATATGGAAGTAGAAATTACCACATCCGAGGTGGAAGTCAAACGCAAACTGCTTCATGGGACTAAATCGTGAAGGGCAGATAATCTCCATCCAAGAATATTAAAGGAACGGGCACATGAAATTGCAAGCCCAGTAGCAAGGATTTTTAATGAATCTATAAACTCGGGGGTCGTACCCTATGACTGGAGAATTGCTAAGATAGTTCCTATTTTTAAGAAAGGGGAAAATGTGATTTGGGAAACTACAGGCCTGGAAGTCAACTGCACGTGAGGTCTCGGAAAAAAATTCCGAAAGAGGAAGTAGTTAAGGACATAGAGGTAAACAGTAACTGGGATAAAATACAACCTGGTTCTACGAAAGGGAGATCATGCCAGACCAACCCGATCTCCTTCTCTGAGAAGACACCTGGTTTTTTAGACAAAGGAAATGCAGTAGGTTTAATCGACCTGGATTTCAATACATCATTGGCAGGTGGCTAAAGAACTGGTTAAAGGGGCATCTACAAGGGGTCACACTGAAAGGTGACCTGTCAGGCTGGAGGGAGGTTACTAGTGGAGTTCCTCAGGGATCGGTCTTGGGTCCAATCTGTTTAACACACACGCACACCCTGCACACACACATGCACACCCTAGCATGCCTTACACACAGCACCATGCACACCCCCCTCCACACACATGCACACCCTACCCACCCACCTGACAAGTGTACAAACACCCCCTCACCCACGCTCATCTGGTAACGCCCCCACAAACCAAGTGAGCTCCTTCTGCTGGAGGCTGGGAAGAGAGGGCCGGAGCCTTGTTGGTCTCTCCATGTTCACATACTCTGGCAGGAGGCTGCCTCTGGACCGGGATAGACAGAAGCTGGCCCGTCCTGTGAGCTCCCCTCTGGCATCTGCCTGCCCCTATTCAACCTCCCCTGTGCAAAACTGCTCATGTCCATTTCTGCCCTTGTGGCACTGGGGGCTCTTACAAAAAGCCAGAAAAGGGCCAAGTGCTGAGACTCAGCCGGGGATCCAGGGTGAACGCCTTGTGTGCTGGGGCTGGCAGTCTGGGCCCTGGGCTGTGGCTATGGGCTGGCAGCTCGGCTCTGGGCAGTGCTGGGCTCTGGACGGGAGGGCCCTGGGCCCAGCTCAGGTCTCTGCAGAGATTGGAGCCCCGCGCTGGAGGGGAGGTGGGGCTGGCAAGGGCATGGTGCTCACCGGAGATTGGTTCTGTGCAGGTGCTGGCTGAGCCCTGGCGTCTCTCCACCAGCCAGACTCCCCAGCAACAGATCAAAATGTTTGATATGGAGAAGAATGAGGATCACGTCTCCTCCGGAGGCGGCTTCGGCCCAGTGAGTTTTACTCCCACCCTGGGGCTTCCATGCTCTGCCCGGGCAGGGTATGAGCGTATGGGACTGCACCTGGGTGGGTGGGGAGGGTACTTGGGCAAATGTAGGCTTGGAAGGGCACTTCAGGGGGTGCAGGGGCTGGGCGGGGGGGTGCCCTGGGTACAGCAAGGGGGACAGGGCACCTCTGGTCTCTGCAGCAGCTGGGCAGGTGGATGTCCTGGGTACACCATGGGGGACGGGGCACCTCTAGTCTCTGCAGGGCCTGCATGGGCAGGAGTCCCAACTGGGACAGTTGGTGGAGCGAGGCTGCTCCGTGCGAGTGAGGGCAGCAAGCGTGACTCTATTGTTTCTCAGGGAATCTGGCATTGCTGCAGCTCACAGGGCATCAGCCCGTGAATACCCTGTCCAGCCCAGCACCCAGCTACCAGCCCCCACTGCCTGTGCTGGGACCGGGCAGGGTCTGAGCGGCACATATATAAATGGGAGTCAACAGTGTAACACGGTTGCAAAAAAAGTGAACATCATTCTGGGCTGTATTAGCAGGAGTGTTGTAAGCAAGACACAAGAAGTAATTCTTCTGCTCTGCTCTGCGCTGATTAAACTCAGCTGGAGTGTTGTGTCCAGTTCTGGGGGCCGCATTTCAGGAAAGATGTGGACAAATTGGAGAAAGTCCAGAGAAAGGCAACACATATGATGAAAGGGCTAGAAAACATGGCCTATGAGGGAAGATTGAAAAAATTGGGTTTGTTTAGTCTGGAGAAGAGAAGATGGAGAGGGGACATGAGAACAGTTTTCAAGTACATAAAAGGTTGTTACAAGGAAGAGAGAGAAAAATTGTTCTCCTTAACCTGAGGACAGGACAAGAAGCTCTGGGCTTAAATTGCAGCAAGGGAGGTTTAGGTTGGACGTTAGGAAAAACTTCCCAACTGTCAGGGTGGTTAAGCCCTGGGATAAATTGCCCAGGGAGATTGTGGAATCTCCATCATTGGAGATGTTTAAGAGCAGGTTGGACAAACCCCTGTCAGGGATGGTCTAGATAATACCTAGTCCTGCCAGGAGTGCAGGGGACTGGACTAGATGACCTCTCGAGGGCCCTTCCACTTCTCTGATTCTGTGATGACTCCAGCTTGCTGAGCACAGAGCTGGGCACAGGGCACCCACCCTGAGGTTGTTCCTGAGTCTGGCTCGCCGGGTGGCCCAACTGAGGTTGCACCACCCACAGTCAGTGGCTCCAGCCCCTTCCTCCAGGCTGCATTCCCTCTTGGTGCTCCATCTGCCTCTCTCTGACTGTCCCTGCAGGTGGCTGACGACGGATACGGCGTCTCTTACATCATTGCTGGCGAGAACCTGATCACCTTCCACATCTCCAGCAAGTTCTCCAGCCCCGAAACGGTCAGAGTCCCCCCAAGGCCTGGATGCGCACAGACTGCCTAGCCGATAGGTGCCAGGCTAGGAACCCCACCTGGGCCTCGTGGCCCACAGCATTCATGACTCTCCCTAGGAGATGAGCCCTGGGGTACACCTAGCCAGCCGGAGGGCAGCCCTGAGAGGGGACACTGGGTCTGAGAGCCCTCCCTGGGGCATGCTGTCTTTTAGCTTGTCACTATCCCCAGTTTCCACTGCCACACACAGCCACATGGGAATTGGCAGAGTGGATCATCCCCAGGGGCCCATCTTGCTCCATCTCTGATGGGCCAGGACCAGGACCTTCAGAGGGAGGGGCAAGGATTCTGGAATAATGTGCCCTGGGAGAAGTGTCTCCCAGCCTGTTCGGTTATGGGCTGGCTCATACCTGTTGGCAGGTCTTCCCTTCTGTGTTTGTCAGGCCTATTCTAAGCAGGGATGTTCCTGTTATCCGGGCCAATGCCTGACCTTTGTTTGAACCTCACTAAGTTGTACTCTCTCTGGCATCTTGTGGCAGCGAGTTCCACGGGTTAATTATAACATGGTGTAAGAAAAACATTTCCTTTGATCTGTGTAAACGTGCTGCCTGTCTGTGCCCTTGTGTGTCCCCTAGCTCCTCTGTTTTGGGACAGCACGTGAGAGCATCCTGCCCCTGCCCATTTGTGTCCTTTCAACATTTCCTACCTCTGGCACATTGCCTCTTCTTCAGCTCCTGTCTAAACAGCCAGACTCTCCAGCCACTAAGAGATCTTGCCACCCGTCCCTGGCCCCTCGATCCCTGCGGTTCCCTACCGGATGGGCGAGCATGTAGCTCCTTCCCCTGGCCCTGCAGACTGTGGGCATTGTCCCTGTGACTCGCCTGGGGGCCAGATCTCCCTGCTGTCCCAGCAGACATCTATCTCTGGATGCCCTGTCTTCTGTGGGTGCTGCACATGGGGTGGGTGCAGCTCTGGGGACTGGGTTAGGGTCAAGCCTGCCGTCTGGGCCATAAGAGCACCAGTCAGGATCTCAAAAAGAAAAGGAGGACTTGTGGCACCTTAGAGACTAACAAATTTATTTGAGCATAAGCTTTCGTGAGCTACAGCTCACTTCTAATGCACACTGGCCGAGGGCCGGGAGGGTTTGCAGATCACTCACCAAGTGGGCTTAGAAGCAGCTGTTGCAGGACCCGCCTCACCTTGCAGCTGAGGTGTGTGCGGGGGAGGGGGAGCTCTGTTGGGGCCTCCGACTCCCTCCTGTTCCTGTTCCACTGACCCTCGTCCCTGTCCCACCCTGTCCTGTAATAGCACCCCCACTTCCAGAGCAGGATGGGCCCCTCCCGCTCCACATCCAGCAGCCCCCCCCGCCCCGCAATGCCATGGGTCTGAGAACTGTGACGGCCTGAGGCTTCTCAAGCTTTCCCCCGCTGCTCCTGCCCCCTGCTAACCCATGTCTCTAGCTGGGACCCATGTTAACCAGTACCCCATCTCCTCTTCCACCACAGGACTCCAGACGGTTTGGGAGGAACATCCGCCAGGCCATGCGAGACATTGCAGACCTCTTCAACCTTCCTGCCAACAAGGTGGCCAACTGACCCCGCACCGTGGGAGGGGCGACGGCCCCTGTGCCGGAGACGCGTGAGGCTGGCCCCAGGGACAAGAACACCAGGCGAGCTGGCAGGGCTGCCCCTCCGGTGCCAGCGCTCGCCCTGCGGTGGGTCCGTGCCTGTCGGAGCCCACCCAGCCAGCCACGGGGACCTGGGGATGCACAAAACCACGGGAGCGGGTGAGGGAGATTTCCTCCCTCGATGTTACCGATAAAGAAGGCTCTTTGTGTAATGCCAACCTGGCTGCCGGGTGCTGCACTCTGCCCGGGACTTGGGGGGACAGACAGAAGGAAGCTCCTGGAGAAAGATGGGCAAGCATCCCCAATGTCACAGGCCAGGGGAATGGCAGATCGGGGAACAGGGCCAGCCTGGGCCTCTCTACCACGTCCTGATGGCCAAGGGGAGTCCAGCTCTGTCCGAGAGGGGAGGGACGGGGGTGACAGATTCTGGCCAGGCTGGTGGCTGGGCCTTTGGGAAGGAAGCCACTGGAAGTCTGGTCTAAATGGGACTTGGCTGGGCTTGGGGTGGTTTATGGGGTGGGGGCACCAGTGGGGTATGGTATGGGGTTATGTGGCCCTGGCTGGGTATGGGGTGTCAGTGGCATGTGGGATGGAGTAAGGGGGCTCTGGCTGTGTATGAGGGTAAGTTTTTGTGGGATGGGGTGATGGGGCTCTGGCTGGTTTGGGGGTGTGGGAGATGGGGTGACGGGCTCTGGGTGGGTATTGGGGGTCAGTGGGGTGTGAGATGGGGATGGGGCTCTGGCTGGCTTTGGGGGTTCAGTGGGGTGTGGGATGGGGTGATGGGCTCTGGCTGGTTATGGGGGTCAGTGGGGTGTGGATGGTGTGATGTGGGTCTGGCTGGGAAGTGGGGAGTCAGTCGGATGGGGGATTGGGTGTTGGGGCTCTGGCTGAGTATGTTGGTTCAGTGGGATTTGGGATGGGGTGATGGGGCTGGCTATGGGGGTTCAGTGAGTTTGGGATGGGGTGTTGGGGTTCTGGCTGGTTATGGGGGTCAGTGGGATGGGAGATGGGGTGTTGGGGCTCTGGCTGGGTATGTTGGTTCAGTGGGATTTGGGATGGGGTGTTGGGGCTCTGGCTGGCTATGGGGGTTCAGTGAGGTTTGGGATGGGTGATGGGGTTCTGGCTGGTTATGGGGGTCAGTGGGATGGGAGATGGGGTGTTGGGGCTCTGGCTGGCTATGGGGGTTCAGTGAGGTTTGGGATGGGGTGATGGGGTTCTGGCTGGTTATGGGGGTCAGTGGGATGGGAGATGGGGTGTTGGGGTTCTGGCTGGGTATGTTGGTTCAGTGGGATTTGGGATGGGGTGTTGGGGCTCTGGTTGGCTATGGGGGTTCAGTGAGGTTTGGGATGGGGTGATGGGGTTCTGGCTGGTTATGGGGGTCAGTGGGATGTGGGAATGTGTCCGGTACAGAATGTGGGTGCCACGCAGCCTGCCTGTTCAGCCATAGGGTCCCCCTCCCCGATATCGCTGCCTCACTGAGGGAAAGGCACCGACCCACGATGATTGCGCGGAGCGTAGCACCATAGGAGCTGAACACACGGGTGCACCAGCCCCAAAGCATCCATGGCAAAAGTAGTGGGTGCTCAGCACCCAGCGGCAGCCCCTCCGAGCTCACCCCACCCCTCCCAGTGCCTCCCACCTGCCACAGATCAGCTGTTCCACTGCGTGCAGGAGGCACTGGCAGGAGGGGGAAGAGTGGGGCAGGAAGAGGCGGAATGAGAGCGGGAAGAGGTGGGGCAGAGTGGGGCCTTGGGGGAAGGGGTGGGGTGGGGCCTTGGAGTGAGGGTCGAGCTCCCCCCGGGGAAACCAGGAAGTCGGCACCTCTGTCCAGCGCTCCAAGAATATGCCATGGAGATTAAACACGTCAAGGGCAAAGAGAGCACCGTGGCCAACGCCCTGGCCAGGCAAGAGGGCAGAGGCCTGCAGAGCGACTAGTTGCTGACCCTACAGCATCAAGGTCAGGGGGCGGAAGGGCACAGACATTCCCAGGCAGGTACATTTCAGCTGTGTCCAAACATCCTCCCAGGGTTTCCCTGCAGGGGGTCATGTGGGGTCTCCACCAAAAGCTAAGAACTAGCCGTTTGTGGTGGTTATGGCAGGTTTGTACGGGAAACCCCTTTAGAGTCACGTACCGTGGACTACTGGTTCCCAAACCATTGGAGGTGCTCAGCTAACACTGAGAACAGGTGCCAAACCTCGGCCTGGCCCAGCCCTGGGTTTACAGGTGGAGCCAGATGCAGGCCGAGCTCTAACTAAGCTAAAAGAACCCCGGGGCAGGACTCTGAACGGGGGACCCTCTGGACTGAGCAGTTCATGAAGAGCCCTGATTGTGAAAAGGGCACAAGAGGTTATCCAGTACGGGGGGGTTTTATGCTTATAAGAACATGGGATCTTTTCAGGGGAAAAGGCAGTATGCCGCATTTATTGAAGATTCAACAATTAGCATATGCATTCAGTCACACACACACAGTCCCGCCACTCAATGTTATAGTTACCGGTCCACAGTCCGGATCAATCTAGTGGCCAGCACGTTGATCACGGGTAGGGAGGAGCCGAGTTCTGTCGGTCAAGACATGATGCTCCATGGAAGTCTTGGCAGGACCAACCCAAAGTTTCATGGCAAGGCCCCCTATTTCTATAGTGATTTTCCTTTATTGGGGCCAATGAGTTTTGCACCGTCATGCTGTAATCAATTGTTGTTTGACGAGTGCTTTTTTTCTTAAATTGTCCTTCTTATCCTTTATCTTGTTCTTTCATCAGGTCTCTCAGGGAGTTACCCCAGGCTGGTTTTGATCATAGCTATCTTGTCCCCATTGATAGGTGCCTGTCTCATCTTTAGAGTCGTCAATATGCCCTCCTCTGACATTTCAATAGGGGCGTGTTGTAATCTCCTCTTGGTTCCTCCCTAGAATATCTGGTTCAGTGATGACCTTCACACTTATCTCATAACACACATTCCTCATTCACACACAAAACAGAACTGATTTACACAGAACATTTTGAACAGGAACATCAAATTGCAATGCAAAAGAAAAACAATCATGGCATTTTTTTACATATTTTAAAATGCTAAGCCTACAACAAAGTGGTGACCCTCAAAGGTCTGTTACTGCCTTGAAATCAGTCCAGACACACACAAATTCTGGCTGATGCATCTCTACCAATGGCCCATTAGGCCGTTCCTTTCTGCTACTCAGAAAGGGTGGCTGGCAGGATATGGTCAAATCAATAGATTTGATACATGCTACATGATTATCTTATTAGGCTTTATCCTTCATTCTAAATTATACAAAATACAAACATAAAATCCTACTACTACGGGGGCACTCTGCCAGGGAACATCCCTGAAAAGTGGGTCCTGCGCTCTGGCCTGGACAAGCGCTGGACACAGTGACCACTGGTGACGGGACTTGTCAATCAGTACAGGCTCCAGGCTACATTTTATGGTGTTTTTTCACCTGTAACCTCATGTTTCCCACCCTTTTCCTGGCTGGTGTTTGAATCAGCACTGAGTGCTGCATGCTCCTGAGGGGGCTGAACTGAGGCTTAGCCAGTGACCTGGGGGCTCTGCTCCCTCGGCGGCAGCAGCTCTGTGTGTGGTGTGTGTCCAGAAGTCAAGTCACTGGACACTGGCATGTAAGGCAGTGAGGCGCACAACCAGGTTGGAGGGACCTGTGCTCCGGGGCCAGAGCAGAACTGTGTCAGCTAACTGTCTCCATTGACTTAGCCACAGGCTTACTCTCTCTGCCCAGGCCTCTCTTAGGGAGCCTGAGGACGGGGGTATGGGAATTGCCGGCTTGCGGAAGGAAGGAGTGGGCCTTGCAGAGCCCAGAGGGGGTGTCTGTACTGCCACTGGCCAGTAGTTTGGGGTGAGTTTCTCCCAGTGGGAACTGACACGTCTCCCTCATGTTGTAAGCAGGTGGTAGTGATTCACCCTGTACCCCTAGGGTAACCCCAAAAGTGGCACAGTTCCCACCCCCCTGGGGGGCGGGGGAGGAAAAACAGACAGGTTTCATTGGGAATTTTGACAAAAATTGGAACAAAATTTTGAACAGACAAAATGTGGTTTTGAACTAGGTCATTACAGTGTGAGGGAGTCAGCCCCTGTCCCAGCTCTGGGCCCGGGAACCTGCAGGAAGCCCCAGGGGTCACTGGGGCAGGCTGGGGCCACTGGGACAGGCAGGTCCTTCCCTTCGCTGTTAGGGGCATGTGTAAGTGAGCAGAACCTGCCCTCTCTGCTCCGCTGTGGGGCTCCTCCCCCAGCTCTTCCTGCCCTCCCCATGGAGGTGCTAAGGGGAATAGAACCAGACTTGGCCTGACCTTAATTACTGAGCCTAGGGCCAAGGAGTCTGGGAATCTCCCATGAGCCTCTGCATAGCCAGACACCCTGTGGGTCTTGGGCCCCTTCAGCCTCGAGGAAGAAACTGTCTAGTACAGCTGAGAATGCGGCCAGGTCCTGGAGAAGACACTTCTGGGGCAGAGCTGACCGGCGTCTCCCTCAGAAGGGGTTATTCCCCCCCCCAGGTGATCAACACCCCAGAAATAGGGCCCAGGGTGGTACAGGACTGGCCCACGGTCACACGGGAAATTCATGGCAGCCACAGATACAGACCCCACATCCCCTGAAAGCCAGGCCAGGCTTCTGCCTGAACAGCGACTCAGAGGGAGTGGGGCTGGCACCAGGCAGGGGGAGAAATGTAGACGAGCACATTTGAGATGCACAGAACAGCCTGCTGCAGAGAGTTTATTATCAGCCCAGGACACCACGATCGCGGAGGAGACAAGGGGTGGGGTGGGGCCAAGCGAGACTGACCCAGAGACCCAGGGGAGAGGGGTGTGATGGAGAAGGGTCTTTGCAGCTGGGGCCATGGGCTCTGCTGTCCTGGAGGAGCCGGGGATGGCCCCCAGTGCAGTCACAGCAGCAGCCGAGTGGCCAGGACGTGTCTGCTAACAGTGGCTGCTCCCTGCCCGAGGGGCCTGGCTCGCTCACACCCCAGGTGCGGAGCGCTCCCTGCAGGCTCAGCCCGGTCACTCCCCTGGCTGGCGTTGCTACTTGCAGATGAATGAGCTTTGGACGTCACCGGGCTTAGCATTCCATTTCAGGAAGCCTGCAAGGAAAACGGAAATGACCCCGGAGTGGGACAGGCCGGGCTGTTGCTGTACATACAGTGACCTCTCTCCCTGCCTGTTCCGTGCCCCTCAGAAGATCCTGTGTGGCCGCGAGGAAGTGGAGGGTGGGATGGAGCCCTGAGCACCCCAATCTGAGACAGGCCCATCCCCCAGAGAGATTCTGTGGCCCAGACTAGCCGTATCAGCCGGGGGCTGGACACCGGAGCCGAGTTACGGAGAAAGCTGGTGTTGGAGATGAGATCCCAACCCCAGATCGGTTTCAAAGGGTTGCAAATCCCTGAGAGGAACCAACAGCCCAAGGAAGCTGAACCAGCCTCATTCATGGTTGACAAGTTTTGTGCAGCTCCAGGGGATGTTTATGCACATTATTTCATGATCTAATTGGCCTAGCTGCAAATAATTTGCATATGATCCTTTAAAAAAACAGTGTGCATTGAATGCCAGTGAAAGGTGCTGGCTTGAGCACCTCTCCAGAGATCTCCTCGGGCAACTCTTTCAGGGCTTTTGTGTGCCAGTTATTGATTTAGAAATGTTTAGCCCTCGTAGATGTTGTCTAACATCCTCCTCAATTACTAATGGATTGGACACTACGTCATCCTCCTCCTGTGATACGAGTACAACATCCCGCCTCGTCTGAAAGACACATTGACCTGGGCTGACACCACTGCCAGGATTTCATTTGTTCTTGATGTACTTGAAAAATTCCTCATTGTCCTTAGTCCTGCCAGCCATGGATCGGTACCTGATGTCTTTGGCTTCTCTTATCCATTTTTTTATGCTTCATAACTTCTAGCTTATATGGTGTCTGTACACGAATGCAAGAAGCCTGGGAAACAAGCAGGAAGAATTGAAGTCCTGACACAATCAAGGAACTATGATGTGATTGGAATAACAGAAACTTGGTGGGGCAGTTCACATGACTGGAGTACTGTCATGGATGGATATAACTGTTCAGGAAGGACAGGTACGGGAGGAAAGGTGGAGGAGTTGCATTGTATGTAAGAGAGCAGTATAACTGCTCAGAGCTCCAGTATGAAACTGGAGAAAAGCCTGTTGAGAGTCTGAGTTAAATTTAGAGGCGAGAACAACAAGGGTGATGCCATGGTGGGAATCTGCTATAGACCACCAGACCAGGAGAATGAGGTAGACGAGGCTTTCTTCGGACAACTAACAGAAGTTTCCAGATCACAGGCCCTGGTTCTAATGGGGGACCTCAGTCAACCTGACATCTGCTAGGAGAGCAATACAGCAGTGAACAGACAATCCAGGAAGTTTTTGGAGAGTGTTGGGGACAACTTCCTGGTGCAAGTGCTGGAGGAACCGTTTAGGGGCCATGCTCCTCTTGATTTGCTGCTCACAAACAGGGAAGAATTGGTAGGGGAAGTAGAAGTGGGTGGCAACCTGGACAGCAGTGACCATGAGATGGTTGAGTTCAGGATCCTGACAAAAGGAAAAGGAGAACAGCAGAATACAGACTTTGGACTTCAGAAAATCAGACTTTGACTCTCTCAGGGAACTAATGGGCAGGATCCCCTGGGAGACTAATAAGAGAGGGAAAGGAGTCCTGGAGAGCTGGCTGTATTTTAAAGAAGCCTTATTGAGGGCGCAGGAACAAACCATCCCGAAGTGCAGAAAGAATAGCAAATATGGCACGTGACCAGCTTGGCTTAACAGTGAAATTTTTGGTGAGCTTAAACTCAAAAAGGAAGCTTACAAGAAGTGGAAATTTGGACGGATGACTAGGGAGGAGTCTAAAAATATTGCTCGGGCATGCAGGGGTGTAATCAGGAAGGCCAAAGCACAACTGGAGTTGCAGCTAGCAAGGGATGTGAAGGGTAACAAGAAGGGTTTCTAAAGATATGTTAGCAACAAGAAGGTGAGGGAAAGTGTGGGACTCTTACTGAATGGGGGAGGCAACATAGTGACAGATGATGTAGAAAAAGCTGAAGTACTCAATGCTTTTTTGCCTCAGTCTTCACGAACAAGGTCAGCTCCCAGACTGCTGCACTAGGCAGCACAGCATGGGGAGGAGGTGAGCAGCCCTCAGTGGTGAAAGAACAGCTTAAGGACTATTTAGAAAAGCTGGACATTTACAAGTCCATGGGTCCAGATCTAATGCATCCAAGAATGCTGAGGGAGTGGGCTGATGTGATTGCAGAGCCATTTACCGTTATCTTTGAAAATTTGTGGCAATCGGGGGAGGTTCCTGGACAATTGGAAAAGGCAAATATAGTGCCCATCTTTAAAAAAGGGAAGGAGTAGGACCCGGGGAACTACAGACCACTCAGCCTCATCTCTGTCCCTGGAAAAATCATGGAGCAGGTCCTCAAGGAAACCATTTTGAAGCACTGGGAGGAGAGGAAGGTGATCAGGAACAGTCAAGATGGATTCACCAAGGGCAAGTCATAGAATCATAGAATCATAGAATATCAGGGTTGGAAGGGACCCCAGAAGGTCATCTAGTCCAAACCCCCTGCTCAAAGCAGGACCAAGTCCCAGTTAAATCATCCTAGCCAGGGCTTTGTCAAGCCTGACCTTAAAAACCTCTAAGGAAGGAGATTCTACCACCTCCCTAGGTAACGCATTCCAGTGTTTCACCACCTTCTTAGTGAAAAAGTTTTTCCTAATATCCAATCTAAACCTCCCCCATTGCAACTTGAGACCATTACTCCTCGTTCTGTCATCTGCTACCATTGAGAACAGTCTAGAGCCATCCTCTTTGAAACCCAGCTAGCAAGTCATGCCCGACCAACCTGATTGCCTTCTATGAGGAGATAACTGGCTCTGAGGATATGGGGAAAGTGGTGGATATGATATATCTTGACTTTAGCAAAGCTTTCAATATGGTGTCCCACAGTATTCTTCCTAGTGTAAAAAAGTATGGATTGGATGATGGATTACAAGGTGGATAGAAAGCTGGCTAGATTGTCGGGCTCAACAGGTAGTGATCAATGGCTCCATGTCTAGTTGGCAGCCGGTATAAAGAAGAGTGCCCCAGGGGTTGGTCCTGGGCCGGTTTTGTTCAACATCTTTATTAATGATCTGGATGATAGTGTGGATTGCACCCTCAGCAAGTTCGCAAATGACATTAAGCTGGGAGGAGTGGTAAATACTATGGAGAGTAGGGATAGGGTCCAGAGTGACCTAGACAAATTGGAGGATTGGGTCAAAAAAATCTGATGAAGTTCAACAAGGACAATTGCAGAGTTCTGCACTTAGGACGGAAGAATCCCATGTACCGCTACAGACTGGGGACTGAATGGCTAGGCAGTAGTTCTGCAGAAAAGGACCTGGGGATTACAGTGGATGAGAAGCTGGATATGAGTCAGCAGGGTGCCCTTGTTGCCAAGAAGGCCAATGGAATATTGGGCTGTATTAGTAGGAGTGTTGCCAGCAGATCAAGGGAAGTGATTATTCCCCTCTATTCAGCACTGGTGAACCCACACCTGGAGTATTGCATCCAGTTTTGGTCCCGCCACTACAGAAGGGATGTGGACAAATTGGAGAGAGTCCAGCAGAGGGCAATGAAAATGATTAGAGGACTGGAAAACATGACTTATGAGGAGAGGCTGGGGGAGTGGGATTGTTTAGTCTGCGGAAGAGAAGAATGAGGGGGGATTTGGTAGCTACTTTCAACTACCTGAAAGGGGGTTTCAAAGAGGATGGAACTCGGCTGTTCTCAGGGGGGCAGATGACAGAACAAGGAGCAATGGTCTCAATTTGCAGTGGGGGAGGTCTAGGTTGGATATTAGGAAACACTGTTTCACTAGGAGGGTGGTGAAGCACTGGAATGGGTTACCTAGGCAGGTGGTGGAATCTTCATCTTTAGAGGTTTTTAAGGTCAGGCTTGACAAAGCCCTGGCTGGGATGATTAAGTTGGGGATTGGTCCTGCTTTGAGCAGGGGGTTGGACTAGATGACTTCCTGAGGTCTCTTCCAACCCTAATCTTCTATGATTGCTGTCTGCTTTCCCCTTGTCCCATTCCACTGAGCAGGTGAGGAGCAGAGAATAGAACCCAGGTCTCCTGAATCCCAGTCCAGTGCTCTGTCCACTTGGCGACACTGACTAAAAGACGTTCTATGGGCTGTGGTGTGCGTGGCAGGGTCAGGCTGAGTGGTTGGGGGGGTCCCTTTTGGCCCTTGTCATGGAGTGTGGGGGAGTCCAGGCCCTGCACCCCTCTTCCTGGAATTCACCGTGAGTCTCAGCCAGCCAGTAAAATGGAAGGACAACAGGAACACAGTCTAAAACAGAGCTTGTGGGTACAACCAGGACCCCTCAGTCAAGTCCTTCTGGGGGGCAGGGAGCTTAGACCCCAGCCTTGGGGTTCCCTGCGTTCCACCACCCAGCCCCAAACTGAAACTAACCCCCCCAGCAGGCTCCCTCCTGCAGCCTTTGTCCCCTTTCCCAGGGCAGAGGTGTCAGCTCCCCCTCCCCCCTCCCGGCTCAGGTGACTGGCTCTCAGGGCTCCCATCCCCAGTGAAACTCCCCTGCCACCTTCCCAGGTCACCGCTCCTACTGCGTCACAGCCCTGAAATGTGAATCCATGAGTCCCCCTTTCATTTCCTTCCTTCGCGGGCCATGGGAGAACAGGAACCTCTGCAGTGCCCCCAGCATGCCCATAACTTGCAGCTCTGCATTTTTTAGAGTAGCAGCCGTGTTAGTCTGTATTCGCAAAAAGAAAAGGAGTACTTGTGGCACCTTAGAGACTAACAAATTTATTAGAGCATAAGCTTTTGTGAGCTACAGCTCACTTCGTCGGATGCATTACATTGACTATAATCAAATCTGCTGCTTCACTCAGTCGTCTGCAGGGGTCAGGAAAGAATTTTTTTTCCCCAGTGCACAGTTGGCCAGGGTGAGGGGAGGGTCACCTGCCTCTGAAGCACAAGTGGTTGGCCACAGCTGGAGATGAGACACCAGGCAGGTTGGCCCAGTGCTTGGAGGTGGTGAAGGGAATCCTCTGTCTAGACCCCTGGCTGGTGTGTCGTGCTCACATGCTCAGGGTCACCAGATTTTGGGTCGAGGGAATTTCCTCCAGGTCAGACTGGCAGGTAACTTGGGGGTTTTGCCCTCCTCTGCAGCATGGGGCGGCAGTTCGCCTTTTGGGATCATCTGGGCATAGAACCATAGAAATGCAGGACTGGAAGTGTCCTCGAGAGGTCACCTAGTCCAGTTTCCTGCACTCCTGGCAGAACTAAGTATTATCTAGACCACCCCTGACAGGTGTTTGTCTAATCTGCTCTAAAAAACCTCCAACGATGGAGATTCCACAACCTCCCTGGGCAATTTATTCTAGTGCTTAACCACCCTGACAGTTAGGAAGTTTTTCCTCATGTCCAACCTGAACCTGCCTTGCTGCAATTTAAGCCCATTGCCTCTTCTCTTATCCTCAGAGGCTACGAAGAGCAATTTTTCGCCTCCTCCTTATAATAACCCTTTACGTTGAAGACTTATGTCCCACCTCAGCCTTCTGTTCTCCAGACTAAAAAAAACCTGTTTTTTAAATCTCTCCTCATAGGTCATGTTTTCTAGACCATTGGTCATTTTTGTTGCTCTCCCTGTACTTTCTCCAATTTGGCCACATCCTTCCTGAAATGTGGTGCCCAGCACTGGACACAATACTACAGTTGAGGCCTAATCAGAATGGAGTAGAGCAGAAGAATTACTTCTTGTATCTTGCTTACAACACTCCTGCTAATAAATCCCAGAATGATGTTTGCATTTTTTGCAACGGCAGTAAACTGTTGACTCATCTTTAGCTTGTGGTCCACTATGACTCCCAGATCCCTTTCTGCAGTACTCCTTCCTAGGCAGTCAGGGATAGGCTAGATAATACTTAGTCCTGCCACCAGTGCAGGGGACTCGACTAGATGACCTCTTGAGGTCCCTTCCAGTTATATGATTCTTTGTTCTATTTCCCATTTTGTACTTGTGCAATTGATTGTTCCTTCCTAAGTGAAGTATTTTGCATTTGTTCTTATGGAATCTCATTTTATTTACTTCAGACATTTCTCCAGTTTGTCCAGATCATTTTGAATTCTAATTCTGTCCTACAAAGCACTTGCAACCCCTCCCATCTTGGTATCATCTGCAAACTCCATAAGTGTACTACCTATGCCATTATCCACATCACTGAGAAGATATGAACATAACTGGACCTTGGAATGATCCCTGCAGGACCCCATTCAATATACCCTTCCAGCTCAAATGTGAATCATTGATCACTACTCTTCGAGTACAGTTTTCCAACCAATTTTGCACCCACCTTATAGAAGCTCCATCTAGGATGTATTTCCCTAGTTTGTCTGAGAAGAACACGTGAGATGGTATCAAAAGCCTTAATAAAGTAGAGATATACCACATCTACTGCTTCCCCCATCCACAAGTATTGTTACCCTATCAGAGAAGGATATGAGGTTGGTTTGACACAATTTGTTTGTGACAAATCCATGTTGACTATTACTTATCACTTTAGTATCTTGGTGTTTGCAAATAGATTGCTTAATTATTTGCTCTATTATCTTTTTGGGTACAGCAGCTAAGCTGACTGGTCTGTAATTCCCCGGGTTGTCCTTATTCCCCTTTTTATAGCTAGGTACTATCTTTGCCCTTTTCCAGTCCTCTGGGATCTCTCCCATCCTCAGTGAGTTCTTAACGATAATCGCTAATGGCTCAGAGCTCTCTTCAGCCTGTTCCTTAAATATTCCAGGATCTGTTTAGTCAAGCCCTGCCAACTTGAAGACATCTAACTTGGCTAAATAATTCCTAACTTGTTCTTTCTCCGTGTTCGCCGACACCCTATCCCATTGACACTGATGTTCACTATGTTAGTTGACCAGTCCCTGCTAACCTTTTCTGGTGAAAACTGAAACTAAAAAGGCATTTAACACTTTCGCCATTGCTGCATTTTCTGTTATTGTCTTTCACTCCTCATTGATTAACAGGCCTACCTTGTCCTTGGTCTTCCTCTTGCTATTTGTAAAATGTTTTCTTTTTACCCTTTATGTCTCTAGCTAGTTTAATCTCGTTTTGTGCCTGGGCCTTTCTGATTTTGTCCTTACATACTTGTGTTATTTTTTTATATATATATTCATCTTTCATAATTTGACCTAGTTTCCATTTTTGTAGGATTCTTGTTTGATTTTCAGATCATTGAATATCTCCTGGTTAAACCAAGCTGGTCTCTTACCATACTCCCTATCTGTCCTGCGCAATGAGATAGTTTGCTGCTGTGCCTTAATGATGTCTCTTTAAAAAGTTGCCAGCTCTCCTGAACTCATTTCCCTTAGACTTGCTTCTCAGGGGATCTTACCTACCAGTTTTCACCTAATCAGTTCCCTGCCATCACAGGGCCCTCTGGCACTGGTGACACCTTGATCTCTCCTGTTCTCAACCTGGGCTACATAACACTTGAGTCTCATGAGGACTGAAATCCTGTAGTGTAATCCAAGTTACTGGGTTCAGACAGGGTGTGCGGTTGAAGTTTAGTGGCCTGTGACACAGAGGTCAGATTAGCTGACCTGATAGTCCCTTCTAGCCTGAGCACTATGAAACGGTGGAAATGGTCTCACCTGTGTGGGCCATACTTTTGTGTTAGAAAATTACCACCTCTAAGTTTAGGAACTAGGTCAGTTCTAAGGCTCCTGCCTCTCCCAGGCACTGCAGGGGGCAGCATTCCCTGTGCCCTAATCCATGCCCAGCACCGGGGCAGGCCTGGTGAGCCATCAGCCCCATGGCAGCCGTCTTCCCCAGGAATGACCCAGCCGCAGCCCCGGAGGGGTTGCCTAGTCTCTGACGGGGTTTCTGGGCCCTGCTTTCCCAGAGAGTCTCTGTTAGCCGCTGGGGCATGAGGGCTCCTGTGGCCCATTCCCTTAACTCCGAGCACGGCCCCCCAGTCTGGGGCTGGTCCTCCTGGGTGTCTGTCTGTCTGTCTGCGCACATGTGTGTGCGTCCTGCCTAGTACTGAAGCCATACTTTGAACTTGGGGCTCAGCAGGCCTGAGGGGGCAGCTCTGCGGGTGAGATGAGATCCACACACACCTGATCAGGTATGAAGGCTAAGGGCTCCTAGGGAGAAGGGCCTGTCCCCCCAATGCTGGGCTAGCACAGGGTCCCTTTGTCAGCTGTAGCGCTGCCTCGGTTCCCCTGGCTCCGAGCCCTGGCTTACCTGTGCCAGCTCTTGCGTCTGGGATCCAGCAGGCGTAGCTGAGGCTGGAGCTCTCTGTCCAGGCCCAGCCTCCGTTTCTGCGGAGATGGGGAAGAGGTCAGGCTGCCAGCCGTCAGGAGGCAGACCCCGAGCTCAGGGGAGGAGGAGGGCAGCGATGGACTCTACTTGACTCATGGATGCACAGTGCTGGGGTGGGAGCTGTGATTAGGTACGAAGTGGCACTGTTAGTGGGTGGCACAGCTGAATCGCAGGGCAGCTTGGGAGGGGGTCAGCAGAGAAGTGGCACAGTAACAGCCCTGAGCAGGAAAACTGATTTTCCCTCCAGCTTCCTTTGCACTAATGAGCCAGTCCCGTCCCAGACAGCAGCGTGTAGGTGCTGGGACTATGGGGTGCAGGGGGAGGAGGGGCTGCTTGAAGGGGTTTCCATCATGTACAGGATGTTACAGCCTGGTTTGTTAGCTCTCAGCACCCCCACTCTACAAATTGTACCAGCCCCTGGGCAAGGTCACGCTGGCTTGTGCCCCAGTCTCTTACCCTGGCTGGCAGGGACACCCCTGTGCAGACTCCCCTTGCTCCACCCATTAAAACAGCATGAGCGCTGGCTGGGGTCGGGGGGTGGGCAGGGAATGGGTACAGGGCCTTTCTCCCCAATACAGGGCACTGGCCCCCATCTGGCCCAAGCTCTGCGGAGTGGCTAGGTCGGGGCCGGGGCGGGGAGGGGAAATGGACACTGGCTCCAATCCAGCCCCAGTTGCCTAGTGACCTAGAGTCACCCCAGGTGAGGGCCATGTGAGGGCCGATGCGAGTTGTGCTGGGGACGTCCCTGCCCCACTGGCCCTACATGACCCCCCCTGTGGATCGGACAGCAACAAGGGCTCAGCAGACTGTGGAGACTGACCCCTCCCCGCTGTACCTAGATGGGTCGCCCCAGGTCTGGACTGAGGCATGGCGGCTGGGGGATGCTCACCCTCCCTGCTCATGCTGAGCACAGGGCTGGAGCACCAATGGAAAAAAATTAGCAGGTGCTTAGCACCCACTGGCAGCCAGCTTCCCCCCCCCCCCGTGCCTCCAACTCGCTGGTGGCCCCGCCAATCAAACTCCTTCCCCTCCCTTCCAGCACCTCCTGCACGCCACAGAACAGCTGTTCAGCGCTGGGAGGGAGGGGGAGGAACAGGGACAGGGTGCGCTTGGGGGCGGATCGGGGGGGTGAAGAGGCGGGCAGGTCTGAGACCTTGTGGGAAGGGTCGAGTGGGGCAAGGCCTGGGGCTTAATGGGGATTGAGCACCCCCTGGACGCCTGGAAGCCAGCGCCTGTGCTCCCAGTCTCGCTAAGCTTGATGGACGCACTGTCTACAGTCCTCTCCGGAGTTCCTCTCGTCCATTTCCAGCCGAGCCCCTCTCCAGTCCAGCCTCGGCTCTTGCACCCCACCGACACCGCGGCCTGGCACCAAAGTCTCTAGTGACCTCTGCTAGCTAGAGCTCGGCTGTCCTCCACCCTCCGCCTCCGTGCCCGGTTAGTCACTTTCTACACGGTCGACCATGCCCTTCTGAAACCTGTCCTCCCTCGGCTTTCTCTGACTCCAGCTTCTCCTCCTGCCTCTCTAATGGCTCTTCCGCACTGTCCTTTGGAGGATCCTCCTCATCCGCGCTCCAGCTTCCATGGGGATTCCACAGGCTCTGTCCTTCGTCCCCTTCTCTTCTCCCTCTGCACCCCGTATCTCTGCATAAACCTCATCCACAAACCCCAATCCAACCACCATCTCTGCCGACACCTCACGGATCTACCTTGTGCTGAGACCGTCTTCTCTGCCCAAGGGAATCTCAGCTGTCCGCTGACAGCTCCCATGAATTCTAGCCATCAGCTCAAGCACCCCAGGGCTACACAGATCTCCTACTCTTCCCCCACCCTGCCCCACGCTCTCCCTGCTACCTCCTTCCTTAACCGCTGGGGCCCCACCCCACCGTGCCTGTCACACTGAGCCATAACCTGAGAGCCAGCTGGAGCGCGCCCAGGAGAGGGACAGGGATAAAGCTGCTCCGTTTTTCTGCCCATTCATAGCCAGGCTGTCAGCATCTCGCAGCGCAGCTACCGCACTGGCCTTGACAAACGCCACCTTGCCCCACTCAGACGCAAAGAGCCTTCTCCTGGCCAGCCGCCCCACCTTTGCCTCCCTCCGCTGGCTCCCCCTCCGTCCGCGCCTACACACATCAGCTGCTGGGCATTGCTGTCAGGCCCCTTCATGGTCATTCCACACCCACCTATCCTCTCTCATGCGCTACCGACCCAGTCAGCTCCCCACGCCGGATCCACCCAGGGCACCAGCCCTCTTCGCACTTGTTACATTTTCACATGAGCCCTGGGTTCTTCCTCTGCTTGGGAGAAATTCCCCATAAACAGCCACAAAGCTTCCTCCTCCTCCATCTCCACACCCCACCTCACCACTCTCCTTTGCCTGGACAGGGGCTCGGCAGCTGGTGTGTGAAGCCCTGACTGTCAGGGTGACCAGGGTCGCCTGGCTGTTTCCCTGTATCCCCTCCCACTCTCCAGCTGAGCTCTCCTAGATTTAGATCGGAAGCTCTTTGGGGCAGGGCCTGTCTTTGTTCTGGGTGTGTTATAGCACCCGGCGCAGCGGGGTTCTCAGTTCGTACAGCGCCCGGCGCAGCGGGGGTTCTGGAGGTGTATAGCGCCCGGCGCAGTGGGGGTTCTCGGTTCGTACAGCGCCCAGCGCAGCAGGGTTCTCGGTTCATACAGTGCCCTGCGCAGCGGGGTTCTCAGTTCGTACAGCGCCCGGCGCAGCGGGGTTCTGGAGGTGTATAGCGCCCGGCGCAGCGGGGTTCTCGGTTCGTACAGCGCCCGGCGCAGCGGGGTTCTGGAGGTGTATAGCGCCCGGCGCAGCGGGGTCTCGGTTCATACAGCAACCCAGCGCAGCAGGGTTTCCGGTTCATACAGTGCCCTGCGCAGCGGGGTTCTGGAGGTGTATAGCGTCCAGCGCAGCGGGATTCTGGAGGTGTATAGCGCCCAGCGATGCGGGGTTCTCGGTTCGTACAGCGCCCGGCGCAGCGGGGTTCTGGAGGTGTATAGCGCCCGGCGCAGCGGGGTTCTCAGTTCGTACAGCGCCCTGCGCAGCGGGGTCTGGGCCATACTAATAATTAATACTAAAGGAAAGTGCCAACCAGCAGGACCATGGCCTGGGTCTGCCCTGTCCTAGGACAGCTCCTTACCACTGGACCATCCTTCCTTTCCACAGCTGTCTCTGTCACAGCGTGGCTGGCTGCTTAAGGGGAGCCAGAGCCCACCCTCCCTGGGTGAGAACAAGCCCATCTTGGCTGCCAGTGGCTTGCTGGTGGCTAAGTGACTAGCGAGCCCCTGCGCACCCAGCATGGGGTTGGAGGTAGGTGTTCCTGGAGCGAGGAGGCTCCCCTGGAGAGGAGCTGCCAGCCTGCTAGCAGAGGGGACAGGTGAAAGGCATGAGGAGAAGGGGCCAGGGACAGAAGCTGACCGAGGGCTGCAGCCCGCCGGCTCCAGAGGGAGGGTCAGGGACTCAGAGAGCTCAGCCCAGGGAGGAGGGCTGGGGATTCGTGCACAGGGAAGGCAGCTGGTCGGCACTAGCCCCCGGTCAGAAGCAGGGTTGGACTTGAGGGGTTAACGGGGAGGCTTTGGTTCTGTGTACGGGCATTAATGAATGAGTCCCCGGGGGGCCCTGTCTCAGGGCCCAGCTTGGAGTAGGTGAGCGTGAGCACGCAGAGAGAGCCGAGGGCCCCGTACCAGCAGGGCCAGAAACGCCAGTGCTTGAGGATGGTGCCCTATCACAAGGGTCCCTGTGGGCTGGGGTTGCTCTGGGTCCAAGGCACCAAAGGGTGGGAAAGGGAAGTATGATGTTATTGACATAATCTGGGACCGTATAGATCATCATTGCAACCAAGGTCCTGTAGTGGCACCAAATCTTATATAAAGGGGGTCAAATGAGGTGTCTAAGGCAAGGTTATGATTTGCTGGTTATAATTATGCTGTCTATCTGTGTGTATCATTTTTGTAGTTGAAGTTATGAATATTGGCTCTGTACTGTCTGTATTTCAAACTTATGCCATGCTTCTGGATGACACCCCCAGACAAGCCTGGTGTCAGCTCTGCCTAGCCTGCTGGATGGAGCATTAAGGACCATCAGCTACACAATTGACCCATTGAGAGAAGGCAGACAGGCCTCGGACTCAGCCAGGTGTGCAGGGACCTGCCTATGGACAGAACTCTGAGGTTTTTCCAGGCCAGCTTGTCTTGGGACAAAGAAAGCAGAGACCACATGACAAGAGACTATAAAAAGCTGCTGCAGCTCCTCCATCTTGTCTTCTTCAGTCCTGCTTCTTACCTCTGGAGGGACTTTGCTACTGTGACGAAGTGGGACTGTTCTTAACGTTTCCTCTGAATACTGTAGGGGTGCCTCAGTTTCCCCTATGCATTTCTTAAGTCTCTAGGTGGTGGGATAAGGGGGTGTAATTGTTGCAGAGCAAAGGGCTAGTGTACATAAATGGCGACACTCTGTCTCCTGGCACCTGATGGCCTGGGCCCTTCCCCCCTGCAAGGTGAGATTAAAGGGTTGGAGAACAAAGGAATCCGGTGACCTCCTGGCCCGGGAAAGGGACAAAGCCCAGAGGGGGAGGGGGGCTGGAGAGAGTTTCAGTTTGGGGCTGGCTAGGGACATGGAGTGTAGTGCAGACGGGGTTGTCTGGCTCACTGCGCCCCAAAATGGACCCAGCTGAGGGGTCCTGTTCTCTGTACCTACAAGCTCTGTGTTAGACCATGTTCCTGTCATCTAATAAACCTTCTGTTTTACTGGCTGGCTGAGAGTCCCGTCTGACTGTGAAGTTTGGGTGCAGGACCCTCTGGCTTCCCCAGGATCCCGCCTGGGCGGATTCGCTGTGGGAAGCGCACGGAGGGGCAGAGGATGCTGGATGCTCCGAGGTCAGACCCAGGAAGGGGGAAGCCGGGGGAGCTGTGGGTCCTGCAGACAGGCTGCTCCCAGAGAGGAGACTCCCCAGAGTCCTGCCTGGCTTCATGGGGAGCAGCTCCAGAGCATCGCCCGGGGACTCCATGACAGCTACACTGAAGCTCTGAACCAAGGACTGAAAGACCCATCCCAGCTGGGGATGTTCTCCAGAGACTTGATTTGAACCTGCAGTTTATTCCATCGCTGCTACAAGCCTGAACCAAGAACTTTGCCATGACTGTATGTCACTGATTCCATTTCACCAATTCTAGTCTCATCTCTATCTTTTCCTTTTATGAATAAACCTTTAGATTTAGATGCTAAAGAACTGGCAACAGTGTGATTTGTGGGTAAGATCTGATTTGCATATTGACCTGGGTCTGGGGCTTGGTCCTTTGGGATTGAGAGAACCTTTGTTCTTTTACTGGGGTATTGGCTTTCATAACCATTCATGACCCAAATGCAGGGCCCGCCCGCCCCACAGCAGCCAGGGCCCAATCCTGCCCCAGACACAGGGCCCGCCCGCCCCACAGCAGAGAGCTGTTGGCTCACCCTGCGCTGGTGGGGGATGGATGCCACATCAGAACTGGGGAAAGACCTTTGCTCTCAGGCTCTGGCGGGAGCTGCCTGCCACCTCTCCAGGCATGGATCCGCGAGCGCGGAGTTCCTGGAAAAACCCGCTGCCAACATGGGTCCCTGGAGGTGCTGGCTGGCCCAGATGGGCTGGGCTGCTTGCTCAGCTGGGCGGAGCTCGGACCCTCAGGTTAGCGGGAGCCGGTGGAGCCCCACAGATCCTGGGGCTGGCTCCTGTTGCGCTCTGCACAGAGCCCAGTGCTCGGCCCGGGGGGGTGGGAAAACCACAGGAGAGGGACTGTGCATCCTGCACCCCCCTGCTGCTGCAGCCGCTCAGCACCGTTCCCAGGGTCCTGCACAGAACATCCCCTAATCCCCCTATGGCCCCAGGCTCAGCTCCCTGCCGGGGAGCGCTGGGGTGAACAGGGCCCAGGCCATGTGGGGCTCCAGGCATCTGTTGGGAGGGGGATGGGAAGCTGGAGCCATTAACTCCACCCCACAATGCACCTCACTTTCCCACGAGCACCCTGGACTCCTGCCCGCCCCCCAGCCCTCTGTGCGCCCAGCCCCAGCTGCCCCAGGCGAGTCCCTGAGGGGGTGCCATGCCCAGCAGCTGAGCTCTCGGGCGCTGCCCCACCTGTGCAGCTCCACGGGCTGCCCCAGGCATCTCCTCCGCAGGGCCAGGGCGAGACGAGGGATCCGATCAGAGTGTGCAGCCCCCCCGTGGTCAGCGACCAGCCGGGCTGAGCACAGCAGGTGCCGGGTTCGGCCCCCACCACCACGTGGATCTGCAGGGATCCCATGTGCCCCTCGGGGCCCTGCATCTGCCTCAGCTGGCAGGCAGTGAATCAGCAGCGATAGCTCCTGCCAGCCCCCGAGAGCCCCTTTGGGCAGCGTACCCCCAGCTATGATCACAGTGGAGGTGACTGCGTGGCTCTCCCCGCAGGCTGAGTGCTGGAGCTCCGGCCGCGGGGCCCATCTCACCTCCATTCCCAGCACAGCAGAAGATGGTTTTGTTGCCAGGTGTCACGGAGTGGGGGGAGTCCGGGGCCTGCACCCCTCTTCCTGGGATTCACTGTGACTCTCAGCCAGCCGGTAAAACGGAAGGTTTATTGGACGACAGGAACACAGTCTAAAACAGAGCTTGTGGGTACAACCAGGACCCCTCAGTCAAGTCCTTCTGGGGGGCAGGGAGCTTAGACCCCGGCCCTGGGGTTCCCTGCGTTCCACCACCCAGCCCCAAACTGAAATTAAACCCCCCCCTAGCAGTCTCCTTCCTGCAGCCTTTGTCCACATTCCCAGGGCAAAAAGAAAAGGAGGACTTGTGGCATCTTAGAGACGAACAAATTTATTTGAGCATAAGCTTTCGTGAGCTTCATCGGATGCTGTAGCTCACGAAAGCTTATGCTCAAATAAATTTGTTCGTCTCTAAGGTGCCACAAGTCCTCCTTTTCTTTTTGCGAATACAGACTAACACGGCTGCTACTCTGATTCCCAGGGCAGAGGTGTTACCTCCCCCCCCCCTCCTGGCTCAGGTGACAGGTTCTCAGGTCTCCCGTCCCCAGTGAAACTCCCCTGCCACCTTCCAGGTCAACACTCCCCCCTCCCTGCTGCGTCACACCTGATACCTCAGCCAGTTCCCACAAGCTGGTGACATCTGGATCGGGCTTTCTGACCCTGAGCAGGTGAGTGCCCAGGGCCACCTTCCCATCACCACTGCTCCTGCCCCAGCCCTGGATTTTCATTTCTCTGCCCCAGGGGCCGTGTGGAGCCAGCAGCGATCCCTGGCCAGTGAGCCCTTCCCAGGAGCTGCCCCATCCGGAGGGCTCCCTGTAACAATGCTGGTTCTGGCGGGACCCAACGGAGAGTGCCAATTCAGGATAAATTGCTTCAAGCAGGGCAGTTACAGCCCAAGGCTGGGGTTTCTGTGCACACCAAGGCAAACCAAACCAGCCAAACAGAGAAGATTTTGGTCTCACCCCACTGGCTAACCACAAGTCACACAAGCAATTCCCTTAGACACCCCAGTTTCTCAGTATCACCACCAGTGCCAGGATGGGCCCTGGCTGCTGTGGGGCGGGCAAGCCCTGCATCTGGGGCAGGATGGAGCCCTGGCTGCTGTGGGGTGAGGGGGCAGGATGGGGCCCTGGCTACTGTGGGGCAGGTGAGCCCTGCATCTGCGGCAGGATGGGACCCTGGCTGCTGTGGGGTGAGGGGGCAGGATGGGGCCCTGGCTACTGTGGGGCAGGTGAGCCCTGCATCTGCGGCAGGATGGGATCCTGGCTGCTGTGGGGCAGGCGGGCCCTGCGTCTGGGTCAGGGTTGGGTCCTGGGTGCTGTGGGACGGGCGGGCCCTGCGTCTGGGTAAGGGTCAGACCCTGGCTGCTGTGGGGTGGGGGGGCAGAATGGGGCCCTGGCTGCTCAGACAAAGGGCAGTTTGGGTCATTTGAGAGGTGGCATCGACGTCTCCTCAGACTCCTTCGGGGCGCCCCCTCCCGCTGAGCCGACACTGGGGGGGCAGCCCTGGGTTCTGGCGGAGAGCTGATCCAGCGCCCTCATGCTCGCCCCTGGCTGGAGCCCAGCGAGTGAGTGGGGTGCCTAGGGCATGGCACTTCTGCCAGCGCCCCGGCGCTGACGGTGATACCCAAGCCCTGCCCCCACACGCTCACTCCCTGTCTCAGACCCACCTGTCTCCTGCCTCTTGAGGTCCGTCCCCAAGTCCCTGCCCCGAAAGCTCACCTTCCAAATCTGCAAACGCCTCTGCCCCGAGTAACTGCCTGCGTGAGGCACTGCGTACAACGGCCTCACACCCAGGCAGAGTGTGTGTGTTTGCAGCACCAGGGCGTAGATCTGAAATGAGGCCAGTGGTGGGGCTAGAATCGCTGGGCAGGAGAAGGGAAGGGATGGCAGACCCAGGAGTGGGGAAGCCTTGGGCAAGGCAGCTGGAGTGTGGGGAGTGCTGCTCGGGGAGGAGCTTCGGGGGTTTAACCTCCATGTGTTCCACCTTGCCCCATGGACACTGCTAGGTTTAGGGTTGAGCCTCCCTGGTTCTCCATTTGATACATTTATTGTGACTGTATTTTTCTTTCCTCTGCCTAATTCCACTCACCTTCCTTCTGCCCATGGAGTTGTCAGAAGTAAGTGCTGAGGTTTGGGATGGTCCTTCATTGCTGTAGGAGTTTCTCCCAGCCTGGGACCAGTCCTGCAGAAAGCGGGCGCTGGCTCCTGCCCGGAGGATCTTTACCCAGGCTGCAGACAGCTCCCTGCGGCCAGAAGAGTGGGGCTGTTGCCCATGGTCTTTGTCCTGGAGCTTTAGACCCTTTTAACACACTGGGCCCAGGTCACTAAGCAGCATCCTGAAGATAAGGAGCGAGACCTTGAACTTGGCCCAAGGTTCGCTGGGAGGCCAGCGTAGCGAGTGGAGGACGGGTGTGGCGTGCTTGGGGTAGCCAGTGCTATTGAGGAGATGTGATGCAGCATGTTCTGTGCCAGCAGGAGTTATTTAAGAGCTACCGGCTTCATGCCCAGGTGTATTGCACTGCGGAGGTGACGAAGGCGTGAGTAACTGAGGCCAGGGCATCATCTGCAGGATGGACCAGGGTCTCCTGGACAGACAGAGGTGGTAGACACATATTCCCTACAGATACTGCCGTGTGTCAGGCTGGCTGGCCCGCCCTTCTAATGGGAGACAGGTCCCACCTGACCCAGCTGATTTGCCCCCCCAGGTGAAGAGTGTGACGGGTTACCCCGGGGGTGCCCTTGGAACTGGGGTACCACTGAGCCCTCCTGACCCCAGCCTGGGCTCCCTTCATACTGTACTGCTGAGGCAAGCCAGCCAAGCCCTTTCCCAGGCGTCAGAGAACACACACACACACACACACACACACACACCAGTTACTCAAGTGCACTCCCCTCTGGAGTGTAAACCCAAAATTGTCCTGTTCTGTGCTGCACAGAGAACTGTATAGCGTCGGTTCATGGCATCCGCCCCCTCCCTCAGGATGGAGGATGATAATGCAACAGCTTTTTGCCTCCCCATCCTGTTTTCCACACTGGTCTTAGACAAAACAAAACAAGTTTATTAACTACAAAGGATAGATTTGAAGTGATTAAAAGGGACAGCAAATGGATCAAAGCAGATTACCCAGCAAATAAAACAAACACGCAAACTAAGCTTAAAATACTGAAGAAACTGGGTACAAGTAGTAATTTCTCACCTAAATGTTGTTTTAGGCAAATTGCAGAGATTCTTGAAGGCCGGCTGCACTTGCTTTCACCTTAAATCTCCAGTTATTCCATTCACAGGCCAGACACCCTCTAGCCTGGGTTCAACCCTTCTCCTCTAGTTCCGACTTTTTTTCCATAGGTGTTTCCAGCAGCCTTCTTTCTTGGGCATGGAAGCCAGCAAAGAATGACCCAGGATGATGTCACTCTCCTGCCTTAAATAGTTTTTGCTTATGGTGGGAATCCTTTGTCTCCCAGTTTGATTCCCACCCCGGTCAGTGGAAAACCACCAGTATTATCATGGAGTCCAGTACCAGGTGACTTGGTCACATGTCCCCATAGGGCCACCATAGCCATGACTCAAAGGCTGTTTGCAGCATCCCCAGGAAGGCTTCTCAGGAAGGCTCCCTCCCCACCCCGTGGGAGATTAGTATCTTCTAAGACCTATTGTTCTCCGTAATGGCCCTTTCCAGCCATCCATCGAGACTGCTTGCATTCTGTCCAGTGGGCGTTCTCCAAGTGTAAACACATTTGTAATAGATGCATAGACAATATTCCTAACTTCAGATACAAAAATGATACATGCTTACAGGTAGGGTAATCCTATTCAGTAAATCAAAACCTTGCCAATGACACCTCACATGCCTTATACCGCACAAAATACATCATTGTTATGCCACACTCATATCGTAATAGAATGACTATGAAGAATATGAGACGTAATGCCACAAAGACAATGATGTAAGTCACATGACAGATGATCACGTGACTGGACCAGGCCTCTGGAGGGGATGGCGGGGGTGAGCCAGAGGGAGGCTGCAGGATCGTGCAGGGCTCCCTGAGGAAGGCAGTGGTGGCTGGGGAGAAAGCCCTGTCCCCAAAGGAAAACAAACTTCCAGCTGGGCTAAGTCATAGAATTGCCAACTTTATAATTGCAATAAACCGAAGGGGGGGAGGGGGGCTATGGGCTGGGGGAGGGGGTTGGGGATGAGGGGTTTGGGATGCAGACGGGGTCTCTGGGCTGGGGCCGAGGGGTTTGTAGTATGGGAGGGGGCTCAGCCTCTGGCTGGGGGTGTCCCCTACAGTAAGTCAGCCTGTCACCGCCTCCTGCTTGTGTGGGTCTATCTCCCAGCAATGGGAGAACAATTCCAAAGGGAAAAGTGTGATCATCATATCGCACAGCTTGGCAGGCGGGGTGTGTGTGTGTGTTTGGGGGGCGGTTCTCAGAAAGGGGGTTAAACCATTGTGGTGCCAACCCCCTAACTTGGACCTAAAGGAAACCCGCACCATGTCCTCCTGGGGGACAGATCTGCTCCAGTTCCTGCCCCAAAGTTGCCCCTGATTGCTAGGCAGTGACTGAGCAGCAATATCGCCTGACCCCTTGGTCTCTCAGGGGTCCCTCTGCACTGGGGTGGGAGTGTTGGTTCCCTTAACTATCACCTCCTGGGATGATTTGCCCATTCAGCCTCTTCCACGGCCCCTCCCCCAGCAGTGCTATGCCCCCCCGTCCCAGGACCAGTGCCCAGTGCAGGCTGAACTCAAATCCCCAAGGCGACAAACTGCTGCCCAGACAGATGGACAGGTGAGTCCCTGCCCCCTCTCCTCCCTTCTCCCCTCCACGCTGGGTGCTGGGCACTCAGTGGCAGGCGAGCTCTCAGGGCCTCATGGCCAGACAAGCCCTGTGTGAGCGGCCTACACAGCTATCCACCACCCACAGGCCTGCCCCCCTCTCCCCACCACACACGGACCGGAGCTGAGCAACCTGTCCCAGAGAGCGGTGCCCAGGGCCCCACCCTCCTGGCTGGCACTGAACCAGTATCTCCCTGTTTGTGACTCCTGACACATCACCCCCTGCAGGGTGGCACCTGGCCCCCATCTCACTCCCGCAGTCCCAGGCTGTGACATTGTATGATTAAAATATGGCCATGTTTATCATTGTTGCTACCACTGTTACAGAATTGCAACAAATCCTATAGAAAGTATGTCACGTACGGTATCAATGGAAAAGTTACAATCAAATATGATTATCCTCTTTATATGCATGTATCATTTTTGTATCTGAAGTTATGACTATGGAGTCTGTACCTGTATGTCAAATGTGTTTGCTCCTGGGGTAACACCCACAATACAGTTTGCATCCAGTCAGGCCAGTGCATTGTGAATGGACTTTTCAAGTTGATGGCCCATTAAATGACACTAGGCTTGCACAGTAAACCACAGAAGGGCCCCACCCTGTTTTAGCCAGAATATGGGTAACAGCTGCTCCTATGGCTCATCAAAGCAGGCAACGGCATGTGACTTGTTCATGTGACCCTGGACTCCATCGTGTGCCTGTAATTTCCCACAGACTAAGACTCAGAGCATCCCCTCAACATGGGAGAAGGTATAAAAGGCCCTGGAAGCATCTCCATTGGGCCTCTTTCCTGCTCTGATCTCTGCACTATGGACTTACACTTACAGGAGCATCTTAACTATTGCTAAGGACCTTCCAATCTTTTGGAAGTTGCCAGAAACGTTACAAGCCAGCAGTTTGTTCCATCACCACTGCAAACCTGACCCAAGAACCTTGCAACGATTCTCTGTTCATTATTGCTTTGACCATTTAACTCTCCTCTATCTCTTCTTTTATAAATAAACCTTTAGATATTAGATACTAAAGGATTGGCAGTGTGATTATTGGGTAAAATCTGAGTTCTATTGGCCTGGGTATGTGGCCGATGTCTTGGGATTAGAAGAACCCTTTGTTTGATTACATTGGTTTGAAGTAACTGCTCATCATTAAGTGCAGTGTCTGGCTGGTGAAACAAGGACTGGAATACCTAAGGAGGCTGCATTATTGACTTCTTATTAGTCAGTGGGATGAGACAGAAGTTTACTTTGTCACTGGCTTGGTATATCCTATGAAAGAATAACCACCAGTTTGGGGTGAGTCTGCCCTATTCCTCAGCACTTTGTCTTGAATCTGGTATCCTCAGCTGTGATCCACTGAGGCACAGTGACAGACCCTACAGCCCTGTGACAGGCTGCTGGGTACCAGCCCCCTGCCATGCCAGCCCAATTAAGGGGAGTAGGTTGGAGCTGGCTGAATAGGCCTGTACCTGCCTGGCAACTAGCAACAGCTGCTGCCAAATTATCCAGGGGCTATGTAGTGGGGTGGTTGCCCCACTCCTATCCTAGATGGGGCTTCAGCAGGCCAGGGAGGTGGGCGGCCAATTGGAGAAGGCCTGCTAGAGAGCCAATCAAAGGCTGCGTTAGAGACAGCCAATCAGAGGCTGAGATAGAGACAGCCAATCAGAGGCAGACTCAGCCATATATAAAGGCTGCCCAGGAAGGGCATGGGCAGTCTCTCCCTGGTGGTTAAGGGAGGAGGATTGGTGCCTCTGCTGGAAGGTAGCATCTTGGACAGAGCAGTGCTGGGGAAGGCTACAAGGATCTGGGGAGCTCTGGCCATGGAAAACCCTGGGCTGCTGGGCAGGTGCATAGGGCTGAAGCGGAAGGGCCCAGGGACAATAGCAAGGCAAGGGGAGAGAAGGAGGGTGGAGATGCTGCTGCTAGAGGGTCCCTGGGTTGGGACCCAGAGTAGCTGGTGGGCCTGAGTTGTCCCCTCCTTCCCCTTGTGTTACACTGGGCTGAAGAGGAGTGGGGCCTGATCCAGGCTGTGGCTGGGCCCTGTGATAAGGGGCTAGACTTAGAGGCTGCAGCTGGCCACTACAACAGGTGCAGATTGTGGACTGCTGATAACACCAAACCCCTGGAAGGGGATGAGACTGGAGACCTGAAGAGGATGCTGCTGAGTGGGGTGCAATGAGGGTCCCCAAAGCAGCAGAGCAGACCAGGGGCAAGGCACCATGCAAAAAAGGTGCTCCATGACTGGAGAGAGCGAATTCCCGGAGCAACCAGTGGGAAGTGCCGGCGGTGGTGAGTCCTAACCCTGTCACTGGCTCTAAAAGGGCTGGGAGGGAGGAAGCCAGGAGAAGGGGGAAGAGAAAGGGAGAGGCCAGAGGCTTGGGTCTGCTGTGTGTAAAGCCTGGCTGGGAACTAAACCTGTACATAGGTGGGGGGGGGGGGTGTTGGTGGGGGGGGGGGGAAGAATAGATATGAATAAAGTGCATTGGTGATTGCATTGACCTGGGGTGTCCCTGACTGATTTGGGGCCAGAGGTAAGAGGGGGCCAGCTGCATCTTGCTACAAGCTCCTAATTCCAAATAGCCTCCACATTCACCCCTGATCCTTCCTCCCCCCCAGTCATCCCTCTACCCCCCCAAGCTCTGTTCCTCTCTGTGCGGGAGGGGCTGATGCTGTGATGGGAGGGGCAGCTTCTCCTCCCTGCTGGGCAGAGGGGCAAGAGGAGGGAGAGGTCGGGGCATCCAGGCCACCCACCAGCTCAGTGCTCCTGAAGACAAACTGCTGCCCCTTCCCCACCTGGCACCTGCTCAGGGCTAGGCCTGCCCCAGTGGCAGGAGCCCCTCTGGGGGAGGGTAGCTCCATCTCCAGGGCCTGGCCCATCCTGGGTGGTCATGGGTGCTGAGCCTGGGTCATTGATAAGGCATCCCCTGCCCTCAAACACAATGGCCACTGCCTCCCGCAGACTGCCCTCAGTCAAAATGTCTGTCGCTTCCCTACAGCCTTGCTGGGGAGTGGGTGGGTGGAAAGGGAGGCTGCCCCTAGTAAACATGGCCACTGTCTAGGATTCCCACCTGGCAGGTATTGTACCAGGTATTTTTTATGGATTGGCCAGTTGCTAGAAAAAAATATAATCTGCCAGGATTTTTACATGGGTCTAAAGCTTTGCATTGTGCTCACAGCACGCTGGGATATCAAATGTTAAGTTTCTGCGTCCAGCTAAAGATGCTGCCGTGTTCCCACTTCCACAGTTTAAGTGATAACAGATCAAAACTGTTGAAAATACAGTAGCTGTGGGCCCAGCAACACACCAGTGCTTGCATGTGTGAGGGTGTGAGCCACGCAAGAGTGAGGAGGTGTGCGACGTTCTCTCTAGACACTAGAGAAGTGTCTGAATGGAGGCGGGTTGTGGTGTTTGCAGCGGGCTTGCCTGGTGGGGAGGGTGTGCTGGGCTTTTTTCATTTCGAAGGTGGTAACCCTACTACTGTCCCTCTTGGTGTCTAGAGGGAGGCTTCCCCTAGTAAATGTGGCCACTGTCCCTCCTGGGCTCTAATGGCAATGAGGCCTGGCTGTCCCTGAGCCCCAGTGTTTGTGTAACGTGTGGTGTGATTGTGCATGCTCCATGCCACCACTACAGAGCACCTGCAGGTGTCCAGGTTCCTGGTGGTGGTGGCGCAGTGGAGCCTGCAGGACCAAGAAGGGATGCAGCAGCTGAACAAACAAGCAGGTTCCTTAGCTCTCTGCCTGTGTCTTAACTGGCCAGGTCCTGGGCTCAGACGTTACAGGCCTAACCCTGAGGAGCAGGTTGGGCTCATGCTGTGGCTAATGTTGACTGTCCTCCAGCACCAGGAGCCCGTACGTGAGTGTGGCCGTGCTGAAGGGGGCTGGCTCAGGCCCGGTACGGACGAGTGTCTCGTTTCTCAGCAGCAAGCCTTACTGAGGGAAGGCAGGGAGCATGCAGTGTCCCTGTCGCTAGACAAGGCAAGTCGGGTGGCCTGAACAGCCTCACTAAGGGTATGTCTACAGTATGAAATTAGGCTGATCTTATAGAAGTGTATTTTTAGAAATTGATTTTATACAGTTGATTGTGGATGGCCACACAAAGCGCACTAAGTCAGTGGAGTTGCGTCCACAGTACCACGGCTAGCATCAACTTATGGAGCAGTGCATTGTGGGTAGCTATCCCACAGTTCCAGCAGTCTCTGCCACCCCTTGGAATTCTGGGTTAAGCTCCCAATACCTGATGGGGCAAAAACCTTGTTGCGGGTGGCTTTGGGTATTTAGTCAGTCGCCCCTCCCTCCATGAAAGCAACGGCAGACAATCGTTCTGCACCTTTTTTCCGTGCAGATGCCATACCATGGCAAGCATGGAGCCTGCTCACCTCAGTTCACAGTCATCGCTGCTGTTGGGTGCTGCCGTCAGCAGACGGTGCAGTACAACTGCTAACCGTCATCATCCACCGCTTCCACTGCAACTCTGTTCTCCTGCTCACCAGTGACGAGCCTGCAGGATTGTTCTGGTCCTCCTGGGTGCTGTACGACCACTTGAGAGTTACAAGAACTTCTGTAACTATTGAGGGTTGTGGTGTCTTACTAACCTGTTGTGGATGTGTGCAAGTGCTTGAGACTAAATGAAGTATAGCTTTAAGTGAGAGCACTCTTGTATTGTACTGTTTGTGCCAGCCACTTGTTGGTCAGACAGCCGTGTCTTCACTGATCTATTTCCTGACATCACCCTACACAGACTTGTAGTAGGAGGAGAGCCTGAGACATGGGCCTCTGAAACAAGGGCTTGGTACAAGGCAGGACCTGCTCACAGTATTTGGCAAGAACAGGGCTGATATTGCAGAAATACACATTCCTAAGAAGCGCTAGTCAGAGTGCTCACGCAAACACATCCTGATATCAAGTGGTACCAGAACATCCCAATATCAAAGATGATATAAAAACGTTCCCCAAGGATAACAGGAACACACTGACCCCTCTTAAAAGATAAGGTCAATATGTCCGTACTTAATAGAGATGTGTTTGATTAAACCAAAATTGTACAAGGTGATCGATAACTAGCCATGTAAGGGGCAATAACTACAGTACCTATGACAGAGGGGCAGTGCTAACTTGTTTGTATTAGAGTATAAATATTTATTTTAGAGGGAGTATTTTTGTCTAGACTCGGGAGGAACAGAGTCCCGCCATTCACTGTGCTGGCCCGTCATTATGGGCACATGTCTTAGTGGTCCAGTAAAGTCTGCAGGATACTAGTACTGTGCTTTGTCAACAATAAACCTGGTCAGGTGCCTTTGTCCCTTAATGGATTTTGTGGTGGTTGGGCAGTTCGCTTGAGGTTTGCAGTGCCAGCTGTCTGTGCAGGGCTAGGGTGGCTCACAGAGGGAACGCACACATGCAACCACACATCTATCAACATCTAATCACAAGAGTAACATTACCAAGAGCATTGGGTTGAAAGAACCCTGGGTAACCAAGTAACCAGATAAAGTTGAAGCTATTATGAGGGCGCCTCACCCTGAAGATATGTCGCAGGTTCCTTCCTTTGGTTTAACTAGTACCACAAATTCTTGCCAAACCTGGCTATAGTGTTATACCCACTGAACCAGTTGCATCAGAAAGGGAAATGCTGGAATGGACCAAGCAATGCAAAGCCTTTCCAGAAGGCAAAGCAGCTAGGTATGTCTGAGCAAGTATTAACTCACTACAACCTGGAGCTAGGAATCTCCTTGGCATGTGATGCATCATCCTATGGAATTGGAGCAGTGACCTCCCATGTGATGATGATGATGATGCCAGATAGTCTGGAGTGAGCCATCGCTTTTGCTTCCAGATCCCCAGGTCCAATAGAAAATAATGCCCAGCTAGACGTGAAGCCTTGAGTCTGGTCTGCGGAGTTAAGGAATTTGGGCATTCTCTGTGGATGTTTATGCTTGTGACAGATCATAAAGTACTGGTGTCCATTTTTAGCCCCAAAGGGGGCATACTGGAAATGGCCGCTGTTCATGTTCAGAGATGGGCTTTATTTCTGGGGGCCCATAAATATATCTGATTTAAGGGAACTTGTGTAGTGGTATCCTGCTGTTAGTTAAATTTTCGTTAGGCAACTCTATCTTTTCATGAATTTATACCTGTTCCTGTATTTTCTACTCCCTGCAGCTGATGAAGTGGGTTCTAGCCCATGAAAGCTCATGCCCAAATAAATTTGTTAGTCTCTAAGGTGCCACAAGGACTCCTTGTTGTTTTTGCTGATACAGACTAACACGGCTACCACTCTGAAACTTGTTAAATGTTTTACTGGTTCTGCCCTTTAAAACTTCCTTTTACCTGAAACAATGTCAGAAATCAACCTGTTTCAAAGTACCTGGTGTAATGGGACCTGAGGGCAGCTGGAGGATGTTAAGGAAACATTAGCCACTTTGCAAACATTCCAAGGAAGCCTCCTTTAAATATCCTTTCATCTCCAAATATTTACTAACATGCAAATGTCCAGTCCAGGTGCTAGAGTGGATGAGGAAGAGCCCTCAGCATTAAATCAGCAGGATCCTAACTTCAAAAATTGTTTGAATGCTTTTCTTAGCTTCTATGGTCTCCAAAATGACGGGGACTCCAAACCCCAAATGTATTTTATTACCTAGGGCTGGCCAGGGAGCATTTGGGTCTTTCTGGAGGTTAAACTGCAGTTTTCAAATAAATGCAGAGCCCTATGTGGCTGATAAGGCACAACCCCATCTCAAAAACAACGTTGGTTACAAATAGCAGTAATCAGTAAGGAAATGGTGTTTTTTGGAGAATATTTTTGTGACAGTATCATCTAGGCACCAGGATGTGAGGTGTAGCTGACATTTGGGATGGGAACTTTTCTAGCTCGTGTTAGCTTTAGGATCAGATTTATGGCAAAGCAGCAGCCTCTGCCTGGCTAAGCTTACCAATACACTTCACTTTGGAGCTGAATTTTGCATTGCCTCTAAAAATCTAGAAAAAGAATCATACACTTGTAGAACTCAACTCCCGAAAGAGCGTCAAGACCAGCCCCCTTGGAGCCTGAACAGGAGGGGGGGGGGGGTCTGGCTCCTCAGAACAGGGCCTGAGCCTAGAACCACAGGACAGGTCTCCGCTACATGAGCAAGGGGAGTAACTCCTTTACCTAGCAGCAGTAGGCTCTTAGGCAGATCAGTGACTAGAAGGGAACATCTAACAAACCAGTGAGTCATGCTGACTTAGCCCCATAATTATAGCTTTGAACCTATAGGAAGCAGGTATCATTCACCTTTTACAGTGAGTAATTAACCAAACTCAACAGAGACCCCAAGGTCATTAGTGGCCAAGCCAGAGTGAGCAACTAGGTCCTTCACACCCACTTAGCCACCCTGCAGACCTGGGCCTGCTGTCTGTGCTTGGCTATGCAGATTATCCAAGGAGGCCTGTCTGGCCAAGCCACCTCTCTAAAACACCTTGAGCCACCGTTCTTTCCTAGACAAATTCAGCTGGAGTGTGCCGGGATTTCTGAGAGCACAGGGAGCAGTTAAGGAGGAAATGGACATTGCAGAAAAGAGAAGTTTTCTTTTGTATCAGTCTTCCCCACAGCAGTTGTTGGGCAGATTGCTGCCCTGGACCTGCTCTTTCCAGCTCATGAAGATTGGGAGGCTCAGGAGTGGGCCCCAGTCTCGTCCCAGTGGGAGGCACTGAGGTGGTAGGGTTGCTAACTTTCTACTTGCACAAAACCAAACACCCTTGCCCCACCTGCCCTGCCCTCCTCTGAAGTCCCACCCCTTCCATCTTTAAAAAAGGGAAGGAGGAGGATCCTTGGAACTACAGGCCAGTCAGCCTCACTTCAGTCCCTGGAAAAATCATGGAGCAGGTCCTCAAGGAATCAATTCAGAAGCACTTGGAAGAGAGGAAAGTGATCAGGAACAGTCAACATGGATTCACCAAGGGCAAGTCATGCCTGACTAATTGCCTTCTATGACGAGATAAATGGCTCTGTGGATGAGGGGAAAGCAATGGACGTGTTGTTCCTTGACTTTAGCAAAGCTTTTGATACGGTCTCCCACAGTATTCTTGCCAGCAAGTTAAAGAAGTCTGGGCCGGATGAATGGACTAAAGGTGGAGAGAAAGTTGGCTAGATTGTCGGGCTCAACGGGTAGTGATCAATGGCTCCATGTCTAGTTGGCAGCTGGTATCAAGCGGAGTGCCCCAAGGGTCGGTCCTCAGGCCAGTTTTGATCAATATCTTCATAAATGATCTGGAGGATGGCACGGATTGCACCCTCAGCAAGTTTGCAGATGACACTAACTAGGAGGAGAGGTAGATATTCTGGAGGATAGGGATAGGATACAGAGGGCCCTAGACATTTAGAGGATTGGGCCAAAAGAAATCTGAGTTTCAACAGGACAAGTGCAGAGTCCTGCACTTAGGACTGAAGAATCCCATGCACCGCTACAGACTAGGGACCGAATGGCTAGGCAGCCGTTCTGCAGAAAAGGACCTAGGGGTTACAGTGGATGAGAAGCTGGATATGAGTCAACAGTGTGTCATTGTTGCCAAGAAGGCCAATGGCATTTTGGGCTGTAGAAGTAGGGGCATTGCCAGCAGATCATGGGATATGATCGTTCCCCTCTATTCGACAGTGGTGAGGCCTCATCTGGAGTACTGTGTCCAGTTTTGGTCCCCACATGACAAGAAGGTCTGGAGCAACAGGTAACGACCCTGCGTTGTATACAAGAGACTGAGGATTTTCTGGACCAAACTCAGGATAGGCTTCTAGGGGCACAAAGCTCTAAAGATATAGAGCAGGTTGCACAGAGGAGCCAAGAGGCCAGTGAAGAAGCTTGGCAACATGTGACCTCCAGAAGAGGTAAGCGGAATGTCCGGGTTCCAGTAACACAGACACAGGTAACTAACCGCTTTCATGTTCTCTCCACAGGTACCATTGCGGAGAGTGGACCAGATGATAGGTCTGGGGGGAGAAAGCAGAAGGAGACTCCGCTGGTTGGGAGGCATGAGATGCGATGTCCTGAGGTTGGGGGTTCCACGACCACCACTCCCAAGAGGAGAAGGCAGGTGGTGGTGGTCGGGGACTCTCTCCTCCGGGGGACTGAGTCATCTATCTGCCGCCCTGACCGGGAAAACCGAGAAGTCTGCTGCTTGCCAGGGGCTAAGATTCGTGATGTGACGGAGAGACTGCCGAGACTCATCAAGCCCTCGGATCGCTACCCCTTCCTGCTTCTCCACGTGGGCACCAATGATACTGCCAAGAATGACCTTGAGCGGATCACTGCGGACTACGTGGCTCTGGGAAGAAGGATAAAGGAGTTGGAGGCGCAAGTGGTGTTCTCGTCCATCCTCCCCGTGGAAGGAAAAGGCCTGGGTAGGGACCGTCGAATCGTGGAGGTCAACGAATGGCTACGCAGGTGGTGTCGGAGAGAAGGCTTTGGATTCTTTGACCATGGGATGGTGTTCCATGAAGGAGGAGTGCTGGGCAGAGACGGGCTCCATCTTACGAAGAGAGGGAAGAACATCTTTGCCAGCAGGCTGGCTAACCTAGTGAGGAGGGCTTTAAACTAGGTTCACCGGGGGAAGGAGACCAAAGCCCTGAGGTAAGTGGGAAAGCGGGATACCGGGAGGAAGCACAGGCAGGAAGGTCTGTGAGGGGAGGGCTCCTGCCTCATACTGGGAATGAGGGGCGATCAACAGGTTATCTCAAGTGCTTATATACAAATGCACAAAGCCTTGGAAACAAGCAGGGAGAACTGGAGGTCCTGGTGATGTCAAGGAATTATGACGTGATTGGAATAACAGAGACTTGGTGGGATAACTCACATGACTGGAGTACAGTCATGGATGGTTATAAACTGTTCAGGAAGGACAGGCAGTGCAGAAAAGGTGGGGGAGTAGCACTGTATGTAAGGGAGCAGTATGACTGCTCAGAGCTCCGGTACGAAACTGTGGAAAAACCTGAGTGTCTCTGGATTAAGTTTAGAAGTGTGTGCAACAAGAGTGATGTCATGGTGGGAGTCTGCTATAGACCACCGGACCAGGGGGATGAGGTGGATGAGGCTTTCTTCCGGCAACTCACGGAAGCTACTAGATCGCATGCCCTGATTCTCATGGGTGACTTTAATTTTCCTGATATCTGCTGGGAGAGCAATACAGCGGTGCATAGACAATCCAGGAAGTTTTTGGAAAGCGTAGGGGACAATTTCCTGGTGCAAGTGCTAGGGGAGCCAACTCGGGGGAGCGCTTTTCTTGACCTGCTGCTCACAAACCGGGTAGAATTAGTGGGGGAAGCAAAAGTGGATGGGAATCTGGGAGGCAGTGACCATGAGTTGGTTGAGTTCAGGATCCTGACGCAGGGAAGAAAGGTAAGCAGCAGGATACGGACCCTGGACTTCAGGAAAGCAGACTTTGACTCCCTCAGGGAACAGATGGCCAGGATCCCCTGGGGGACTAACATGAAAGGGAAGGGAGTCCAGGAGAGCTGGCTGTATTTCAAGGAATCCCTGTTGAGGTTACAGGGACAAACCATCCCGATGAGTCGAAAGAATAGTAAATATGGCAGGCGACCAGCTTGGCTTAATGGTGAAATCCTAGCGGATCTTAAACATAAAAAAGAAGCTTACAAGAAGTGGAAGGTTGGACATATGACCAGGGAAGAGTATAAAAATATTGCTCGGGCATGTAGGAAAGATATCAGGAGGGCCAAATCGCACCTGGAGCTGCAGCTAGCAAGAGATGTCAAGAGTAACAAGAAAGGTTTCTTCAGGTATGTTGGCAACAAGAAGAAAGCCAAGGAAAGTGTGGGCCCCTTACTGAATGAGGGAGGCAAGCTAGTGACAGAGGATGTGGAAAAAGCTAATGTACTCAATGCTTTTTTTGCCTCTGTTTTCACTAACAAGGTCAGCTCCCAGACTGCTGTGCTGGGCATCACAAAATGGGGAAGAGATGGCCAGCCCTCTGTAGAGATAGAGGTGGTTAGGGACTACTTAGAAAAGCTGGACGTGCACAAGTCCATGGGGCCGGACAAATTGCATCCGAGAGTGCTGAGGGAATTGGCGGCTGTGATTGCAGAGCCCTTGGCCATTATCTTTGAAAACTCGTGGCGAACGGGGGAAGTCCCGGATGACTGGAAAAAGGCTAATGTAGTGCCCATCTTTAAAAAAGGGAAGAAGGAGGATCCTGGGAACTACAGGCCGGTCAGCCTCACCTCAGTCCCTGGAAAAATCATGGAGCAGGTCCTCAAAGAATCAATCCTGAAGCACTTAGAGGAGAGGAAAGTGATCAGGAACAGTCAGCATGGATTCACCAAGGGAAGGTCATGCCTGACTAATCTAATCGCCTTTTATGATGAGATTACTGGTTCTGTGGATGAAGGGAAAGCAGTGGATGTATTGTTTCTTGACTTTAGCAAAGCTTTTGACACGGTCTCCCACAGCATTCTTGTCAGCAAGTTAAGGAAGTATGGGCTGGATGAATGCACTATAAGGTGGGTAGAAAGCTGGCTAGATTGTCGGGCTCAACGGGTAGTGATCAATGGCTCCATGTCTAGTTGGCAGCCGGTGTCAAGTGGAGTGCCCCAGGGGTCGGTCCTGGGGCCCGTTTTGTTCAATATCTTCATAAATGATCTGGAGGATGGTGTGGATTGCACTCTCAGCAAATTTGCGGATGATACCAAACTGGGAGGAGTGGTAGATACGCTGGAGGGGAGGGATAGGATACAGAAGGACCTAGACAAATTGGAGGATTGGGCCAAAAGAAATCTAATGGGGTTCAATAAGGATAAATGCAGGGTCCTGCACTTAGGATGGAAGAATCCAATGCACCGCTACAGACTAGGGACCGAATGGCTCGGCAGCAGTTCTGCGGAAAAGGACCTAGGGGTGACAGTGGACGAGAAGCTGGATATGAGTCAGCAGTGTGCCCTTGTTGCCAAGAAGGCCAATGGCATTTTGGGATGTATAAGTAGGGGCATAGCGAGCAGATCGAGGGACGTGATCGTTCCCCTCTATTCGACACTGGTGAGGCCTCATCTGGAGTACTGTGTCCAGTTTTGGGCCCCACACTACAAGAAGGATGTGGATAAATTGGAAAGAGTACAGCGAAGGGCAACAAAAATGATTAGGGGTCTAGAGCACATGACTTATGAGGAGAGGCTGAGGGAGCTGGGATTGTTTAGTCTGCAGAAGAGAAGAATGAGGGGGGATTTGATAGCTGCTTTCAACTACCTGAAAGGGGGTTTCAAAGAGGATGGCTCTAGACTGTTCTCAATGGTAGCAGATGACAGAACGAGGAGTAATGGTCTCAAGTTGCAATGGGGGAGGTTTAGATTGGATATTAGGAAAAACTTTTTCACTAAGAGGGTGGTGAAACACTGGAATGCGTTACCTAGGGAGGTGGTAGAATCTCCTTCCTTAGAGGTTTTTAAGGACAGGCTTGACAAAGCCCTGGCTGGGATGATTTAACTGGGACTTGGTCCTGCTTTGAGCAGGGGGTTGGACTAGATGACCTTCTGGGGTCCCTTCCAACCCTGATATTCTATGATTCTATGATTCTAAGTATGTGAAAAAATTGGAAAACGTCCAGCGGCAACAAAAATGATTAGGGGACTGGAATACTTGACGTATGAGCAGAGGCTGAGGGAACTAGGATTGTTTAGTCTGCGGAAGAGAAGAATGAGGGGGGATTTGATAGCTGCTTTCAACTACCTGAAGGGGGGGTCCAAAGAAGATGGATCTAGACTGTTCTCAGTGGTAGCAGATGACAGAACCAGGAGTAATGGTCTCAAGTTGCAGTGGGGGAGGTCTAGGTTGGATATTAGGAAAAACTTTTTCACTAGGAGGGTGGTGAAGCACTGGAATGGGTTCCCTAGGGAGGTGGTGGAATCTCCTTCCTTCAGGGTTTTTAAGGTCAGGCTTGACAAAGCCCTGGCTGGGATGATTTAGTTGGGGATTGGTCCTGCTTTGAGCAGAGGGTTGGACTAGGTGACCTGCTCAGGTCCCTTCTAACCCTGATATTCTATGATTCCCAGCCCCACACCAGAGCCCGCACAGCCAGCTGGAGCCCATGACCCACAGAGCCCCCTCCTGCACCCTAACCCCTAGTTTCTGGCCCTATGCCAGGACCCGCACCACCAGCTGAAAGCTAATATCCCATCCTACACCCCAACTCCCTGCCTCAGCCTGGAGGCCTTTCCCATACTCCTAATCCCTTAGCTCCAGCCTAGAGCCCTCATCCTGCACCCCAAAACAGTCATCCCTGGCTCCACCCCAGAGCCTGAACCCCCCCTTTTGAACCCCAACCCGCTGAGCAATTCTGGTAAAAATGAGAGGGGGAGGGGAGAATAGAGTGAGCAGGGGGTGTGGCCTCAGTCATGTGTTCCAGCTCCCTAATCATTTTCATTGCCCTCCGCTGGACGCTTTCCACTTTTTCCACATCCTTCTTGTAGTGTGGGGCCCAAAACTGGACACAGTACTCCAGATGAGGCCTCACCCATGTCGAATAGAGGGGAACGATCACGTCCCATGATCTGCTGGCAATGCTCCTACTTCTACAGCCCAAAATGCCATTGGCCTTCTTGGCAACCAGGGCACACTGTTGACTCATATCTAGCTTCTCGTCCACTGTAACCCCAGGTCCTTTTCTGCAGAACAGCTGCCAAGCCATTCGGTCCCTAATCTGTAGCGGTGCATGGGATTCTTCTGTCCTAAGTGCTGCACTCTGCACTTGTCCTTGTTGTACCTCATCAGATTTCTTTTGGCCCAATCCTCTAATTTATCTAGGGATGATGGATTTGGGGTGTGGGGGGGACTCCAGGCTGGGTCTGAGCAGCTTGGAGTGTGGGAGGGGGCTCTGGACTGGGCCAGGGGGGTTGGGTGTGTGAGGGATCCAGCTGGGAGTGCAGACTCTGAAGTGGAGCTAGGGATGAGGGATTTGGGGTAGAGGAGGGTGTTCCAGGCTGGGATCGAGGGGGTTGGAGGGCAGGAGAGGGATTAGGGCTGGGGCAGGGGTTTGGGACATGGGAGAAGCTTGGGGTGAAGGTGGCTGTGGTGCTGATCTCAATCAGCTCCTGGAAGTAGTGACATGTTCTCTCCTCTCGCTCTTATGCAGAGGCACGGCCTGGTGCCCCTACATGTTGCCCCATCCGCAGGCGCCACCCCCACAGCTCCCTTTGGCCACAGTTCCCGGTCAATGGGAGCTACAGGAGTGGTGCTTGTGGCAGGGGCAGCACATGGAGCCCCCTGGTTGCCCTTATGCATAGGAGCCGGAGGGGGAACATGCAGCTGCTTCTGGGAGCTGCAAGGAGCCATGGCAGGGGGGGAGCCTGTCTTCGCCCTGCTGCTCTGCCAACCCTACCTTTAACTGCCTGGTTGGCGGTGCTGACTGGAGCCTCCAGGTCCCTTTTCGATTTCGACCGAGCATTCCCGTTGAAAACCGGACACCTGGCAACCCTATGAGGTGGTGTAACAATGGTAGTTAGAGCGGTACCTAACTGAGAGTGCCAATTCAGGACAAATTCCTCAAAGAGGGGCAATTACAGCCCAAGGCTGGGGTTTCTGTGCACACCAAGGCAAGGCAAACCAAACCACCCAAACAGAGAAGATTTTGGTCTCACTCCACTGGCTAACCACAAGTCACACAAGCAATTCCCTTAGACGCTCCAGTTTCCCAGTATCACCACCAGTGCCACTCGTTATGGGGATGAATGGTTGTGAAAACCAAAATTCCAGTAAAAGAAAAAAGGTTCTCCTGATCCCAAAGGACCAAGCCCCAGACACAGGTCAATATACAAATCAGATCTTACCCACAAATCACGCTGTTGCCAATCCTTTAGAATCTAAAATCTAAAGGTTTATTCATTAAAGGAAAAAGATATAGATGAGAGCAAGAATTGGTGAAATGGAATCAGTGACATACAGTCATGGCAAAGTTCTTGGTTCAGGCTTGTAGCAGTGATGGAATAAACTGCAGGTTCAAATCAAGTCTCTGGAGAACATCCCCAGCTGGGATGGGTCATTCAGTCGTGGGTTCAAAGCTTTAGCGTAGCCAAGTCCCTCCAGAGGTAGGAAGCAGGACTGAAGACCAGATGGAGATGAGACATCAGCCTTTTCTAGTCTTTTCCAGGTGTAAGGACCCTGCTTTGTTCTCTCTGTGGGAAATTACAGCAAAACGGAGTTTGGACTCACATGGGCAGGTCCCTGCATACTTTCCTGAGTCCCGAGGCGTGTCTGTCTTCTCTCAATGGGTCAGTTGTGTAGCTGATGGTCCTTAATGGGCCATCCAGCAGGCTAGGCAGAGCTGACACCAACTTGTCTGGGGTGTCACCCAGAAGCATAGCACAAGTTTGAAATACAGACAGTATAGAGCCAGTATTCATAACTTTAAATACAAAAATGATACACATATACAGACAGCATAATCATAACCAGCAAACCGTAACTTTGTCTGAGACCCCTCATTTGACCCCCTTTATACAAGGTTTGGTGCCACTACAGGACCTTGGTTGCAACAATGATCTATAAGGTCCCAGCTTATGTCAATAAAGTCACAGGTGGGCATTAGCTGCCTTTGCAAAAGGCCCCGCCCCATGCTCCTCACCTTCACCCCCCAAAGTCCCACTACTGGCCAGGCCAGAAGCCAGGCCATGGTAAGAGCCACTCAGGAAGCCCAGGCCACTGTGGGGAGCCCTGGACTTTCACCTGCCCTGGGTGTCGCACCCCGGGGGTGAGTACATGGATCGGGGCTGCTCTTTGGCATCCCTGCTCTGGCACCCCCGGGCATCCTGGGCAGCTCTTACCACAGCCTGGCTCCAGCTCCTGGGCCACGCTGGGGGCTGCGAGGGAAGAGGAGGATCCGAGGGTGGGGCTTTGGGGAAGAGAAGGATCGGGGGTGGGGCCTCAAGGGAAGAGGAGGGCCAGGGGCCAGGCCACAGAGTGGGGCAGGGCTCCTGCATGTGCCCCTCTCCTGCCTTTAGAAAAGGTGATCCCCCTAGGCTGGTGGGGGATCAGGGACCATGAGCAGTGGCTGTTCTGTGCCTCAGAGTTGCCAACCCTAACTTCTGCTATTCCAAGCTCCCTGGAGCATCAGCGGGCAGCGGCCCTGGGTCCTCCCTTGGTCCCTTTGCCTCGTTCTTGGGCAGTAGCTCTCTGCCTGTTAATCCTTCACAGCAACGGAGCCTCTAACCCGCTGCCCAAGGCCCCAGGACCAGAGCTGGCTCCCGAGGTACCCCTGTAGCCTAGCCCCCTCCCCAGGATCCCACCAAAGGCTGCAGCAGCTGGGCTCTCAGGGCCCGCGGTGGGTGCAGCATAGCACACAGGCAGGCGTCGTGTGGGCCTGACACACTGTCGCTCTTAGCTTATCGGATGAAACACACGAGAACATAAATAATCCTGATCCCAACTGGAACCCCTGGACGCCAGCCCCCTCACAAGCTCCCCTGCCTTGGGGCATCCTAGCGGGGCCGTCGGAGTTCAGCAAGGCTGGTCCCCCAGCTCGTCAGGCAGCTTCTCAGCCTGAGCTGGGGAGAATGGCTGAAAGAGCAAACAACTCAGCTCCCCCATGTTGGGACCAGCCAGACCCACTGTCAGTCCCAGTAGGTGACCTCGTTGCTAGGCGGCCTTTGTCCTGCTAAGCTGGTTCCTCTGGGCACGTGCAGCCTTCTGTCTAGAGCGATTGCACACTAGTGCTTGGCCACTAGGTAGGCAGCCCGCATTGGTTAGCCGGTTGCCACCCCCTTTCATGTTCCAGACCAACACATGGGCAGATGCATGAGAGAGACAACAACCGGCGCTCACGCTCAGAACAGAGATTGCAGCTTGGTGAAGATACATCCAAAGCGTTTGTCACCTACTATAGAACTCATTGACGCCACAGACGGACTCCCCGGCTCGTCACCCAGGCTCCTCACCCAGCACTAACAAAGGTAGGTAGCCATGGGGTGAGGTGAAGTATTGTCATGGGTCAGACACTGGCTAAGGGATGGGAAACACAGAGCAGGGTTAACTGGTCAACGTTCACCATGACAAGAGATTAACAGCAGGGCCTCAGGGTTCCCTACTAGGTGCTGTGTTGTTTCCTACATTTCTTAAGGATCTAGAAAGGAGGGTGAGCACTGAGGGGGCAAAGTGTGCAGATGGCACAGAGTTATTGCGGTTAGTCATGGGGAGCGAGGACTGTGAGACACTTCACAGGGCCCCAAACAAGCCAAGGGGACGGGCAACATGATTGCAAAGGAAGCTCAGTGCTGCCAAAAGCCGGGTATTGCTCCTGGAAGTGAATGCTCTGAACTATCACACACCAGGTGGGGTTGTGCATCACCCAGGAAAGGGCCCTGAGTATCAGTGAGGAAGCTCCATGGAGAAGTCTGCTCGATGTGGAGTTGTGCATAAGGGACAGGAAGGAGAATAATACATAAGAACATATGTAAACAGAGTCATCAAGGCAGAAGAGGCTCAAAGGGTGCTCAAACAGTTGAGGAAAAAGCAGCAGGGAACATCCTTCCCTATAGACTTTTTGAAGATAAAAACGGCCATACTGGGTCAGACCAAAGGTCCATGCAGCCCAGTATCCTGTCTTCTGAAAGCGGCCAATGTCAGGTGCCCCAGAGGGAATGAACAGAACAGGGAATCATCAAGTGATCCATCCCTGTGTCCCATTCCCAACTTCTGGCAAACAGAGGCTAGGGCCACCATCCCTGCCCTTCCTGGCTAATAGCCATTGATGGACCTGTCCTCCATGAATGTATCTAGTTCTTTTTTGAACCCTGTTATAGTCTTGGCCTCACAACATCCTCTGGCAAGGAGTTCCACAGCTTGACTGCATTGTGTGAATAAATGCTTCCTTTTGTTTGTTTTAAACCTGCTGCCTATTCATTTCATTTAGTGTCCCCTAGTTCTTGTGATATGAGAAAGTAAGTAAGGAAGTGTTATTTACTCTTTCTCCACACCAGTCATGATTTTCTAGACCTCTATCAGATCCCTCCTTAGTCGTCTCTTTTACAAGCTGAAGTCTCAGTCTTTTCAATCTCTCCTCATGGAAGCCATTCCACACCCCCAATCATTTTTGTTGCCCTTTTTTGAACCTTTTCCAGTTCCAATGTATCTTTTTTGAGATGGGGCGACCACATCTGCACGCAGGGTTCAAGGTGTGGACGTACCATGGATTTCTATAAAGGCAATGTGATATTTTCTGTCTTATTATTTATCCCTTTCTTAATGATTCCCAACATTCTGTTAGCTTTTTTGGCTGCCGGTGCACATTGAGTGGATGTTTTCAGAGAACTATCCACAGTGACTCCAAGATCTCTTTCTTGAAGCATAACAGCTCATTTAAACCCTATTATTTTATATGTACAGTTGGGATAATGTTTTCCAATATGCATTACTTTGCATTTATCAGCATTGAATTTCATCTGCCATTTTGTTACCCAGTACCATCAGTTTTGTGAGATCCTTTTGTAGCTCTTTGCAGTCTTGAGTAGTTTTGTATCATCTGCATATTTTACCACCTCGCTGTTTACCCCTTTTTCCAGATCATTTATGAATAAGTTGAATAGGTCTGGGCCCAATACAGATCCCTGGGGGACATCACAATTTACTTCTCTCCATTCTGAAAACTGACCATTTATTCCAACCCTTCGTTTTCTATCTTTTAATCAGTTACCAATCCATGAGAGGACCTTCCCTCTTATCCCATGACAACTTATCTTGCTTAAGAGTCTTTGGTGAGGACCTTGTCAAAGGCTTTCTGAAAATCTAAGTACACTAATCCATTGGCTCCCCCTTGTCCACATGCTTGTTGATCCCCTCAAAGAATTCTAGTAGATCTGTGAGGCATGATTTCCCTTTACAAAAACCATGTTGACTCTTCCCCAACAAATTATGTTCATCTATGTGTTTGACAATTTTGTTCTTTACTAGAGTTTCAACCAGTTCACCTGGTACTGAAGTCTGGCTAACTGGCCTGTAATTGCCAGGATCACCTCTGGAGCTCCTTTTAAAATTTGGCGCCTGTGACATTATTGACATGAACTGTGATTGTATAGACCATTGTTACAACCAAGGTCATATAGTGGCACGAAATCTTGTACAAAGGAGGTTAAGTAAGGTGTCTGTGAGGAGGGTATGATTTGCTGGTTATGATTCTGCTGTCTGTCTGCATGTATCATTTTTGTGTTTAGAGTTATAAGTATTGGCTCTATACTGTCTGTATTTCAAACTTGTGCTATGCTTCTGGGTGATACCCCAGACAGGTTGGTGTCAGCTCTGACTAGCCTGCTTGATGGCCCCTTAAGGACCATCAGCTAAACAACCGACCCACTGGGAGAAGGCAGATATGCCTTGTGACTCAGCAGGCATGCAGGGACCTGCCTATGGACAGAACTCTACATTTTTTCCGCAGCTTGTGGTTGGAACAAAGGAAGCAGAGGCCACATGGCAAAAGGACTATAAAGGGCAGAAGCAGCATCTCCATTTGGTCTTCAATCCTGCTTCTTACTTCTGGAGGAACCTTACTACAAACTGAAGCTCTGAACAAAGGACTGAAAGACCCATCCCAGCTGTGGATGTTCTCCAGAGACTTGATTTGAACCTGCAGTTTATTCCATCCCTGCTACGAGCCTGAACCAAGAACTTTGCCATTACCGTATGGAATTGATTCCATTTCACCAATTCTAGCTCTCATCTATATTTCTTTCCTTTTATGAATAAACCTTTAGATTTTAGATTCTAAAGGATTGGCAACAGCGTGATTTGTGGGTAAGATCTGATTTGTATATTGACCTGGGTCTGGGGCTTGGTCCTTTGGGATTGAGAGAACCTTTTTCTTTTACTGGGGTATTGGTTTTCATAACCATTCGTCCCCATAATGAGTGGCACTGGTGGTGATACTGAGAAACTGGAGTGTCTAAGGGAATTGCTTGTGTGACTTATGGTTAGCCAGCGGGTGAGACTGAAGACTTCCCTATTTGGCTGGTTTGGTGTGCCTTAGAGGTGGAGAACCATCAGCCTTGGGCTGTAACTGCCTGCTCTGAGCAATTTGTCCTGAATTCGCAAAAAGAAAAGAAGTACTTGTGGCACCTTAGAGACTAACAAATTTATTAGAGCATAAGCTTTCGTGAGCTACAGCTCACTTCATCGGATGCATTTGGTGGAAAAAACAGAGGAGAGATTTATATACACACACAGAGAACATGAAACAATGGGTTTATCATACACACTGTAAGGAGAGTGATCACTTGAGATAAGCCATCACCAACAGCAGGGGGGGGAAGGAGGAAAACCTTTCATGGTGACAAGCAAGGTAGGCTAATTCCAGCAGTTAACAAGAATATCAGAGGAACAGTGGGGGGTGGGGTGGGAGGGAGAAATACCATGGGGAAATAGTTTTACTTTGTGTAATGACTCATCCATTCCCAGTCTCTATTCAAGCCTAAGTTAATTGTATCCAGTTTGCAAATTAATTCCAATTCAGCAGTCTCTCGTTGGAGTCTGTTTTTGAAGCTTTTTTGTTGAAGTATAGCCACTCTTAGGTCTGTGATCGAGTGACCAGAGAGATTGAAGTGTTCTCCAACTGGTTTTTGAATGTTATAATTCTTGACGTCTGATTTGTGTCCATTCATTCTTTTACATAGAGACTGTCCAGTCTGACCAATGTACATGGCAGAGGGGCATTGCTGGCACATGATGGCATATATCACATTGGTAGATGCGCAGGTGAACGAGCCTCTGATAGTGTGGCTGATGTGATTAGGCCCTATGATGGTATCCCCTGAATAGATATGTGGACAGAGTTGGCAACGGGCTTTGTTGCAAGGATAGGTTCCTGGGTTAGTGGTTCTGTTGTGTGGTGTGTGGTTGCTGGTGAGTATTTGCTTCAGATTGGGGGGCTGTCTGTAAGCAAGGACTGGTCTGTCTCCCAAGATCTGAGAGAGCGATGGCTCATCCTTCAGGATAGGTTGTAGATCCTTGATGATGCGTTGGAGAGGTTTTAGTTGGGGGCTGAAGGTGATGGCTAGTGGCGTTCTGTTGTTTTCTTTGTTGGGCCTGTCCTGTAGTAGGTGACTTCTGGGTACTCTTCTGGCTCTGTCAATCTGTCCTGAATTGATACTCTCAGTTGTGTCCTGCCAGAGGCCGTGTTGTTACAGCGTTACATTACATATCCTCCAGTCATTTGGTAGAGAAGCTGATTTAAATGATAGGTTACAGACCACAGTTAGTAGTTCTGCAATTTCACATTTAAGTTCCTGCAGAACTCTTGCGTGAATACCATCTGGTCCTGGAGATTTATTACTGTTTAATTTATCAATTTGTTCCTAAACCTCCTCTAATGACACCTCAATCTGGGATTGTAACAAAGCGGGACTGTTCTTAATGTTTCCTCTGAATAGAGTGAGAGTGCCTCAGTTTCCCCTATGCAATTCTTAAGTATCTAGGGGATGGGATAAGGGTGTATGATCCTTGCAGAGCCCTACAGGGCAGGTGCGTGCAGGGGTCTGGACACAGAGAATGGCCGACACCCTGTTTCCTGGCACCTGATGGCCTGGCCCTTCCCCCCTGCAAGGTGAGAGCTAAAGGGTTGGAGAACAAAGGAATCCGGTGACCTCCTGGCCCGGGAAAGAGACAAGGCCCAGAGGAGGAGGGGCGGGAGAGTTTCAGTTTGGAGCTGGCTGGGGACATGGAGTGAAGTGCAGACGTGGTTTTCTGGCTCACTGCCCCCCAAGATGGACCCAGCTGAGGGGTCCTGTTCTCTGCACCTACAAGCTCTGTGTTAGACCATGTTCCTGTCGTCTAATAAACTTTCTGTTTTACTGGCTGGCTGAGAGTCACGTCTGACTGCGGAGTTGGGGGCAGGACCCTCTGGGTTCCCCAGGACCCCGTCTGGGCGGACTCGCTGTGGGAAGCACACGGAGGGGCAGAGGATGCTGGATGCTCCGAGGTCAGACCCAGGAAGGGGGAAGCTGGGTGAGCTGTGGGTCCTGCAGACAGGCTGCTCCCAGAGAGGCGACTTCCCCAGAGCCCTGCCTGGCTTCGTAGGGAGCAGCTCCAGAGCATCGCCCGGGGACTCCGTGACAGGGGGGACAATTCCTCAGATTTGTCTCCTAAAAAGAATGGCTCAGGTTTGGGAATCTTCCTCACACCCTCAGCCATGAAGACCCATGCAAAGAATTTATTTAGTTTCTCCGCAATGGCCTTATCGTCCTTGAGTGCTCCTTTAACATCTCGATCATCCAGGGGCCCCACTGGTTGTTTAGCAGCTTCCTGCTGCTGATGTACTTTAAAAAAAATGTTGTTACTTTTTGAATGTTTCACATTCTTTTTGGGCTTCCTAATTATATTTTTACTCTTCATTTGCCAGAGTTTATGCTCCTTTTCATTTTCCTCCCTAGGATTTAACTTCCACTTTTTAAAGGATGCCTTTTTGCCTCTCACTGCTTCTTTTACTTTGTTGTTTAGCCACGGTGGCACTTTTTTGGTTCTCTTATTATGTTTTTAAATTTGGGGTATGCATTTAAGTCGAGCCTCTATTATGGTGTCTTTCCATGCAGCTTGCAGGGATTTCACTTTGTCGTTGTACCTTTTAATTTCTGTTTAACTTCCTCATTTTTGTGTAGTCTCCCATTACAGTGTTGTTACATAAATCAATGGTGTCCCCTCATCTGGATGCTGTGTGCAGTCTGGGTCAGCTCCAGGGGTGGAATGATGCCCACATGGAGAGAAATTGACAGATTGGGATGGTTACCTTACAGAGGTGATGCAGGACAGGGGACACGCTAAAGATATATTTCAGAGTAGCAGCCAGGTTAGTCTGTATCCACAAAAAGAACAGGAGTACTTGTTGCATCTTAGAGACTAACAAATTTATTAGAGCATAAGCTTTCATGGGCTACAGCCCACTTCATCGGATGCATAGAATGGAACAGATAGTAAGAGGTGTGTGTGTGTGTGTGTGTGTGTGTGTATATATATACAGAGAAGGTGAAAGTTGCTCTAATAAATTTGTTAGTTTCTAAGTACTCCTGCCACAAGTACTCCTGTTCTTTTTGCTAAAGATATAGAGAATAATGACTGCTCTAGGGAAGGGAGATCAGGCATGTCAGCTCAGCCCATCTCCTAGCATAAGAACACAGAGATTGTTGAATACTGAAAGGCACTAGAAAGTTAATACTTTTTACAAGCATCTTGTGATTAGACTGTGGAACTCACTGTCACAATATACTATTGAGGTCAGTAGCTTAGCTGGATTTAGAAAATGTCTCGATATTCACCTGGATAACAAGAACATGCAGAGTTCTAACAGTGAGGATAAAACTATCCCAGAGCTCAGGCTGGGCTATAAACCCTCCTGCTGAGCATTGGGGGTCAGGCAGCATCTTCACCAAAGCAGGTTATCTCCTCGCTGCCACAGTTGGGATTCTTGCCCTGTCCCATGAGGCAGCTGGCCCTGGCCATGGCCAGAGACAGGAGACTGGGCTACAGAGTCCCGGGCTGATCCTCCCTGAACCCCCGGGATGGCAAAGAGCCGGCTGCAGCCTGGTCAAGGGAGATGGCAGCGATGTGGGGGGAGGAAGGACTCAGGTTTGTGCAGAGGCCAAGGATGGGCCCGTTACCCAAAGCCTCTGCCTTTGATCTCATCCTAACAAAGGCTTCCTGATGGTCCCAGTTCAGCTGACAGGCGGGTCACAGAGTCTCTGTTTGCTCTGGGTTGGGATCCTTGTATTTGCCAGCTGGGCTGATTTGCATTTTCAGCATCCTCCCCCCCTTCTCTCCCCTGCACCTGCAGGAGGCCTATAAATACCCCTGAGAGAGAGCGAGCACCCTGTACGGGCTGAGCTTCGATCCTCATCGCTCCAGACCAGCCACCCAGACAGACAGGTAAGTCCCTGCCCCGCCCGTCCCTCCTTCCTGTGTGCCCTGTGTGAGTCCCTGGGGCCGTCTCTGCCCCACCCCTTGCCCCACAGCGTGGCCCTGGCACCCTGTCCCCGTGGGTCAGTGCTGAGCATCCTCTCCCTGGGGCTCCGCTCCCCATGCCCCTGCCCTGCCCTGCCCTGCCCTGCCCTGCCCTGCTGGAGAGGAGGGGCAGGGAGAGCCACAGGCAGACGGGCCCTTGGGAACCAGCCCAGGGAGACGGGCCCCTCACAGCTCTCCTGCCCCACGGGGGCCTCTGAGTTGAATCCCCCAGGTCTGGTATCCCTTTTGGGGCCCAGCCAGGCCCTTAGCAAACAGCCCAGCTCCAAAGCGCCTCCCCCGGAAAATGCCCCCTGACGGGGTGGGGTCACTCCCAGGGTGTCTCGGGCTCTCATGGCCCATCTCCCTGGTGTGTTTTCCCCCCAGGGAAGCGAGAAGATGGGGCCAGTCGCCTACTTCAGCCTCTGCCTCCTCGGCTGCCTGATCTTTAGCCCTTCACTGGCAGGTGAATCCCTGCCCGGCCCCTCTGGAAGTAAATTCATTTTCCTTGTCGCTCCCAGAGCCTCTGCTCCTCTCCTGCTGCTGAGGGTCACCGCCGCAGGGGGAGCCCAGGCCCTGCGGCCCCTCCCCAGGGAGTGGGTGAGAGAAGGCGGATGAAATGCCCCCCAGGGTCGGGCTGTTCCCATGAGGGTTGGGTGGGGTCAGTCCCTGGGCAACGGGCACTCAGCCCCCGTCAGCTACAGGCTCCCACCCTGCCCTCCCATGGTCCCCTGCCACTGGCCGGATGTGTCCCCCGGGGTCCCTCTCCAAGGGCTGGTCATGGCTCTGCTCCAGCCCCGGCTTCTCCCCCATCTGATCCCAGCTGGGCTGCCCCATTCCCTGCACACTGTGCCTTTCTCCTGTAGACTGTCCCATCCCTCCCTGTGCTGGGATACGGCTCTGCCCCGTCCCTCTGTGCCCCCAGCCCTGAGAAGGGCAGTGCCTGCACAGTGTTCGCCGCCCCACAGATCCCTGCTATCCCCCATCTTCATGCCCCATCTCCCTGGGCACCTCTCTCCCCTTCCCTCCTCCTACTCCCCAGATCCTTCCATCCAGAACTGGGCCCCTGCTCCTGATTTTCTTTAGTCCCAGTCTGTGCCAACCCTATTGCTCCCCCAGCTTCACCCCTTGACCCTGGGTGTTCCCTGCCCCAGACCCCCTCACCTCCGCCAGCTTCCCTGTCCCTTCCCACTGTCCTGCATGGCCCAAGGAGAGAGGGGGAAAAACTCAGGCTGGAAGGAATTCCCTCTGCCTGAGGGCTTCAGCTGAATTGGGGCCACAGTGGCTGGCAGCTCCATATTGCCCTCCTTCCCAGGGCTGGGAGTCCATGGAGCTCCCTGGGGCAGGGGAGAGTCTATCAGCCACCCTACAGTGCACTGGCTCCTTCCTCCCCATAGCAAGCCAGGGGGAAAGGAGCCCATGCCCCATTCAAACCCAGAGGTCCTGCCCTGCTGGGATCCCTGCTCAGGGCTGGGTTCCAGGGCCCCCATTCTGCCAATGTGGGGTCTGGGCAAACCCAGCTTCTTCCTGCAATGCCAGGGCCTGGAGGGTCCTGCCCGCCAGACACAGCCCCAAATGGGACCTAATGTTGTTTGTGCTAATGGGAAAGTTCAGCTGTGCCTCTGAAACAGCCTCTAACGGTGGTGTCCTGTCCCCACCATTGTCCCCCCACAGGGGCACAAGACGTGTCCTGTCCCAAGGACTGGCTACCCTTCCAAGGCAACTGCTATGGATACTTCTTCCAAGAGAAAACCCGGCTAGAGGCTGAGGAGAGAGGTGGCGACAGGGGGTGGAAGCAGCAGGGCTCAGGGGCGCTGGGCTGGAGCTGGAGGCTGCGGGGATGGGGAGGGTTAGGCTCAGTATCAGAGTCAGTGAGCGGGGCTGGGCTGGCGAATCAGCTCCGGAGGGAGCCCAGGGCTGGCACATTTCACACTGCCCCAGCCAGAGCCCCGGGAACAGGCTGTGAGGGATCAATCTGCCCTGGCCAGGCTGGGGAGCAGAATACAATGTAAACATAGCTCCCGGTGGGGTGCGATCTCCTCTGGACCCAAAGTGCTTGGGATGGGCTGTGTCTTCCCGGGACACCAGGGATGGCCTATGCCAAGGTGGGGGTCATGTCTCTGTGATGGGTTCCCTGGGGTGCAACCTGGAACTGGGGTACCGTTGAGCCCTCTGGCTTACCAACCTGGGCTCTCTCACACTGTGGTAATGTGACAAGATGCAATCCCCTCAAGGTCCTGCACTCACACAAGCATCCACAGGCAGGGACACACCTAGCTGCAGTTACATGAATGTTTTCACCAGCCACTCATGAACCAACAATTGAGAGACTCCAGCCAGTTTCCCACAGCTCCCCAGCCTGGGACCCCACACCTGTACCATTTTGCTCTGGTCAGAATCCTGACCAGTGTAAGTTTATTACCTAGTCTGCCCTGCCCTGAATGTGGAGAGGGCAATGCACCAGTCCCTGTTCCTGATTAGATTTCCCTTTGCACTTCAAACAACACACGGTTTTACATAAATATAAAACAGGTTTATTTAACTACAGAAAGAGAGATTTTAAGTGATTATAAGTAATAAGTGTACAGATCAAAGTAAATTACCAGAAATAAAACAAAATTGCAGTTTGAGTTCTATAAAGTAGACAGGATCTGAATCAAGCAGTGTCTCACCCTGCTGGTACAAACAGTTCACCAATCTTCCATACACAAGCTAGGATTCCCTCTTTCCCACCTGGGATCCCCTCCCCAGTCCAAGTCTTTATCCTCTAGACATGTTTTCAGGTGCTCAGCTGAGTGGTGTGTGAGGCCAAATGATGATGTCACTTCCCCCTTCTATAGCTTCTCCAGCTTGCTGGGAAGATCTTTGCTCATGCTGTGGGGTCCGTCCTCCTCCCCCGATCAGGAACCCTCCATTGCCTACATGCTCCCTCCGGGAAGCCTCCATTGTACACAGTTCCTGAGATAGTCATCAGCACTGTCTAGCTCCTTCATTGTTGCACCTGAAAAGCTGGTTGTGGGTGTTCCCAACCTCACAACATCTTTCAGCAACACACACAGCGAAACTTCATAACTTCACATACAACGGCAGCACATACAATCGAACAGGATAATAATATTCAACAGATCAAGACTTTTAGAATGATACCTCACAAGGTATACTTTATACAAAACGCACCATAATCACCTCACTATGGTAAATATGGGGGTATCAGGGTGTTGCTTTGGGGTACAGAGTGTCAGTCTCCCTCTAGGCCAGCTCAGGAAGGGCCTGCTCCTTACTCGATGTTACTGAAGCAGATCCCTTGGCTCCGGGGGCAGGGCTGTGCTGAAGGTCTCTGGTTCGATCCCCATTGCTGGTTGGCATGTGGCCAGAGAGTCGCTGCACAGGTCCTGATGGGGGGCTGGAGCCCCATGTAATGCTGGGTGGGGCATTGGTTGCACATGGATGTGACTGCGAGGCTGGGAATTTCCTGCACTCTGGGGGGTGGGGGGTGCTGGGGAGACTGTGGTTTCTGCTGTCTCCGATCTATAGTTCCCCTGCAATGCTTAGTGCTTTGGCCTGTAGCTATTGTGGGAGCAGTTGCTCCAGGTTAGCATAGAACGGGGTCAGATAAGAGACCCATTACCCAGCAGGGCTGTGTTTCGGGCATGGGGACAGGGCAAGGCCATCTGTGGGGACCTCAGCTATGAGCCTGGGCCAGGGCCAGGGAAGGCTTCCTCTCCACATAGAGCTGGAAGAGCAGAAAGCCCATTAGCAGGCGTGCCCGGCTGGGCAGGCAGATGGCCCAGAGACAGTGCCTCCTCACGGGCACCTGTTATTCTAAACCCTGGCCGTGTCTCTATGGGAAGTTGGGCCTGGAAGAACATAAGAACACAAGAATATAAGAATGGCTATACTGGGTCAGACCAAAGGTCCATCCAGCCCAGTATCCTGTTTACTGACCATGGCCAATGCCAGGTGTCCCAGAGGGAGTGAACCTAACAGGTAATGATCTAGTGATCTCTCTCCTGCCATCCAGCTCCACCCTCTGACAAACAGAGGCTAGGGACACCATTCCTTACCCATCCTGCCTAATAGCCATTAATGGACTTAACCTCCATGAATGTATCCAGTTCTCTTTTAAATCCTGTTATAGTCCTAGCCTTCACATCCTCCTCAGGCAAGGAGTTCCATATGTTGACTGTGCGCTGAGTGAAGAAGAACTTCCTTTTGTTTTAAACCTGCTGCCCATTAATTTCATGTGGTGGCCCCTAGTTCTTATATTATGGGAACAAGTAAATAACTTTTCCTTATTCACTTTCTCCACACCACTCATGATTTTATAGACCTCTATCATATCCCCCCTTAGTGTCCTCTTTCCAAGCTGAAAAGTTCTAGCCTCTTTAATCTCTCCTCAGAGGGTACCTGTTCCAAAGCCCGAATCATTTTAGTTGCCCTTTTCTGATGCCAGTATATCTTTTTTGAGATGAGGGGACCACATCTGTACTCAGTATTCAAGATGTGGGCATGCCATGGATTTATATAAAGGCAATAAGATATTCTCCGTTTTATTCTCTATCCCTTTTTTAATGATTCCTAACATCCAGTTTGCTTTTTTGACTGCCACTGCACACTACGTGGACGTCTTCAGAGAACTATCCACGATGACTCCAAGATCTTTCTCCTGATTAGTTGTAGCTAAATTAGCCCCCATTATATTGTATGTATAGTTGGGGTTATTTTTCCCAATGTGCATTACTTTACATTTATCCACATTAAATTTCATTTGCCATTTTGTTGCCCAATCACTTAGTTTTGTGAGATCTTTTTGAAGTTCTTCACAGTCTGCTTTGGTCTTAACTCGAGCAGTTTAGTATCGTCTGCAGACTTTGCCACCTCATTGTTTACCCCTTTCTCCAGATCATTTATGAATAAGTTGAATAGGATTGGTCCTAGGACTGACCCTTGGGGAGCATCACTAGTTACCTCTCTCCATTCTGAAAATTTACCATTTATTCCTACCCTTTGTTCCCTGTCTTTTAACCAGTTCTCAGTCCATGAAAGGATCTTGCCTCTTATCTCATGACAACTTAATTTACGTAAGAGCCTTTGTGAGGGTCCTTGTCAAAGGCTTTCTGGAAATCTAAGGACACTATATCCACTGGATATAGCCATTGGGTACAGTAGCTGATTTAAAGGACAGGTTACAAACCATAGTTAATAGTTCTGCAATTTCACATTTGAGTTCTTTCAGAACTCTTGGGTGAATGCCATCTGGGCCTGATGACTTGTTACTGTTTCTCAATTAATTCCAAAACCTCCTCTAGTGACACTTCAATCTGTGACAATTCCTCAGATTTGTCACCTACAAAAGATGGCTCAAGTTTGGGAATCTCCCTAACATCCTCAGCCGTGAAGACTGAAGCAAAGAATTCATTTAGTTTCTCTGTGATGACTTTATTGTCTTTAAATGCTCCTTTTGTATCTCGATCGTCCAGGGGCCCCACTGGTTGTTTAGCAGGCTTCCTGCTTCTGATGTACTTAAAACACATTTTATTACCTTTTCAGTTTTTGGCTAGCTGTTCTTCAAAGTTCCTTTTTGGCTTTTCTTATTACATTTTTACATTTAATTTGGCAGTGTTTATGCACCTTTCTATTTACCTCACTAGGATTTGACTTCCACTTTTTAAAAGATGCCTTTTTATCTCTCACTGCTTCTTTTACATGGTTGTTAAGCCATGGTAGCTCTTTTTTAGTTCTTTTACTGTGTTTTTTAATTTGGGGTATACATTTAAGTTGAGCCTCTATTATGGTGTCTTTGAAAAGTGTCCATGCAGCTTGCAGGGATTTCACTCTAGTCAATGTACCTTTTAATTTCTGTTTAACTAACCTCCTTGTTAGGAGGCTTATTCCTTCACCCACTTACTTCCCTGGTCCTTCTTGCATGAACAGAGAGCAACAATACCTGAAGTTCAAAGGTGCAAACAATTTGATGTTTATTGGGGTGAACTTCCAGCAAGCATGATTCCAGTTTCCTTCCTTTGTGTCCCCCTTCCCAGCTCTGACACCACAGAGCCTTACCTGTGTCCCTATTACCATTCCTGCCCTTACCTAAACCTGATTCCAATTTCCCCACCCCCATTCCCTGTTCCCATTTCCCCCCACACACACCCACCCACTTCCTGACTGACTGCAGACTATATAGTAAAATTTGAGTTCTGCTTAGCTATATCTTAACCAGTCATTTTACTGACATTTAACTAACCAATCCTAACCTATTGTAACATGATTATTTAACCAGTTATATCCCATCACCTTAATTAGTTTACACCCAGAAAAATTAATTATACAGCAGATGGAAACAATCACAGAACCAGACAGATTATACAGACAAAAAATAGCAAAGTGGGAACTATAATGACAAAACAATACAGAAGTGAGGATTTCACATCCCAGCTATTGCTAAGTGAGTTCTTGCCAGACAGGATGCTACCAAACTAAGTTTCCTTTTATATCTTCCAGGCTCTTCCCTTTCTCTGGAGGCGATAGGCATTATCAGGGCAGGATTCAGAGTAGCAGCCGTGTTAGTCTGTATTCGCAAAAAGAAAAGGAGTACTTGTGGCACCTTAGAGACTAACAAATTTATTTGAGCATAAACTTTTGTGAGCTACAGTTCACTTCATCGGATGCATTCAGTGGAAAATAAAGTGGGGAGATTTTATGTACAGAGAGAACATGAAAAAATGGGTGTTAACATACACACTGTAACAAGAGTGATCAGGTAAGGTGAGCTATGACCAGCAGCCTTTGTCCACATTCCCAGGGCAAAAAGAAAAGGAGTACTTGTGGCATCTTAGAGACGAACAAATTTATTTGAGCATAAGCTTTCGTGAGCTACAGCTCACTTCATCGGATGCATCCTAACAGCCCCATAGCACCTGCTTTCAATGCGACGAGTTTGGAATGTGAGGGGGTGACCGGTCGCTTCCTAGCTTATGGCTGCCCCTGCTGCTTAGCCAAAGGCCTTAGCCTAAGCACAGGGCCTCAGACTGTCGCGGGGAGAGAAGGCCCTTACACCGGCTGACAGTGATTTTGATTCTTTCTTTCTTTTATACCTCGACAACTAGCTAAGTGATAAGAATACACCTACATTCTTAAAGTATAGGCCTTTACAGACAGGCCTGAATATCTGTATCCTAACACTCCTCATTTTTGCATAGTTCCCTTTCTGAAATTAAATGCCTCAGTGTTGGGCTGTTGAGGTGTTCTTCCCACCACAGGAATGTTAAATGTTGTTATATTATGGTCACTATTTCCAAGTGGTCCTGTTATAGTTACCTCTTGGACCAGATCCTGCGCTCCACTCAGGACTAAATCGAGAGTTGCTTCTCCCCTTGTGGGTTCCTGTACCAGCTGCTGCAAGAAGCAGTCATTAAAGTATCGAGAAATTTTGTCTCTGCATTTTGTCCTGAGGTGACATGTACCCAGTCAATATGGGGATAATTGAAATCCCCCACTATTATAGAGTTCTTTATTTTGGTAGCCTCTCTAATTTCCCTTAGCATTTCATCGTCATGATCACTGTCCTGGTCAGGTGGTCGATAATAGATCCCTACTGTTATATTCTTATTAGAGCCTGGAATTACTGTCCATAGAGATTCTATGGAACATGTGGATTCATTTAAAATTTTTATTTCATTTCATTCTACATTTTCTTTCACATATAGTGCCCCCCCCATGACCTGTTCTGTCCTTCTGATATATTTTGTACCCTGGAATGATTGTGTCCCATTGATTGTCCTCACTCCACCAGGTTTCTGTGATGCCTATTATATCAATATCCTCTTTAACACGAGGCACTCTAGTTCACCCATCTTATTATTTAGACTTCTAGCATTTGTGTACAAGCACTCTAAAAACTTGTCACTGTTTATTTGTCTGCCCTTTTCTGATGTGTCAGATTCTTTATGTGAATGTTTCTCGTCTGATCTGAAGGAGGGACAGTCAAAAATTTTCTGGCTTTCCTGCAAGTCTCCCTCTGTGAGGCAGGTTTTCCAGACCTCACAGCGTTCTTGGAGCTCTCTTCTGAACCCTCTCCAATTTGTTAACGGCCTGTCTGAGGAGGGACCTCGGACCTGGACATGGTGCCCAGTGCTGGTCTCACTAATGCTGTATATGTATAACACCCCCTCCCTGCTCCAATGTGATCGCCCTGGGCTTGCACGTTCAAGGCTCATACATGCCCTCTTGTGCGGCACTGCCCTGAGAGCTCACATTCAGCTGATGGCTGCCATGACCCCTCAGTGCTGTTCAGTCCCGGCTCCCAAGCTACATCCCCCGGCTGTCAGTGTGGCCAGCTTCCTCGGTTCCCGGCCGTGAGACCTTGCATTTAGCTGTATTAAAGCACACGTGGAACAAGTCATCCCAGCTCACTGTGCGATCCCGATCCCCGTATAGACCTGACACGTCCGTCACAATTTACCGCTCCAGCAATCTCACTGTCACCAGCAGCCTTCACCTGCACTGATTTTGTGTTGTCTCCCAGATCACCAAGAAAGAGACTGAATAGCCCTGGGCCGAGAACAGACCCCTGATCTCTGTATAACTGGCTTTGTTTCTTGGCCCAGGTTGAGTGCCGGCACCATGGGAATGGGGCCCATCTCGTCTCCATTCAGAGTGCTGGAGAAAATAATATGATGGCCCATTACATCAAGTGGTACCACAAAAAGAACAGTCCCGTCTGGATCGGACTGTTGGATCTTGAGGAGGTGAGTGTCCGGTGCCCGCTGTGCCCTTGGCAGCCCCCCCATGCCTCTGGGTTCTGTTTCTCCGCTTAGTGAGGTGGTTGTTTGGGGTGGGGTTGCCACCAGAGCAGGATTTCCATTGGAACGGGGTGAAAAGGGGCTGTAACCGCCTGGGTTTTCAGTCACAGGATCGATCCCCAGCGCCCGGAGCAGAGTATAAAATGCTGGTATTAATATTCATGTTCGTTACACAAGCGCCCAGGGACCCCCACACTGGCCCGTTGTGTTCAGACCGTACACGCCCGGCACGAGAGTCAGCCCCGGCTCCACACAGACGAGACGTCTCGACGTGGGCTCGGAGAAAGGGGCAGCCACACGGGCAGGGCGAACAATGCCAGGGCAGCTGAGCCCTGGGAGTGCTGTCACTTTGGGTGTATTCATCCTCAGGGTGGGCTTAGTGATGGGGGGGATTCCCTGGCCAGAGGCGCTTCAGCTCCAGGCCTGTAGTCGGATCCCCAGTGGGGCCTGATACCCACCCGATACAGGCTCAGGACAGGGCAGTTCCTGGGGCTGGCAGGAATGGGAAGGTGGCGGATACCCCCTAGCTACAGAGGCTTAATCACTTACAGTTCAAAGTGGGCAACCGAGGTTCTTGTTTGGTCCCTGGGCTAATCCAGTCGCCAGTCAGGGCTCTGCAGGCCAGTGCCAGGGGTGGGACGGGGTGGAGCTCTCCAGTCCAGTCTCTAGTCCTGCAAACAGGCACTTGCAAGTTTCCAGGCCAGGCTCAGTTAGAGTCTCTCCCTGGCACCCTGCCCAGCTGCTGATCCCCTGTCAGGGTTCCCTCCCCACTCTGGACTCTGGGGTACAGATGAGGGGACCTGCATGAAATACCCCCTAAGCTTATTTCTATGAGCTTAGGTTAAAAACTTCCCCAAGGCACAAATCCTTCCTTGTCCCTGAATGGTATTGCTGCCACCACCAAGTGATTTAAACAAAGATTCAGGAAAAGGACCTGGAGTTCCTATTTCCCCAAAATATCCCCCCAAGCCTCTTTACCCTCTTTCCTGGGGAGACTTGAGAATAATCTACCAACCAACAGGTTAACCAAGTGAGCACAGACCAGACCCTTGGGGTTTTAGGACACTAAAAACCAATCAGGTTCTTAAAAGCAGAACTTTATAATAAAGAAAAAAGTAAAAGAAGCACCTCTGTAAAATCAGGTTGGAAGGTAATTTTACAGGGTAATAAGATTTAAAACACAGAGGGTTCCCCTCTAGGCAAAACTTCAAAGTAACAGAAAACACAGGAATAAACCTCCCTCTTAGCATAGGGAAAATTCACAAGCTAAAACAAAAAATAATCTCATGCATTTCCTTGCTTTACTTTCAATTTTTGTAATCTTAGATGCTTATTTCAGGTAGGGTTTTAGGAGAGGTTTTTTCCTGCCCTGGTCCCTCTCTGTCTGAGAGAGAACAACAAAGAGAAGCACAAACAAAACCTCCCCCCACAGATTTGAAAGGACCTTCTTCCCTTATTGGTCCTTTTGGTCAGGTGCCAACCAGGTTATTTGAGCTTCTTAACCCCTTACAGGTAAAGGAAGGATTTTATGCTACCCTTAGTTGTATGTTTATGTCATGCCCCATGAACTCTGCACAGAGCTGCCCCCGTCCGCGGAGTCTGACAGTCACAGCCTGCTCCACGTGTTCCTCCCTGGCTCCTGCTGCTGCTGGTCCTGAGCACTTTTCTTCAGTGGGTTCCTCTGAATCCAGCTTCTCTGCTGCTCCTGACTTGCTGTCCTGCTGCTTGTCCCGAGCCAGGTCATGGCCAAACCCTGCTTCCTGCAGCAGAGTTTATGCCTCATTGGGCTCACGGGGCAGGTGAGGACCAGGGATAGGACGCCGACAGGAATATTGTGTGTGGTTGTCTCTGTGATGTGGGACTTGCATGAGGACAAATCTTCTATTTAATCCACACAACCAGCTGCTGAGGCTGTACGGGATGTTTCTGAGAGCTCTGGGCTGGTGGCATATGGTGGGTGCGGCTGGCCCTGCTGCCTGGCGGGAAGCCAGAGAGCAATGCCGCCGATGGTACTGATGGGAGACTGGGGAGGTCCATGGGCAGCACTGCTGGGCCGCACAGAGGCACCCTGCTGCAGCCGCTCCTGTCTGGACCAGAGCACGGGAGAGGCTGGTGCTTCGGGGGGCAGCGACGGAGCAGACTCCTGCACGAGGCTCCCTGCAGCCGACAGGCTGTCACTTGCTAAACCCGCCCGGCTGCTCTTGGCCTCCTCACTTCTCACTGTGATCAAATGCCAGAGACAGAGGCCTCCGGGCCCATGTCGCAGCCTGTCCCCGCTTGGAGCGTTAACAGAGCCTGGGGCAATGTCTGCACGGCCTCTGCCCCTCAGCAGCTCCCCCTGCACCCACCCACTAAGGAGCTGCCCACCGAGGGACACAGCCCCGTACAAAACCCTGGGGAATTAATAACCCAGAACTCCGTTCAGGGACAGGGAAGGGGGGATCAGGGCCCACCCGAATCCCTGAACGCACGGACAGAAGAAGGGGATTGTCGCCAACATTCCCGGCTCCTTCCCATCGGCCGAGGAGCTGGCAGCCCACTCCAGGGTGCAGGCAGCTTCTGCTTCCCCCCAACAAACAGCCCAAGGGGACACACGATAGCGGCTGGGCTGTGGGCCGTCAGGGTTACTGGTCGGAGCTGGCAGCTGATCCCATACAAGGGTCAGAGTCGGAGTCAGGAATTAATAGCCAAGCCGAGGGTCAGAGCCAGGAGGGGGACCCAGGAGGCACATCAAGGGTCAGAGCCAGAGCCCAGGGTCAGGGTAAGGAAGCCAGGACCAGGAGCAACCTGAAGCGGCCAGGACTGAGCAGGGGCAAGGCTGGGAAACAAGCAGGAGCAGGACTTGGAGCAGGGCTGGAGCAGGACAGGAGCACGGCAAGGAGCAGCAGGCACAGGGAGGATCGCGGCCGTGGCATGAACACACTGAGCAGCCAGAGAGCTGCTGGGCTAAGAGCCGGCCAGCTGCCCTTCCTGCCCAGGCGAGTGGTGCAGTCAGTCCGGTGGCCTGCAGCCGGCTGGTTGGGCTGCCAGGTGACTAATTCTGCTGCAGCCCCCGATCCCCGACAGTGTGAACCCCAGCTTCATCCAGCACCCTCGTCCCCCAGAACTAACACCGTGATCTCTGCAGCGGGGAGCAGAGTAACTCTCCTGTGGATAGAAAAGGAGTACTTGTGGCACCTTAGAGACTAACAAATTTATTAGAGCATAAGCTTTCGTGAGCTACAGCTCACTTCATCAGATGCATTTAGTGGAAAAAACAGAGAAGAGATTTCTGTCTCCTGTGGATGGGCTTTGGGAGCGCCGTCGTGTTGGTCGGTGCACAGGAGAGAGAACGGGTCGGCAGCGTGGGTCTGCGGGACAACGCATGGGATAACGCTGGCACGGTTGCCTGTCGGGCTGGGCTGGAGATAGACGTGGAAGCTGAGGGCAGGTCAGGGTGCGCTCCCCTCGGCAAAGTGGGGATGGCAGGGGGTGCTGGAGACTCTCCCTTCACTTGCTATTTTCATGCTTCCGAGGGCTTGGGCTGGTCCTGGTGTAACTTCAGCTGCCAGTAAATGTAGCCCTAGTTGTCAGCGCTGACATTTCATAGCAATGATCAGTGTCTCCAGTGTCACTGGGCAGCCTCTGCCCGTGGCCCCTCGGCTCTGGGGCATGTCTCTAGCTGTGTAATCTTGGGTTTTACAGGGGCTCTGCTCTCCTTTGTCTCTGCAGAATCGAGGCTGGAGATGGGCTGATAAATCCCTGGTCAGCTTCAGTGCTTGGGATAACGGGCAACCTGATAATCGTTTAGGAAATGAGAACTGTGTAGTGTTAGAAAATGCAGGTAAGTCGTTGGATCAGACCCACATGCACTTACAAGGGGAACCCTGGCAGTTCTCTGACCACACAGGTCCTGAGATACTGATTCGAGTTGTCCCCAGCGCGCTCTGGGGTGCAGATCCTTGCTCCTCTCCTCCATGCTGGGAGGGCAGTCAGGAGAGAACCCCTTGTCTGACCTGGTAAAATCCTACTTATCAGATCCCCGGGGTCAGATCACATCTCTGCTCCACTGACAGGCAGGAGAGACATGTGCACACACACACACAAACCTCTGACCCCAGACAGGGACTCTGCTGAGCTGTTAAAGGGGGATGGCTCTGAGTTGCTGTTGTACCCCTACTCCACTGCACGAGGGTCTTGAGCAGGCTGAACTGTGCGAACACTGAGCATTGGGCACCAGAGCTGCATTTGGCCACCTCATGGGGTTGTGCTATTCACAAGCATTTGAACACACACCAGCTGCTTGTGAAAGTGCTGCACAGTCTCAGAACGTTCACACATTGAGCACGAATGACCATGGGCGGTGAGTTCTATGGGCTCGTGGTGCCCGGGCACCAGGATTATTCCAGTCCCAGGTGCCCGGCTCCAGCAAAGTTTCCCACCTCCCCCCAACACACACGCTCCTCCCGCGCTTCCCCCAGCCCCACCTGCTGCAGCCCAGGGGTTCCCGCCGCCACCCGCAGCGCAGTGGGGCTGAGCGGCTTCCCGCGCGCTTGCTCCACGTGCCTGCCGGCAGGTCCTTGCAGCTCGTGTGAGGGGTTGGGCCGCTGCACGCTGCCCCCGCCCCAAATCACTCTGCGGCCAATGGGAAGCTGCAGGGTCGGTGCCTGGGGACAGCAGCGTGAGGAGACCCCCCCCCGGCCTGCCCCGCCTAGGAGCCGCTGCTGGAGGGGGTGCCCCAGGTAAGCATCGAACCCCCCCATCCACTTTCAGAGCTTGCACCCACACCCCCTCCACAAACACACCCTTCAGCCCCCAAATTTCCTCCTGCCCCAGCCCAGAGCCTGCATCTAAACTCCATCCTAGAGACTGCACCCTAGACTCCGTCCCCCACCAAACTCCCTCCCAGAGCCTGACCCCTCACACCCCCTGCACCCAAACTCCCTCCCAGAGCCTACATCCCCACCTCTCGTGCACCCCAATCACCTGAACCCCAGACCCCCTCCCCTACCTGAACTCCCTCCCAGAGCCTTAGGCAGGTGTGTGAGGAGTTTGCGGGGAGGGGGCGGGTTTCTGGGTGTTCTGGGCACCACCAAAATTTCTACAAACCTGCCGCCCCTGCAAATGACAGTTCCCATGGAAACTGTCTCCTCAGGGGATCATTAGCAAAAGCTGCAGCCTTGGAGCAGACCCCGCGGGGGGATGCGGGGGGGTGCACGTGACCAGGTGCTCATGGCGCCAGCGGGAGGGGAAGAAGTTCCAACAGAGACTGGCCAGTGTTGGTGGATAACGAGGGGTCACTTTGCAGACAGGTTCTGAACAGGAGAGGGGCGAAATTCACAACGGATCCCCTGCCTGGCCCTGATCACTGAGAGCTGTGTCTGCGTGGGGCCTGCAGTGCCAGTGGGTGTGGGGAGTGAGGGGCAGGGCCGGGGCTCAGACCAATTCCATGTATCACTGGGTCAGGTCTGGGCCCGCCATGAGCCAGGTGTGGTAGACAGTCACACGCTATGGTAACAAGCAGCCAATTGAGCCCTGGGCTCTGTAGTAATTGTTTAACCTTTGATTAAAACTGTTGTTCGTGCTGCGGAAGGTTGTTCCCTCTGCAAGGTGGTAAGGCTGCTAAGTGCTGCTGTGTCTGGCGCTCCCATGCCAGCTGCGCTAGCAGAGAGTGCACCTTGCCGATTCCGCCAGCCCCCCCTCATTCGTAAAGACGGACCACAGGCTGCGTTCGGTAGCAAAGGCGCTCGGCCAGGCTGACTGTCAGCAAAGCACAGAGCTAATGCCCTGTGCAACGGGTCCCAGGGACGCTAACATGTGACGAGGGAAAGGTTCTGTCAGGACACCAGGGTCCTGTCCCCTTGACCGATACAAAGATTTCCCTCTTGTGACTTCCCCTTGCAGACATTGATACAAACAGGTTACCTATTTCACTCCAGATGTTGTTAGGTACCTCCCTGATTTTATACCCACTAGTTCAAACAAACATCCTCATCCATTATCCTGTCATCCCCTCCTTACCTATACAACAGTTGGTGAGTTCTTGTGCCCTCACGTGGGAATTGGTTTGCACAGTTCCTTGGGAACTCTGGGTGTTCTTCTACCATCCTCGCTGGTCAGGAATGTGCTCACTTAGTTAGCCAATACCTGGTGCATTGCTATTCTGCCAAGGCCAGGCCTAATCAGGTTCACAGCCTTTGATTCACACTGCTAGTTATGCCTAGGGCTCCAGCAAGGCCTACAAAATATTAGTAATTTGTTACTTTTATAAACTATTCGTAAAAACCCAAAAAACTATGTTAAAGGAACATGAAGGTCCCAAAGTCAAGGAAGTGCCAGACTAAGGCTGCCCATGTAACCTTAACGGAGCCCCTGGTACATGTGCATCATGATACAGTCTTGAGTTACAGGCTCACTGTCTGTCAGGCCTGATGCCAGCAAATGGGCACAGCCAGGGCTACAGTCACTGGACGGGGATAGATTCAAACAGCAGCAGAAACCCGCACCCACGAGAACAGGGCCCTGAGAGCGGCCTGTCCTCCCCGCGGAGCTCCCTGCTGGCCCTGGGGTGCTGCTGAGGGGCTGAGCCCACCCAGCCCAGCCCCAGGACTGTCCTCCCCATGGCGCTCTCTGGCCTGACTCAGCAGGAATACGACTGCCAGGGCAGCCTGGGGCAAGGCACAGACACCCCCAGAGCAGAGGGGTCACGGTGTCAGAGGGGGGAACATGCTGCTCTGTGCACAGCAGCCAGGAACACTGACTCCTGGGCAGGGACACATCCCCTCTGCATGGCGGCTGAGCCCGGCCTGGGACAGATGTTCCCATGGGTGTAGCCAGACCCAGGCGGGCAGGAGAGGGAGGGGGCCTGGCTGTGGGGCAGCTTGCTCAGCAGGGAGGAGGTAGCAGCCCGGTTCCTGAGCGGGTGCCCCCAGTCCTGGGGCAGGGCTCTCGCTCTCTCCTCTGCCCTTTGCTGGGGTGGGGGACACATGGGGTGGAGGAGGTAGGAGCAGTAGCACATGGACCAGGCATCTCCTGTTTCACCCTGAGCCTTGGCATCTCTTTGTGGGATGGGGCTGTTCCAATCTGGGGTGCTCAGGGCTCCATCCCACCCTCCCCTTCCTCAGAGCCATGCACAATAGCTGGGATCTTCTCCGAGGGGCATGGAATGGGGCAGGATTGGGGTCACTGTATGAGCAGGAACGGCCCACCCTGCCCTACCCCATGGGTCATTTCTGTTTTTCTTTCTAGGTTTTCAGAAATGGCACGATTATCCCTGTGAAGAGAGATTCTCTTTCATTTGTAAGCGCAAACCCTAGGGGAGGCAGCTCGCCTGCACCTGGGGATTCCCAGCACCTGGGCTATGAGTGAATTCAGTTCCTCTGCCTGCCCTGGGGGACCAGGTCCTGTGTCCCCGGCTGCAAAGCCCCTTTGGCAAAGCTTCGCTGTGTTACGCTGTGTCACTCCCGCTCTGCTGTGCCCCCTTCTCTCCCTGTCGCACCCACGCTCTGCTCTTCTCAGCAATCTCAGTACAGTGATGTGATAATAAACTTTCCCTGGAGCTTTCAGCTCAGTGTGTGTCTCCTTTCTCCTGTTCCTGACTCTGGCCTGGACAGTTCCATGTGTCGCCTGTTCCCTACTTTTCCAGGCCCTGGCAGTGCTGCAGTGACACCGCGGGTCAGACACCTGCTCTGGGGGCGGCTCCACGCCCTCAGGCACCAGGTGGAAGGACTCTTTTCTCCAGCATCAGCCCCCCGTTGGCTTCACATTCCCCCTTCAAGTCTTGCCTGTCAGGGCTTCTAGTCTGGTGATGTCTCCCTGGGCAGGGCCCTCTGCCCACATCCCTCCTCGCTCTGCCCATCCGCTCATTGCGCTTGGCTCCAATGTTACTTGTGATTTGGCCACATCCGCTATCCTAGCTCTGGCCCTGCAGCTCTCTTGTATAGCTCGGCCCTGGGTAACCCTCCATTGTTAACAAAATGCCAGCCAGAGGCAACAACTTTCTGGTTTCCCTGGGAGTGCTCAAACCCCACTCTGCCCCAGGTCCTGTCCCCACTCCAGCCCTTCCCGCAAGGCCCCACTTCTTCCTGCCCCCACTCCCCACCAGCACCTCTTGCATGCCACTGAACAGCTGATCTCTGGCGGGTGGGAGGTGCTAAGTGGAGGGGAAATAGCTGATCAGTGGGGCTGCCGGTGGTACCATCCGAATTCAAAGCTGCTACTGCATTAATTGAAAATTAAATCTCAAACCACCAAAACCAATACCAAACTTTCTTGTGATTTGTTTTGTTTTTGCAAATTTTTTTGTTTTATTTTTAAATTATTTTTCCTTGTTCCTTTTTATTGCAGTTTTTTGTTTTTCTTTTATTTGTTGTTCCCCCACCTCCCTGCTTTTGGGTATTACAAATGTCTACCAAATGCAAAAGTGGTTCCAAAGTACCGTCATTTTGTTGCTTTTTAAAAGACCCAACGCACTTGGGTAAAAATGCCATCAGAGCTTAAGTTTTTCTCCAAGTACACAACCTGAACCACTAATGCACAATATTGTCATAATTTGTGTTCATGTTTGTCTTGAACTGTGTAAGCAGCAAAACGGGGGGAATTTTTTTTCATTTTTGCCCATTCTGGGCATACAGCCACAAAAGAAAAAAATAGCGAATTTGTTCTTAAATATCCTAGAAACATATAAGAGCAACAGTTTCAGTTTTATTTTTAGCTACAAAAAGAGTAAGTTATAAATTCTTAAGCTTTGTTAATATCTAAAAAGTTTAATATGTAAATTTAGTTATATTTAATCAATTAAAATTTGTAAGTGCCAATTTTAAAATAAAATATTTGAAAACCTTAATATATAGCCAAGTACCATTTTCCTTTCCTTTTTCTAAATGCTTAAACTAAAATAAAGTTTTTGTTTGTAATTTCGGTTTCATGAACTAATTTCCGATACTAGATGGAAGTGGTTCATTTAAAAAACAGTTGTAACAAATAGCCTATTATTTTTGCCTGCTTAAAAATGCATCAGAGTAAGTCAAGTTATTTGCAATAAAAGATATTATAAACAAATTAGAGCTGTTGATTAATCGCAGTTAAGTCAAACGATTAACAAAAAGAATTAATCACAATTAATCTCACTTTTAATCACACTGCTAAAAAATAGAATGCCAATTGAAATTTATTAAATATTTTTGGATGTTTTGCTACATTTTCAAATATATTGATTTAAATTACAACACAGAATACAAAGTGTACAGTGCTCACTTTATATTTTTTATTACAAATATTTGTACTGTAAAAAGGATAAACAAAAGAAATAGTATTTTTCAATTTACCTCAGACAAGTACTGCAATGAAATCTCTTTATCGTGAAACTGCAACTTAAAAATGTAGATTTTTTTTGTTACATAACTGCACTCAAAACCAAAACAATGTAAATCTTCAGTGCCTACAAGTCCACTCGGTCCTACTTCTTATTCAGCCAATTGCTAAGACAAACAAGTTTGTTTACATTTACAGGAGATAATGCTGCCGGCTGCTTATTTACAATGTCACCTGAAAGTGAGAACAGGTGTTTGCATGGCACTTTTCTAGCAAGGTATTTATGTGCCAGGTACGCTAAACATTCGTATACGCCTTCATGCTTCAGCCACCATTCCAGAGGACATGCTTCCATGCTGATGAAGTTCAATAAAAAAACAATGTATTAATTAAATTTTGACTGAATCTGAAGGGTCTTCCAAAATCTGAGAGGGATGAGGTGTGGAGCATGCTTTCAGAAGTCTTAAATAAGCAACATTCTGATGCGGAAACTGCAAAACCCAAATCACCGAAAAAGAAAATCAACTTTCTGCTGGTTGCATCTGGCTCAGATGATGAAAGTGAACAGAGAATCAGAAGATTAGGGTTGGAAGAGACTTCAGGAGGTCATCTAGTCCAACCCAATGCTCAAAGCAGGACCAATCCCAACTAAATCATCCCAGCCAGGGCTTTGTCAAGCTGGGCCTTAATAACCTCTAAGGATGGAGATTCCACCACCTCCCTAGGTAACCCATTCCAGTGCTTCACCACCCTCCTAGTGAAATAGTGTTTCCTAATATCCAACCTAGACCTCCCCCACTGCAACTTGAGACCATTGCTCCTTGTTCTGTCATCTGCCACCACTGAGAACAGCCGAACTCAATCCTCTTTGGAAGCCCCCTTCAGGTAGTTGAAGGCTGCTATCAAATCCCCCCTCACTCTTCTCTTCTGCAGACTAAACAATCCCAGTTCCCTCAGCCTCTCCTCGTAAGTCATGTGCCCCAGCCCCCTAATCATTTTCATTGTCCTCCGCTGGACTCTCTCCAATTTGTGCACATCCTTTCTATAGTGAGGGACCAAAACTGGATTCAGTACTTGAGATGAGGGCTCAGAAGTGCTGAATAGAGGGGAATAATCACTTCCCTCGATATGCTGGCAATGCTCCTACTAATGCAGCCCAATATGCTGTTGGCCTTCTTGGCAACGAGGGCACACTGTTGACTCATATGCAGCTTCTCATCCACTGAAATCCCCAGGTCCTTTTCTTCAGAACTTCCGCTTAGAACATCAGTCCCCACCCTGTAGCGGTGCATGGGATTCTTCCATCCTAAGTGCTGGACTCTACCTAGTCCTTGTTGAACCTCATCAGATTTCTTTTGACCCAATCCTCCAATTTGTCTAGGTCACTCTGGACCCTATCCCTACCCTCCAGCATATCTACCTCTCCCCCCGGCTTAGTGTCATCTGCAAACTTGCTGAGGGTGCAATCCACGCCATCCTCCAGATCATTAATGAAGATGTTGAACAAAAATTGGCCCCAGGACCAACCCCTGGGGCACTCCGCTTGATACCAGATGCCAACTAGACATCAAGCCCGATGGTCTATCCACCTTATACTCCATTCATCCAATCCATACTTGCTGGCAAGAATACTGTGGGAGACTGTGTCAAAAGCTTTGCTAAAATCCACCATTTTCCCCATATTCACAGAGCCAGTTATCTCATCATAGAAGGCAATCAGGTTGGTCAGGCATGACTTGCCCTTCGTGAATCCATCTTGACTGTTCCTGATCACCTTCCTCTCCTCCAAGGGCTTCAGAATGGATTCCTTGAGGACCTGCTGCATGATTTTTCTGGGGACAGAGGTGAGGCTGACCGGTCTGTAGTTCCCTAGATTCTCCTTCTTCTCTTTTTTAAAGATAGGCACTATATTTGCTTTTTTCCAATCATCCAGGACCTCCCAGGATCACCACGTGTTTTCAGAGATAATGGCCAATGGCTCTGCAATCCCATCAGCCAACTACCTCAGAAACTTCAGATGCATTATATCAAGACCCACAGATTTGTGCACGTCCAGCTTTTCTAAATAGTCCTTAACCTGTTCTTTCACCACAGAGGGCTGCTCACCTCCTCCCCAGACTGTGCTGCCCAGTGCAGCAGTCTGGGAGCTGACCTTGTCTGTGAAGACCGAGGCAAAAAAAGCATTGAGTGCTTCAGCTTTTTCAACATCATTTTCACTATGTTGCCTCCCCCATTCAGTACGGGTCCCACACTTTCCCTGACCTTCTTCTTTTGCTAACATACCTGTAGAAACCCTTCTTGTCACCCTTCACATCCCTTGCTAGCAGCAACTCCAATTGTGCTTTGGCCTTCCTGATTACACCCCTGCATGCTTGACCAATATCTTTATACTCCTCCCTAGTCATCTGTCCAAGTTTCCACTTCTTGTAAGCTTCCTTTTTGTGTTTAAGCTCACCGAAGATTTCTCTGTTAAGCCAAACTGGTTGCCTGCCATATTTGCTATTCTTTCTGCACATCAGGATGCTTTGTTCCTGCACCCTCAATAAGGCTTCTTTAAAATACAGCCAGCTCTCCTGGACCCCTTTCCCGCTCATATTAGCCTCCCAGGGGATTCTGCCCATAAGTTCCCTGAGGGAGTCAGTCTGATTTTCTGAAGTCCAGGGTCCGTATTCTGCTGATTTCCTTTCTTCTTTTTGTCAGGATCCTGAACTCAACCATCTCATAGTCACTGCTGCCTGACATGTGTCAGCCTGCAGTGCTTTGGATCTTTATCAAGCAGAAACTGTTGTAAGCATGGATGCATGTCCTCTGGAATGGTGATTGAAGCATGAAGGGATATATGAATCTTTAGCACATCTGGCATGTAAATATCTTGCAACACCAGCTACAACTGTGCCATGCAAACACCTGATCTCACTTTCAGGTGACATTGTAACAAGAAGCGGGCAGCATTATCTCCTGCAAATGTAAACAAACTTGTTTGCCTGAGTGACCGGCTGAACAAGAAGTAGGACTGAGTGGACTTGTATGTGCTAAAGTTTACATTGTTTTATTTTTGAATGCAGTTATTTTTTGTACATAACTCCACATTTGTAAGTTCAACTTTCAAGATAAAGAGATTGCACTACAGTACTTGTATTAGATGAATTGAAATACTATTTCTTTTGTTTTTACAGCACAAATACTTGTAATCAAAAATAAATATAAAGTGAGCAGTGTACACTTTGTATTTTGTGTTGTAATTGAAATAAATATATTCGAAAATGTAGAAAACATCCAAAAACATTTAAATAAATGACATTCTATTATTGTTTAAGTGTGATTAATCGCTTGACTAATTGCGATTAAATTTTTTAAATCCCTTGACAGTCCTAAAACAAATACAAGAAAAATTCTAAATTATTCCAAAATATTGTCAATTAAAATATTATAAACAAAAAAGAAAAAACCTATATAAGTCCAAACAAAAACACATTAATATGATTCAAACACTATATAAAATTATATTTAATAACAAAAACATACGAAGTCAAACATTAATAAACCAAAATAATATAGAAAACATTAAACCTAATTGATAAACAAAATAATAAAAAATGAACTATTCCACCCATTACTCCCTTAAGTCATTAAAAAAATCCCCTTAAAACTGAACCAATCGACCAAAAAAATAAATCAAACAAAAGCTATTATAACACCGTTACAGCTACCACCTCCACTGTGTCCTAAAACCCTGGACCTTCTTTGTCCTCATCCTAAAAGATGTCCTAACTAAACAGGCCAAACCCCCTGCACCCCAACATAGAATTGTAGGACTGGAAGGGACCTTAAGAGATCACCTTGTCTAGTCCGCTGCACTCATGGCAGGACTAAGTATTATCTAGACCATCCCTGACAGGGGTTTGTCCAACCTGCTCTTAAACATCTCCAATGATGGAGATTCCACAATCTCCCTGGGCAATTTATCCCAGGGCTTAACCACCCTGACAGTTGGGACGTTTTTCCTAATGTCCAACCTAAACCTCCCTTGCTGCCGTTTAAACCCATTGCTTCTTGTCCTATCCTTAGAGGTTAGTCACCACTTCTACTGGATCCTGTGAAATCCCAACCCCACCCACTATACAATCAAACCAACTTTAACAACGGCAGCAACAACAAGAGCCCCAGCCCATCTCAACTAACTTTTCCCCCCAAAAAATAACAGTTATTATCATCTTTAACACCATCTAAAAGCTGTCAAAGGAGTGGGCTTTTCCTTTTAGAAACTCTCCCCAACTGAAAAACAAAACAAAAAATGTTATTAAAATAAAAGTTGTACTTAATACTTTAAATTTTAAACACTTAAACACTTTTCCTTTCTTTTCTATATATTTCATTAGCACTTTTTAGAAAATATAATAGTGTGATAATATTAAACCACAGACCACCCCATCTTATTCAGATCAACAATTATAAGCAAAAATCAGAAAAAATTCTGGATGACCTTAGACATGATGGTGATTTAGAAACACTGAAGTTATTTTTGAAGATTGTGATAATTTTACAAGACATTTTGATTCTGACCCCATCCCTGCACATGTCGTCTCACACTGAGAGGTCTGGCTGGCCCTACTGCCTTGGACCATCAGTTCCTTTCTTCAAGCCACAAGTAGGATGTGCAGTAAACTGGCACCATGTGCCCTCATCTCAAATTATTTTTATTTTACTTTTCAATTTTCCAAAAAATGTTTTGAAAATTTTCAGTTGGACCCTTTTCTTGGTATTGCGAATACACTGAAAAAATCTGTTCTTCTCATGAGTCTCATGATAATGTACTGTTTGCTTGCTTTAAAATCCCTAGCTCTTGGGGTAACTGATTGTGAGAATCTCAGCTTTAATTTAAAGAGAAAGTTTCCAGCCTTCATCATTTCAGAGAAAAGTCTGCAAATATGTCCCAAAATGTGACCCTAATCCTCAGAAAGCATCAGGCAAAGAAAAGAAACCCCAAATTTATTATTTTAAAAAAAATCTCTTTTAAGCTCTGATGATTTTGGGGGGTGTGACTCATTACTGTTTAATGCGTAGGGTTAGTAATAGCAGAGAAGACATTTCTGGGACCTCTTTTCAGAAAACATTTGACCAGATGTTTGAAGCGGTCCTTAAACGTTTAGGGCACGTCTTGCAGCTTGAGCAGACATACCGAAGCTGGCTTTGATCTCGCTAGCTGAGAAACCAGCAGCAGCTCAGGCTTCAGTGTGGGCTAGCCATGTGGGCAATTACCCAGGGTCCCATACATATGTATGGCCCATGCTGAAGTCCATCTCACCGTGTCTTCACTTCTGTTGGCAGGTGAACCAGCTAGATTAAAGCTAGCTCAGGCATGTCTACATGAGCTGCAATCCCACCTCCTGATTGCAGTGTAGACATACCCTTAGATCCAGATTCAGACTATGTGTGAATAAACATTAAAGGGAAACTGTACATTTTAAATCCATTCAGTTTCAAAAATTGAGCACGGAGTGGTCTCAGATGCTGCATCTAGGTCAACGTCTGCCATTTTATTACCAGATTTTCTCCATTTTTCAAAAATGTTTTTCACTTCTCTCTTGCTGCATAAAACATCCCAACAGACAAGAGGGCAGATCAACTACAGTGAAACAGATGTTTCAGAGTAGCAGCCGTGTTAGTCTGTATTCGCAAAAAGAAAAGGAGTACTTGTGGCACCTTAGAGACTAACAAATTTATTAGAGCATAAGCTTTCGTGAGCTACAGCTCACTTCATCGGATGCATTTGGTGGAAAAAACAGAGGCCTCTGTTTTTTCCACCAAATGCATCCGATGAAGTGAGCTGTAGCTCACGAAAGCTTATGCTCTAATAAATTTGTTAGTCTCTAAGGTGCCACAAGTACTCCTTTTCTTTTAGTGAAACAGATGCAGCACAAAATATTGGCAAAAGCACACAGGAAATCAATTGGGGGGGAAATGGAGCAGAAAGACCATTTCCTCTCCAGTTGCTTTGAGTTTCCGGGCAAATGATCTCAGATTGTTTCTTTCAAGAAGAGTAGGTACAATATTTCCAGCCGGGGTGCAATTTGAAAGATGAAAGTGTCTCTTTACAGGGCTGCATCTCCAAAAGTTCAGCATCCCGTGCTGTAAATGATCTAGTCTCCTTCCAGCACCCTGCAGTGAGATACCCCTGTTCTCTCCCTGGCTCGTTCCTCACCAGCTCTGCTGAGCCTCTCTGCCAGGTCTCTCTGGTTGATGTCTCCTAGCACCTGCCCAGTTACCTCCACCCTGTAGCGCTCCCCATAGTGACTGATCAGTAGGTTGCTAACATCCATGGGGTCCCCCCTTCTCCAGCTGGCCCCAGGAGATGGCTTTATACCCCTCTTCCAGCCAGGCTGCTCGCAGCTTGTTCTTGAATCTCTTGAGATCGCCCCACCGAAGATCATCCAGGGCCTCCAGCAGGAGGTCTCTCCCTGTCCTCTTCATACCAGTTCCTCAGAGGGGACCCTGCGCAAACTGCAAGGCCATCCAAAAGCGAAAGAGAGTTGGGAAATAGTTTCTGCATCTGCAAACAGAGTGCAAGTTTAGGTATGTGGGGGAGGGGACAGAAAGGGGGGAAGTAGTAAAGTTGAGTGAATGCAGCTTGTTAGAATATAGATATGCAGGCCTGCCTGTAAAGGCCTAGACTTTAAGAATTTAGGTGTACTTTTATCACTTAGCTAGTTACAGGTGTATAAAAACAAAGAATCAAAATCACAGTCTGCCTGTATATGGGCCTTCTCTCCCTAGGACAATCTGAGGCCTCGTTCTTAGCCTAAGGCCTTGGGCTAAGCAGCAGGGGCAGCTATAAGCTGGGAAGCGAATGGTCACATCCTCACATCCCAACCCAGTCACATTGAAATAAGGTGCCATTGGGCTGTTAGGAAGACGATCCTGTCCAGATAGTGCCCATCACCACCAGATAAAGAAACAGATCTTAAGATGGTTAAAGAGAACTTCGTTGCTAGCATTCCTGTCTGGCAAGAAATCCCTTCTCAGTGGTTGTGGTTGTGAAACCCCTCATTTCTGTATGTTTTATCTTTATGGTCCCCACTTTTCTATTGCTAATCTGTCTGGTTCTCTAATTGTTTCTGCCTGCTGTATAATTAATTTTTCTGGCTGTAAGTTAATTAGGGTAGTGGGATATAATTGGTTAGAGAATTATGTTACAATATGTTAGGATTGGTTAGTTAAATTTCAGTAAAACGATTGGTTAAGGCAGGGGTCGTCAACCTATGGCACTTGTGCCAAAGACGGCACGTGAACCAATTTTTAATGGCAAGTTGCTGCCTGCCGGGTCCCAGCCACTGGCCCCGCTCAGACCGCTGCCAAACCCAGGCCGGGACCCCGGCAGGCAGCAGCGAACCATTAAAAATCCTGCCCTCCCTGGCCCGCTCTTCTCCGCCCCCGCCCCCAACAGGGGCAGGGTGAAGAAGCTTGGTCCTGCCGGCTGCTGCTGCAGGGCAGGCAAGTTCCCCCTCCTCTTCCCCCAGCGTGCGGGGTTCCTGCCCCTTGTCTCCCTCCCTGCCGCTGATCAGCTGATGGCCCTTGCGAGGGAGGGGGAGAAGCAGAGCCAGAGCAGCGCTGCTCTGGGGAGGAGGCAGAGATGAGGTGGGGATGGGGCCATGGGGAAGGAGGGAGGAATCAGGGCATATCGTCTCCAGCCCCCTGCCGTGAGCCGCTCTGGGCAGGGGCTGGGAGCACCCCTACGACCCCAGCCCACACGCCCGGCCCTCTGCCTGACCCCTGTACTCCCCCACCCCTTCCAGCCCCCTGCCCTGACCCCTGCACCTCCCCCACACTCCCAGCCCTCTGACCTGACCCCTGCAGCCCCTCACACCCCAGCCTCCTGCCCTGACCCCTGCACCCCCATACACTCCAGTCTCCTTTCCTGACCCCTGCATCCCCCCACGACCCCAGCCCTGACCCCTGCACCCCCCACATTCCTCTGCCCTGACCCCTGCACCCCCTCACACACCCAGCCCTCTGCCCTGATCCCTGCACCCCCACACACCCAGACCTCTTCCCTGACCCCTGCACCCCCCTCATACACACCCAGCTCTCTGTCCTGACCCCTGCATCCCCATACACCCCAGTCTCCTGCCCTGATCCCTGCATCCCCCCACAACCCCAGCCCTGACTCCAGCACCCCCACACATACCCAGCCCCCCACACCTCTTGCACTGACTTCTGCACCCCCTCACATGCCCCAGCCCTCTGTCTGACTCCTGCACCCTCCTCACACCCCCAGCCCCCTGCCTTGACTCCTGACCCCTCACACATACCCAGCCCCCTCACATCCCATGTCCTGACTCTTGCACCCCCCACATTCCCACCCCACCCTGAGAACCAAATGGGAGCTCCTGCACCCCCCCCCCACATTCCCACCTGCACCCCTCATACCAAATGGGAGCTGCCCAGGTAAGCACTCCACCCCCAAACCTCCTGCCCCAACCCTGAGCCCCTCCCTCATTCTAGCTCCTGGCCAGACCCGATACCCCAACCCCCAGCCTGCTCCTTCACCTCCAACCTTGTGCTCAGTGCACTCCCACCCTCAGCTCAATGCAGAGAGAGAGGAAGAGAATGGGCTAGAACCAGGAGAAGGTAGGTACCCACTCTATGTGGGCAGGGCCGGGATCGCAGATCGGCAGTGGGCTAAGTGGGGCCGGCAGCTGGGACCCTGGCTGGCAGGAGCCAGTGGACGGAACCCCAGACTGGCAGCGGGCTGAGTGGCAGTGGGCTGAGCCGCTCAGGGTCCACTGCCGGTCTGGGGTTCTGGCTGCTGGCCCCGCTCAGCCCGCTGCCAGTCTGGGGTTCTGGCTGCTGGCCCCTTGCCACCGGGGTCCTGGCCGCAGGCCCTGCTCAGCCCTGCTGCCAGCCTAGGTGAATGGAACCCCAGGCTGGCAATGGGCTGAGCGAGCTGGCGGCATAAGATCAACATTTTAATTTAATTTAAATGAAGGCTTCTTAAACATTTTGAAAACCTTGTTTACTTAGTTATATAAATATATAGACTTATAGAGAGGCATATAGAGAGAGACGTTTTCTAAAAAATGTTAAAAGTGCATTACTGTCACATGACACCTTAAATTAAAGTGACTAAATGAAGACTTGGCACACCACTTCTGAAAGGTTGCTGACCCCTGGGTTTAAGGTATAGCTGAGAATATTACTATATAAAACTGGGGTCAAAGAGGAAGTGGGAAGAGAAATTGGAATCAAGTTTGCTAAAGGGGAGAATGGGAACAAGGAACTGGGTCACAGGCAAGGCTCTGCGGCATCGGAGCCGGGAAGGGGGACGGGGGTAAACACTGTGCGGTGTCGGAGCCGGGAAGGGGGACACGGGGGAAACGCTGTGCAGCGTCGGAGCCGGGAAGGGGGACGGGGGGGTAAATGCTGTGCGGCGTTGGAGCTGGGAAAGGGGACACGGGGAAACGCTGTGCGGCATCGGAGCCAGGAAGGGGGACGCGGGGGAAATGCTGTGCGGCGTCAGAGGCGGGAAGGGGGACGGGGGTAAACACTATGCGGTGTCGGAGCCGGGAAGGGGGACGGGGTAAACGCTGTGTGGCATCAGAGCCGGGAAGGGGGACGGGGGTAAACACTATGCGGCGTCGGAGCCGGGAAGGGGGACACAGGGTTAATGCTGTGCGGCGTCAGAGCCGGGAAGGGGGACGGGGGTAAACACGATGCGGCGTCGGAGCCAGGAAGGGGGACGGCGGGGGAAACGCTGTGCGGCGTCGGAGCCGGGAAGGGGGACACGGGGGAAACGCTGTGCAGCGTCGGAGCCGGGAAGGGGGACGGGGGGGGTAAATGCTGTGCGGCGTTGGAGCTGGGAAAGGGGACACGGGGGGAAACGCTGTGTGCGGCATCGGAGCCAGGAAGGGGGACGCGGGGGAAATGCTGTGGCGGCGTCAGAGGCGGGAAGGGGGACGGGGGTAAACACTATGCGCGTCGGAGCCGGAAGGGGGACAGGGGGGTAAACGCTGTGCGGCGTTGGAGCTGGGAAAGGGGACACGGGGGAAACGCTGTGTGGCATCGGAGCAGGGAAGGGGGACGGGTAAACGCGCCTGCGGTGTCAGAGCCAGGAAGGGGGACACGGGGTAAACACTGTGCGGCGTCGGAGCCGGAAGGGGGACATGGGGGAAATGCTGTGTGGCATCGGAGCCGGGAAGGGGGACGGGGTAAACGCTGTGCAGCGTCGGAGCCGGGAAGGGGGACGTGGGGGGAAACGCTCTGCAGCGTCCGAGCTGGGAGGGAACACTGGGGAACAGACCTCTATCGGCGTGTAGAGAGAAGCCCGACTGGAGTGGAAGGGCTTCGGAATATACTTGCTTGGAACTAACCCCAATAAACGTCGCATTGTCTGCACTTTGGACTGCTGGTCTTCTGCTCTTGCTGTTTGCATGACAAGACCCAGGGGAAAGGGCGAAGGGAAAGCCCTCCAACACAGCTGGCAGTGGAAGGTGACTGTGAGCAGTGCAGCAGGTGGCAGGGCAGCCAGCCAAAGCAAGGTGCCTTCCTCCCCGGGTGGGAGGTGAACTCACACAGATGCACCTCTGAACCCTGGGTCCTCATGGACGAAGGACAACCACTATGAGTGGGGTGTGGTGAGGGAAGCAGAAAGGGGCACGGGAAAGGTCTTTGGTTGTACGAACTCAGGACCTGAGGCAGAAGACACTGCCCCACGCACTCATGGGTGGGCTTGTGGCATTTCCCTAATTCATGCCGGGTGATGTCTCTCCTTTCATTAAAAATTTCTGTTCTAACACTCAGACTCTGTGCTTGCAAGAGGGGAAGTATTGCCTCTTAGAGGGGCCCCAGGGGGTGGGATGTAATTTTCCAGGTTACTGGGTGGGGGCTCGAGCTGATTCTGGGTTGTATTTTGAAAAGGAACCCCTAGATACTGAACCCGGCCCTGTTGCTGCTGGCTCCACATGGCAGAAGAGTTAAGCAAATAAGGATACAGAGAGACAGATAGATTAGCTAGGAGTCTGGGGATGGGAGGGAGAGAGAATAGGTGAGTGAGTGGAGTCTTTTTCTTTCCACAAAAGTGGTTAGTTTGTTCACAGACACCCCAGAGGCTCTAGCTGTGGTTCTTTACCCAGCCAGTTGTCAGCTGTGTCTGAGAGAACTTTATTTCCACTTCCATGACCTCCAGCTGTTGCTTCGATTTCTGGAACACCTGGCAAACTTTAAAGGCACAAGAAAAATCACAGTACAGTGGGGTGCCCAGAGCCAGTGGAATTGCTACAGCTCTGATCATCTTGGGGTCCTTTACAGACTGAGATGACCGAGAGCATGTGGGGGCAAAAGTGCCACCTACAGACTGACAGAGGGATGCAGGATCCAAGTCGTCTTTGGCTTGCACCAATTTTACACGAGTCAAATTCCACAGATGCCGGAGGAGTCATTCCCTATTCAACCCAGGACAGAGGGGAATCAGCACCAGTGGTTTTGAAACTGGCTTCTCTGCAGGAATATCAGAGATGGGTGCTCCCTGCATTTCATCCGTAATAACAACAATGCTTGGGACTTGCATGACCTACATCTTGGAAGAGACTGACAAATGTGAGCTCATTACATGTCAGATGATAAAGACCTGTTTGGCCACCAGATCCATCACCCTCTCCCCCATGCCCCAGTACAGAACCGTCAACATTCACATTGAAGATATTCCAGAAAACGTACTCAAGGCTGTACATTGTAGAGGGAGATCAGCAACATCCCTCAACCCAGAGGTAACGGGTCAAATCCTTATTACACATATGTATATCTAAGCAGGTATTTATACAGCCCATGTCACCATAGGATCAGAGTTCCTATGGGCACACACTAAGGGGAGAATCTCTCTCTCCAGTATCCATCACCAGGGTACCTAGGCACCTACAGTTACTGTATGGGTTAGGTCAAGAGACCCCCTTGGGATTGTCACCTGATGTGCTGAGACTACCTCTGAGCCCATTTTCTCTGCCACTTTGGGCCTCCAGACCCTGCCTCGTCAAGACACGCCAGTCTGCTCCAACACAAGACCCAGGGTCTGAACCACACACCCCAAAGCTGCATTCCTTAACTGAAAACAGGCTTAGCAAGTGCTCCCTGTTCTCTAGCACCCAGACACCCAGCTCCAGTGGATCCAAACCCCAATAAATCTGTTTACTCTGTAAAAAGCTTGTACAGGGTAAACTCATAAATTGTCCACCCTCTATAACAGTGATAGAGAGCCATGCACAGCAGTTTGCTCCCCCAGGTATTAATACATAACTCTGGGTTAAGAAAAAGAAAAGAGTACTTGTGCACCTTAGAGACTAAATTTGTTAGTCTCTAAGGTGCCACAAGTACTCCTTTTCTTTTGCGATAGAGACTAACACGGCTGCTACTCTGAAATCTGGGTTAAATAATAAGCAAAGTGATTTTATTAAGTATAAAAAGTAAGATTTACGTGGTTCCAAGTATAACAGACAGAACAAAGTAAGTTACCAAGGAAGTAAAACAAAACACGCAAATCTAAGCCTAATACAGTAGGAAACTGAAGACCGGGGAATCTCACCCTCAGAGATGTCCCAATAAGCTTCTTTCACAGACAAGATTCCTCCCTAGTCTGGGTCCAGCAATCCTCACACCCCCCATAGTTACTGTCTTTTGTTCAAGTTTCTTTCAGGCATCTCTTGGGGGTGGAGAGGCAATCTCTTGAGCCAGCTGAAGACAAAAATGGAGGGGTTTCCAGGGCCTTTTATATTCTTTCTCTTATGGGCGGAAACCCCTTTATTCTCCTGTGCAAAATCACAGCAAAAAAAATGGAGTTTGTAGCCACCTTGGGAAGTCACATGTCCATGAGTGATTCAGCTTTTGAAGGCCATTGTTGTACATGTTAGTTTGAATGTCCCCAGGAAAGCTCAGATGTGGACTGGCGTCTCCCAAAGTCCATTGGTCAGTTAGTGTTTCTTGACTGGGCACTTACTGAGAATAGGCCTCTCTCAAGAAGCTGGCCAAATGCTTCACTGAGGCTACTTAGAATCAAACACAAGAGATACAAGTACATAGCCAATATTTGTACTTCAAATACAAAAATGACACACACTACAGATAGCATAATCATAACCAGCAAATCATAACCTTTCCATAGACACTCCACTTGACCTCCTCTGTACAAGATCTGTTGCAACCATAGGACCCTGGTTGCAACAATGATCTATATGGTCACAGTTCATGTCAATAATGTCACAGTTACCATTCCAATTAACCGTGGCAATAACTTTGACTCCTGATGGTCCAGGAGCAGTTCAGAGCCAACCTATACCGTCAGAATCCCCCATGGTGGCACCTTCAGCTTTTGTCTATCCAGAGAGCCCTGATCTACCATGGGCCCCACAAGACACCAGCTAATGCCCCATCCCTGATTCCCCATGTGAAGTCCTGTCTGAGTGTCCCTGCACCTGCACCTGTACTTCATTGTGCCTATCACTGTAGCCTCTACCTGAATGAAGGGTCATGATTATAGAAGTCCAAGATGGATGTCACTCTCTGCCCCATTTACAGCAACCTCTGCAGGTGGGATCAGTCTAGGTGGATGTTTTGCAGGGCAGAACCTTGTCAAGCAGCTACTAGGGAGAGGTTTCGCTCCAAGAGGTGGGTCTTGTTCTGGGCATTAAACTGTCAGGATTCAGTCTTAATCTGATCCCCAGTGCCAGTGAGGATGCTCTGTCCCACTCTCCCATGAGTTTCACTCTATAGGACCAGCAAAGGTCTGGGCCAGAGGGTGAATATCTTAGCAGCCTTATCCACCTCTCCAACCAGAACACAGAGCTATGGCTGACTCCTGGATTCCAGGTTCATGGACAGGGAGCATCAGAGACCATGGAGCTTGCCTGGGCCCAAGGGGCTCACTGGTGTGGAGGGGTCCCAGATGAGGTCTTGGATGTTACTCCTGCGAGGGCCCTGCAAACTGTGGGCCCAGCAGTTGGCGGCTGTGCTGGAAGATGTTTCCTAGAAGTGCTACAGAGAAGTGGAGAAGCTGAGGAGAACCTAAACAACCAGATTCAGGAAAAATCAGTACCCCAGGATCAAGGAGGAAGGAGCTGGCCAACAAGGAGTCAGAGAAAGGAAGTCAGAGAAGAAGCTTGGGAGTTCAGAACCACCAGAAGCAAGAGGTCAGCCATGCAGAATGCCACCTTGGAGACCGACAAGGATGGGCAGGCTGTGCCCACCAGAGACAAGAGGACCAGGAGGAATTCCACATAGCTAAAAGTTTCCAATCCATAACAGGTTCTCAAGGTGGGAACTGTGGAAGAGATCTGTTAAGAGCCAGCTGGTCCCACTGAATGGAGAGATGTACAGGACACACCTGTGGATGGTGCTTGGCCCAACCAGTAGGAAAATCAAGTTTCGCCTGAAAGAGATCACCAACCATTCAAGGTATATAGATGATCCTTGTTGGTGATTCTATAAAAGAACTGAAAGAATGTTGTGCAAGGGTAGACAGACATCAGGACAGTGTGTGGGCCTCCCAAAGCCAAGACACAAAACGTCATTTTAAGATTGGAGAGGCTTCTGAAGTCAGCATGCAAGGATACGCTGGTGCTGGTTCACATCATATTAATGACACCTGCATTGTGGGATATCACACAGAAATAAACTACACAGGAAACTCGTAAGTGTGCTGAAGAATAATAATATCCACATCATCATCTCTGAGATCCTTCCTGTTCCATGAACGAAGGAAAAGAGAAGGCAGAAGGTTCAGGAAGTAAATCACTGATCAGGTAAGTTGTGCAGGTTTTGATTTTGTGGAACAGTATTTCACCTTCTATAGGTACAGGGGATGAACAGTTTGGATGGCCTCCCCCACAGTAGGCCATCCTCAAGGACAGGCTGGCTAGAGGAAGCAGGAGAGTGTTATCTGATAACAATAGGGGAGGGTAGAAACAGGTAAGAAATGAGCACTTTGTTAGCACACAGTGAAGATGTTGAGAATCAAAGTAATCAAGAATAAAAGGACAGGAGAGAAGAAATTCTTTAATTGCCTATACACCAATGCTAGAAAGCTGGATAATAAACAACAGGAACTGGAATTGCTCATTTATTTGTATAAATTTTATCTAGTTGACATTCCTGAAACCTGGTGGGATGATTTGTGTGGCTGGAATCAAGGGTTGCCAGATTTCTACGGAATAATAGCCTAAAGTCACTTAAAACATACCCCAAACTGGCCCAGTCCATTTATTTATTTATTTCCGTGCTTTGCCCACTTGCCACAAGCACGACTGACTAGGCAGATAATAATGGCAACACTGACGTAGGCAGCTACAAATGAAAGAATTTAAAAAATGTAATGTAGTTGGTAACTGACGATTTCCCCCGGGGTGCAAACCTGGAACTAGAGTACCACTGAGCCCTCTGTCTCACCAGTCTGGGCTCTCCTCTCACACTGTAGTGCTGTGACAAGCTGCAGACCGCTCCAACACTTACACAAACCGAGCTGCAGTTACATGAATGCTTCTTCTCAGCCACACATGAGCTAACAATAGAGAGGCTCCAACCAAGATACCCCCAGGTCCTCGGCCTAGGACCCCGGAGCTGTACCTTCCTGCCCTGGTCAAAAACCTGACCAGTATTTGAGTTTCAGAATAGCAGCTGTGTTAGCCTGTATTCGCAAAAAAGAAAAGGAGTATTTGTGGCACCTTAGAGACTAATAAATTTATTTGAGCATAAGCTTTGTGAGCTACAGCTCACTTCATCGGATGCATTCAGTGGAAAATACAGTGGGGAGATTTATATACACACGCAGAGAACATGAAACAATGGGTTTTATCATACACACTGTAAGGAGAGTGATCACTTAAGATGAGCTATTACCGGGAGGAAGGAGGAAAACCTTTAGTGGTGATAATCAAGGTGGGCCATTTCAGCAGTTAACAAGAACGTCTGAGGAACAGTGGGGGGTGAAAGGGGGGAGAGAATAACATGGGGAAATAGTTTTACTTTATGTAATGACTCATCCACTCCCAGTCTCTATTCAAGCCTAAGTTAATTGTATCCAGTTTGCAAATTATTCCATTCAGCAGTCCTCTCGTTGGAGTCTGTTTTTGAAGTTTTTTTGTTGAAGGATAGCCACTCTCAGGTCTGTAATCATGTTACTGGAGAGATTGAAGTGTTCTCCGACTGGTTTTGAATGTTATAATTCTTGACGTCTGATTTGTGTCCATTCATTCTTTTACATAGAGACTGTCCAGTTTGACCAATGTACATGGCAGAGGGGCATTGCTGGCACATGATGGCATATATCACATTGGTAGATGCGCAGGTGAACGAGCCTCTGATAGTGTGGTGATGTGATTAGGCCCTATGATGGTGTCCCCTGAATAGATATGTGGACAAAGTTGGCAACGGGCTTTGTTGCAAGGATAGGTTCCTGGGTTAGCGGTTCTGGTGTGTGGTGTGTGGTTGCTGGTGAGTATTTGCTTCAGGTTGGGGGCTGTCTGTAAGCAAGGACTGGCCTGTCTCCCAAGATCTGTGAGAGTGATGAGTCGTCCTTCAGGATAGGTTGTAGATCCTTGATGAAATGTTGGAGAGGTTTTAGCTGGGGGCTGAAGGTGATGGCTAGTGGCGTTCTGTTCTTTTCTTTGTTGGGCCTGTCCTGTAGTAGGTGACTTCTGGGTACTCTTCTGGCTCTGTCAATCTGTTTCTTCACTTCAGCAGGTGGGTATTGTAGTTGTAGGAATGCATGATAGAGATCTTGTAGGTGTTTGTCTCTGTCTGAGGGGTTGGAGCAAATGCGGTTATATCGTAGAGCTTGGCTGTAGACAATAGATCGTGTGGTGTGATCTGGATGAAAGCTAGAGGCATGTAGGTAGAAATAGCGGTCAGTAGGTTTCCGATATAGGGTGATGTTATGTGACCATCGCTTATTAACACCGTAGTGTCCAGGAGTGGATCTCTTGTGTGGACTGGTCCAGGCTGAGGTTGATGGTGGGATGGAAATTGTTGAAATCCTGGTGGAATTCCTCAAGGGCTTCTTTTCCATGGGTCCAGATGATGAAGACATCATCAATGTAGCGCAAGTAGAGTAGGGGCATTAGGGGACGAGAGCTGAGGAAGCATTGTCGAAGTCAGCCATAAAATGTTGGCATCCTGTGGGGCCATGCGGGTACCCATCACAGTGCCGCTGATTTGAAGGTATACATTGTCCCCAAATGTGAAATAATTATGGGTGAGGACAAAGTCACAAAGTCACAAAGTTCAGTTACTTACTCCACCCCTCCCTCAAATTGGAGAGGACAATACATAAGCCTTTGTTAACTGAGCTGAGATTTTTCCTCAAGCACTTCACTCAAACCACACTGTTTTTAAGTAGAATATAAAATAGATTTATTAACTACAGAAGATAGATTTTAAGTGATCATAAGTGATAGCAAACAGATCAAAGTAGATTACCATAAAAATAGAACAAAAACACAATCTAAGTTCTCTAAACTGGATAAGATGTGAATCAAGCCATGTCTCACCCTGTTAGATAGTACAAACAGTCTACTGTATACAATCAGGCTTCCTTCTTTCCCGCCTGGGACCAGCACTTCCTCCAGGTCAATCTTTCTTTGTCCCTCAGGCGTTTCCAGATGTTCTGTTGTGTGGGGAGTGAGGCCAATTGGTAATGGCACTTCCCCCTTGTATAGCTTCTTTCATGTGAAGGGAACTTTTCTTTGTTTCAAGCAAAGCCCATAGCACAGTTTGTGGGAAAATACAGGTACCAAAATGGAGTCCAGTATCACATGACCTAGTCACATGCCCTTGCATGCTTTGATGAATCATGGTAGCCATTATCCATATGCTGACTGAAGTGTCTACAGGTGAGGATAAGCCTTTCCCATGGCCCATTGTCTTTGCTCATGGGCCATTCAACTTGACTAGGCCATTCTCAGTGTGCTGACTAGACTGGATGAAAAGCTTTGTGGGTGTTACCCAGGAGCAAGCACATTTGAAATACAGATACATAGTCAATATTTATATCGCCAGATACAAAAATGATTCATGCCTATAAACAGGATAATCATATTCAGCAAATCATCACTTTTCCATTGACACCTCACATGGCACATTTTGTACAAGATGCATCATAACTATGTCATAATCATATCATACTCATTCCACTATGGTGCACATGGGGCGCAGTGTCACAGTAACTACGTATGCGCTTTACTTTTAGCATTTCTCTAAGGTTAGCCAATGGAAAAAATCAGTTCTACAGCTTTTAATTCATTTCACTTTCAGTGTCCTAGTGCTCCAAAGTTTGGGTTTGAAGCACTGCATAGGAATATTAGTCTAAGAACTATTTTCAGTCGGATACATAGCCTTTTTTAAAAGGTTTTCAAAGCTTTTTAGTAGTCTATGGTTTTATATATTGTTTTTTGTAAAAAAATAAATCATAAGTGCTGGAACTAGGGTGCCAGAGGTGCAGCACTCCCTGGCTTGAAGTGGTTTCCATCATGTACAGGACCAGCACAGTGGCTTCATGTTCTCCAGATTATTCTTGGGCATGATGTTTTTGGAGATCTTTCTAATCCACCATGAAAGCAATATTCAGATTATGTGTTGTAACCTGATCTTTTACCTCTAACATAAATGAGCTGATACTAAACTACAGGGGCTAAGATACATTTGTCAAGGGGGAAAGGAGTATTAGAGAGAAAATATGTGCATTAATTAAAAAATGAAGGAAGGGATGAAATTAACAATGGCTCAAAAAGAAAAGGAGTACTTGTGGCACCTTAGAGACTAACAAATTTATTAGAGCATAAGCTTTCATGAGCTACAGCTCACTTCATTGGATGCTGTAGCTCACGAAAGCTTATGCTCTAATAAATTTGTTAGTCTCTAAGGTGCCACAAGTACTCCTTTTCTTTTTGCGAATACAGACTAACATGGCTGCTACTCTGAAACCTGTCGAATGGCTCAAAAGTAGCTGAGATACCAAAAATAAAACTCTTAAAAAAATCACTCACTAGAGTATAATTAGATGATGGATGTTAGCAGCATGGCTCTATAACGAACATATTTTGGCAGCCAAATCTTACAAATTGGTCAGATCGGTCTGGGTTTCTGTGCACGGAAGGGTTTATACAAATAGTTATGATAGATACTGTCGTCAGACATCACCGGTATGGTGCTCTTCTCTATCCAATGTTGATAACAGTCGGCTGTGTGTGTGTGTGTGTGCTCCCTGTGTGCTGTCCCAGCTCTGCGCAGATAGCTGGCACAGCAGGTCTCAAGAGAACCCTCAAGGACTACAGACTCCAATAAGGTACGAAGGCACCTGGCCAGGTAGGGCAGGGGGAGGCCTGCTGCCACCTCAGCTGCCATGGACAGGGGCCAAGTGAGCCAGAAAGATGCTGAGGGGAGAGGGGGCTGCTGCTTGCTTGGTCCCAGTCCCTGGCAGCTGGAGCGGCAGAGCTTTCTCAGGCAGCAGTGGCTCCATCCTTCTTCCCACCCTGCTGCCAGGGAGAGCGGCTGAACGTACTGTGGGGAGGCCCAGGGAGAGAAGGACAGAGCCCCTCTCCCCGTGGGTAACTTGGGATGAGGAGAGCATGGCAGCCTCAGGTGTGGTGCAAGGCGGCGGGGTCACTGGACGGAGGACTCGTGGAGTGATCATGCATCCTTCCCATTAGATTGTGCCCTCCAATATGGGGAGGCAGCAGTTGTCTATGGACGGGACATTCATTCGTCAGACTTTCCCACCACAAGGTGGGAAACTGAGGCAAAGGACACTGTCCAGCTTGCTCTGGGGCTGGGTTGGCTTATTATCTCATGGTTTTAAACGTGGTTGAGCTGTTTTCCCAAACTAATGCTGGGTTTGCTTTTCCTTTAATAGAATTTCTCTTTTGTTACACACAGATTCAGTGCTTGTGAGAGGGGAAGGATTGTCTCTTGGAGATGCCCGGGGAGGTGGGGGTGTTAATTTTTCCCAGGTTACTGGGTGGGGATCTAGCTGGCTCTGCGTAACATCTGAAGAGGAACCCCTAGATATTGAACCTGGCCCATGATGCTGCCGACTCCAGCTGGCAGAAGGGTGATAGTTACATTGTGGTAGGCCGTGCCTAGAGCGCCCACCCAGGCCAAGGCCTGTTGTGTTAATTTGGATGGAGTGTAGACCAAAGGTATTAACATAACCCATTCGCTGTCCAGCACTGAACAGTGTTAAACAATGTCCAGGGGTTGGAATTCAGAGACCTCAGCCGGCTTAGCACCACAGCAATACATTATAAAATTCAGAGCAGAGCTTAGAAATGGATTGATTGAAACACCCCAAAGGAAAAGAATGAAACGGGGCATTGAAATGTGAAGTGTTCAGCAAGGCTTTTTCTTTCACAGCATCCCTTGTGCCCTTTCCTCTTAGCTGAGGCGAGCGTTTGAAAGGTCCCCTCCCACCTTGTGTGACAGTCTCTTCGGTGGGAGGAATGATGGTAATAGCTGTCTTTAGGGGAAGAAGACGTTAGTTACAATGGGTTGGAGCTGGCATTGGTGCTGTTGTTAAAGTCAGATCCTGTTTCAAATCCCAGGTGGTGTTTAGGATTTGGCAGAAGCCTGTGAAGGTGGTGACATAACCTGGATCCCTCCCTCTGCCATTTTCTGGCCAGAACATCTCAGGACCAGGATAACAAACGTCCGGGGTCCCAGGAGACAGTGGGGGTGGCCACCATACTGGTGAAGTTCACTCCAGTAGCCAATTTTTTCCTGAAAATCTCTTTCTTCAGGCCCCCAAAAGGGAGTGGCGGGTGGAACAGCCCATCCCCCATTATTCTGTCCACCACTTAGGCCTGATTTCCGACACACCAATTTGGGTTCATTGATTTCCAGTCCAACGTTTTCTTGTTTGCCAGGCATGGTCTTAGCACAGTCTGCGAGTTAGATCAGGACATCTTTTTGTTTGGGCTAAATCCATCTATCTTTCCTGTGCACCTTCTCCCCTCTCACACTCATTAATGCCTCTCTCCTGTCTGGTGATTTGCAGTTACAGAGCGAACACTTCATTACCTTATACCATGGGACACAGAGATGATCAGTGAGATTAATGGGTGCAGCAACTTACAAGCATTTCACAGAGCCCAAACACTCAACACATTCTTAATTCTAACACCTGTTGTAAACATACCAACCCATGGTGAGCCTGACTGGCTCCAGCTCTGTATTGCCAGTGTTTGGCTGAGAGCTAGGGGCCTTAACATGAGCTGGCACCTGGTCTGCCAGTCACATAAGGTTTTCGACATTCTCATAAAGAATTGAGGGAATTTTGGTTTAGATTAAATTACTATAAAGTGGATTCACCACTGGTTGAAAGACTGTACTCAAAGAGTACTTATTAATGGTTTGCTGTCAAACTAAGATGGTGTCTCTGTGGGCCGCATTGCGGACAGCACTGGGTCCAGGACTAGTCAATATTTTCCTTTATGACTTGGATAATGGAGGGGAGAAAATATTAGGCCTTGTCTACACTACACAGTTTTGTCAGCGCAAGTTACTCCGACAAGCAAACCCTGTATTAATACATTGCTTGTGCAGGTTCACACAAAGCTCCTTCTGTTGGTGGAGCACATCCACAGTTGGTGTTCTACCATGGACAGTCAGAGCAGTGCACTGTGGGTAGCTAGCCCACTGTGCTCCTTGCCACCTTCTGCAGCTCAGAGCTCTGAGAAGGTGGAATGGATCACAATGCATCATGGGTGCAGACTCTACATCCCATGATGCAGTTTTTTCTGTCCCATCATTCCATGGGCTTCTGATGGCCTGTTGGCATTTTTCAGCTGCCCCTGTGTGCCTGCCATCTCTGTCTGAAAGGATGGAGCCAGCACTCCTCTCTGCTGTTTTGGTCCCTGTTATGAAGCTCGCAACTTCAGATTGCTATTGGTTGGCTGTAAATCAGTCTGGAGTTGGGAAGGCCACTGCTGGGGCTTGTGCCTTATCAGCCCCTTAAGTCCGGGGGGTGAGAGGTAACACCGCCTCTCTATGCTAAAGTCCATGTTCTAAACCCCTCTGTAATTAGCACAGTGTGACCCAATGGCCAGAGTCCATCTACTTCCACAGTGGGGTAATGCAGCCTAGTGGCCAGGGTCCATACAGTATGCCACTAGGGCAGTGCGGCCCAATGGCCAGAGTCTACCTAATTTCCCTCCCCTAAGGGGGGTAATGCAGCCTAGCAGCCGGAGTCTATAAAATGTACCCCTAGAGTAGTACAGCCCAATGGCCAGTCTACCTAATTCCCCTGCCCTGATGGGATGATGCAGCCTAGTGGCCAGAGTCTATAGGATGCACCCCTAGGGAAGTACAGCCCAATGACCAGAGTCCTACCAACTCACTGTGTGGGTCATCCCCGCTCAAAGGTGAGTGGCCGAGGTAGGGGGACCCAGGCCCACCCCCTCCACCAGGTCCTGACCCAGGTCCCTGTTGGTGGTGAGTTCTTCTCACCAGTGGTCTGGTGGGCATGCTCCTGAAACACACTGCCTTGAATGGTCTCAGCACCATTCCCCTTTAAGGACTCCCTGGGTCACTTCCTACCCCTTCTTCAGATTCGGCCCGATCTGTGGCATCCTCTGCCTCCCCTCTGCAGCGTGTCTGGCCTCTGCATCCTGGGGTGCGGGCCTCTCTTCTGTTAGAGAGAGTGACAAGCTTCCTTCCCCTCCAGCAGTTCCCCCTGACTGAGCAGCTCTTCAGACTTTTATACCTGACTTCCAAGTGGAGCATGCCCGGCAGAGCCTCAGAGGCGGGGCTTCTTCTGCTAGGAGGGAAGGATTAACCCCCGATGTAGCAGTGTGGGGCTGATCCACCCCATCACAGGGCTGAATTAATGCAGGTGTTCAGGACCATTAGTCGCATTGTCCTATGAAGTACTGTAATTCTTGGCAATGTGTGTGAAATAGTGGGAAGGCTTTGCAGCAACGGGATTCCCTAGCTGCTGTGGGGCGACAGATGGAACACGTATCCCAATTTTGGCCCTGGACCATCTTGCGACGGAGTAAATCATAGAAAGGGGTACTTCTCTATTGTATTGCAGGCACTTGTGGATCACCGTAGGCATTTCACTGACATCAGTGCAGGGTGATTCATCTTCAGGAACACTGGCCTGTACAGAAAGCTGCAAGCAGGGACTTTCTTTCCAGACCAGACGAATTCCAGTGGGGGATGTTGAAATGGCCAGTGATCCTGGGAGACTGAGCATACCCTTATTCCCATGGCTCATGAAACCTTACACAGGAAACCTGGACAGCAGCAAGGAGCGCTTCAATAGTATGCTGAGAGGGTGCAGAATGACCGTGAGAATGTGTCTGTGGCAAATTAAAAGCATGCTGGCGCTGCCTTGGTGGCAAGTAGACCTAAATGAGGAAAATATTGCCATGGTCATAGCAGCCTTCTGAGGCACTCCATAATATTTGTGAGGCTAAGGGGTGAAAAGTTTCCCCCAGGGTGGAGCGCGGAGGCGGATTGCCTGGGAGCTGATTTTGAGCAGTCAGATACCAGGGCTATTAAAAGGGGCACAATAGGTTGGGACTATTCGAATCAGGGAGGGCTTTGAAGTACCCCATTCACAATGAGCATCAGCAATGTGTCCTTCTATACAGCAATCTGCCAAGTTTTGGTACTTGCGGCTTTGCATGAAATTGTGATGATTCCTGGTAGGATTCCTACTCCACAAAGGATCACATTGCTACTGTGAATTAATCCCATCAGCAGCCACCATGTGTAGGAGAAAAATAAGTGTATGCTTCATGTCCCTCGCAGTGCCTGTTCCTAGGAGTCTGCTACAGCTCTCACTACCAGCTCTTAGTCCTCTAGCGCTGGCTGTGGAGCGTCATAATTAAGGCTACGTTTTAGTTCATGGGTATTTTTAGTAAAAGACACAGACAGGTTCATGGGCTGTAAACAAATATTCATGGCCTGTGACTTGTCCAGGACTTTTACTAAAATACTGGTGACTAAACTGGGGGGTGGGGGCTGCCCGGAGGCCCTGCAGGTACTGGGGGAGGGCGACCCTATACTGGGGTGGGCGGGTGGGGTGTGTGTGTGGACCCGACCCCTTCTGGTGATGGAAAGAGGGCAGGCAGCAGCGCATGGCCTGGGACCCTGCTAGTGCAGGGGGTGGGGGTTGGTGGGGCCAGCAGGCTCCCTACCTGGCTCCACGCCTTCCCCTCTCCAGCACAGTTTGGGTGTGGGAGGAGCAGGAGATTGGGGCAAGGGATAGGGTGAGGTGGGCTCTTGGTGGTGCTTACCTGGGGGGGCTCCCCAGAAGCGGCGACATCCCCCTCGCTCAGCTGCTAGGTGAGGCATGCCCAGGCAGCTCTGAGTGCTGCCTCTGCCTGCAAGCACCACCCCCACAGCTCCCATTGGCCACCTCCCAGACAATGGGAGTGTGGGGATGGTGCCCGGGTGGAAGCAGGTGCGCAGAGTTGCCTGGCCACATCTCTGAATAGCAGCTGAGTGAGTGGATGTCGCCATTTCCAGGGAGCCCCCAGGTAAGCGCTGGTGGGGGAGGTGGGCATGGTGGCCTGGGACTGCCCCAGCAGCATGGTGGCCTGGGACTGCCCCAGCTGGTGCTCCTTGCAGGGGCTGCCAGAGCTGTCCCCGAGCCAGGCACACCGGCTGCTGCAAAAGTCCCGGAGGTCCTGGAAAGTCATAGAATCCATGACCTCTGTCACAAACTCGCAGCCTTAATCATGATTCCAGCTCTGCGGGGCTCTGATGGTTACAGAACAACAGACACGTCCCTACTTTGAGGCACTTAGTGCCTGAGTGGAGATGAGACCAGGAGGAGATGACACAGGGAGGGTGGGCCAGAAAAGAGGAAACTCTGCTTATTGCAGATTTCTGGAGGGAGACCAAGTCCTGTCCCTTATCCAAAGGCCAGACCCATCCTGCCTCCCGCTGGGGGTCCCCTTCCTCTCCTCCAGTGGGTCTGGGCAGTTCAGGACACAGTCAGAGGAGGCAGGATGGACTTATCTATATGGGGACAGGAATGGGACAGAGGAAACAAACAGAACTGCATGCTCAGGAGAGTTTATTATTGTAGTGGTCTGCAGCCATTGAGGGAAGGGGCAGGAGTGTAAGTCGTACAGAGACACTTGGGGGAAGAGAGTTTGCAGTTGGGGAAGTGAGATCTGGTCTCTCAGGGAGGGAGGGGACTGGCCCTTGAAGTAGCAAAGCATCCGAATGTCTGGGACGTTGCCTGATCATGGCCAAGGAGCCCAGTTCTTTTGCATCCCAGGTGCTGAGCTCCTCCTTCAGGCACAGGCGAGCGACTCCCCTCGCTAGAGTCCATACTTGCAAATGTAGGCATTTTGCTTGTTACAGGTAATATCGTTCCATTTCTTAAAACCTAGAAGGCAAAACAGAAATCATTTGGGCAAGGGAAGGGCAAGTGGGGCCATTCCTGCCCTTACAGTGACCCCTCCTCATTGCACACTGCTGAGAGAAGACCCCAGCTCCTGTGCATGAGGCTGTGAGGATGAGGAGGCTGGAGGTGAAGGCCCATGTGCCTCAGACAGGGACAGGTTCCATCACTCCCTGAGGGACGCTGTGTCAGCGTGATAGTGGAAGACCCTCTTCTATTGTGTTGGAATGTGTCTGATGAGAGCACGACGGGGCCTCTTGGTGCTAGTGCTGTGTCCATACACACACTGACAGATAATCCCTGTCCAGAGAGCGCACAGTCTAAATAGACAAGAGGTGGGAAGGGAAACTGAGGCACAGAGTAGAGAAGTGACTTGCCCAAGGTCACGCAGCAGCTCAGTGGCAGGGCTGGGAATAGAAGCCAGGTCTCTGGAGTCAGAGTCCCATACCTGTCCACTAGACCATGCTGCCTCTCGATCTGTGACTGCTGTTATCACCCATCCCCACCAAGACCCCTCAAAAGGCCAGAAAGGAGCATGATAGTCCTCGCTAGGTGCCAGTGGGGAGACAAGCTCAGGAAGTGTGACACCAGCTTGCTCTTTGCTGAATGAGCCGGCCCTACCTCCATCTCCTGCACATCTGGGTTTGTGTGTGGCCCAGGGGAAGCATCTCTCCCCAAAGGACAGCACGAAGGATTCTGGCTGAATTGCTGTGAATTTTACCCTTTCTCCCATTTGCAATGCCACAGAGCCCCAGGAGCATTAATCAGAAATGGTTCCCACACTGGTTTTGCAAATTTTTCACTTTAACTGTTTGCTGAGTGTGTGATTGGTCATGCAGGACACATGGCATTGCTCCCGCTCCATGATTGTGAATGACTCTTTTTCAGTAGGAGATAATGGAAAAGTAAATCCTGCCCAGGGTGAGTTTGAGGGAAGGAGCATTCGTGCCAATGCTCCTGAACACTCAGACTCATGAGCATCGGAGGCTGGGCGAGTCATGTGATTAGCATGGCCCATGAACAATGATCAGGGGTAGCCGTGTCAGTCTGTATCCACAAAAATAACAAGGAGTCCAGTGGCACCTTAAAGACTAACAGATTTATTTGAGCATAAGCTTTTGTGGGTAAAAACCCCCTTCTTCAGATGCATGGAGTGAAAATTACAGATGCAGGCATTATATAAAAGAAAAGGAGTACTTGTGGCACCTTATGCATCCGATGAAGTGAGCTGTAGCTCACGAAAGCTTATGCTCTAATAAATTTGTTAGTCTCTAAGGTGCCACAAGTACTCCTTTTCTTTTTGCGAACACAGACTAACACGGCTGCTACTCTGAAACCAGGCATTATATACTGACACATGAAGTGAAGGGAGTTATCTCACAAGTGGAGAACCAGTGTTGACAGGGCCAATTTGATCAGGGTAGATGTAGTCCACTCCCAACAATAGATGAGGAGGTGTCAATTCCAGGAGAGGCAAAGCTGCTTCTGTAATGAGCCAGCCACTCCCAGTCCCTATTCCAGCCCAAATTAATGGTGTTAAATTTGCAAATCAATTTTAATTCTGCTGTTTCTCTTTGAAATCTGTTTCTGAAGTTTTTTTGTTCAAGTATAGCTACTTTCAAATCTGTTACAGAATGTCCAGAAAGATTGAAGTGTTCTCCCACTGGCTTTTGTGTGTTACCATTCCTGATGTCTGATTTGTGTCCATTTATTCTTTTACGTAGCGACTGTCTGGTTTGGCCAATGTACACGGCAGAGGGGCATTGCTGGCACATGATGGCATATATCACATTAGTAGACATGCAGGTGATGGTGTGGCTGATGTGGCTGGGTCCTCTTATGGTGTCACATGAGTAGATATGGGGACAGAGTACGCAGCGAGGTTTGCTACAGGGATTGGTTCCTGGTTAGTGTTTCTGTGGTGTGGTGTGTAGTTGCTGGTGAGAATTTGCTTCAGGTTGGGGCTGTCTGTAAGTGAGGACTGGCCTGTCTCCCAAGGTCTGTGAGAGTGAGGGATCATTTTCCAGGATAGGTTGTAGATCGTTCATAATGTGCTGGAGAGGTTTTAGCTGGGGGCTGTACGTGATGGCCAGTGGTATTCTGTTATTTTCCTTGTGGGGCCTGTCCTGTAGTAGGTGATTTCTCGCTTGTTGAAGAAGTGGGGTTTTTACCCATGAAAGCTTATGCTCAAATAAATCTGTTAGTCTTTAAGGTACCACCAGACTCCTTGTTGTTTTCATGAACAATGAGTCACTCATGAATTAGTGAGTGAGCTTTCCCTGTTCACCCAGCTCTCTGTCCTTTTGCCAGCGAATGAGACAAGACCTTCAGCCCCTCTCTGCCCCGCAGGCCACTCCAGCCACACAGATAGCTAGAAGCTGGCTTAAACAGCCAGCTGGGGATTCCTTGTGCGTAGGGGAACCCAGAGACAGCTGCCCTGTCCAGTCTTGGCCCCCACAGCATAAGGGACAGGCAGGGTGTGGCAGAAGCCACTGAACTCTGGCCATCCAGGTTGTTACTGCCACTGTCAGAGCAGCCCTGAGGTTGCTCTAAATTGCCCTGGGGCCCAATGAGCCTCCTGGTTGCCTCTGGAATCAGGGTGGCAAAAGCCACCAAGGCACCAACTGAAGAGCCCATACCCCACCTATGTGGCCCCTAGTGGGCAATACCTCTGCTCTGGTCTTTCCCTTTAACTGCGCATCTGAGGCCAAATATACTGCATGGCCTGCCTCGGACTGGAACTGAGCCTCAACCTGGGATGCGTGGGGAAGGAGTTCCCAGGTGAGATAAGGGGATTATCTCTGGAGAGCCAGTGTGAGCTGAGAGAGAGAGACAGGTGCTTGGACAGGAGGCCGTCCCTCCAGGGTCCTGTCTTGGCTCCTTTGTGGGTGAATGTGTTTGAGCCATCTGCTTACCCTTGTAGTTCAGCAGCTCGGTACAGTACTCAACGTTATTCACATTGTTTGGTTCCCCAGGGTTCCAAGCACTGTAATGATACAATGATCCATCTGTCCACTTCCAGCATTGGTTCTGCAGAGACAGGGAGAAAGGTTGTGGGGTCCTGGGGAGAAGAGATCTTGGTGATAAGGCACCATCGAAACATCTGAACCCAACAAAGACGTGCCCTACTCAGGCAGTGGGAGGGAGTCGGGGAAGGTCCGTGGGGCAGTGGGTGGGGAGAGGCCAGCTCAGGGGAACAGGCCCTGGAGACCCTGGTCCAATAGTAACACTTAGCACATAAACGTCACTTTCTGCCTTCCAAGCTCTTTGCCTGAATTAGCGAAATTCCTCGTAATGGCAGAGTCGCTCTAGAGTATGTTCTAGTCCCTAAACCCCATGGGCACAGCCCACCGTGGGACACTGGTGGTTTTAAGGTGGGTGATGTCATCTTGTTTAAGCAAAAAAAAAGTGCTTTTTGTGTGATGGAGATGCTTGTTCGTTCAGGGAATGGGATACAGGGCCTTTTCTCCTGTAGCGGGCTGAGCACCAGTCTGGCCCCAAGGTAGCAGGACTGGCTAGCTCAGTAGAATCAGAGAAGGGGACATGGGGCCTTTCACCTCTAGGAGTACTGGCTCTGGCTTTGGGAGTCAGAGTACTAGATCCAATCTCTTTCCATAACAGGGGGACTAGATGGCTGAGGAGACTAGAAAATGGGATACAGAGCCTCACACTTTTCCGGCTCTGGGTTCAATCCAGCCTCTGGTCTGAGGAATCATTACCTGTTTGATCATGGATAAATTCATGGAGGTTAAGTCCATTAATGGCTTTAGCCAGGATGGGGAAGGGATGGTGTCCCTAGCCTCTGTTTGTCAGAGGTGGAGCTGGATGGCAGGAGAGATCACTTGATCATCACCTGTTAGGTTCACTCCCTCTGGGGCACCTGGCATTGGCCACTGTCAGTAGACAGGATACTGGGCTGGATGGATCTTTGGTCTGACCCTGTGTCATAAATATAAAGAGAAAGGTAATCACCTTTCTGTCCACAGTGCTATAAAATCCCTCCTGGCCAGAGGCAAAACCCTTTCACCTGTAAAGGGTTAAGAAACTAAGAGACCCTAGCTGGCACCTGACCCAAAATGACCAATGAGGGGACAAGATACTTTCAAATCTGCAGGTGGGGGGAACAAAGGGTCTGTCTGTCTGTGTGATACTTTTGCCGGGAACAGATCAGGAATGCAGCCTTCCAACTCCTTTTAAGTTAGTAAGTAATCTAGCTAGAAATGCGTTAGATTTCCTTTTGTTTAATGGCTTGTAAAATAATCCGTGCTGGATGGAGTGTATATTCCTGTTTTTGTGTCTTTTTGTAACTTAAGGTTTTGCCTAGAGGGATTCTCTATGTTTCGAATCTGATTACCCTGTAAGGTATTTACCATCCTGATTTTACAGAGGTGATTCTTTTACCTTTTCTTTAATTAAAATTCTTCCTTCAAGAACCTGATTGATTTTTCATTGTTCTTAAGGTCCAAGGGTTTGGGTCTGTGTTCACCTGTATCAGTTGGTAAGGATTATTATCAAGCCTTCCCCAGGAAAGGGGGTGTAGAGCTTGGGGGGATATTTTGGGGGAAGACATCTCCAAGTGGGCTGTTTCCTTGTTCTTTGTTTAAAATGCTTGGTGGTGCAGCATAGGGTTCAAGGACAAGGCAGTTTATACCTTGGGGAAGTTTTTAACCTAAGCTGGTAAGAATAAGCTTAGGGGGTCTTTCATGCAGGTCCCCACATCTGTACCCCAGAGTTCAGAGTGGGAAGGAATCTTGACACACTGTATGGCCGTTCTTAATGAGATCCATAGCCTCTGTCTGTGTGTGCTGTTCAGGGAGCCTCCTGACCCCAGCACCCCTATGAAAAGTTTGGATGGAAAGGAAACTGATGGAGACAAAGCTTCAGATGGAGCTTGACAAGTTTACAAAGGGGATGCTCTGACAGGGTTACCTGCCATAGCGGGGGCAGGACTCGGTGACCCTGCAGGTTCTTTTCAGTCCTACATTCATGTAAGCAAGGCTTGAATGAGCTCTGCCCTGACAGCTAGTGATGAGCTGGGCTTCAGGACCAGACCATATTTAAATGAATAAACCCAGTCTGGCTAGCTATAAGCAAACAGAGCTGGGCTGGCAAAGTGATCAACTCTGGCTGGTGTTGGGTTATAAATCACTTTAGTACTGAACGCAGGCTAATGAATGTTGTTATCCTTACTGTATCAGTAAAGGGCAGCAGAACGGTGCTTAGCCTGCCCTGACTGACTGAGGAGGTCACCCTCAACTGAACTGAACTTGCTAAGCAAGGGGCTCAGATGCCAGACCTTGTGAAGGGTGAGAGGGGGTGGGGATAGGTGTCTTCCCTGAAGGTGTGGGCTCTGCCTAAGAGTCTTAGGCATGGTTTAAAATGCCCCTCCCTACTGTTCAAAGACAGAGCTAATTAAGGCTCCATTAGGGGGTCTTTTTTTTGTTAAGTGATCACTACAGCAGAAAACATCTGCTTGGGACCGCATTTCTGCTAAGCCTGCTTCAGCAGTGAGGTTTTCCACGGAGAGCCAAAAGTCACTGAGAGATGGGTGGAACCTCAGAAGACTAAGCTGCAGAGATCACAGAAGAGAGGCAGGTGGCAAGAGAAAGTGGCGGTGTGCGTCAATGTCAAACGGCACAGGAAACAGCGGTTAGGCCTCAGCAAACAGTGGAGCAGAGAGGTGGCCACCGGGCAGGGAGATGATGCCAAAGCTAGGGCCTGGATGGTGGAGTGAACAAGATGCCTTCTTCTCCCTACCCCACGAGGGTGTGAGGTGAACACGCAGATGCACCTCTGAACAAGGGGGTTCACTGACTAAGGACAACAAATATGGTGGGGTGCAGTAGACAGAGAAGGGAGGGGTACTGTGACACTGCACCCCATATTCTTCATAGTGATTTTATTATGATAGGATTATAGCATAATTATGATGGATTTTATGCAAGATAAGTCATGTGAGGTGTGACTGGAAAAGTTATGATTTGCTGAATATGATTATCCTCTTTGTATACATATATCATTTTTCTATCTGAAGTTATAAATACTGACAATGTATCTGTACTTCAATGTAGCTACACCTGGGTATCGTCCACTAGGCAGCATGCTTTCAGTCTAAATAGCTGGTTGTAAAGGGCCTATTCAGGGCAATGGGCCATGAGAAAAAACAATTGGCCTTAGGAGAAGCTTATCCCCCACCGGGTGAGCCTCCCTGACAATGCTTCAGACAGCCTGTGAGTGATGGCTGCTATGACTCTACAAGGACATGTGACCAGACCACATGATGCTGGACTCCATCCTGGGATGTCAGTATTTTTTCACAAATTGGTCTGGGAACCAAGCTTTGAAAAAAAGGGTTCCCGCCATATGCTAAAGGCAGAGAGTGACATCATCTGTGGTTCTTCACTCCCCACACAGGGAGACTCCTGGAAACATCTGAGGAAAAAAGACTGAACTGGGGGAAGTGCTGGACCCAGGCTAAAGGAATTTCTAGCCTGTGTATGAAAGACCTGGGCATTCCAAGCTGCAAAGCAAGCATAGTTTGTGCCTGAGACCTCTACAAATCTGCCTGTGCCATGAGTTAGGGTGAGAATTTGCTAATTCATATCCAATCTATTTAGTATATAAGCTTAGTTTGCTTTATTTGCTAGGTAATCTACTTTAATCTGTTTGCTATCAATTAATCACTTAAAATCTATCTCTTTGTAGTTAATAAACTTGTTTTTGTTCACTCTAAACCAGTGAGCTTTGAATGGAGTGCTTGGGGGAAGCCTCTGCTTGGTTACCACAAGTGTGCATTGTTCTCTTCACATTGAGGGAGAGTCGGACCAGGTAATAAACCTTACACTGGCCAGATTTGGCCAGGCAGGACGTTGCCGTTCTGGGATCCTAGGCTGGGAAGCTGGTTGTCGGAGAGCCTGCGTGTACTGCAGCAGGATGTGTCCCTACGTGTGGGAATGCTGTTGAAAGTTCAGGCTGGAGGGCTTTGCAGCTTGTCACAGCAGTACGGTGTGAGAAGAAGCCCAGGCTAGTGAGTCAGGGTGCTCAGTGGTACCCCAATTCCAGGTGGCATCCTAGAGGGGAACCCATCAAGGTAATGAAAGGGTTTTGGACTCAAACCTGAAATAGAAGGTGCTACCAAACATACTATGGAGTGGGGTGTTGTTCATGGTTTTATGTTATGAATCCTGCTTGTGCATTTTCACAAATTAATGCTGAGTTCCTTCCCTCATTCTATTAAAAAATTATTTTCTATACCCACACATGGTGGGTATGAGAGGAGAAGTATTGCCTCTTAGAGGTGCCCAGGGGTGGTGTGTAATTGTCTCAGGTTACCAGGTGGGGGCTTGAGCCAGTTCTGTATTATATTGTTAAGAGGAACCCCTACATGTTGAACCCAGGCCTGGTTGCTGTCAACTCCACCTGGCAGAAGCATTACAGTTACAACTGCTATGTCCCCATCTGGGGGCCTTCCCAGCCTGTGACTGCTCCCCCCTTCATCTCCCTGCCCTAAGAGCTGTGGGATCTCCTAAGGAGAAGCAGGTGATGACACGATCCCCAAGCTGAGGGAGCAACCAGCAGCGTCAGGGGCAATGCAGAGGTCACTGGGAGCAGAGACTCAAGTTTTGGGCAGGAAAAAATTGCTAAAAAACTTGGTGGGTGGAGTGGAGACGGGATGTGGGGGAGGGCACTGCACATTGCATGAGGTGGGAGAGGGGAAGGGAAATGGGGCAGTAGTTGGAGAGGCAGGTTCAGGTCAAAGGTTCATTTGATGACCAGGGAGACCAGGGCCTGGTTGTATTTAGAGGGAAAAGCCAAAGGAGAGTTAGACCTCAATGTAGGATGGAGATGGAAAGGGTGCAGGAGGGCAGGGGTTAAAGGTGAAGTGCAGGGAGATGCTGGTGCCCATGACAGGGAGAAGGGGGGTAGGAATGGGGAGGGAGATCCTGGCAGCTCCTATGAGGGGTCCATGGAGCATGGTCTCTGCAGAGTGCCTGGGAAAACCTCCAATAGGAGGAGCTGCCAGAGGCTAACAGCCAGCTGGGCACTCACATGCTGGGGGCTGTGGAGTCCATCCACACAGAATCCTTGGAGAATGACTTGCTGATGTATCTGGCCACCATGTTCCCTTCTGTCTCAGTGAGATGGAGGCAAGGTGGGCCCCCTTGCGGTGATGGACATCCACTCCTGTGGCAGGGAAATCAGTGAGGCCTGTTACCCCCATGCAGGGGATGCTGTTTGGCACACTGGTGTGGGGTTGCAGACTGCAGCAGGAGAAGGGACGGCTGTGAGGAGAGAGCCCCCTCTCTGTTGCCTGTTCCCGAGCCCCAGGCCTAGCAACAGACCATGTCACCTCTGCAGCCTCCCCATCCCACCCACTGCAGAGATACACCCACAGACAGGGACAGGTGGAAACAGCTGTATAGTGGGGGTGCTGAGAGCCATTGAACCAAAACTGTGAACCCTGGATGTAATGGAAACCACTTCAAGCTGGGGGTGGCTGCACGCCACGTACCTCTAGTTCCAGCAACTATGCCAGGGCCAATGGGATGTCACCAAAACCACCCTTCAGCCCCCACTCCTCCCAACTAACCCACAACTGCACCATGGATCCCTGAGAGGAACTCGTACCCAGCCTCGACCAGGTCTGTTTTCCGGGGAAGAAACATAGCACAGTGATGATGTTAGTACAGCCAACCATGGGACCAGGACCTGACCTCTACTTCTGATCCGAGAGAGGAGATGGGATGGGGAGAGAGGAATTTGCTGGGAAAGGCTATTTCGGAGAAGAGAATGGGATCAGAAGCTGTCAGTTGTCATCATTTCCAGCTTCTCCAGATCTCAAAATTCTGTGAACTTTTGCCCTCTCTCAAAATGGCCACTGTCTCCTGTTACTTCAGTGGAGCTGAAGCCCACTCAGTTTAAAACAGCTGCCCTTCCTTGCCCCCTTTGTCTGTGGCAGTGAGGCTGTCCTAGTAAAAATTACCACTGTTCCCTTCCTGAGGGGACAGGAGCTGGGCTGCCCTCAAGGAAGCTGGTCGCCTCCTATCTTCTGTGCAGGGTCACTGGGGAACCTGATGGGGTGGGGTAGCAAGGGGGTTGAGTCAAAGTACACAGGGGCTATGGGGTGAGGTGGGCAGCACTGGACGTCATGGGGACACTGGTGGGACTGGGAGCAGAGGGGAGGTTGGGAGCATTGTTGTATAGTAGAGGATGAAGGGACACCACACACTGATTTGCCAACCTAGTGAGGAGGGCTTTAAACTGGGTTGAAAAGGGCAGTGACAAAATCCACAGGTGACCTTAACAGAAGATTAAATGTTGGGGGAGGGGAAATGGAAAATTACAATGGGGTCATAGGAGCAACAAGAGGATAACAGTGTGGGAATCTGCTCTGCATCTCAGGTGTCTACACACAAATGCAAGGAGTATGGTGAATAAACAAAAGAACAGGAAATATTAGTATATAAGCTAAATTATGACTTAGTTGGCATCACAGGGTCTTGGTGGGATAGATCTCATGAATGGAATATTGGCATAGAGAGGTATGGCTGTTCAGGAAAGACAGTCAGAGAAAAAAAGGGAGGAGGTGTTGTATTAGACATCAAGAATATATACATTTGTTCTGAGGTCCAGAAGGTGAGAGACAGACTAACTGAAGTCTCTGGGTAAAGATAAAAGGGGAAAAAAAGAGGGGTGATGTCATGGTAGGGGCCTACTATAGATCACCATATCAGGGGGAGAAGGAGGTGGATGGGTATTTCTAGATCAAATAACAGAAATATCCAAAATACAAGACCCCAGGTACTAATGGGGGGACTTCAGCTTCCTAGATATCTGTTGGAAAAGCAATATGGCAAAACATAAATTTTTAAAAAAACATTCTTAGAATGTATTGGAGATAACTTCTATTTCCCAAAGGCAGAAAGTAAAAAGAAGAAAAGACCTGTTAGACTTAATTCTGACTAACGGAGAGGAATTGTTTGAGAATCTGAAGTGAAGCTAACTGGGTGAAAGTAACCATGAAATGAAAGATTTCATGATTCTAAGGAGAGTAGAAATTACAGCAGCAGAATAATCACAATGGACTTCAAAAAGCTGTCTCTAACAAACTCAGAGAACTGGTCAGTAAGGTCCTATCAGAAGAAGATCTAAGGGAAAAAGGAGTTCAGCAAAGCTGGCAGTGTCTCAAAGAGACAATATTAAAGGCACACCAGCACATTAGCCTGATGCAAAGAAAAGATAGGAAGAGTAGTAAGAGGCCAGTGAGAGGCCATCAGGAGCTCTTCAATTCCTGAAAATCAAAAAGGAAACCTACAAAAAGAGGGGTGATGTCATGCTAGGGGTCTACTATTGACAGAAATATCCAAAAGACAAGACCTGGCAGTAATGGGGGACTTCAACGTTCCAGATATCTGTTGAAAAAGTAATGTGGCAAAACATAAAATTTTCATAATGGTCTTAGAATGTACTGGGAAGAACTTCTTATTTCCAAAGCCCACTTCCACCTTAATTGAATTGGCCCTTTACCACTGACCCCACACTTGGTAAGGCAAACTCCCATCTTTTCAGATGCTGCATATTTGTACCTCCCTAATCTATTTCCCACTCCTGCATCTGACAAAGTGGGTTTTAGCCCACGAAGCTTATGCCCAAATAAATTTGTTAGTCTCTAAGATGCCACAAGGACTCCTCGTTATTTATGCAAGAAAGTGTAGGTCCAATATTTAGCTGGGAAGGAGAGCTAATAACAGATGGCATCAAGAAGGTGAAGGTGTTTAATGCCTATTTTGCTTCTATCGTCACTGAAAAGGAAATTGTGACAAAATACTCTTGTGTGACAAGAACACAATAAATATCATCAACAAGGGGGAAGGAAAGCAAGCCAAAACAGGGAAATAACAGGTTAAATAATTTTTAGATAATTTATGCTTCAGATAGGCAGAGCTTGATGAAATTCATCGTAGGATACTCCCAGACTACTGCACTGGTCAGCACAGCATGGGGAGGAGGTGACCAGCCCTCTGTGGAGAAAAGTGGTTCAGGACTATTTACAAAAAGGTGGACGAGCACAAGTTCATGGGGTTGGAGTCATTGCATCCAAGGGTGCTAAAGGAGTTGGCAGATGTGATTGCAGAGCCATTAGCCATTATCTTTGAAAACTCATGGCGATCAGGTGAGGTCCCGGCTGACTGGAAAAGGCTAATGTAGTGCCCATCTTTAAAAAGGGAAGAAGGAGGACCCGGGGAACTATAGGCCAGTCAGCCTCACTTCAGTCCCTGGAAAAATCATGGAGCAGGTCTCAAGGAATCAATTCTGAAGCACTTAGAAGAGAGGAAAGTGATCAGGAACTAGGTGACTTCTGGAGGCCCCTTCCAGCCCCATTTCTATGATTCTCTGATAGCTGAGGACCCATAGAGGGAAGGGAAGGCAGAGAGCTACTGACAGATAGGTGTGGAGGGATTAGCTGCATGTGGAGTAACTGCAGAGATTTGTGGGGCTAAGTAAGGAAGGGGTTCAGGGGGAGAGAATAGTCTGTGATCCCGGATTTTTCTTTGGGGGAGAAGGAGGGAAGGTTTTGGGTTATCAAAAGCAGAGGGATCAAGTTGACGAAGAGGTGCCATTCTGAGGCCAATGAAAAGAGAAGTGATTCATTTGGGACATTTCCCCACATTCTGTTCCCTGGGTAGGACGGGACCCCCACCCAGTGGGGAAAGTCATTCCCTAGGCGGCAGCAGGAGTTGGGGGCGGGTTTAGCTCCCAGCTATCTCTCACACTCAGCTCCAGGAGGTCTCAGGGATTCCCTCTGCACTCAAGCCAGGGGCAGCAGGAAGCAGCCTTCCTCGGGCAGGTGCTGAGCTGCTGGGCAGGGTCTGGATTAATGGGCTGGGTGGGGAAGGGGCTCTGGGGACCCAGCTGTGGTGGCTTCTCCAACATGGTGGGGCTGGGACCCCCTGAGTGAAATGAATTCACTTTCCATTGAGGGCAAAGAGCACCTGGGGGATCCAGCACCAGGGGCCGGGCAGGGACTCACCTTCCAGTGAGGGGTTAAAGATCAGGCAGCCGAGGAGACAGAGGCTGAAGTAGGCAACTGGCCCCATCTTCTCGCTTCCCTGGGGGGAAAACACACCAGGGAGATGGGCCACGAGAGAGCGAGACAGTCCCCAGAGCAACCCCCCTTCTCCCATGGGGCATGTCACAGGGGAGGCGCTTTGGAGCTGAGACTGTTTGCTAAGGGGCCTGGCTGGACTGGAAGGGCCCCAAGAGGGATCCCATCCCTGCCCTGAGGGACCCACCTTGGAGCCCATGTCCCTGGTTCCAAAGGGCCCTTCTGCCTCTAGTCCTCACCGAGCCATGCCCCAGGGACAGAACTGGGCACCCAGCAGGGAACCAGGCCCAGCTCCTCAGTAGCTGGGCTCTGCAAGCAGCATCACCAGGGACTCCCCAAACCAGGCTGCAGATGAGAGGGAGCTGGGGGTCAGCAGGGAGAAGAGGTCTCAGGCAACAGGTTCCATTTGCAGAGCAAAGCAGTTCTCAGAAGGGGCATTTGCCATATCCCGCTGTCCCTCTCTACCCAGTGTTGGGGCTGGCAGGTCCCATGGTAGCCACTTACATGGAACTTGGAGAGAGGAGCACAGGTGGGAGGAGGAGAGAGTTGGAAGAGGCACCTGTGTCACCAGGAGGGAGGCCAGTCTGCGTGCACGTGGCTGGAATGCCAGCCGCAGGTGCAGCACCTCTGCAATAGTTCTCTGACTAGAGACCAGTTTAGTGTTAGAAACTTGGAGTCCTCTCGTGTATCACCAGCACCTAGTACATGAAACACGCACTGACCCCACCCGGGGCCTTTCCCCACTAACAGGTGTTTGAATCACACTCATATTTCTATCTCCATGGACACTGAGTGTCTGGAAATCCAACAGTGTGTGGTTGGGGCAGGGGTGATAGTTACTGCAGCCCATGGTGGGGGCTGGGATCCCTGTTGCACCATTATTAGGAGAAGGATCCAATGGGAGAGCTGCCCTGCAGTGTGATGATCCAGCAGGGACTGGACAAAGGATTGGATGTTGGGCCCAGCTCCTGGGGGGCAGAGAGCTCGCACAGCTCTGCAGGGCATTAGGGTGCCACGTGCAGGACTGTGCTGGGTGGGAGGAAGGGGTGAGACAGATACAGCCCCAGGGTCAGGGGGGACACACAGGACAAGCTTGGCCACCCACTGCATTAACAGATTAGCTGTCACCGGCCACCCAGATCAGGAAAAGAAAGAAGCTGGAGGAAGCCAGGGTCTAACCTGATTGTCTCTCTGGGCAGGTTTCAGAGTAGCAGCCATGTTAGTCCGTATTTGCAAAAAGAAAGGAGTACTTGTGGCACCTTAGAGACTAACAAATTTATTAGAGCATAAGCTTTCGTGAGCTACAGCTCACTTCATCGGATGCATTTGGTGGAAAAAATTTTTCACCAAATGCATCCGATGAAGTGAGCTGTAGCTCACGAAAGCTTATGCTCTAATAAATTGTTAGTCTCTAAGGTGCCACAAGTATCCTTTCTCTCTGGGTAGCTACTCTAGTGCAAAACCAGTTCAAGTGCAGCCTGTAGGAGAGATTGGCCAGGCCCGGGTCATTTATAGAACAGTCCGGGGAGGGGACTAGATGTCAATACTGAACATGCAAATCTGTCCTGATGGCAGCTCCAATCATTTAATCCCCAGGCAAACAGAGATAAGAGGAGCTATGACCAGCCACCAGCCAGGCTGTGACCAGGAGAAAGCCGTTGTCAGGGCTGAGATAACAGATAAAATGAAAGCTATTTCCCCCCCCCGCCCCCCCCCCACCCCATCTGTCAGGACTGAGATCAGTGTGGCTGTAGGGAGCCTTCGTGCCCTGGCCCTGACTGAAAAGTTCTGGGCAGATCCCCAGGGAGTGTAAATCAGCTGGAGTCCCCTGAAGTCAGTGGGTGGGATCCCCAGTGGGGTATGGTCTGGTGTAGGGCGATTGGAGTCATTGGGGTCAGACCCCCAGCGGGTGGGCGTTGCTCAGATTTGTTGGAATCACGGGGCTAGAACCCCACTGAGTGTAAACTAGCTGCAGCCCAGGGGAGTCACGCCAGCTGGGCATCAGGCCCACATCAGGCAGGGTAAAATGGCAATCCAATTCCCGGCCCTCAAGCCCAGGGAGGCACTTGGCCCATCATGCACCCTGTGCTTGGCTCATCATCCTGCACTGGGTGTTGCATTTACCATGTGCAAAGAGACTCTGAAATGCACCTTCCCTGGGTGATGATTACGTGTACCGGACACTGGTGTAAATGGTGACGTATGTGCCAGGGACAATCAGGCCATGAGAATTGGACTATAACTTGAGGGTGCTGCCTGTCTCCAAGGTATGGCCCTGTTCTGGGATGCCACGCTCCCTCGTCTTTCTGCTGCGTTTCAGGGAGCCCATTACATGGTATGTAGGTGCTGACCATGGCCAAATGAAAGCTGTGTAAGACTTGCACCCGAAGTGATCTGTTCTCACATTTCTGTTGCTTGGCTATTGTATCTGGGGCGATTGAGACTGTTTATAGGCCGGGCATAGCACAGACCCTGTGAAGCTGACACCTGGTAACTTCATCATTCCATTTCCCAGCACCAGCGATGCTAATGTGAATTTTTATGCATAGATTGCAAGGCAGGAGGGCCATTGTGATCATGGTCTGACCCCGCACAAAAACACAGGCCAGAGACCTGCCCCACATAATGCATAGAGCAGAGCTTTTAGAAAAATATCCAATGTTGATTTAAAATTGCCCAGATGGAGAAAACTCTCATCACAACCTGAGGAAGTTGTTCCACCGTTACTCCCACTGGTAAAAATTTCTGCCTCATTTCCAAGCTGAATTTGTCTAGTCTTAGCTCCCAGCCATAGAGCATGTTCCACCTTTGTCTGCAAGACTGGTGAGTCATTGCTAAATATCTGTTCCCCATGTAGTACTTATACGGACTGGAATCAAGTCAACCCCTTAACCCTTCTTTTTGTTCAGCTAAACAGATAAGGCAGGTTCTCTAATCCTTTAATCCTTCCTTGGCTCTTCTCTGACCCCTCTCCAATTATCAACATCCTTCTTGAACCATGGACAAGAAACTGGGGCACAGGATTCCACCAGCAGTCGCACAGTGCCAACACAGAGTAGAATAACTCTCTGTCCTACTCAGATTCCCTGGTTTTGTATCCCAGGTTTGCATTAGTCCTTCGGCCACAGCACTGCAATGGGAGCTCATGTTCAGCTGGTATCCAGCACACCCACAAATCTTTTACAGAGTCCTGGTTCCCAAGGACAGAGGCCCCCATCTGTAAGTCTGGTTCTGTGTTGTGTTTCCTAGATGTCGGCATTTACATTTAGCCATACTGAGACGCAAATTGTTTGCTGCACCCGTTTACCAGAGATCCAGATCGCTCTCTGTAGTGACCTGCCCTCTTCATTATTTACCACTCCACCCAAACTTGTGCCACTTGCAAACTTATCAGTGATGGATTTATGTTTCCTTTAAGGTCGCTGATAACAACGTTACTAATGTAGGGCCGAGACCGATCCCTGCAGGACCCCACTGGAAAAAAAACCGCCCCGTGGTGGATGTTCCGTGGCCGGAAAACCACAGCTGTGGGCCCCTGGTTACCACACGGCCACAGCAAGGGTGAGCTTAGCTGGAGATTAGAACGCTTGTCAGCTCCCTGCCATGCAGGCTCTCAGCTGGGGGGCTTTTCCCACCCTTCCTGCCCTCGGTGACTCTGGGGGTTCCCCACCCTCCCTGCTCAATCGGGTGGGGGCTGGGAGGGCTTGAAACATCCCTGGGGTGGGGGAGGGCCAAAGGGGGATGAGGGCCAGGTGCCACCCTGCAGGGGGTGAGTGCAGGACTCACAGAGGGGAGACACACCGGTTCAGTGCCAGCCGGGGAGCAGGGGCCCTGGGCACCACTCTCTGGGACAGGATGCTCAGCTCTGGTCCATGTCGGGTGTGGGGCAGGGTTGTGGGTGGTGGAGAGCTGGGTAGATCCTGTCCCCAGGGCCCCAGGCAGCTCACACAGGGCATGTCTGGCCATGAGGCCTGAGAGCTCACCTGCCATCGAGTGCCCAGCACCAGTGTGGAGGGGAGAAGGATAGGAGGGGGGCAGGGACTCACCGTTGTCTGTCTGTCTGTCTGTCTAGGTGGCTGGTCCAGAGCACGGGGTACTGAAGTTCAGCCTGTGCCAGGCGCTGGTCCCGAGGAGTTTATAGCTCAGCGTGGGCGGCTGGGGGGAGGAAGGAGGGTAAATTTGGAAATGGGACCAGATGTGACAGTTCAAACTGAGTGAGGACACAGATAAGAGATGGCAATCTGCCCCCGCTTCTGCTCAGCTTCCTGCTGCCCCCTGCGGTGCCGGAAGTGGCTTGTGGGGTGAGCATATCTCTGCTGAGTCACAGCTGGCAAGGGGAGGGGGTCCTGGGGCAGGCACCGGCATACGGACGGCCCAGAGGGGCACTAGGGCAGGATTCCTGCAGAGAAAGTTTTCAGAGTAGCAGCCGTGTTAGTCGTATTCGCAAAAGAAAAAGGAGTATGTGGCACCTTAGAGATAACAAATTATTTGCGCATAAGCTTTCGTGAGCTACAGCTCAGTGTGAGGGGGGGACAGCAATGGTTTAACTTCCTGCCTGAGTGACCCACCCCCACCACCCGTTCCCAAGCACCAGAGGTGAGCACCCACCAACCACCCACACCTGTCCCTGAGCACCCAGTTGTGAGCAATCCACCCCCACAGCTGTCTCACAGCCCCCCCATCCTCCCACTCGTGTCCCTGAGCACCCCTCATAGGGCACCTGCCACCCAACCATATACACCAGCCCTGAGCCCAGCCAGTCCTGAGTGACTCTTGTGACACGAATCAGACTCACACCAAGTGCTGTAAATTGGGGTCTCTCTCCCCACAGCACTTGTATTTGCTGACAACGCCGGGAGGTGGGGAATGGAAGGGAGGGACGATAACCCAAACCATACAGTGATGGCGCCAGTCAGCCCTGTGGTGCCAGTGGAGCGATGAGCCTGGGCTGCCCTGTTACAGACCTGCTGGGGAAGAGGCTGTAGACTGAGGGTCTGTTATCCAGGGACTTGGACACAGGCTCAATGTCATTGAACCAAAGGCCTGCGAGGGGCCTGGGGCAGGCTGGGAGCCTTGGTTTTCACAAGTGTTACAGCCAGAAGAGACCATTGTGACCATCTCGTCTGACCTCCTGTGTCACGTGGGCCAGAGACCCACCAGTGAGTTCTGTGTCCAGCCCAGAGCGTCTGGTTTCACTAGAGCAGATCTGTAGAACTGACCGTCCCCACCATTATTTACCGCTCCACTAATTCTTTCTCATCTGCCAATATCACCAGCCGTGATTTTAGATTATCTTTCAGATCATTGCAGAAGATATTGATTGTCATAGAGTTGAGAACTGATCCTGCAAGACCCTGCTACATACACCCCTGGTGGATGGTGATTTCCCATTGACAGTTACATTCTGGGATCTATTAGTTAGCCAGTTCTTACCATATTTAGTATGAGTGACATTGACGGTTTTATATTGTGGTAGGTTTTTAATCACAATGTCCAGTGGGACTAAGCCAAATACCTTACACAGTCTAAGTCATGTCAACACAGTTACCTTTATCAACCATATTGTAATCTTAACAAAATCCCATGCTAATTGCCAGTAAATTATGCTGCCATGCCTTGATTCTTTATTGATTGCACCCTAGATCAGTCTTTCCATATTTTGCCCCAGTGTCAGGCTAACTGACATATAGTTACCCAGGTTTCAGAGTAGCAGCCGTGTTAGTCTGTTTTGCAAAAAGAAAAGGAGTACTTGTGGCCTTAGAGACTAACAAATTATTAGAGCATAAGCTTTCGTGAGCTACAGCTCACTTCATCGGATGCATTGGTGGAAAAAACAGAGGAGAGATTTATATACACACACACAGAGAACATGAAACAATGGGTTTATCATACACACTGTAAGGAGAGGTTTCAGAGTAGCAGCCGTGTTAGTCTGTATTGCAAAAAGAAAGGAGTATTTGTGGCACCTTAAATTTGTTAGTCTCTAAGGTGCCACAAGTACTCCTTTTCTTTTTACTGTAAGGAGAGTGATCACTTAAGATAAGCCTCACCAACAGCAGGGGGAGGAAAGGAGGAAAAACCTTTCATGGTGACAAGCAAGGTAGGCTATTTCCAGCAGTTAACAAGAATATCAGAGGAACAGTGGGGAGTGGGGGGAGGGAGAAATAACATGGGGAAATAGTTTTACTTTGTGTAATGACTCATCCATTCCCAGTCTATATTCAAGACTAAGTTAATTGTATCCAGTTTGCAAATTAATTCCAATTCAGCAGTCTCTCGTTGGAGTCTGTTTTGAAGCTTTTTGTTGAAGGATAGCCACTCTTAGGTCTGTGATCGAGTGACAAGAGAGATTGAAGTGTTCTCCAACTGGTTTTTGAATGTTATAATTCTTGACGTCTGATTTGTGTCCATTCATTCTTTTACGTAGAGACTGTCCAGTTTGGCCAATGTACATGGCAGAGGGGCATTGCTGGCACATGATGGCATATATCACATTGGTAGATGCGCAGGTGAACGAGCCTCTGATAGTGTGGCTGTGTGATTAGGCCCTATGATGGTATCCCCTGAATAGATATGTGGACAGAGTTGGCAACGGGCTTTGTTGCAAGGATAGGTTCCTGGGTTAGTGGTTCTGTTGTGTGGTGTGTGGTTGCTGGTGAGTATTGCTTCAGATTGGGGGGCTGTCTGTAAGCAAGGACTGGTCTGTCTCCCAAGATCGGTGAGAGTGATGGGTCGTCTTCAGGATAGGTTGTAGATCCTTGATGATGCGTTGGAGAGGTTTTAGTTGGGGGCTGAAGGTGATGGCTAGTGGCGTTCTGTTATTTTCTTTGTTGGGCTGTCCTGTAGTAGGTGACTTCTGGGTACTCTTCTGGCTCTGTCAATCTGTTTCTTCACTTCAGCAGGTGGGTATTGTAGTTGTAGGAATGCATGAGAGATCTTGTAGGTGTTTGTCTCTGTCTGAGGGGTTGGAGCAAATGCGGTTATATCGTAGCGCTTGGCTGTAGACAATGGATCGAGTGGTATGATCTGGATGAAAGCTAGAGGCATGTAGGTAGGAATAGCGGTCAGTAGGTTTCCGATATAGGGTGGTGTTATGTGACCATCGCTTATTAGCACCGTAGTGTCCAGGAAGTGGATCTCTTGTGTGGACTGGTCCAGGCTGAGGTTGATGGTGGGATGGAAATCGTTGAATCATGGTGGAATTCCTCAAGGCTTCTTTTCCAGGGTCCAGATGATGAAGATGTCATCAATGTAGCGCAAGTAGAGTAGGGGCATTAGGGGACGAGAGCTGAGGAAGCGTTGTTCTAAGTCAGCCATAAAATGTGGCATACTGTGGGGCCATGCGGGTACCCATCGCAGTGCCGCTGATTTGAAGGTATACATTGTCCCCAAATGTGAAATAGTTATGGGTGAGGACAAAGTCACAAAGTTCAGCCACCAGGTTAGCCGTGACAGTATTCCGTTCCTTTCTTAAATATTGGCACAAGATTCGCTTTCCTGCAGTCCTCCAAAAAGTTCCTCAGTGTTTCAACATTCTTAAAAAAACATTAGTGCTTCAGACAGCTCCTTGGCCACGTTTTTTAATACTCTTGGGTGCCAATTATCCAGTGCTGCTGAATTAAAAAGGATTCTCTTTAACAGCTGCTAATTAACATTCTATCATGGAATAGGGTATTTCTATAGCAAGGTAAGAGATGAGTACATCGGGTCTTATTGGCTGAGACAATTCCACCTAGCAGGTTGTTTCATGACATCAGTGTGGTTCCTATGACTAACTAAGGGGACATGGGAAAGTTCCCGTCCCAGGGGTCAGGTGCTGTTATATCCTGCTGCCCAGGGTTTCTGCTGAAAACCTTTTCTCCCAAAAACTGCTCAGGCTCTGCTTTGCATGGAGCTGTCGTTCATTTGCCAGCTGTTTGACACGCAGATTTCCCTGACTCCCACGTTGTGTTACAGGGCAAATATCACCCACCTCATCGCTCGTAACCATAAGGGATGATTCCTGGAACAGCCCCTTGGGAGTCGCTGAGGAGGACCGGGGTGTCTGGTTAGTGGTGGGAACAGCCCAAGGTCACCAGAGTCAGGAGCTGATGAATATCCAGACAGGCCAGGGCCCCATCACATGGCACTGGGAGCTCTGAGGGCCAATCTCTTCCTGGCCAGGCTCCAGGGCCAGCATACTCAAGTTGCTCCCACAGCACCAGGTACGACTGACCAGAGAGTCTGCTGCCCCACCTCCCAGATGGGGCAGGGGGCAGGGGCATTGCACTGGGTGGCTTCCGCATCCCTCTCAGGCAGTACCCACAGACCTGTGATGGGCACCAGATCCTGCCCTCCTAGCGCCCTACATCTCTCTAGAAATCCAACAGGAGCCAGCCTCTCCTGTCCTGATCAGCACCCACCCACACCTGCTAGGAATACGGACTGAAGAGTCAGGACAGGACTCTCCTGCACAAACTATTATGGGTGGTGCCATTTTATTGCCCCATTAAGAGGGACAGTTGCTGCTACTATTGCAATTCCCTTGTAATGCAACAGTTGTGGTATGTTAGGACCCACCCCTGAGTGAGCAACTTAATTAGAGGCGACAATGAGCTGAGATAAGACAAGTGCTGTGCACATGCCTCTGGCAGGGGTGGAGGATCCTGCTGCTTCTGGGATAACCAAAAAGAAAAGGAGTACTTGTGGCACCTTAGAGACTAACAAATTTATTAGAGCATAAGCTTTAATAAGTGAGCTGTAGCTCACGAAAGCTTATGCTCTAATAAATTTGTTAGTCTCTAAGGTGCCACAAGTACTCCTTTTCTTTTTGCTAATACAGACTAACACGGCTGCTACTCTGAAACCTTCATGTATTAATCTTACCTATAACACCGGAACCCCATGATATCAGGTTATATTAACTGTGATTGCGTAAGGCATGGTCTACACTACCAAGTTAGGTCAACGCAAGGCCTAGGTCAACCTAACTCTGTAAGCATCTACACTAAAATGTTTCTCCCAGCGATGTAACTCACTCACTACGCCGACTTAATAACTCCACCTCTGCGGAGGGTGTAGCGCTTAGGTCGACATAGTGAGTCAACGCAGTGTGATTATAGACACTACGTGACTTATGCTGGCTTTAGTGGCTTCAAGGACATGTCCTAGAATTTCCTATCATGGCTTCAGGCCTGAGAGATTCAGCAGCTGCCTTATAATTCTCTACCAGGCTCACCACATCAGCCAGTACCTTGGGTATAGGCCGCAAAAACCACTCCTGCCCCACGGCCAGGAGAAGCTGCGTGAACTGCTCCAGTACAATCTTTTCAGCCACCGGCCACCCAGACCTCTGTTCAGGCTGGAGTCAAAGCCAACAACATTTCTAAAGAGTCTGGGCCACTGCTCAAGATCAGGACCTCCTTGTGTTTTTTCTCCCAGCGAAAGCACTCACGGGTTTTGGCTAAGATGTCCGAGATGGCAACAGTCAGGCATGGCCATGGCATCAAGGCCACGATATGGGGCTTTTGCCAGCTCCCACGACAGGGTGCCAACAAACAGTGCCGTAACTAGGAATTTTAGCACCCGGGATGAGCAACCATATTGGAACCCCTGACAAGAGTCCTGAGTGGGACCTTTTTTTTAATCCTGCCATTCCACCCAATGGGATGGGAATGGGATTAAAAGAATAGCTGTCCCACACTGCAAACAACATGAACGCCCTGGCAAGCAGCCACTGCTCTCTGTCCACCATCACCATCAGCAGCACAGAAGTAAGGGTAATCTATGCCACCCTTATTTGTGGGCTGCCTTCAGAGCTGGATGGCTGGAGAGTGGTGGCCGCTGGACGTCTGCCCAGCTCTGAAAGTAGCGCTGCCACTAGCAACAGTACAGAAGTAAAGGTGGTGAGGTATTATATCGGCACCCTGACTTCTGCGCCCAGAGCTGGGTGGCCGGATAGCAGTGGCTGCTGGCTGGCCACCAGCTCTGAAGGCAGCACTGCCACCATCAGCAGCACAGAAAAGGGTGGCAGGGTATGGTATTCCTGTCCTTACTTCCATGCGGCTGATGATGGCGGCATTGCCTTCAGTGCTGGGTGGCTGGATAGTGGCAGCTGCTGGCTGGCCACCAGAGCTGAAAGCAGCACCACTGCCAGTAGTAGCTCAAAAGTAAGGGTGGCATTGTATGGTAATACCGCACTTACTTCGGTGCCACCACCAGCAGCAGCACGGAGGGAAGGGTAGCATGGTATGGTACTGCCACCCTTAGTTCTGCACTGCTGCTGGAGGCAGCATTGCCTTCAGTGCTGGGAGGCCAGATAGCTGTGGCCACTGGTTGCCTGCCCAGCTTTGAAGACAGTGCCGCTGCCAGCAACAGCAAGAAAGTCAGGGTGGCACATTATGGTATTGCTGCCCTGACTTCTACACCACAACTAGCAGCAGCATGACAGTCAGGGTGGCATGGTGTTGCCGCCTTTACTTCTGCACTGCTGCGGGTGGTGATGCTGCCTTCAGTGCTGGGGGGGCCAATGGCTGGCCACTGAGCTCTGAATTCAGTGCTGCCTCCAGCAGCCGCGTGGAAGGAAGGGTGGGAGGGAATGGTATTGCTGCTGTTTCTTCTGCACTGCTTCTCGAAGTGGCGCTGCCTTCAGAGATGGGTGGCCAGGTAGCATTGGCCACTGGCTGTCCACCCACCTCTGAAGGCAGTACAATAGCTAGCAGCATGGACAAAAGAGTGGCATGGTACGTATTGCTGTCTTTATTTCCATGCTGCTGCAAGTGATGGTGCTGCCTTCAGTGCTGGGCAGCTGGATAATAGTGGCCAGATCTGAAGGCAGCGCCGCTGCCAGAAGCAGCACGGAAGTAAGGGTGGCTGGGTATATTGAAAATTCATGGCAATCAGCATAGGTCCTGGACAATTGAAAAAAGGCAAATATAGTGCCCATCTTTAAAAAAGGGAAGAAAGAGAACCTGGGGAACTACAGATAGATTAGCCTCACCTCAGTCCCTGGAAAAATCATGGAGCAAGTCCTCAAGAAATCCATTTTAAAACACTTGGAGGAGAGGAATCCACTTGATCAGGAACAGTCAGCATGGATTCACCAGGGGCAAGTCATGCCTGACTAACCTAATTGCCTTCTATGATGGGATAACTGGCTCTGTGGATGAGGGGAAAGCAGTGGACGTGTTATTCCTTGACTTTAGCAAAGCTTTTGATACGGTCTCCCACAGTATTCTTGCCAGCAAGTTAAAGAAGTATGGGCTGGATGATTGGACTGTAAGGTGGATAGAAAGCTGGCTAGTTTGTCGGGAACGGGTAGTGATCAATGGCTCCATGTCTAGTTGGCAGCTGGTATCAAGCGGAGTGCCCTAAGGGTCGGTCCTCGGGCCAGTTTTGTTCAATAACTTCATAAATGATCTGGAGGATGGTGTGGATTGCACCCTCAGCAAGTTTGCAGATGATGTTAAACTGGGAGGAAAGGTAGAGATGGGAGGGTGGAGATAGGATACAGAGAGCCCTAGACAAATTAGAGGATTGGGCCAAAAGAAATCTGATGAGGTTCAACAAGGACAAGTGCAGAGTCCTGCACTTAGGACGGAAGAATCCCATGCACCTCTACAGACTAGGGACCGAATGGCTCGGCAGCAGTTCTGCAGAAAAGGACCTAGGGGTTACAGTGGACGAGAAGCTGGATAAGAGTCAACAGTGTCCCCTTGTTGCCAAGAAGGCCAATGGCATTTTGGGCTTTAGAAGTAGGGGCATTGCCAGCAGATCGAGGGACGTGATCGTTCCCCTCTATTCGACATTGGTGCGGCCTCATCTGGAGTACTGTGTCCAGTTTTGGGCCCCACCCTACAAGAAGGATGTGGAAAAATTGGAAAGAGTCCAGCGGAGGGCAACAAAAATGATTAGGGGGCTGGAGCACATGACTTATGAGGAGAGGCTGAGGGAACTGAGAGTATTTAGTCTGAAGAAGAGAAGGGGGTTCCAAAGAGGATGGATCTAGCCTGTTCTCAGTGGTGGCAGATGACAGAACAAGGAATAATGGTCTCAAGTTGCAGTCGTGGAGGTTTAGGTTGGATATTAGGAAAAACTATTTCACTCGGAGGGCGGTGAAGCACTGGAATGGGTTACCTAGGGAGGTGGTGGAATCTCCTTCCTTCAGGGTTTTTAAGGTCAGGCTTGACAAAGCTCTGGCTGGGATGATTTAGTTGGGGATTGGTCCTGCTTTGAGCAGAGGGTTGGACTAGATGACCTCCTGAGGTCCCTTCCAACCCTGATATTTTATGATTCTATGATTGTTGCAACCAAAGTCCTGTAGTGGCACCAAATCTTATATAAAGGGGGTCAAATGAGGTGTCTAAGACAAGGTTATGGTTGGCTGATTATGATTATGCTGTTTATATGTGTGCATCATTTTATAGCTAAAGTTATGAATATTGGCTCTGTACTATCTGTAGTTCAAACTTGTGCTATGCTTCTGGGTCACACCCAGATAAATTAGTGTCAGCACTGCCTAGCCTGCTGGATGGCCCATTAAGGACCATCAGCTATACAACTGACCCATTGAAAGAAGGCAGACATGCCTTGGGACTTAGCAAGGTATGCAGGGACATGCCTGTGGACAGAAGTCTGAGATGTTTCCAGGCCATGTGATGTACAGCTTGTCCTTGGGACAAAGAAAGAAAGGCCACATGGCAAGAGACTATAAAAAGCTGCTGCAGCTCCTCCATCTTATCTTCAATCCTGCTTCCTACCTCTGGAAGGACTTGGCTACACTGTAGCTTTGAACCAAGGACTGAATGACCTATCCCAGCTGTGGATGTTCTCCATAGACTTGATTTGAACCTGCAGTTTATTCCATCGCTGCTACAAGCCTGAACCAAGAACTTTGCCATGACTGTATGGAATTGATTCCATTTCACCGATTCTAGTCTCATCTCTATCTTTTCCTTTATGAATAAACCTTTAGATTTTAGATTCTAAAGGATTGGCAACAGTGTGATTTGTGGATAAGATCTGATTTGTATATTGACTTGGTCTGGGGCTTGGTCCTTTGGGATCGGGAGAACCTTTTTTCTTTTACTGGGTTATTGGTTTTCATAACCATTCATCCCCATAACGAGTGGCACTGGTGGTGATACTGGGAAACTGGAGTGTCTAAGGGAATTGCTTGTGTGACTTGTGGTTAGCCAGTGGGGTAAAACCAAAGTCTTTTCTGTTTGGCTGGTTTGGTTTGCCTTGGTATGCATAGAAACCCCAGCCTTGGGCTGTAACTGCCCTGCTCTGAGCAATTTGTCCTGTATTGGCACTCTCCATTGGGTCCCGCTAGAACCAGCATTGTTACACCTGGATCACTTTTTTCCTTTCTTAAAAATAGGGACTATGTTAGCAATTCTCCAGTCATATGGCTCTATACTGTCTGTAGTTTAAACTTGAGTTTACAGATTCATTAAAAATCCTTGCTAATGGGCTTGCAATTTCATGTCCCAATTCCTTTAATATTCTTGGATGAAGATTATCTGGGCCCCCCAATTTAGTCCCATTAAGCTGTTCGAGTTTCGCTTCTGCCTCGGATGTGGTAATATTTACCTCCATATCCTCATTCCCATTGTCATCCTACCATCCCTAAGATCCTCATTAGCCGCATTAAATATTGAGGCAAAGTATTTGTTTAGATATTGGGCCATGCCTAGATTATCCTTAACCTCCACTCCATCCTCAGTGTTTAGTGGTTCCACTTCTTCTTTCTTTGTTTTCTTCTTATTTATATGGCTATAGAACCTTTTACTATTGGTTTAATTCCCTTTGCAAGGTCCAACTCTACATGGCTTTGGGCCTTTCTCACTTTATCACTATGTGTTCTGACCTCAATAAGGTAGCTTTCCTTGCTGATCCCTCCCATCTTCCACTCCCTGTAGGCTTTCTGCTTTTTCTTAATCACCTCTCTGTGATGCTTGCTCCTCCAGCTTGGTCTACTGCAAACAGGGAAAGATTAAGATGAGCTCTCAAAACTGGATACTCTCATAAAGAACCAACCTTCCACACAAACTTCCTCGTGGCTGGACTTTACAAAAACTAGACAAGCCATTTACAACACACACTTTGCTTCTCTACAAAAGAAAAAGGACACTAAGCTATCTAAACTATTACATTCCACAAGGGGACACAACAGTGGTTCCCTTAACCCACCCAGCAATATTGTTAATCTATCCAACTGTACTCTTAACCCAGCAGAAGAATCTGTCCTATCTTAGGGCCTCTCCTTTTGCCCTTCCACGCCCACGAACATGATACAGTTCTGTGGTGACCTAGAATCCTATTTTCCACGTCTCCGACTCAAGGAATATTTCCAACACACCTCTGACCAACATATTAACCCACAGAGACCTTCCTGCCAACACTTCAAAAAGAAGGATTCTGGGTGGACTCCTCCTGAAGGTCGAAACAGCAGACTGGATTCTACATCGAGTGCTTCCGCTGATGTGCAAGGGCTGAAATTGTGGAAAAGCAGCATCGCTTACCCCATAACCTCAGCCATGCAGAACACAGTGCCATCCACAGCCTCAGAAACAACTCTGACATCATAATCAAAAAAGCTGACAAAGGAGGTGCTGTCGTCATCATGAATAGGTCGGAGTATGAACAAGAGGCTACTAGGCAGCTCTCCAACACCATTTTCTACAAGCCATTACCCTCTGATCCCACTGAGAGTTACCAAAAGAAACTACAGCATTTGCTCAAGAAACTCCCTGAAAAAGCACAAAAAGAACAAATCCGCACAGACACACCCCTAGAACCCTGACCTGGGGTATCTATCTGCTACCCAAGATCCATAAACCTGGAAATCCTGGACGCCCCATCATCTCAGGCATTGGCACCCTGACAGCAGGATTGTTGGCTATGTAGACTCCCTCCTCAGGCCCTTCGTTACCAGCACTCCCAGCTATCTTCGAGACACCACTGACTTCCTGAGGAAAACTACAATCCATCGGTGATCTTCCTAAAACACCATCCTGGCACTATGGATGTAGAAGCCTCTACACCAACATTCCACACAAAGATGGACTACAAGCCGTCAGGAACAGTATCCCCGATACTGTCACGGCTAACCGGGGCTGAACTTTGTGACTTTGTCCTCACCCATAACTTTCATATTTGGGGACAATGTATACCTTCAAATCAGCAGTATGCTATGGGTAGCTGCATGGCCCCACAGGATGCCAATATTTTATGGCTGACTTAGAACAACGCTTCCTCAGCTCTCGTCCCCTAATGCCCCTACCTACTTGCGCTACATGATGACATCTTCATCATCTGGACCATGGAAAAGAAGCCCTGAGGAATTCCACCAGGATTTCAACAATTTCCATCCCACCATCAACCTCAGCCGGAACCAGTCCACACAAGAGATCCACTTCCTGGACACTACGGTGCTAATACGCGATGGTCACATAACACCACCCTATATCAGAAACCTACTGACCGCTATTCTACCTACATGCTCTAGCTTTCATCCAGATCATACCACACGATCCATTGTCTACAGCCAAGCTCTACGATATAACCGCATTTGCTCCAATCCCTCAGACAGAGACAAACACCTACAAGATCTCTATCATGCTTCTTACAACTACAATACCCACTGCTGAAGTGAGGAAATAGATTGACAGAGCCAGAAGAGTACCAGAAGTCACCTACTACAGGACAGGCCCCAACAAAGAAAATAACAGAACGCCATAGCCACACCTTCAGCCCAACTAAAACCTCTCCAACGCATAATCAAGGATCTACAACCTATCCTGAAGGACGACCCATCACTCTCACAGATCTTGGGAGACAGGCCAGTCCTTGCTTACAGACAGCGCCCCAACCTGAAGCAAATACTCACCAGCAACCACACACACACCCCAGAACCACTAATCCAGGAACCTATCCTTGCAACAAAGCCCATTACCAACTCTGTCCACATATCTATTCAGGAGAACCATCATAGGGCCTAATCACATCAGCCACACTATCAGAGGCTCGTTCACCTGCACATCTACCAATGTGATATATTCCATCATATGCCAGCAATGCCCCTCTGGCATGTACTGGTCAAACTGGACAGTCTCTAGGTAAAAGAATAAATGGACACAAATCATAGAATCATAGAATCATAGAATCATAGAATATCAGGGTTGGAAGGGACCCCAGAAGGTCATCTAGTCCAACCCCCTGCTCAAAGCAGGACCAAGTCCCAGTTAAATCATCCTAGCCAGGGCTTTGTCAAGCCTGACCTTAAAAACCTCTAAGGAAGGAGATTCTACCACCTCCCTAGGTAACGCATTCCAGTGTTTCACCACCCTCTTAGTGAAAAAGTTTTCCTAAATCCAATCTAAACCTCCCCATTGCAACTTGAGACCATTACTCCTCGTTCTGTCATCTGCTACCATTGAGAACAGTCTAGAGCCATCCTCTTTGAAACCCCCTTTCAGGTAGTTGAAAGCAGCTATCAAATCCCCCCTCATTCTTCTCTTCTGCAGAAAACAATCCCAGCTCCCTCAGCCTCTCCTCATAAGTCATGTGCTCTAGACCCCTAATCATTTTGTGCCCTTCGCTGTACTCTTTCCAATTTATCCACATCTTCTTGTAGTGTGGGGCCCAAAACTGGACACAGTACTCCAGATGAGGCCTCACCAGTGTCGAATAGAGGGGAACGATCACGTCCCTCGATCTGCTCGCTATGCCCTACTTATACATCCAAAATGCCATTGGCCTTTCTTGGCAACAAGGGCACACTGCTGACTCATATCCAGCTTCTCGTCCACTGCACCCTAGGTCCTTTTCCGCAGAACTGCTGCCGAGCCATTCGGTCCCTAGTCTGTAGCGGTGCATTGGATTCTTCCATCCTAAGTGCAGGACCCTGCATTTATCCTTATGAACCTCATTAGATTCTTTTGGCCCATCCTCCAATTTGTCTAGGTCCTTCTGTATCCATCCCTCCCCTCCAGCGTATCTACCACTCCTCCCAGTTTAGTATCATCCGCAAATTTGCTGAGAGTGCAATCCACACATCCTCCAGATCATTTATGAGGATATTGAACAAAACGGGCCCCAGGACCGACCCCTGGGGCACTCCACTTGACACCGGCTGCCAACTAGACATGGAGCATGATCTACCCGTTGAGCCCACAATCTAGCCAGCTTTCTCCACCTTATAGTGCATCATCCAGCCCATACTTCCTTAACTTGCTGACAAGAATGCTGTGGGAGGACCGTGTCAAAAGCTTTGCAAGTCAAGGAACAACATCCACTGCTTTCCCTTCATTCACAGAACCAGTAATCTCATCATAAAAGGCGATTAGATTAGTCAGGCATGACCTTCCTTGGTGAATCCATGCTGACTGTTCCTGATCACTTTCCTCCCTCTAAGTGCTTCAGGATGATTCTTTGAGGACCTGCTCCATGATTTTTCCAGGGACTGAGGTGAGGCTGACCGGCCTGTAGTACCAGGATCCTCCTTCTTCCCTTTTTTAAATCAGACGTCAAGAATTATAACATTCAAAAACCAGTGAAGAACACTTCAATCTCTCCAGTCACTCGCTTATAGACCTGAGGGTGGCTATCTTCAACAAAAAAACTTCAAAAAACAGACCAATGAGAGACTGCTGAATTGGAATAATTTGCAAACTGGATACAATTAAACTTAGTCTTGAATAGGACGGGGAATGGATGAGTCATTACACAAAGTAAAACTATTTCCCATGGTATTCTCCCTCCCCTCCCCCCCCCCACCCCCCCACCCCCCCCCCCCCCCCCCCCCCCCCCCCCCCCCCCCCCCCCACTGTTCCTCAGATGTTCTTGTTAACTGCTGGAAATAGCCTACCTTGCTTGTCACCATGAAAGGTTTTCCTCCTTTCCCCCCGCTGCTGGTGATGGCTCATCTTAAGTGATCACTCTCCTTACAGTGTGTATGATAAAACACATTGTTTCATGTTCTCTGTGTGTGTATATAAATCTCCCCACTGTATTTTCCACCAAATGCATCTGATGAAGTGAGCTGTAGCTCACGAAAGCTTATGCTCAAATAAATTTGTTAGTCTCTGTAGTGCCACAAGTACTCCTTTTCTTTTTGCGAATACAGACTAACATGGCTGCTACTCTGAAACCTGTCATTATTATTACTAGCACTTGTCCTCCAGTCTCTATCTGGGAAGTTAAAGTCTCCCATAATCACACAATTCCTATAGTATTTACTTCATTAAAAACATTAAAAAAGTCTTCATCCATATCCACATCGGATCCCGATGGACTATAGCACACCCAAGAACTATCCCAGGGGAGGCTCTAGTAGTTTTCTTCCCCAGTGTGATTTTTGCCCAGACAGACTCTGTCTTATCCATTCCATCACTTCTTATTTCTTTACAGTCTACCTCATCATTGATATACAATGCTGCTCCACCACCTTTGCCTTTATTTCTGTCTTTCCTAAACAGCACATACCCTTCAATACCTGTACTTCAGTCGTGACTACTATTCCACCTTGTTCCTGTTATCCCTAGAATACCTGGTTTCACTTTCTGCACCAGTAGCTCTAGTTCCTCCATTTTGTTACTTAGGCTCCTTGCATTAGTGTACAAATATCTTAATTTTTGCTGTTTGGCCTGGCTCACATTCTTTACCCAATTAGGCACAGACATTCTACTGTTAGTATCACCTATTAGACTGCTATGTACGCTACTCCTCCTTATGTCCATTCTCCTACCCATGTCTGTATCCTCTCTTACTTCGTTTTCTTCCCTCTCAATGTTAAAATCCGACGTGGAGATTACCTGGACATCTCCCAAGTATCTTCCCCAAATTCCTAGTTTAAAGCTCTCTTGATCAATTGTGCCAGCTTCCATCTTAGAAGTCTATTTCCCTCCCTACTCAGATGAAGTCCATCCCGAGAGAACAGTCCTCTGTCCATGAATGCCTCCCAGTGGCCATACATCTCAAAGCCCTCCTTATAGCACCAGTGCCTGAGCCATCTGTTGATAGTCATAATCTTGTCACATCTTTGTTGCCTTTCTCTAGGAATAGGCAGAATCCCACTGAAGATCACCTGAGACTCGATTTCCTTAAGCGTCTTCCCCAGCCTGGCATAGTCTCTCTTGAAACGTTCCAGCGAGAATCTAGCCGTATCATTTGTCCTTCATCTTCATCTTGCTTCTAAAATATTTATAAATGTTTTGTTGTTACCCTTATATCTCTAAGTAGTTTAATTTTGTATTGCAGCTTGGCTTTAATAATTTTTTCCCTGCATACTTGTGTTGTTTGTTCATTCATCCTTTGTAATTTGGCCTAGTTTCCACTTTTTGTAGGACTCTTTTTTGAACTTCAGGTCACTGAAGATATCCTGGCTAAGCCAGGGTGGTCTCTGGACAGACTTCCTGTCTGTCCTACACAGTGGGATAGTTCACTCTTGTGCACTTAACAATTTCTCTTTGAAAAACTGCCAACTCTCTGGAACTGTTTTTCCCTGATGCTTCCCATGGGATCTCACCAACCAAATCCCTGATTTTGCTAAAGTCTGCCTTCTTGAAATCCATTATTTATTGGGCTGTTTTCCCTCAGACCATTCCTTAGAATCATGAACTCTACGATTTCAAGATCATGTTCATGAAGCTGCCTTCCATTTTAAAATTTTCAACCAGTTCCTCCCTATTTGTCAAAATCTAGAACAGCCTCTCCTCTAGTAGCTTTCTCCACCTTCTGAACTAAAAAATGGTCTCCAATACATTCCAAGAACTTGTTGGATAATCTGTGCCCTGCTGTGTTGTTTTCCCAACAGATGTCTGGGTAGTTGAAGTCCCCCATCATCACCATGTACCATGCTTTGGATGATTTTCTAAGTTGTTTAAAAAAAGCTTCATCCATCTCTTCTTCCTGGTTAGGTGGTCTGTAGTAGATCCTACCATGACATCACCCTTGTTTTTTACCCCTTTTATCCTTACTCAGGGACTTTCAATAAGTCTGTCTCCTATTTCCATACAAATCTCAGTCCAAGGATATACATTTTTAATATATAAGGCAACACCTCCTCCCTTTTTCCCTGCCTGTCCTTCCTGAGCAAGCTGTACTCTTCTATACCAATATTCCTGTCATGCGTATTATCCCACCAAGTCTCTGTGATGCCAACTATATCAGAGTTTGTGTTATTAACTAGCATTTCAAGTTCTTCCTTCTTATTCCCCATACTTCTTGCATTAGTATACAGACATCTAGATACTGATTTGATTTCCCCCTATGTTCTCTGGGTTCTCTCCCTTATCCCTGCTATAATGGACCATGCTCCCCCCTGATTCTGACCCTTCTCCCAAGTCTCCATGTCTTAGGCTTACCTGTGGGCTTTTGTCACCTGCCCCCTTCGTACCTAGTTTAAAGCCCTCCTCACTGGATTAGCTAGTATGTATCCAACTATGCTCTTCCCCTTCCTCGATCCGTGGACTCCACCTCCGCTTAGCAGTCCTTCTTCCTGGAACTGCATCCCGTGGTCAAGGAAGCTGAAGCCCTCCTGGCAACACCATCTTCGCAGCCAGGCATTCACTTCTGGGATGCATCTGTCTCTGCCCGAGCCCTACCCTTCACCAGAAGGATTGAAGAGAACACATCCTGCACTCCCAACTCATTCACCCTTACTCCCAGAGCCCTGTAGTCAAGTCTGATCTGCTGAGCGTCATTCCTCACAGTTTTCAGAGTAGCAGCCGTCTTAGTCTGTATTCGCAAAAAGAAAAGGAGTACTTGTGGCACCTTAGAGACTAACAAATTTATCTGAGCATAAGCTTTTGTGAGCTACAGCTCACTAAGGTGCCACAAGTACTCCTATTCCTCACAGTATCGTTAGTGCCCACATGGATGAGTAGAATGGGATAATAGTCAGAAGCCTGGATGATCCTCGACAATCCCTCCATAACATCTCAGATAGGGGCCTTTTACAGGCAGCATACTTCCCGAGATGCCATGTCAGGCCGACAAATGGGTGCCTATGTCCCCCTCAGAAGAAAGTCGTCAACCATGAGTATCTTATGTTCTTCCGGGGAGTGGTGGCTGCGATCCTCATCACTCGTTGCCAGGGCAGCATATAGGTGTGGCACTCTGTACATCAAAGCAGCACTCTATCACCTTTGCCTGACTTGTCCTCATCCGTCCCTCCACGAACTCAAGTCGACGTCAGACCATTTCTTTTGTTGTGAGCACATTCTTTCTATTTCTGGCCAAAGAGCTTTGTCATGGGGTCAGCCCAGCGTGTTTTCGGTATTGCCAGTGGTCGATTGTGGTCTCTGATATTCCAATCTCAGATGCAGGTTATCCACCTATTGTTTTGCCTGCGGAATACATAACCCGCCCATCTCTGCTTCACATTGTACATCGCCTGCACTACATCAGTCACCTCTGTACACCTTCTGATCTCCTTATTCAGTATGTGATCATGGAACAATATCTTACACATTTGCCTTTCCATAGCTCTCTGGGTGACAGTGAATTTTTCTTCCTCTGCTTTTGTCATTCACCAGCTTTCTGCTCCATATAATTGCTGGAAGAACAGTGGAGTTAAACAGTTCTTTCCTTTTCTTTATGGGAAGTTCATCATCCATTAGAGATGTCTTTGTTTCGTTGAAACTTGCCCACCCCACCTTTCTCCTCCTACTGCATTCCCCTTTGAATGTGTTGTCTCTGTTCAGCTGCTGACCGAGATAAATATATTGTCACACTCCTCAATTACTCTCCCATTTACAGTGATGATTCCTGCAGCACAATGCTCATATTTCAAAAAAAGCATGCCATGGAAGATATCATATGGAAGGTCATGATCTGCTGAAACCCATTGTTCTGTCCAAATATGTGTATGAAGGTATGAGATTCTGCTGTATGGTTGTTACTGAAATATGTTGTAAGTTTGAGTCACTACTACTAGTTCCCCAGTGACAACAAGGACAGTGATCCAGTCCCAGGAGGGTGTTAAGCAACCATTAATCAGCAGGGGTGTTGTAAACAAGGGCTTTTACAAAGCATCACACAATAGGGGATTGCTCAACTCCGTGACACAGCAAAGCCCACCAGGACATGTCTGGGCTAGTGTTTTCCGGGCACATCGCCTGAGGATATAAAATAGCCGACAGTGGCATCATGCTTTTGCCTTTCTCCTCCCCCATCTACACTGGAAGCGACAAGAACACTGGGAAGACAAAGACTTGAACTGAGGAGACTAATCCCAGGCTTAAATGGAAAGCCTGTGTATTAAAATTTATCTTTTACCTGCAACATCCAGTGGGGTGAGAAAAATTGCTTGATACAAATACTGCCTTGTATAATAAGGTTTAAGATTTAAACTGTGTGCTTACCTTTTATTTTCTTTGGTAACTATCTCTGACCTTTTATGCCTACCACTTGTAATTAAGGCTCACTTTTTATCATGGATATTGTTAGTAAAAGTAATGGACAGGTCACAGGCAATAAACAAAAATTCACAGAAGCCCGTGACCTGTCCCTGACTTTCGCTAAAAATATCCCTGACAAAAGGGGTAGGCAGGTTCAGCACCCACTGCTGCTGGGGCTGCTGGGTCCCACACCACTGTGGTGCCTGGTAGCTCCAAGATCCCTGTGCACATGGGGCTGGGCTGCTGTAGGGTCCCCTCAGCCCCCGGGCAGCTGGTAATGGCAGGGAGTCCCTGCTTCCCATTGTGGCTGGTCCCTTGCTCTTTGTGGCAGCTGGATAACTGCAGAGTCCGCCAGCCCCCCTGCCATGGCTAGGCAGATGCAGGGTCCACCAGCAGGCTTCTGACCAGGGAAATACAGTATATTCCAGAGGTGCAAGTCTGGTAACTTGTGATATTTGCTGGTGCACTTCTCTGTGTGATTTGTGAGTGGCTCAGGGAGCATTCCCGCAATCTTGCTGTGTGTGGGACTCCATCTGCTGCTGTGTTCAGTGATAACTTGACCTGGAGGGGTTTGTTGTTTGTCACTATCAAAGCATTGTGAGAAGCAGCTTAGACTGGAGAGTTAAGGGGTCACAATGGTACCCCAGTTCCAGGTTGTACCCCGGGGATCCCATCACAATGGATTCTTCATCAGTATGTTGGGTTGGTTGGGAGTAGGGGTGGAGCACTGCCTGTTTCCAAAAGAAACCAGCAGCTAGTGTCATCCCTGTGACACAGCCATATCCTCCACCGCTGGTGGCCTGACAGTCACTGGAGCACATTCATCTGCTCTCTGCTAAACTGATGAGCCCATTATTAAACATTTGTTCCCTATATAGATATTTAGAGACTGTAATCAAGTCACCCATTAACTTTGTCTTTGTTAAGTGAAATAGATTGAACTCCCAGAGGTCTATCACTCTATTGCAGCTTTTCTAATCCTTTCATCTTTTTAGTGGCTCTTCTCTGAACCCTCTCCAATTTATCAACAACCTCCTTGTATTGCGAACATCAGAACTGGACACAGGACGGCAGCAGCAGTCACACCAGGGCCAAATACAGAGGTAAAATAACCTCTCTACTCCTGCTTCAGATCTCCCTGTTTATACACCCCAGGATTAGAATAGCCCTTTTGGCCACAGAGTCACATTGGAAGCTCATGTTTGGCTAATTATCACCCATGACCCCCAAATCTCTTTTAGAGTCACTGCTTCTCAGGATAGAGTCCCCTCCTGTAATTATGGCTGACATTCTTTGTTCCTTTTCCGTAGAGATCACGATGGCTGGAGATGGCGCAATGACTGTGGGTGCCCAGTGCTCTGGGGTGGGTCTGAAAATTCTCTTTCTCAGGTCTTATCTACACTGCAATGTTCTGCCAGCAAAAGTTTTGCTAATGATCAAAAGGCAGTATAAGAAAATCAGTACTGTCTGTTCACAATACACTCCCAGAGTCCCAGAGACCCTAGTCTGTGGTATCCCCGGGCCCATCGGGCGGGTTCCTAGATCCTTCCACCTTTTCCATTTCCCCCTCATTTTTTTGCAGTTGCTGTTTAATAAGTTGTGTGTGGTTTAAACTCAATGCAGCAATTGCTGGGTCAGGGAAGTGGCTGGTGAGCAGAGATTACCCCGCAGAGGGGACATGCTAGCACCGTACTGAGTCTCCCATGGGCAAGTACCCCAGGGAATCTGGGCCCAGCCTTGTCAGGGTTACAAGGATCTGCCGCATGGGAGAGGGAAGTGGAGTCCTCGAGGGCATAAGAACGGCCATACTGGGTCAGAGCAAAGGTCCATCCAGCCCAGTATCCTGCCCTCTGACAGTGGCCAGGGCCAGGTGCTCCAAAGGGAATGAACAGAACAGGGAATCATCAAGTGACCCATCCCCTGTCACCCAATCCCAGCTTCGGGCAAACAGAGGCCAGGGACACCATCCCTGCCCATCCTGGCTAATAGCCATTGATGGACCTGTCCTCCATGAATCTATCTAGCTCCCTTTTGAACCCCATCATAATATGGCCTTCACAGCACCCTCTGGCAAGGAGTTCCAGAGGTTGACAGTGTGTGTGTGAAAAAATACTTTCTTGTGTTGTTTTAAACCTGCTATCTATTAATTTCATTTGGTGGCCCCTTGTTCTTGTATTATGAGAAGGAGTAAATAACACGTCCTTATTCACTTTCTCTATATCACTCAGGATTTTATAGACCTCGATCATATCCCCCCCTTCGTCATCTCTTTTCTAAGCTGAAAAGTCTCAGTCTTATTAATCGCTCCTTACACGGCAGCCATTCCAGACCCCTCATCATTTTTGTTGCCCTTTTCTGAACCTTTTCCAATTCCAATGTATCTTTTTTGAGAGGGGCGACCACATCTGCACGCAGTATTCAAGATGTGGGTGTCCCATGGATTTATATAGAGGCAATATGACATTTTCTGTCTTATTATCTGTCCCTTTCTTGATGATTCCCAACATTCTGTTCGCTTTTTTGACGGCCGCTGCACATTGAGTGGATGATTTCAGTGAACTATCCACAATGAGGGCAGGCAGGCATCTGGGGCAGGGACTCAGATCCTTTCACTATCCAATTCCATCAGGGTAGCACAGAAGCCAGGAAACTTCCCCACAAGAGTGGGACCATTCCCTGGTTACATTTGCCTCAGTTTCCCACCTTGCAGTCTGACTATTGGATGGACAAATGTCCCTTAATGCGCCACTGCCCCTTCCCCTTCACTGCCCCCCACTCCCCATTGGTTTCCCACGTCAGAGAAGTCCCACAATTCAGGGGTGTCTTGGTGTGGCTTCACCTCCCGCCCCTGGGGGTGCTGCACAATGGCCCTGCTGCCGCTGCTCACACTGTCGCTGCTGTCTCTGTCCCAGCCCCTTTGCTGTGGGCTCATCGCTGGCTCTGCCTCTGCCTTGAGCTGTGATGCTGAGATCTGAGGCTCTGCCAATTAGCTCAGTGCTTAGTGATTTCCCTAGGTAGTGGGGGACCCCCCTGCTGCTGCATCCTGTGTTGTCTTTGATCACGTTGTCTTTAGACAGAGTCCCCAGCCCAGGTAGGAGAGAACACCTGGCCCCACCACCTGGGGCTCGTCCTGGATTGGGGTCACTCGCCCCGCTCAGCGCGTGAGGGTCAATCAGGCAGGGTGAGTATGGTTCTGCTGCCTTGGATTTGTACAATGAGAATAACAACATTTCACACCCCGCATCCCAGATTAACCCAGAACAGCCCAGACTGAGCACCGTGGTAAAGCAGGTCTGTCTGCCGAGTGCCTAGGCAGCCCAGGTGTGTCAGATGCGGTCTGCTCCCCCAGCTCATCCCCACAGGGCAGAGGGGACCCATTCAGATCCCGCTCACATACCCAGGGCTGATTTTGTCCAGCTTGTGTAAACCAACGGATTCCTTGAAAGGAGCTGTACTGTGGGGGTCCCCTACCTCTGGTACCCCAAACGGGCCTCATGTTTGTGGCTTTCCCAGGAGGCCAGTTAAGTTTTAAAGCTGAAATCGAACAAACTTGGTTTGCCAGTTTGATGACTACTCTAGCTGCAATTTGAATGGGATTGAATCAGGAGAGCCCCTTTTCCTGGAGGAAAGACCTGGGGCCAGCACAATAAGGGGACGCTGTGAGAGAGACTGTATGAAGGCTGGGGGCAGAGGAGGCCCTGTCAGTCAGGGACAGAGATAAACATGGCAGGGGAGAGGGGAAAGGATATTCCCCAAGTCACACAGAGGCCTCTGGCAGAGCTGGGGCTGGAACCCTGGAGTCCTGGCTCAGTCTTTTCGGTTCTGTATTCCTGCTCTCTCCACAGGCTTTAAAATGCTGGGCGGACGGACCAGTGACTCCGCTATCTACAAAGACACTTCAGCAGGAATCCCAGGGACACAGACAAAGGCACCGACGCCAGCCTCCTCATCAGAGCTGCTGCCCGCACCGTCTCCTGAAACCCCAGGCCCTCGTCATCCTCATCCTGAAAACGTCCTGACCAGAGTGGGCCTAAAACACCATCCCAAATGCCACTGGCACCTCTGCTGGTGCCAGCTAACTCCAAACACCACCTGGGATCAAACCAAACGTGAACAGGAGTAACAACAGCTCTGGCGCATCTCCTCTAACTTCTTCTCTTTTACCCCCAGAACAGGACAGGAGGGATGAGTGCCTGGGGGGGGAGGGCAGAGGGGAGCAGGATGAATGGGCCATGTCTCAGGGGTAGCGATGTTTTCACCAGAAGGCCAGGCCCTCCTCATTCTTAATTCATTCCCTTTCCTGCCCTGAAGCGCTAGCTCTGGGGTGCTGAGGCTGGAGCCAGGCGACACATGGAACTGTCCAGGCCAGAGTCAGGAACAGGAGAAAGGAGACACACACTGAGCTGAAAGCTCCAGGGAAAGTTTATTATCACGTCACTGTGCTGAGATTGCTGAAAAGAGCAGAGCGTGGGTGCGACAGGGAGAGAAGGGGGCACAGCAGAGCGGGAGTGACACAGCATAACACAGCGAAGCTTTGCCAAAGGGGCTTTGCAGCCGGGGACACAGGACCTGGTCCCCCAGGGCAGGCAGAGGAACTGAATTCACTCATAGCCCAGGTGCTGGGAATCCCCAGGTGCAGGCGAGCTGCCTCCCCTAGGGTTTGCGCTTACAAATGAAAGAGAATCTCTCTTCACAGGGATAATCGTGCCATTTCTGAAAACCTAGAAAGAAAAACAGAAATGACCCATGGGGTAGGGCAGGGTGGGCCATTTCTGCTCATACAGTGACCCCCAACCCTGCTCCATTCCATGCCCCTTGGAGAAGATCCCAGCTCCTGTGCACAGCCCTGAGGAAGGGGAGGGTGGGATGGAGCTCTGAGCACCCCAGATTGGGGCAGCCCCATCCTGCTGTAGAACTGATCAATGAAATTGTTTTTAATTGTTCACTTTATTAATATAATTTCATAAGTAAAGTTTTATGAATGAGACTACATTCATTCATAAAACCAGGTACCCCAATAACTGGCTAATTGAGTTTCACTTTCAATCCAATTGCTTCTTAAATCACTGAAATTTGCACTGCTTCAGCATTGTAACTTCTGCTCACTGTTTGTCAGTCCTTTAACTTGTCCCAAACTCCATTTTAAAATGCTCACTCCATTTGCAAAACCCTGCTGTAATCTGATTAGTGTAGTTTAGATGTGGGAATGAGGTATGACGGAATCAACCTCCAGCCCCAGCCTGTCCTGATGCAATAAAGTATAAACACCAAGGGCTGAAGATTCAGACAACAGCCCTGACAAAGTAAGAGGAGTCCACCCTCAAAAGAAAAGAACAAAAGTACAATTGAAGAAACATCAAAGCCAGGTCCTAGGCTGAAAGTCATGTCTGCCATTGACGGGTGATCAATCACACCGAACCCAGAGGCAGCCTGACACAGCAAGACCTATAGACTCTGGATTCAAACTAAAGCCTACAAAAAGGACGGGTGAAATGGAAGACTTTGGAGGGTAACATTCTGCTGTCAACATGGAAGGGCATCGGTGCCCAACAGAGACCCAGCTCTTCCTTGTGCCTGGCTTTCCTGGCCAGTTAGTCGCCACAAGCTACGAATCCAAGCCACAAACCCAAGCTACATTCAGGACTGGTAACTATTCAGCAGTTGCAGAACATTTGGGTGTATAAGTATTAGGAATTAGCTAGTGGTTATAGATCAAATTGTGTTATAATAAATGTGACGTCTTGTCTTGACCCCGGAAACAATCCTGTGTGGTTTTGTCTGCATAACACTGCAAAGAGATGCCGAGGCTCAGTGTGAAAGGGGAGACACCTGGTCCATGTGCTCCTGCTCCTCTCCCCCACCCACGTGCCTCCCCCTCACCGCAGCCAAAGGGCAGAGGAGAGAGCAAGAGCCCTGCCTCAGGACTGGGGGCACCCGCTCAGGAACCGAGCTGCTACCTCCTCCCTGCTGAGCAAGCTGCCCCACAGCCAGGCCCCCTCCCTGTCCTGCCCGCCTGGGTCTGGCTACACCCATGGGAACATCTGTCCCAGGCCGGGCTCAGCCACCATGCAGAGGGGATGTGTTCCTGCCCAGGAGTCAGTGTTCCTGGCTGCTGTGTGCAGAGCAGCACTTTCCCCCCTCAGACACCGTGACCCCTCTGCTCTGGGGGTGTCTGTGCCTTGCCCCGGGCTGCCCCGGCAGTCGTATTCCTGCTGAGTCAGGCCAGAGAGCGCCATGGGGAGGACAGTCCTGAGGCTGGGCTGGGTGGACTGGAGTTTTACCAGGTCAGACAAGGGGTTCTTTCCTGACTGCCCTCCCAGCATGGGGCAGGGAAGAGAGAGGAGCAAGGATCTGCACCCCAGAGCGCGCTGGGGACAACTCGGATCAGTATCTCAGGACCTGTGTGGTCAGATAACTGCCAGGGTTCCCCTTGTAAGTGCATGTGGGTCTGATCCAACGACTTACCTGCATTTTCTAACACTACACAGTTCTCATTTCCTAAACGATTATCAGGTTGCCCGTTATCCCAAGCACTGAAGCTGACCAGGGATTTATCGGCCCATCTCCAGCCTCGATTCTGCAGAGACAAAGGAGAGCAGAGCCCCTGTAAAACCCAAGATTACACAGCTAGAGACATGCCCCAGAGCCGAGGGGCCACGGGCAGAGGCTGCCCAGTGACACTGGAGACACTGATCATTGCTATGAAATGTCAGCGCTGACAACTAGGGTTACATTTACTGGCAGCTGAAGTTACACCAGGACCAGCCCAAGCCCTCGGAAGCATGAAAATAGCAAGTGAAGGGAGAGTCTCCAGCATCCCCTGCCATCCCCACTTTGCCGAGGGAAGCGCACCCTGACCTGCCCTCAGCTTCCACGTCCATCTCCAGCCCAGCCCGACAGGCAACCGTGCCAGCGTCATCCCACGTGCTGTCCCGCAGACCCACGCTGCCGACCCGTTCTCTCTCGTGTGCACCGACCAACACGACAGTGCTCCCAAAGCCCATCCACAGGAGAGTTACTCTGCTCCCCGCTGCAGAGATCATGGTGTTAGTTCTGGGGGATGAGGGCGCTGGATGAAGCTGGGGTACACACTGTCGGGGATCGGGGGCTGCAGCAGAATTAGTCACCTGGCAGCCCAACCAGCCGGCTGCAGGCCACCGGACTGACTGCACCACTCGCCTGGGCAGGAAGGGCAGCTGGCCGGCTCTTAGCCCAGCAGCTCTCTGGCTGCTCAGTGTGTTCATGCCACGGCCGCGATCCTCCCTGTGTGCCTCCTTGCCGTGCTCCTGTCCTGCTCCAGCCCTGCTCCAAGTCCTGCTCCTGCTTGTTTCCCAGCCTTGCCCCTGCTCAGTCCTGGCCGCTTCAGCTTGCTCCTGGTCCTGGCTTCCTTACCCTGACCCTGGGCTCCGGCTCTGACCCTTGATGTGCCTCCTGGGTCCCCCTCCTGGCTCTGACCCTCGGCTTGGCTATTAATTCCTGACTCCGACTCTGACCCTTGTATTGGATCTGCTGCCTGCTCCGACCAGTAACCCTGACGGCCCACAGCCCAGCCGCTATCGTGTGTCCCCTTGGGCTGTTTGTTGGGGGGAAGCAGAAGCTGCCTGCACCCTGGAGTGGGCTGCCAGCTCCTCGGCCGATGGGAAGGAGCCGGGAATGTTGGCGACAATCCCCTTCTTCTGTCCGTGCGTTCAGGGATTCGGGTGGGCCCTGATCCCCCCTTCCCTGTCCCTGAACGGAGTTCTGGGTTATTAATTCCCCAGGGTTTTGTACGGGGCTGTGTCCCTCGGTGGGCAGCTCCTTAGTGGGTGGGTGCAGGGGGAGCTGCCGAGGGGCAGAGGCCGTGCAGACATTGCCCCAGGCTCTGTTAACGCTCCAAGCGGGGACAGGCTGCGACATGGGCCCGGAGGCCTCTGTCTCTGGCATTTGATCACAGTGAGAAGTGAGGAGGCCAAGAGCAGCCGGGCGGGTTTAGCAAGTGACAGCCTGTCGGCTGCAGGGAGCCTCGTGCAGGAGTCTGCTCCGTCGCTGCCCCCCGAAGCACCAGCCTCTCCCGTGCTCTGGTCCAGACAGGAGCGGCTGCAGCAGGGTGCCTCTGTGCAGCCCAGCAGTGCTGCCCATGGACCTCCCCAGTCTCCCATCAGTACCATCGGCGGCATTGCTCTCTGGCTTCCCGCCAGGCAGCAGGGCCAGCCGCACCCACCATATGCCACCAGCCCAGAGCTCTCAGAAACATCCCGTACAGCCTCAGCAGCTGGTTGTGTGGATTAAATAGAAGATTTGTCCTCATGCAAGTCCCGCATCACACACATGACCACACATAGCATCCCTGCTGGCGTCCTGCCCCTGAGTCCATGGGGGAGCAGCAGCAGCTGGGCAGGGCTCCAGGGAGAGACACTAATTGATCCTGTCCTGGAAACCAGCCTCTTTGCTGGACTGGAGACTGGATTGCAGAGGTTCCCCCCACTCTCCCCCTGGCACTGGCCTGCAGAGCCCTGACTGGCAACTGGACTGGCCCAGGGGCCAGACAAGAACCGCGGTTGCCCACTTTGAACTGTAAGTGATTAGGCTCTGTAGCTAGGGGGTATCTGCCACCTTCCCGTTCCTGCCAGCCCCAGGAACTGCCCTGTCCTGAGCCTGTGTCGGGACCCACTGGGGATTCCGCTATAGGCCTGGAGCTGAAGCGCCTCTGGCTAGGGGATCCCCCTGTCACTAAGCCCACCCTGAGGATGAATACACCGGGCACTCACCTGCTCAAGATCCAACAGTCCGATCCAGATGGGACTGTTCTTTTTGTGGTACCACTTGACATAAAGGGCCAATGCATTATTTTCTCCAGTACTGTGAATGGAGACAAGATGGGCCCCTTGCCCGTTGTGCCGGCACTCAGCCTGGGCCAAGAAGAAACAAAATCAGTTATCCCCCCACCCGCACTGCAGGGAGCAGCAGGAGCAAGTCCAGCCCTGTTCTGGGGCCCTACCTCCCCCGGGCATCAAGGGCTGTGAGGGGACAGGACCCCCTGTTAGCGCCTCTCCCCACCCCCAGCACCAATAGCCTCCCTCCTCCTGTGAATGTAGATGACAGAAACCACAGTTTCCCCAGCCTCTCCAGAGCACGAGGACAGGGAATTCCCAGCCTGATGGTCACATCCACATGCACCCAGCACCCCCCATAGCATTACACGGGGCCACAGCCCTGCCATGTGGTCCCGTGCAGTGACTCCCTGGCCACATGCCAGCCAGCAATGGGGATGGAACCAGAGACTTTCAGCACAGCCCTGCCCCTGGAGCCAAGGGAACTGCTTTGGTAACACCGAGTAAGGAGCAGACCCCTCTGGAGCTGGCTGCTAGAGGGAGCCATGACCCCACTTGGACCAGGCCGTCCCTGGTGTCCCTGGCAGACACAGCACAGGACAGGCGCGTTGGGTCCAGAGGAGATCGCACCCCACCGGGAGCTATGTTTACATCGTATTCTGCTCCCCAGCCTGGCCATGGCTGGTTGATCCCTCACAGCCTGTTCCCAGGGCTCTGGCTGGGGCAGTGTGAAATGTGCCAGCCCTGGGCTCCCTCCGGAGCTGATTCGCCTGCCCAGCCCCGCTCACTGACTCTGATACTGAGCCTAACCCTCCCCATCCCCGCAGCCTCCAGCTCCAGCCCAGCGCCCCTGAGCCCCGCTGCTTCCACCCCCTATCACCGCCTCTCACCTCAGCCTCTAGCCAGGTTTTCTCTTGGGAGAAGTATCCATAGCAGTTGCCTTGGAAGACTAGCCAGCTCTCGGGACAGGACATGTCTCGTGCCCCTGCAGAGAAGGGATTGAGGGGGGCAGTGGTGGGGACAGGACACCGCAGTTAGAGGATGTTTCAGAGGCACAGCCATGGCTTTCCCATTAGCACGAATAACATCGGGAGCCCATTTGGGGCTGTGTCTGGCGGGCAGGACCCTCCTGGCTCTGGGGCTGCAGGAAGAAGCTGGGTTTGCCCAGACCCCACATTGGCAGAATGGGGGCCCTGGAACCCAGCCCTGAGCAGGGATCCCAGCAGGGCAGGACCTCTGGGTCAGAATGGAGGGTGGGCTCCTTTCCCATGGCTTCCTGGAGAGAGGAAGGAGCTCCCATATTATGGGGTGGCTGATAGCCCTTCCTGCCCTTGCCCTACCCCAGGGAGCCCCTTGGACTCCCAGCCCAAGGGAAAGGGGGGGAATATGTAGCTGCCAGCCACAGTGGCCCGCATCCCTTGGGCAGAGGGAATTCCTGCCACCCTGAGCTTCTCCCCCTCTCCCTTTGGGCCATGCGGGACAGTGGGGGCAGGGAAGCTGGAATGGAGGGGGGAGGGGCGGGAAGATGAAGGGAACAGCCAGGAGCAAGGGGTGAAGCTGGGGGAGTAATGGGGTTGACACAGACTGGGATCTGAGAGGAAATCGAGAGCAGTGGCCCAGTACTGGATGGAAGGAGCTGGGGGATTGTAAGAGGAGGAAAGGAGAGAGAGGTGCCTAGGGAGATGGGGAGGAGCAATTGGGGCATAAAAAGGGGAAATAGCAGGGATCTGTGGGGCTGGGGAAGAGGGGAGGGGAACACTGTGAAGGCATTTCTCTTCGCAGTTGGGGGGAAAGACAATAAGAGAAAATGTGGAAATGGTTAGTGTCTTTTTTGTTTCAGTTTTCACCAAAAAGTTTAGTAGCAATCGGACATCTAACTTAGAATCATAGAATCATAGAAGATTATGGTTGGAAGAGACCTCAGGAGGTATCTAGTCCAACCCCCTGCTCAACGCAGGACCAATCCCCACCTAAATCATCCCAGCCAGGCCTTTGTCAAGCCAGGACTTAAAAACCTCTAAGGAAGGAGATTCCACCACCTCCCTAGGTAACACATTCCAGTGCTTCACCACAGTCTGAATGAAATAGTTTTTTCTAATATCCAACCTAGACCTCCCCCACTGCAACTTGAGACCATTGCTCCTTGTTCTGTCATCTGCTACCACTGAGAACAGTCTAGATCCATCCTCTTTGGAACCCCCTTTCAGGTAGCTGAAGGCTGTTATCAAATCCCCCCCACCACTCTTCTCTTCCGCAGACTAAACAATCCCAGTTCCCTCAGCCTCACCTCGTAAGTCATGTGCCCCAGCCCCTTGATCATATTCGTTGCCACCCGCTGGACTCTCTCCAATTTGTCCACATCCTTTCTGTAGTGGGGGACCCAAAACTGGATGCAATACTACAGATGTGGCCTCACCAGTGCCGAATAGAGGGGAATAATCACGTCCCTTGATCTGCTGGCAATGCTCCTACTAATGCAGCCCAATATGCCATTAGCCTTCTTGGAAACAAGGACACACTGCTGACTCATATCCAGCTTCTTGTCCACGGTAACTCCCATGTCCTTTTCTGCAGAACTGCTGCCTAGCCAGTCGGTCCCCAGCCTGTAGCAGTACATGGGATTCTTCAGTTCTAAGCCCTGGTCTACACTAGGAGTTGAGGTCGAATTTAGCAGCATTAAATCAATTTAACCCTGCACCCGTCCACATGACAAAGCCCTTTTTTTTGACTTAAAGGGCTCTTAAAATCTATTTCCTTACTCCACCCCCGACATGGGGATTAATGCTGAAATCGGCCTTGCTGGGTCGAATTTGGGGTACTGTGGATGCAATTCGACAGTATTGGCCTCCACGAGCTACCCCAGAGTGCTCCATTGTGACCACTCTGGACAGGACTCTCGACTCAGATGCACTGGCTAAGTAGACAGGAAAAGGCCCACGAACTTTTGAATTTCATTTCCTGTTTGGCCAGTGTGGCAAGCTGCAGGTGAGTGCAGAACTCATCAGCAGAGGTGACCATGTGGAGCTCATCACCAGAGGTGACCATGATGGAGTCCCAGAATCACAAAAGAGCTCCAGCATGGACCGAACAGGAGGTACGGGATCTGATCACTGTATGGGGAGAGGAATCCGTGCTATCAGAACTCCGTTCCAGTATTTCAAAATGCCAAAACATTTGTCAAAATCTCCCAGGGCATGAAGGACAGAAGCCATAACAGGGACCCGAAGCAGCGCCGCATGAAACTTAAGGAGCTGAGGCAAGCCTACTAGAAAACCAGAGAGGCAAATGGCCGCTCCGGGTTAGAGCCCAAAACATGCCACTTCTATGATGAGCTGCATGCCATTTTAGGGGGTTCAGCCACCACTACCCCAGCCATGTTGTTTGACTCCTTCAATGGAGATGGAGGCAACACGGAAGCAGGTTTTGGGGATGAGGAAGATGATGATGATGAGGTTGTAGATAGCTCACAGCAAGCAAGTGGAGAAACCGGTTTTCCTGACTGCCAGGAACTGTTTCTCACCCTGGACCTGGAGCCAGTACCCCCCGAATCCACCCAAGGCTGCCTCCCGGACCCACCAGGCAGAGAAGGATCTCTGGTGAGTGTACCTTTTTAAACAGTATACATGGTTTAAAAGCAAGCATGTTTAATGATTAATTTGCCCTGGCATTCGCGGCCAGTACAGCTACTGGAAAAATCTGTTAACGTGTCTGGGGATGGAGCAGAAATCCTCCAGGGACATCTCCATAAAGCTCTCCTGGAGGTACTCCCAAAGCCTTTGCAAAAGATTTCTGAAGAGGGCAGCCTTATTCCATCCACCATGGAAGGACACTTTACCACACCAGGCCAGTAGCATGTAGTCAGGAATCATTGCAGAACAAAGCATTGCAGTGTATGTTTGCTGGCGTTCAAACAACATCCTTGCAGTTTATGTACTCGCTGGCTTGGTACTCTGGTGCCAAGATAGGGATATGGGTTCCATCCATGGCCCCATCACAGTTAGGGAATCCCATTGCAGCAAAGCCAGCCACTATGACCTGCACATTTCCCAGGGTCACTACCCTTGATATTAGCAGATCTTTGATTGTGTTGGCTGCTTGCATCACAGCAGCCCCCACAGTAGACTTGCCCACTCCAAACTGATTCCCGACTGACCGGTAGCTGTCTGGCATTGCAAGCTTCCACAGGGCTATTGCCATTCACTTCCCAACTGTGAGGGCTGCTCTCATCTTGGTATTCTTGAGCCTTAGGGCAGGGGAAAGCAAGTCACAAAGTTCCATGAAAGTGCCCTTACGCATGCGAAAGTTTTGCAGCTACTGGGAATTGTCCCAGACCTGCAACACTATGCAGTCCCACCAGTCTGTGCTTGTTTCCCGAGCCCAGAATCTGTGTTTCACCGCATGAAACTGCTCCATTAACACCATGATGCCCACATTGCCAGGGCCCGTGCTTTGAGAGAAGTCTATGTCCATGTCCTCATCACTCTCGTCACCGTGCTGACATCACCTACTTGCCTGGTTTCACTTTGCCAGGTTCTGGTGCTGCATATACTGCTGGATAATGCATGTGGTGTTTAATGTGGTCCTAATTGCCAAAGTGATCTGAGCAGGCTCCATGCTTCCCATGCTATGGCGTCTGCACAGAAAAAAGGCGCGGAATGATTGTCTGCCATTGCCCTGACGGTGGGAAGGGCAACTGATGACATGGCTTACAGGGTTGGCTTGCAGGGAATTAAAATCAACAAAGGGAGTGGGTTTACATCCAGGAGAAACAAAAACAACTGTTACGCAGAATGGCCCCCTCAAGGATTGAACTCAAAACCCTGGGTTTAGCAGGTCAATGTTCAACCCAATGCTCAACCCACTGAGCTATCCCTCCCCCCAGTATTTCAGGCAGGACTGAATCTCCATTAAATTTTGCAAGGTGCCCCTGACAGATCTCACCAAAACGATTGTAGGCCATTGATTTCACAGAGGGAGGGAGGGAGGGAGGGGGGAGCAAATGAGTACAAAACAAATCTGGTGTATTTCTTGTTTTGATCCACTCCATCTATCTTTTAAATCTTTGGCTGGCAGCAGGCGGTGCAGTAGGACTTCTAGTCATCCTTATCTCCTGGCTGCTCACCATAAGACGGTGAAATACGACTGCCTGCAGAGAATGACCTGGTCGAGTCACTCCTATTTCAGTCCCTGTGCCCATGTCTGCCCAGGCGCTCCTGACTGACCTTACTGAGGCAGCCAGGAGCACCTCGGACATGATGACGAAGGTTATCAGGCCTATTGCACCATCTGCTGCCACAAGGCAAGGGGTTGCTGCTGCTGTGTAGCAATGCAGTACCGCGTCTGCCAGCATCCAGGAGATATGAGCTGAGCGGGCTCCATGCTTGCCGTGGTATGGCGTCTGCACAGGTAACTCAGGAAAAAAGGCACGTAACGATTGTCTGCCTTTGCTTTCACAGAGGGAGGGAGGGCCTGACAACATGTATCCAGAACCACCCGTGACAATGTTTTTGCCCCATCAGGCATTGGGATCTCAACCCAGAATTTCAATGTGCGGTGGAGATTGCGGGAACTGTGCGATAGCTACCCACAGTGCAACACTCCGGAATTCGATGCTAGCCTCGGTACTGTGGAAGCATTCCACCGAGTTAATGCACTTAGAGCATTTTGTGTGGGGACACACACAATCGACTATATAAAAACGATTTCTAAAAAACCGACTTCTATAAATTCGACCTAATTTCATAGTGTAGACATACCCTAAGTGCAGGACTCTGCACTTGTCCTTGTTGAACCTCATCAGATTTCTTTTGGCCCAATCCTCCAATTTGTCTAGGTCACTCTGGACCCTATCCCTACCCTACAGCGTATCTACCTTTCCCCTCAGCCTAGTGTCATATGTGAACTTGCTGAGGGTGCAATCCATCCCATCATCCAGATCGTTAATAAAGATGTTGAAAAAACATAGTGAACACTGGTGAAAATGAGGTAGGATCTGAGGCTAAAGGAGAAAGAACAAAATTACTTAGACAAGTTACATGTCTTCAAGTTGCATGGGTCTAATGAAATACTTCCTAGAATACTCAAGGAGCTGACTGAAGAGATATCTGAGCCATTAGCCATTATCTTGAAAACTCATGGAGGACGAGAGAGATTCCAGAGGATTTAAAGAGGGCAAATCTAGTGCCCATCTGTAAAAAGGGAAATAAGGACAACCTGTGGAATTACAGACCAGTCAGCTTATCTTCAGTGCCCCGACAGATAATGGAGCAAATACTCAAGCAATCAATTTGCAAACGCCTAGACGATAATAAGGTGATAAGTGATAGTCAACATGGATGTGTCAAGAAAAAATCATGTCAAAACAACCTAATAGCTTTCTTTGACAGGGTAACAAGCCTTGTAGATGTGTGGAAGTGGTAGACGTGATATATCTTGACTTTAGTAAAGCTTTTGATACTGTCTCACATAAACACACTAGGGAAATACTATCTAAATGGAGCTACTATAAGGTGGATGCATAGCTGGCTGAAAAACCGTTCCCAGAGAGTAGTTATCAGTGGTTCACAGTCATGCTGGAAGAGCATAATGAGTGGGGTCCCACAGGGATCAGTTCTAGGTCCAGTTCTGTTCAATATCTTCATTGGTGGTTTAGATAATGGCATAGAGAGTACACTTATAAAGTTTGTGGACAATACTAAGCTGGGAAGGGTTGCAAGTGCTTTTGAGGATAGGATTAAAATTCAAAATGGTCTGGACAAACTGGTGAAATGGTCTGAAGAAAACAGGATGAAGTTCAATAAGGACAAATGCAAAGTACTCCACTTAGGAAGGAACAATCAGTTGCACACGTACAAAATGGGAAATGACTGCCTAGGAAGGAGTCCTGCGGAAAGGGATCTGGAGATCATAGTGGACCACAATTTAAATCTGAGTCAACAAGGGTAGGACAAGAAGCAATGGAAACTTCCTAACTGTCAGGGTGGCTAAGCACCAGAATAAATTGCCTAGGGAGGTTGTGGAATCTCCATCATTGGAGATTTTTAAGACAGGTTAGACAAACACCTGTATGAGATTGTCTAGTTATTATTAAGTCCTGCCTGGTGTGCGGGGGACTGAACTAGATGATCTCTCGAGGTCCCCTCCAGTTCCACATTTCTATGATTCTCAGGGTCAGGGTCACATACAGATGGGGTAGAGTCGTATCCCAGCAAGAGTAGGGAATGGGACAGTCTAGAGGAGAAGGATGTGATGGATAGATGATGTGCTGAGAACGTGGCAGCCCAGCTGGGATCAGAGGCTGGATGAGGGAGAAGCTGGGGCTGGAGCAGAGCCATGACCAGCCCTTGGAGAGGGACCCCATGGGGACACATCCGGCCAGTGGCAGGGGACCACGGGAGGGCAGGGTGGGAGCCTGTAGCTGACGGGGGCTGAGTGCCCGTTGCCCAGGGACTGGCCCCACCCAACCCTCATGGGAACAGCCCGACCCTGGGAGGCATTTCATCCACCTTCTCTCACCCACTCCCTGGGGAGGGGGCTGCAGGGCTGGGCTCCCCCTGCGGCGGTGACCCCCAGCAGCAGGAGATGGGCAGTTGCTCTGGGAGAGACGAGGGGAATTAATTAATTCCCAAAGGGCCGGGCAGGGACTCACCTGCCAGTGAGGGGTTAAAGATCAGGCAGCCAAGGAAGCAGAGGCTGAAGTAGGCGACTGGCTCCATCTTCTCGCTTCCTCTGGAGGGAAAATATACCAGGGAGATAGGCCACGAGAGCCCGAGACACCCTGGGAGTGACCACACCCCACCAGGGGGCATTTCCTGGGGGGAGGCGCTTCGGAGCTGGGCTGTTTGCTAAGGGGCCTGGCTGGGCTGGAAGGGTCTTGAGGGATCCCAGCCCCCAACCCCAGGGGTCCAGGCTCACAGCCCCCCGTGGGGCAGGGGAGCTGTGTGGGGCCCATCTCCCTGGGCTGGTTCCCATGGGCCTGTCAGCTTGCAGCTCCCCCTGCCCCTTCACTCTAGCCACGCAGGGCAGGGCAGGGAGGCAAGGAGCAGATCCCCAGGGAGAGGATGCTCAGCACTGACCCACGGGGACAGGGTGCCAGGGCCACGCTGTGGGGCAAGGGGTGGGGCAGAGACGGCCCCAGGGACTCACACAGGGCACACAGGAAGGAGGGACGGGCGGGGCAGGGACTTACCTGTCTGTCTGGGTGGCTGGTCTGGAGCGATGAGGATCGAAGCTCAGCCCGTACAGGGTGCTCGCTCTCTCTCAGGGGTATTTATAGGCCTCCTGCAGGTGCAGGGGAGAGAAGGGGGGGAGGATGCTGAAAATGCAAATCAGCCCAGCTGGCAAATACAAGGATCCCAACCCAGAGCAAACAGAGACTCTGTGACCCGCCCGTCAGCTGAACTGGGACCATCAGGAAGCCTTTGTTAGGATGAGATCAAAGGCAGAGGCTTTGGGTAACGGACCCATCCTTGGCCTCTGCACAAACCTGAGTCTTTCCTCCCCGCACATCGCTGCCATCTCCCTTGACCAGGCTGCAGCCAGCTCTTTGCCATCCCGGGGGTTCAGGGAGGATCAGCCCGGGACTCTATAGCCCAGTCTCCTGTCTCCGGCCATGGCCAGGACCAGCTGCCTCATGGGACAGGGCAAGAATCCCAGCTGTGGCAGCAAGGAGATAATCTGCTTTGGTGAAGATGCTGCCTGACCCCCATGCTCAGCATCCAGCTCATGCCCTGAAGCAGGAGGGTTTATAGCCCAACCTGAGCTCTGGGATAGTTTTATCCTCATTGTTAGAACTCTGCATGTTCTTGTTATCCAGGTAAATATCGAGACATTTTCTGAATCCTGCTAAGCTATTGACCTCAATAATATACTGTGGCAGTGAGTTCTACAGTCTAATTATACATTGTGTGAGAAAAGTATTTCCTTTCTGATGCTTTTCAGTATTGGACTGTCACCGTGTTCTTGTGCTAGGAGTCGGGCTGAACAGACATTCCCAATCTCCCTTCTCTAGAGCAGTTGTTATTCTGTATATTTTGCATGTCTCCTGTCATGCATCACTCTGTAAGGTAATCTGTAAATCTCTCTCCGTGTGGACGTTGTTCCACCCTCTGGGCTGACCCAGACTGCACACAGTGTCCAGACGAGGCCACACCATTGATCTATAGAACAGCACTGTAATGTTTCTGTATTATTTTCCATCCCATCCCTTGTGCATCCCAACAGCGTTTGCTTTTGGCTACAGCTGCACTTTGAGTCTCTTCTCCTGACTAACTGCAATAACTCTGTTCTGTCTGCACATTTTCCCCCCTCACTGTTCACCCCCCTTTCCAGATCATTAAGAAATATAGGAAACAACACAGGACCTAGTCAGGAACCCTGAGGCCCTGCTGTTAATTTCCTGTCATGGTGAAAGTTGACCAGTTAACCCTGTTCTGGGTTTTCCATCCCTTAGCCAGTGTCTGATCCTGACAATACTTTGCCCTCATCCCAAGGCCACCCACCTTCGTTAGGGCTGGGGAAGAAGCCTGGGTGAGGAGCCGGGGAGTCTGTCTGTGCCATCGATGAGTTCTATAGTAAGTGATGAACGCTTTGGATGTATCTTCACGATGCTGCAATCTCTGTTCTAAGTGTGGGCGCCGGTTGTCGTCTCTCTTCTGTGTCTGCCCCTGTGTGTTGGACTGCAATGCCAAAGGGGGTGGCAGAAAGCTAACCAAAGGATGCCTCCAACTTTGTGTCCAACCACTGGCATGTAACCGCTGTCGACAAAAGGCAGAGGGACCAGTTTAGCAGGACAAATGCTGCCTAGCACCAAGGTCACCTACTGGGACTGATAGCAAGTCTGGCTGGTCACAGCCTAGGTGATGCATCTGCGGGGGCATGCAGGGTCAATTACACCTGAGATTTGTGTTCGGCCTGCCAGGGGGAGGGAGAGGGGCTCCATTCTCCCGCCACACCTTCCTCCCGTCACCCTCGACCTCTGTCCCCAGCAGTGGGGCCCGAGCGGGAAGCAGAGACTGTGGTCTGCCACTGCCACCTCTCCAGCTGGGCTCTCTCAGGTGCCAGCTACAGCCCTGTGAGAAGTGGCTGTGTCCCACTCCCCGCCTGGGCCTGCCTACCAAGGAGAGCAGCCAATCATGCTGGCAGGAGGCATGAAAGGAGAAAGACAGAACCCCTGCCCGACAGATAACTCTGGTGGGGTGGGGAGAATGCGGTGGGCCCTGAGCTGGGCACAGGGTGGGGTGGGGGTTAGTGCCAGGAGCAGGTTCCTTGGACTCTGCTCAGCCGGTGCTGACCCCAGCCATGCCCAGAGGCACGTGCTCCCCACTCCTTTGTCCCCAGCCCCCTCAGGAGCCAGCGGGATTTGCTGTCCTGACCCAGGGAGGTGGGGCTGGAAGTATAATCAGTCATCACAAACCATAACAAACACAGATCAAACAAATTTATTAGAGCATAAGCTTTCGTGAGCTACAGCTCACTTCATCGGATGCACGGCTGCTACTCTGAAACACAGATCAGTTTGTTTTCATGATAATCATGGACATTATTTACAGGTGGGGTTATGCCTTTTCAGCCATGAAGGGCTCTGCATTGATTTGGAAACTGAGGTTTAACCTCCAAAAAGACCCAGAAGCTCCCTGGCCAGGCCTAGATAATCAAACGAGTTTGGAGTTTGGAGTCCAAGTCACATTGGAGCCAAGAGGAGCTAAGAAAAGCATTGGAACAATTTTCCAAATTGGGATCCGGCTGATTTTGAAAGTTGAGGGCTCTTCCTCATCAATTCTAGCACGTCTTCTGGATGTTTGCATAGCAATAAATACTCGGAGATTAAAGGATATTTAAAGGAGGCTTCCTTGGAGTGTTTGCAAAGTGGCTAATGTTTCCCTTTCACCCTTCCAGCTGCCCTCAGGACCCATTACACCAGGTACTTTGAAACTGGTCCATTTCTGACATTGATTTAGGTAAGAGGAAGTTTTAAAGGACAGAACCAGTAAACCATTTAAGGAGCTGATATTATCTGAACCCCTGACACAATTCTCTTTCCGGGACACTTATGGGGATAAGAACCTGCTGATGCAGAAGATTTTCATTGTCAACTTCTAAACTGGCCAGGGCTACTTCGCAAAGGAAATTCTGGGGTGAAATTGCCTCTCCCCCCGCAAGCTCCTCCTACCCAACCCTTTACAGACATTGTCAGTAGCAGAGGCACAGAGCCAGAGAGCTTGCTAAACATTGTTCAGGAAGATTGGAGTGGAGCTGGGAACAGGACCCTGATCTCCGACATGGCAGACCCATATTTCAGCCACCAGACCACTGGGCCCTTCATCCAGCTGTGCCAGTCTCTGTGCTTTTCCAAGCCAGCTGTAAAATGGGGATAATAATGTGACACTGCACTCCATATTCATCATACTGGTATCATTATGATATGATTATTACAAAGTTATGATGCATCTTGTACAAAATGTGTCATGTGAGGTGTCTATGGAAAAGTTATGATTTGCTGTATATGATTATCCTATCTGTGTGCATGTATCATTTTTGTATCTGAAGTTATGAATATTGACTATGTATCTGTATTTCAAATGAGCTTACTCTGCATAACACCCACAAAGAGCCTTTCAGGTTCAACAATAAAGAGCCATTGGCCATTATCTTTGAAAACTCATGGCAATCGGGGAAAGTCCTAGACAACTGGAAAAAGGCTAATGTAGTGCCCATCTTTAAAAAAGGGAAGAAGGAGGATCCAGGGAACTACAGGCCAGTCAGCCTCACCTCATTTCCTGGAAAAAATCTGGAGCAGGTCCTCAAGGAATCAATTCTGAAGCACTTAGATGAGAGGAAAGTGACCAGGAACCGTCAGCATGGATTCACCAAGGGCAAGTCATGTCTGACTAATCTAATTACCTTCTATGACAAGATAACTGGCTCTGTGGATGAGGGGAAAGCAGTGGACGTGTTGTTCCTTGACTTTAGCAAAGCTTTTGATATGGTCTCCCACAGTATTCTTGCCAGCAAGTTAAAGAAGTCTGGGCTGGATGAATGGACGATAAGGTGGATAGAAAGCTGGCTAGATTGTCGGGCTCAACGGGTAGTGATCAATGGCTCCATGTCTAGTTGGCAGCCGATATCAAGTGGAATGCCCCAAGGGTCAGTCCTCGGGCTGGTTTTGTTCAATATCTGCATAAATGATCTGGAGGATGGTGTGGATTGCACCATCAGCAAGTTTGCAGATGACACTAAACTGGGAGGAGAGGTAGATACGCTGGAGGGTAGGGTTAGGATACAGAGGGCCCTAAACAAATTAGAGGATTGGGCCAAAAGAAATCTGATGAGGTTCAACAAGGAAAAATGCAGAGTCCTGCACTTAGGACGGAAGAATCCCATGCACGGCTACAGACTAGGGACCGAATGGCTCGGCAGCAGTTCTGCAGTTCTAGGGGTTGCAAGTGGATGAGAAGCTGGATATGAGTCAACAGTGTGCCCTTGTTGCCAAGAAGGCCAATGGCATTTTGGGCTGTATAAGTAGGGGCATTGCCAGCAGATCGAGGGATGTGATCATTCGCCTCTATCTGACATTGGTGAGGCGTCATCTGGAGTACTGTGTCCAGTTTTGGGCCCCACACTACAAGAAGGATTTGGAAAAACTGGAAAGAGTCCAGCGGAGGGCAACAAAAATGATTAGGGGACTGGAACACATGACTTATGAGGAGAGGCTGAGGGATTGTTTAGTCTGCAGAAGCGAAGAATGAGGGGGGATTTGATAGCTGCTTTCAACTACCTGAAAGGGGGTTCCAAAGAGGACGGATCTAGTCTGTTCTCAGTGGTAGCAGATGACAGAACAAGGAGTAATGGTCTCAAGTTGCAGTGGGGGAGGTTTAGGCTGGATATTAGGAAAAACTTTTTCACTAAAAGGCGTGGTGGAGCACTGGAATGGATTACCTAGGGAGGTGGTGGAATCTCCTTCCTTAGAAGTTTTTAAGGTCAGGCTTGACAAAGCCCTGGCTGGGATGATGTAGTTGGGGATTGGTCCTGCTTTGAGCAGGGGGTTGGACTAGATGACATCCTGAAGTCCCTTCCAATCCTGATATTCTATGATTCTATGATGCTATACCAGAGATGGGCATACTATGGCCCGCGGGCCACATCTGGTCTGTGGAACCATCCTGCCTGGCTCCTGAGCTCCCAGCCGAGGTGGCTAGCCCCCGCCTCTCCCCTGCAGCCATGTCACCGCACAGGGAGCTCTCTGGCCTGCTGCTCCTGCCAGGCAGCAGGGCTTGCACCCGCCCACCTCCCAGGCTTTCCAATAAGCCTGTCCTGCCCTTTTGAGCGGCCTGGTAAGGAGGCAGGAAGTTCTTGGGGGCAGTCAGGGGACAGGGAGCAGTTGGATGGGGTGGAGTTTGGGGGGGCGGTCAGGGGATGGGGAACGGGGGGGTTGGATAGGGTGTGGGGGTCCTGGGCAGCTTGTCAGGGGGCAGGGGTGTGGATAGGGGGTGGGATCAGGGCAGTCAGGGAACAGGGGGGGGAGTTGGATAGGGGGCGGGATCTTGGGGGGGCAGTCAGGGGACAAAGAGCGAGGGGGTTGATGGGTTGTGGGCTCTGAGGGGGGCAGTCAGGGGGTGGGAAGTGAGAGGGAGCGGGGGCCAGGCTGTTTTGGGAGGCACAGCCTTCCCGACCTGGCCCTTCGTGCCATTTCGCAACCCCATGTGGCCCTGGGGCCAACAAGTTTGCCCACCCCTGAGCTAGACAGTTCTGATGGGCCATCAACAATGGACCATGGAAGAACGTAGCCTTCCTGGGAATGCTTCAGACAGCCTGTGGATAACGGCTGCTATGACTCAGCAAGACATGCCAGGACATGTGACCAGACCACATGACACTGAACACCATTTCGGTACCTGTATTTTTCCATAAACTGGGCTGGGAACCTGGTTTGCTGAAACAAAGGGTTCCTGCCATATGGAGACACTATATAAGGCGGGGAGTGACATAATGATTTGTCTTCATTCCCCCATGAGTCAACACCTGAAAGAAGCTCTGGAAGACAAAGGACATGAAATGGGGGAGGGGAACCCAAGCTTCAAGGCTCATGCAGCTTGTGCCTTAAGAATATGCAAGCCTGCTTGTTTCAGAGTAGCAGCCGTGTTAGTCTGTATTCGCAAAAAGAAAAGGAGGACTTGTGGCACCTTAGAGACTAACAAATTTATTTGAGCATAAGCTTTCGTGAGCTACAGCAGTGAGCTGTAGCTCACGAAAGCTTATGCTCAGATAAATTTGTTAGTCCCTAAAGTGCCACAAGCCTGCTTGTATCATCAGTCAGGGTGAACTATTGCTAATTCAAATCCCATCTATCTAGTATATTAGGAGTAGCTTCTGTTTTTGTTTATTTGCTAGGTAATCTGCTTTGATATGTTTGTATCACTTATAATCACTTAAAATCTATGTTTCTGTAGTTAATAAACTTGTTTTATGTTTTATCTTAACCAGTGTGTTTTGAGTGAAGTGTATGGGAAAATCTCAGCTTGGTTAACATAGACTTGCTGCATATCTTCCCCACATTGCGGGGGGAGCTAACTATATTAATAAGCTTCCACCGAATAGATCCCTGGGCAGTGCAAGATGGTATAATTCTGGGTCTATACTCCAGTAGGGGTGCAAGGCTGGAGAGCTGGTACATTGGCTGGTGTCTTCTGTTTGTCCATAAGTGGCTTAGGTAAAGCACTCAGGTAACTCAGTTGCGTTTGTGGCACCACCTCCTGTCATGTTGGGTGATAACAGTCCCTGGAGAGGCTGGCTGTGTATCATCAGCAGAGCAGCATAAGAAAGGCTAACCCAGATGAATTGTTAGGGGGCACAGTGGTTCCAACAGCTCGCAGACTGCATCCCAAAGATGACAACCTGTCACAAATGATGCTTAGCTACCTTACTAAGGTCAAGAGACTTATAGCATATGAGGCCAGATAATCACCTAATCATGTAGTCTGAACTCTTGTATATCACACACCAGATGACTTAATGTAACTACCCCCAAACTGAACCCAACAACTTGTGTTTGGCTAAAGCATCTTCCATAGAGCAGCCAGTCAGAGGTGACACATGGGGTCACATGCCCCCCAGATTTTTGCCAGGGTTTGCCGTCCCCGCTTGGTCACATGGTGTGGCTGGGCCCCCTCCGCACAGCAGCTGCTGGAGCTGACAAGCTGGGAGTTGTTACTACGGGGAGAGGCAGCAGGAAACAGCTGGGAGCTGCAGGGAGGGGCCACTGAGGGTAAGAGGGGGGTGTGCCTGTGGGGCCCCTGGCTTTTCTGCAGCCTTTCCAATTTTTCAACATCCTTTTAAACATATGGAACCCAGGACTGGTTGCAGTATCAGCCTCACCAGTGCCATATAGAATCATAGAATCATAGAATATCAGGGTTGGAAGGGACCCCAGAAGGTCATCTAGTCCAACCCCCTGCTCAAAGCAGGACCAAGTCCCAGTTAAATCATCCCAGCTAGGGCTTTGTCAAGCCTGACCTTAAAAACCTCTAAGGAAGGAGATTCTACCACCTCCCTAGGTAACGCATTCCAGTGTTTCACCACCCTCTTAGTGAAAAAGTTTTTCCTAATATCCAATCTAAACCTCCCCCATTGCAACTTGAGACCATTACTCCTCGTTCTGTCATCTGCTACCATTGAGAACAGTCTAGAGCCATCCTCTTTGAAACCCCCTTTCAGGTAGTTGAAAGCAGCTATCAAATCCCCCCTCATTCTTCTCTTCTGCAGACTAAACAATCCCAGCTCCCTCAGCCTCTCCTCATAAGTCATGTGCTCTAGACCCCTAATCATTTTCGTTGCCCTTCGTTGTACTCTTTCCAATTTATCCACATCCTTCCTGTAGTGTGGGGCCCAAAACTGGACACAGTACTCCAGATGAGGCCTCACCAGTGTCGAATAGAGGGGAACGATCACGTCCCTCGATCTGCTCGCTATGCCCCTACTTATACAACCCAAAATGCCATTGGCCTTCTTGGCAACAAGGGCACACTGCTGACTCATATCCAGCTTCTCGTCCACTGTCACCCCTAGGTCCTTTTCCGCAGAACTGCTGCCGAGCCATTCGGTCCCTAGTCTGTAGCGGTGCATTGGATTCTTCCATCCTAAGTGCAGGACCCTGCATTTATCCTTATTGAACCTCATTAGATTTCTTTTGGCCCAATCCTCCAATTTGTCTAGGTCCTTCTGTATCCTATCCCTCCCCTCCAGCGTATCTACCACTCCTCCCAGTTTAGTATCATCCGCAAATTTGCTGAGAGTGCAATCCACACCATCCTCCAGATCATTTATGAAGATATTGAACAAAACGGGCCCCAGGACCGACCCCTGGGGCACTCCACTTGACACCGGCTGCCAACTAGACATGGAGCCATTGATCACTACCCGTTGAGCCCGACAATCTAGCCAGCTTTCTACCCACCTTATAGTGCATTCATCCAGCCCATACTTCCTTAACTTGCTGACAAGAATGCTGTGGGAGACCGTGTCAAAAGCTTTGCTAAAGTCAAGAAACAATACATCCACTGCTTTCCCTTCATCCACAGAACCAGTAATCTCATCATAAAAGGCGATTAGATTAGTCAGGCATGACCTTCCCTTGGTGAATCCATGCTGACTGTTCCTGATCACTTTCCTCTCCTCTAAGTGCTTCAGGATTGATTCTTTGAGGACCTGCTCCATGATTTTTCCAGGGACTGAGGTGAGGCTGACCGGCCTGTAGTTCCCAGGATCCTCCTTCTTCCCTTTTTTAAAGATGGGCACTACATTAGCCTTTTTCCAGTCATCCGGGACTTCCCCCGTTCGCCACGAGTTTTCAAAGATAATGGCCAAGGGCTCTGCAATCACAGCCGCCAATTCCTTCAGCACTCTCGGATGCAATTCGTCCGGCCCCATGGACTTGTGCACGTCCAGCTTTTCTAAATAGTCCCTAACCACCTCTATCTCTACAGAGGGCTGGCCATCTCTTCCCCATTTTGTGTTGCCCAGCACAGCAGTCTGGGAGCTGACCTTGTTAGTGAAAACAGAGGCAAAAAAAGCATTGAGTACATTAGCTTTTTCCACATCCTCTGTCACTAGCTTGCCTCCCTCATTCAGTAAGGGGCCCACACTTTCCTTGGCTTTCTTCTTGTTGCCAACATACCTGAAGAAACCCTTCTTGTTACTCTTGACATCTCTTGCTAGCTGCAGCTCCAGGTGCGATTTGGCCCTCCTGATATCTTTCCTACATGCCCGAGCAATATTTTTATACTCTTCCCTGGTCATATGTCCAAGCTTCCACTTCTTGTAAGCTTCTTTTTTATGTTTAAGATCCGCTAGGATTTCACCATTAAGCCAAGCTGGTCGCCTGCCATATTTACTATTCTTTCGACTCATCGGGATGGTTTGTCCCTGTAACCTCAACAGGGATTCCTTGAAATACAGCCAGCTCTCCTGGACTCCCTTCCCTTTCATGTTAGTCCCCCAGGGGATCCTGGCCATCTGTTCCCTGAGGGAGTCAAAGTCTGCTTTCCTGAAGTCCAGGGTCCGTATCCTGCTGCTTACCTTTCTTCCCTGCGTCAGGATCCTGAACTCAACCAACTCATGTAGAGAGTAAAACACTCTCCTTACTTCTACCCACTACTCCCCTGTTCATACACCTAAGGGTTGCCTTAGCCCCTTTTGCCACAGCAGCACTCTGGGAGCTCGAGTTGAGTGCTTGTCTGCTATGACCCCTAAATCACTTTAGAGTCTCTGCTTTCCAGGACACAGGCCCCAATGCTCTAGGTGTGGCTGGCAGTCCTTGTACCTAGATATATGAGTTTGCATTTGATCCATTTTGTTTGAATGGACCCAGCTTACCAAACAATCCAGATCGCTTTGTATGACTGCCATGTCCTCATCAATATTCACCACTCAAACAATCGCCATGTCATTCACAAGTTTTATCAGCAGTGATTTCATGTTTTACTCCCAGATCATTGATGAAAACGTTGAACAGCATTGCGCCTAGTACTGATCCCTGCAGACTTATAGAAACACCCCATTCAGAAACTGCAGAACTGGAATTAATTTGCAAACTGTATACCATCAAATTAGGCCTGAATAAAGACTGGGAGTGGATGAGTCATTACAAAAAGTAATTTCCCCAAAATAATTTCCCTCCTACTGTTACTCAAACCTTCTTGTCAACTGTTTGAAATGGGTCACCCTCATTACCACTACAAAAGTGATTTTTCCTCCATTGGTATTCTACTGTTAATTGAATTGTCTCTTTAGCACTGACCCCCCACTTGGTAAGGCAACTCCCATCTTTTCATGTACTGTGTATATATACCTGCTACGGTAATTTCCACTCCATGCATCTGATGAAGTCGGTTTGAGCCCACAAAAGCTTATGCCCAAATAAATTTGTTAGTCTCTAAGGTGCCACAAGGACTCCTCGTTGTTTTTGCTGATACAGACTAACACGGCTACCACTCTGGAACCCCATTCTGCAGTGATGATTCTGCATTGACAACTGCTTTCTGAGATCTGTCTGTTAGCCAGTTCTAATCCATTTAACATGAACTCTATTGATACTGTATAGTGCTAATTTTTAAATCAGAATTTCATATGGGATTAAGTGAAAGGCCTCACAAAGGTCTTAGTATATTATATGCAGGGTTGTTGTAGCCGTGTCAAGTCTCTCTAAGTATATTATATCTACACAGTTACTTGTATCTACCAAACCTGAATTTGAAATCAGTTTTATTGACAGGACCAAACAGTCTATAGGCTCTGGCCCTCAGGCAGGGGCAGAGAAGACAGCAGTTTATAGGCTCTGGCCCTCAGGCAGGGGATGGTTTAGGAGCCCAGTCACTTAGGCAGGGCAGGGCACCAAACAGCCTAGGGCTCCAGTCCTAAGGCAGGGCAGACCAGTGAATAGGCTACTGTCCTAGTTTCGGCAGATAGTAGGTTAACACCAGCCTCCTGGGCTACAGTGGGGAGACTGCCATCTAGGGTGGGGTAGCAGGGGTAGAGGGATTTCTACCCACCCAACTCCACCAGATCCCAGCCCAGGGTCCTAACAATGGCAGAGTGTTTCACCACTGGGTCAGCGGGGAATCCAACCAAAACATGTTTCAGAGTAGCAGCCGTGTTAGTCTGTATTCGCAAAAAGAAAAGGAGGACTTGTGGCACCTTAGAGACTAACAAATTTATTAGAGCATAAGCTTTCATGAGCTACAGCTCACTTCATCGGATGCATTTGGTGGAAAAAACAGAGGAGAGATTTATATACACACACAGAGAACATGAAACAATGGGTTTATCATACACACTGTAAGGAGAGTGATCACTTAAGATAAGCCATCACCTGCAGCAGGGGGGGAAGGAGGAAAACCTTTCATGGTGACAAGCAGGTAGGCTAATTCCAGCAGTTAACAAGAATATCAGAGGAACAGTGGGGGGTGGGGTGGAGAAATACCATGGGGAAATAGTTTTACTTTGTGTAATAACTCATCCATTCCCAGTCTCTATTCAAGCCTAAGTTAATTGTATCCAGTTTGCAAATTAATTCCAATTCAGCAGTCTCTCGTTGGAGTCTGTTTTTGAAGTTTTTTTGTTGAAGGATAGCCACTCTTAGGTCTGTGATCGAGTGACCAGAGAGATTGAAGTGTTCTCCAACTGGTTTTTGAATGCATCCGATGAAGTGAGCTGTAGCTCACGAAAGCTTATGCTCTAATAAATTTGTTAGTCTCTAAGGTGCCACAAGTACTCCTTTTGGTTTTTGAATGTTATAATTCTTGACGTCTGATTTGTGTCCATTCATTCTTTTACATAGAGACTGTCCAGTTTGGCCAATGTACATGGCAGAGGGGCATTGCTGGCACATGATGGCATAGATCACATTGGTAGATGCGCAGGTGAACGAGCCTCTGATAGTGTGGCTGATGTGATTAGGCCCTATGATGGTATCCCCTGAATAGATATGTGGACAGAGTTGGCAACGGGCTTTGTTGCAAGGATAGGTTCCTGGGTTAGTGGTTCTGTTGTGTGGTGTGTGGTTGCTGGTGAGTATTTGCTTCAGATTGGGGGGCTGTCTGTAAGCAAGGACTGGTCTATCTCCCAAGATCTGAGAGAGCGATGGCTCGTCCTTCAGGATAGGTTGTAGATCCTTGATGATGCGTTGGAGAGGTTTTAGTTGGGGGCTGAAGGTGATGGCTAGTGGCGTTCTGTTGTTTTCTTTGTTGGGCCTGTCCTGTAGTAGGTGACTTCTGGGTACTCTTCTGGCTCTGTCAATCTGTTTCTTCACTTCAGCAGGTGGGTATTGTAGTTGTAGGAATGCATGATACAGATCTTGTAGGTGTTTGTCTCTGTCTGAGGGGTTGGAGCAAATGCGGTTATATCGTAGCGCTTGGCTGTAGACAATGGATCGAGTGGTATGATCTGGATGAAAGCTAGAGGCATGTAGGTAGGAATAGCGGTCAGTAGGTTTCCGATATAGGGTGGTGTTTATGTGACCATCGCTTATTAGCACCGTAGTGTCCAGGAAGTGGATCTCTTGTGTGGACTGGTCCAGGCTGAGGTTGATGGTGGGATGGAAATTGTTGAAATCATGGTGGAATTCCTCAAGAGCTTCTTTTCCATGGGTCCAGATGATGAAGATGTCATCAATGTAGCGCAAGTAGAGTAGGGGCATTAGGGGACGAGAGCTGAGGAAGCGTTGTTCTAAGTCAGCCATAAAAATGTTGGCATACTGTGGGGCCATGCGGGTACCCATCGCAGTGCCGCTGATTTGAAGGTATACATTGTCCCCAAATGTGAAATAGTTATGGGTCAGGACAAAGTCACAAAGTTCTGCCACCAGGTTAGCCGTGACAGTATCGGGGATACTGTTCCTGACGGCTTGTAGTCCATCTTTGTGTGGAGTGTTGGTGTAGAGGCTTCTACATCCATAGTGGCTAGAATGGTGTTTTTAGGAAGATCACCAATGGATTGTAGTTTCCTCAGGAAGTCAGTGGTGTCTCGAAGATAGCTGGGAGTGCTGGTAACGAAGGGCCTGAGGAGGGAGTCTACATAGCCAGACAATCCTGCTGTCAGGGTGCCAATGTCTGAGATGATGGGGCGTCCAGGATTTCCAGGTTTATGGATCTTGGGTAGCAGATAGAATACCCCAGGTCGGGATTCCAGGGGTGTGTCTGTGCGGATTTGTTCTTGTGCTTTTTCAGGGAGTTTCTTGAGCAAATGCTGTAGTTTCTTTTGGTAACTCTCAGTGGGATCAGAGGGTAATGGCTTGTCGAAAGTGGTGTTGGAGAGCTGCCTTGTAGCCTCTTGTTCATACTCCGACCTATTCATGATGACGACAGCACCTCCTTTGTCAGCCTTTTTGATTATGATGTCAGAGTTGTTTCTGAGGCTGTGGATGGCACTGTGTTCTGCATGGCTGAGGTTATTGATATTCTTGTTAACTGCTGGAAATAGCCTACCTTGCTTCTTGCTTGTCACCATGAAAGGTTTTCCTCCTTTCCACCCCCCCCCCCACTGCTGGTGATGGCTTATCTTAAGTGATCACTCTCCTTACAGTGTGTATGATAAACCCATTGTTTCATGTTCTCTGTGTGTGTATATAAATCTCTCCTCTGCTTTTTCCACCAAATGCATCCGATGAAGTGAGCTGTAGCTCACGAAAGCTTATGCTCTAATAAATTTCATAAATGATCTGGAGGATGGTGTGGATTGCACTCTCAGCAAATTTGCGGATGATACTAAACTGGGAGGAGTGGTAGATACGCTGGAGGGGAGGGATAGGATACAGAAGGACCTAGACAAATTGGAGGATTGGGCCAAAAGAAATCTAATGAGGTTCAATAAGGATAAATGCAGGGTCCTGCACTTAGGATGGAAGAATCCAATGCACCGCTACAGACTAGGGACCGAATGGCTCGGCAGCAGTTCTGCGGAAAAGGACCTAGGGGTGACAGTGGACGAGAAGCTGGATATGAGTCAGCAGTGTGCCCTTGTTGCCAAGAAGGCCAATGGCATTTTGGGATGTATAAGTAGGGGCATAGCGAGCAGATCGAGGGACGTGATCGTTCCCCTCTATTCGACACTGGTGAGGCCTCATCTGGAGTACTGTGTCCAGTTTTGGGCCCCACACTACAGGAAGGATGTGGATAAATTGGAAAGAGTACAGCGAAGGGCAACAAAAATGATTAGGGGTCTAGAGCACATGACTTATGAGGAGAGGCTGAGGGAGCTGGGATTGTTTAGTCTGCAGAAGAGAAGAATGAGGGGGGATTTGATAGCTGCTTTCAACTACCTGAAAGGGGGTTTCAAAGAGGATGGCTCTAGACTGTTCTCAATGGTAGCAGATGACAGAACGAGGAGTAATGGTCTCAAGTTGCAATGGGGGAGGTTTAGATTGGATATTAGGAAAAACTTTTTCACTAAGAGGGTGGTGAAACACTGGAATGCGTTACCTAGGGAGGTGGTAGAATCTCCTTCCTTAGAGGTTTTTAAGGTCAGGCTTGACAAAGCCCTGGCTGGGATGATTTAACTGGGACTTGGTCCTGCTTTGAGCAGGGGGTTGGACTAGATGACCTTCTGGGGTCCCTTCCAACCCTGATATTCTATGATTCTATGATTCTATGATTTGTTAGTCTCTAAGGTGCCACAAGTACTTCTTTTCTTTAACCAAAACATGCTGACTGCATTTCAGGCAGAAATACAGCTAGGCTGGAGTTGGCTGTTCCTGGGCCATTTCCTCCCCTTCCCTCAGGGTGTAGCTGGATCAGTGGGTGTCCTCTGTCTCCCCAGGGTAGGTGGCCAGTGGCAATCCCAGAAGCTCCCCTGCAGATGTAGGTTCCTCCAGGAGCAGGGTTTCTCTTGGCTTGGCAGCGAAGTCAGCAGCCTGGACTGAGCAGGATGTTTCTGTCTCCTTCACTGTCTTGGCCCCAATTGAGTTGTAGGCTCCACCTTTTATACTTCCTGTCCTGCCTTTCCACTTCTGGTGGGATGGACAAGGCAGATCTGGCTCTGCCTACCTGGGCACAGAGATTGATGAGCTGGCTACTGCCTGAGATAAAAACACATTTCCATTAGCCAAGAATGTCACTCTCTAGCTCTAGAGGTCTCAGGTAGGATACTAGTTCTGTAAAATATCCAGAAAGCAAAGTGAAATGAATCTCACATCCCAGTTAATTCTGAATGTAAGAGAGAAATTTCCAACTTGCAACGCCGACCCACTCGGGGCATCAGCAGTGGGGTCAAACCTGGGTCTTCTGGAGCTAAAGGCATAAGCTGCTCCTTCATGAACTAAAAGACACGTCTCTGTTAGCCAAGTCTGTAGCCCGCTTATCAATCTCTAGCTGGCCTAGCCACCACTACAGGGGGACACCGCACTATTCCAAGCAAGCAGGGGGTACATATAAAACCATGTTGATTGGTGTTGGTTATATTCCCATCCTATAATTCTTTAATCAGTTGAATCCCATATCAGCTTTTCCATCGTTTCACTTGGGACTCCTGTCAGATTAATTGGCCTGTAGTTACCCAGGTCATCTTGCTTGCCATTTTTGAATATTGGCACAACATTAGCCTCCAGTCTTCTGGAACTTCCATGATATTCCAAGATGTAGTAAACATTAACATCAACAAGCCAGAGATCTCCTCAGCCAACTTTTTAGAACAAATTATCTGGCCTTGATGATTTTAAAATGTTTATTCCTAGAGACCTGTGACAGGGTGTATCAGCCCCGCACTGGTACAGCAGAGGTTAACCCTTCTCTTTTAGCTGAAGAGACCACACACACCCCAGCTCTGCTGGGCATGCTCCAGCTGGAAGCAAGATATAAAAGCCAGCAGAGCAGCTTGGTCTGGGATGACCACCAGCGGGGAAGGAGGTGTGTTGCCAGCTCCTGAGGGAGGACCGCCTGCACTCAGAGACACAAAGGCCAGCCAGTTGGAGATGGACCCCAACACACCAGCACAGGATGTCACAGAGAGGGGAGAGCCTGGAGATCCCCAGAGATGGAGGACTCCAGGGACTCAGGTAGGAAGTGACCCAGTGAGGTTTTGTGGGGAAATGGGATAGAACCTGACCAAGGCTCGGCATGTTTTGGTTGGACCCTGCTGAGCTGGTGGTGGGCAAACCTGCCACGGACAGGCTCCTGGGTCAGAACCCATGGAGAGGGAGGGCCCAGATCCCCCTATCCTGGCCACCACCCAACCCAGGGTGGTGGCCCAGCTCGCCAGTAGTATTGACATTGGCCATTAGACCACACTGCTCTGACAGCAGGGCTACAGTATTGACTCTGGCCCTTGGGCCACACTGCCCTGACATCTGGGGCTGGAGTACTGCTTTTGACCAATAGGCCACACTGCCCTGCTATCAAGGGCCACATTAAGGAATGAGAGCCCTGAGCCGCACAGCCCTGACACCCGGGACACCCTGTGACATTCCCCTCTGGTGTTATCTGGACCGGTGATCTGCTAGGTCACTCCAATCCTTGACTCTGGGAGCCAGCCTTACCCTGCTCTGCTGTGAGAACCCCCACTCCTGGGCTGCTCACGCACAGCCTCTGGCATGTAAACTGATCATTGGATTGCGCAACCAAATGACACTAGCCAATATGTCCGGTCCCAGACACAACCCTCAGAACCACCATCTTGCAGTGTCCAGTTATGCCTGCTGAATGCTGCAAGTTTATATGAGTTTGTCAATTTAACAAAGAAATTGATATGTACCAGGCTTGTTATCCCAAGGGGGTCTCTGACACGCTTCAAACCAAATGCACTGCTTCGGGTAGAATAAACAAACAAATTTATTAACTACGAAAGATAGATTTTAAGTGATTATAAGTCAAAGCATAAGAAGTCGGATTTGGTCAAATTAAATAAAAGCAAAACGCATTCTAAGCTGATCTTAACACTTTCAGTGCCCTTACAAACTTAGATGCTTCTCACCACAGGCTGGCTGGTTGCCTTTCAGCCAGGCTCTCCCCTTTGTTCAGCACTTCAGTCGCTTGGTGGTGGTGATGTCTGTAGATGGAAAGAGAGAAAGAGCATGGCAAACATCTCTCCTGTTTATCTTGTCCTTTCTTCCCTATTGGCTTTGCCCCCACCCCCTTCACAGTCAGGTGAGCATTACCTCATTGCAGGCCCAAACTGACCAAAGGAATGGGGGGGGATGCACTCAGACTCCAATACATCCTTTGTTGTTGCCTAGGCCAATGTCTTTTGTTCCTGTGAGGCTGGTCTGGGTTTGTCCCATACATGTCCCGATGAGGTGTGAACTGCCCCTCTGCTTCTGGAGAGTTTTTGCCTCGGCTTGCTTTAAGCCATGAAAACACATTTCAGCCTCATAACTATATACATGAAATTACAACCTGTAACATCACTATAACAACGATTACTATAATATTACCATAACAACAATGTTCCGTACATCATGAGCCTTCCGAAGACATGCAACATGACAAAATTTGCATTACCACACAATCATATTATAAGGATGAACATGGAGGTGCTGGATGTTCCCCCGAGGTACAGAATGGCATACACCATCCCTCCGCATCCTGCCTAATAGCCATTGATGGTCCTATCCTCCATGAATTTTATCTATTTCTTTTTTGAACCCTGTTATAGACTTGGCCTTCACAACATCCTCTAGCAAAGAGCTCCACAGGTTGATTTTGCATTGTGTGAAGAAATACTTCCTTTTGTTTCTTTTAAACCTCCTGCCTATTTATTTCATTGGGTGACCCCTGGTTCTTGTGTTATGAGAAGGAGTAAATAACACTTCCTTATTCACTTTCTCCACACCAGTCTTTATTTTATAGACCCCTATCATATCCCCCCTTAGTCATCTCTTTTCCAAGATGAAAAGTCCCAGTCTTTTTAATGTCTCCTCATACGGAAGCCATTCCAGACCCCTAATCATTTTTGTTGCCCTTTTCTGAACTTTTTCCAATTCCAATAGATTTTTTTTTGGATGGGGTGACCAGATCTTACACAGTATTCAAAATGTGGGTGTCCCATGGATTTCTATAGAGGCAATATGATATTTTCCGTTTTATTATCTATCCCTTTCTTAATTATTCCCAGGATTCTGTTCACTTTTTTTGACTGTCGCTGCACATTGAGTGGATGTTTTCAGAGAACTATCCACAATGACTTCAAGATCTCTTTCTTGAGTGGTAACAGCTAATTTAGACCCCATCATTTTATATATATAGTTTGGATTATGTTTTCCAATGTGCATTACTTTTCATTTATCAACATTGAATTTCATCCGACATTTTGTTGCCCAGCCACCCATTTTTGTGAGATCCCTTTGTAGCTCTTCACAGTCTGCTTTGGACTTAACTATTTTGAGTAGTTCTTTATCATCTGCAAACTTTGCAACCTCACTGTTTACCCGTTTTTCCAGATCATTTATGAATATGGTGAATAGGACTGGTCCCAATTCAGACCCTTGGGGGACACCACTATTTAACTCTCTTCATTCTGAAAACTGACCATTTATTCTTACCCTTTGTTTCCTATCTTTTAACCAGTTAACCCTCTTATCCCATGACAGCTTACTTTGCTTAAGAGCCTTTGGTGAGAGACCTTGTCAAAGGCTTTCTGAAAATCTAAGTACACTATATCCACTGGATCCCCCTTGTCCACATGGTTTTTGACCCCTTCAAAGAATTCTAGTCGATTGGTGTGGCATGATTTCCCTTTATAAAAACCATGTTGACTTTTCCCCAACAAATAATGTTCATCTATGTCTGACAATTTTGTTCTTTACTATAGTTTCAACCAGATTTCCCAGTGCTGAATATAGGCTTACTGGCCTCTAATTGTAAGGATCGCCTCTGGAGCTTTTTTTAAAATTGGCGTCACATTAGCTGTCCTCCAGTCATCTGGTACAGAAGGTGATTTAAGCAATAGGTCACATACCACAGTTAGCAGTTCTGCAATTTCTCATTTGAATTCCTTCAAAACTCTTGGGTAAATCCCATCTGGTCCTGATAACTTATTCTGTTTAATTTATCAATTGTTCCAAAACCTCTTCTAATGACACCTCAATCAGGGACAGTTCCTCAGACTTGTCACGTAAAAAGAAAAGCTCAGGTTTGGGAATCTCCCTCACATCCTCAGCTGTGAACATTGATGCAAAGAATTCATTTAGTTTCTCCGCAAAGGCCTTATCGTCCTTGAGTGCTCCTTTAGCATCTCGATCGTCCAGTGGCCCCACTGTTTTTTTAGCAGCTTCCTGCTTCTGATGTACTTACAAAAATGTTTGCTATTACTTTTGGAGTCTTTGGCCAGCTGTTCTTCACATTCATTTTAGGTTTTCCTAATTATATTTTTACACTTCACTTGCCAAAGTTTATGCTCCTTCCTATTTTCTTCACTAGGATTTAACTTCCACTTTTTAAAGGATGCCTTTATGCCTCTCACTGTTTCTTTTACTTTATTGTTTAGTCACGATGTCATTTTTTAGATTCTCTTATAAAGTTTTTTAATTTGAGCCTCTATTACGGTGTCTTTAAAAAGTTTCCATGTAGCTTGCAGAGATTTCACTTTTGTGACTATACCTTTTAATTTCTGTTTAACTAACCTCCCCATTTTTGTGTAGTCCTCCTTTCTGAAATTAAATGCTACCATGTTGGACTGCTATGGTGTTTTCCCCACCACAGGGATGTTAAATTTAATATATTATGGTCACTATTACCAAGCCGTACAGCTAAATTCACCTCTTGGACCTGATTCTGTGCTCCACTTAGGACTAAATCAAGAATTGCCTCTCCTCTTGGGCTTCCACGACTAGCTGCTCCAAGAAGCAGTCTCTTAAGGTGTCAAGAAACTTTATCTCTGCATCCCATCCTGAGGTGACATGTACCCAGTCAATAAGGGGATAGTTGAAATCCCCCATTATTATTGAGTTTTTTATTTTATAGCCTCTCTAATCTCCCTGAGCATTTCACAGTCACTATCACCATCCTGGTCAAGTGGTTGGTGATATATCCCTACTGCTATATTTTTATTATTCGAGCATGAAATTTCTATCCATAGTTATTCTATGGTACAGTTTAGTCCATTTAAGATTTTTACATCATTTCATTCTTCACTTTCTTTCAGCACAACCTGCTCTTTCCTTCAGATATATTGTGTACCCTGGTATTACTATGTCCTATTGATTATCCTCATTCTACCAAATTTCTGTGATGCCTGTTATATCAATATACTCATTTAATATGAGGTACTCTAGTTCACCCATCTTATTATTTAGACTTCTAAATTGTCACTTTTCAGCTGTCTGCCATTACATGATGTAATTGAATGGGACTCTTTCATTTGACTATTTCTCATCAGATCCTACCCTATTTTATCATCTTCCATCCTCTCCTTCTTACTAGGACATAGAGAATCTGCATTAATAGATCCTCTCCTAAGGAATGTCTCTGTCCAAACCACGTGCTCCTCCTCACCTGTCGACTTTCCCCCAGCCCTTAGTTTAAAAACTACTCCACAACCTTTTTAATTTTAAATGCCAGCAATCTGGTTCTATTTTGGTTTAGGTGGAGTCCATCCTTCCTGAATAGGTTCCCGCATTCCCAAAAGTTTCCCCAGTTCCTAATAAATGTAATCCTTTCCTCCCTACACCATCATCTCACCCACACATTGAGACCCTCATCTGATCTGAAAATGTTTTTCAAGAGGGCGACTGACAATATAAAAAAGAGGGACAAACACACCAAGAGACCCCCTCTCCCTGTTCATCACATTACCGGGCACCAGAAGGGACAAAGGAAGCATTTGTTGAATACTAGGAGAAGGGGTCCAGACCTGAGAAGTTTGGTCAGTATGACTGCTGTGAGCATGTGGGATGAGAACTTTGCCTTGAATTTAACATAGTTTGTTAAGTTAGGCACTAGCAGCATTTTTATCTTTATTTTTCTTGTAACTATTTATGACTTTTATGCCTCATTTCTTGTAATCACCTAAAATCCACCACTCTATAGTTAGTAAACTTGTTTTATTGTTTTATCTATTCCAGTGTGTTTGAACTGAAATGTTTGGGAAACTCAATTTGGGGTGGCAAGTTATGTGAATAAAGAAATGACGTATGTTTTATAGTTTGCATCATCCCGGAGAGAGCTGGGCAGTGCAGGACATACATGTCTGGGGAGAAATGTAAGACTGGAGGTGTGTTGGGGTCAGCCTGCAGTATAACCTAGGCTGGTGAGGGCCAAGGTGTGACTGCAACACACACAGAAGTGAGGCTGGGAGTGACTTACATTCTGAAGGCTGTTTATGAGCAGTCCAGGCAGGAGGCTACGACAGCAAAGCATTGCAAAGGGCACCACCACTAAGATGGCAGGGGTGACACAGCTATTCATTGCTCTGGATTGTACCTGGTATGTCACAGGTGACTCGGGATCCCTTGACTTTTTTGGCTCCTGTGTTTACACCTGGCACAGGTCAAACCAAGAGGTGGAGAAGGAGCCAGTCAGGAGGGAGGACAGGGAAATGGGGAGGTGATTGAGTGTTGCCTCATAAGCATCCCTCAGGGACCCCAACAGCATAGGCATGTGCTCTAGTCCTAGGCCCGACTCCTAATGAGCTAGGACCTCTTCACCCATCTCATCTTCATACAGCAGGAGGGCAGGCTCGGACAAACATACAGACCTAGCTAAATCAGCTCCCTACAGCTTGGATGTATCTTGTGAGGTGCGAACAGAATGAGGCAAAGCTCCCTGGGGCAAAAGAAGCCCCGCCCATTCCAGAGGCTAGACAAGAGTAACAGAGACGCATGGAACGGCTGGCTTCACAGAGAGTTTATTATCCACCCAGGTGCGGTGATTGTTGGGGAGACAAGAGTGGATGAGACTGATACAGAGATGGGGAGGGGCCGAGTGGCAGTGACAAGGAGATTAACACAGGGGCTTTTTGGAGAAGAGACTTGGGGACGTAGGATCTGGTCCCCTCAGGTGCAGGTGAAATTTTCCCCTTGATCGAGGCCATACTTGCAGATACAGGTATGTTTGTGACTACAGGTCTCATTGTTCCACCACTTAAAACCCAGGAAAAAAAACAGAAATGATCCCTGGGGAGGGTCAGGCTGGGCCCTTCCTGCCCACACAGTGACCCCTCCCTGTTCTGTGCCCCTCAGAGAAGTGTCCATCTCCTCTTCACAGGTCCCAAGCAAGAGCAGGATGGGATGGAGCCCTGAGTACCCCATATGAGGACAGACCCATTCCCCAGAGAGACCCGCAGCTCAGCCTGGCCATGTCAGCCAAGGGGCTGGACACTGGAGCCATGTTAAAGTGAAAAGGTCCCAACCCTGGATCTGATGGCAAAGGCAAGTGAATCCCTGAGAGGAACTGACTGCCCTGGTGTGACATTGCACTCCATATGCTTTATGGAAATATGCTTATGAATATGACATAACTGGAATATACTTTATGCTAAATACCCCTTGTATGGTGTCATTAGAAAGCTTGTAATCTACTAAGTGTGTTCATCCTATGTGTTTGCATGTGTTATTTCTATGTCTGGAGGTAGCAGAATAAGAGAAACTTGTATCACTGATGAAAACATATTAAGTGGAGGCCATTAAGGGTGCTCCAGAAACAATCAATTGTAAGTGGCCTTAGTTACTTGAAAGCCTGCCTGTGTACGTGTGAGCCAGCCCAGGGGGAATGGAGACTAGGGGTCTTACAGTGACATGTGACCATGTCACTTGATGATGAAATTCATCTTAAATCTGGTACTTTTCCATTTAGAAGGCGGGGGTGGGGACAAGCAGAGACAAAAGATTCCCGCCTTGTGCCAAAGCTATAAAAGGGGGTTGAGCAGGACAAAGTGGGTGGTCAGTCATGAGATAACCCCAGCTTACCACCTGTGATGTTTGCTGGAACTATCAAGGACTGTACCAGGGGAAAGGATTGTGGCCAGACTAGGAAGGAATCTAGTCTGTGAAAGGTTTCAGAGTAGCAGCCGTGTTAGTCTGTATTCGCAAAACATTGGATGCATTCAGTGGAAAATACAGTGGGGAGATTTATATATACACACCCAGGGAGACTGAACCAGGCACAGGGAGCCAGAGCAAAGCTGTCCCCAGCTGGGCTGGGGGTTTTGGGGAGACTCAGGCAATGATGCTCGGGGAGGGGGGGCATGGAAGGAGCTGGCAGGAGCCTCAGAGCTGGGAGAGGGTGAGTTCTAAGGGTCCTGCCCCTCCCATTCCTTCCCAGGGGACTGCAAGGCCTGTGCTCTAACCCACCTCCAGCCCAAGAGAGATCCCAGCCCCAGACCCTGGGGGCGAGAGAATAAAGGCTTCTGTACATGGAACATGGGAAAGTCACACTGATGTGAGTTCAGGGGTGAGTTTGAACTGATCTAGTTATCCCATTGTAACCCCCTGTGGATTCTCTTGTTCCAGCATAAGAGTGACCTGCTGCAGTTTAGCTCATGAACCTTTGGAAGGGAATACATAGGGTCTTGTCCTGGGATAACTAGATCACGTGAACTAAATCAATATAGTTATACCAGTATAACTAGTAAAACATTCCCATGTAAACAAGCCCTGAGTCTCTGATGGGGATTTCTGGGCCCTGCTGCCCCCAGAGAGTCTTTATTTAACACCTGAGTGTCAGAGCCCCGTGCAGCCCCATTCCCTTAACTAAACAGCACAGAGCCTCCCATATGGGGCCAGACACATGGTCAGAGTGTCTTCACTGCGAAGAAGGGTTTGTTTGTCACTCAGGTTAAAATCCTAGTGTAGGTTAGCCCTGTATCCCAGCCGCTGTAGTTTTAACCTGAGTTAACAGGTAGCGTTATACCCCAGGCTGCCCTGTAGTCTGTAACTCAACCTGCTAACCCATGTTAAAACTATGCCTGCCATGCCTACACTAGGAGTTTAACTGAGGTGAAGGGCACATCTCCCTTTTGAAGGGAGGAGGTACCCTTCATGTACACATGAAGGTATGTGCATGTGCAAGAGTGTCTTCTGTCTGTTCCCAAAGTCGTGACTCGAACTGGGCCCTGTCGGGTCTGGGGAGAGCAGCTCTGCCATGGGAGATGAGGGATCCTCCCCTGAACACCCAACAGAGCGCAGGGGCTCAGGATGCAGGACCAGCCTCCAGAGTGCTGGGTCTGGCACTGGGTCAGTATCTCAGACCTGCCCTTGCTCCCCAGTGGTGCTTGTGGCTCTGAGCCCCTTGCTCACTGGTGGATTTCCACAGCTTTGTGTAGTACTCTCCAACTCCACCATAGTTGCTGGGCTACCCCTTGTCCCAGGCGCTGTGGTTGAACTTGGAGCCATCTGCCCATTTCCAGGCATGGTTCTGCAGAGACAGAGGGAAGGTAGATGGGGCCAGACTGACGGGATATCTTTCCTTGGGTATGTCTTCACTTTGAGCTGGGGGATCATTCCCAGCACAAGGAGACAGACCTGAGCTAGCTCTGATCCAGCTACGGCCCTAAAAACAGAGCAGAGCTGTAAGGGTCTGAAAACATGGCTAGTGTCTCAGACAGGATCCTCCTCGGAATGGCTTGGCCCTCCCACTGCTGGGACTGTATGTTATTTTTAGCGCATTCACTCAAGCAGAGCTAGCACAGGCCTGTCTCCTCACACTGGGACTCATTGCCCCAGCTCAAAGTGCAGATGTACCCATTGACAAGAGAGCTCATTTCTTAGACAAGGGAAAGGTCATAGACCCATTCTCTCTGGCCTTCAAGAAAGCACTTGACACAGTACCACATAGGAAGGTATTGGTTAAACTACAGATGATGGGGATTAGTGCAGGTAAGATGGATAAGGAACTGGCAAAAGGGCAGAAGGCAACAGGTTATGCAGAAAGGAGAATTATTGGGCTGACAGGAGGTTACCAGAGAAGGCTCAATCTTTGGACCAATCTTATCTAATATTTTCATTAATGACAGTGGCACAAAAAGTAGGGGGTTGAACATAAACTAGGAATTGGGGGGAGATGGATGGGAGATGTCCAGAAAATCTCCACGCCAGATTTTAGCATTGAGAGGGAAGAAGATGAAGTAAGAATGGATACAGCCGTGGGTAGGAGAATGTATATAAGGAGTGAGGGCGGTGTGGATACTAGTCTAATAGGTTATACTGGATGTAGAATGACTGTGCCTAATAGGGTACAAAATGTGAGCGAGGCCAAACAGCAAAAATTAAGATGTTTGTACACCAATTCGAGGAGTCTAGGTAACAAAATGGAGGAACTAGAGCTACTGGTGCAGGAAGTGAAACCAGATATTATAGGGATAATATAAACATGGTGGAATAGTAGTCATGACTGGACTACAGGTATTGAAGGGTATGTGCTCTTTAGGAAAGACAGAAACAAAGGTAAAGGTGGTGGAGTAGCATTGTATATCAATGATGAGGTAGAATGTAAAGAAATAAGAAGCGATGCAATGGATAAGACAGAGTCTGTCTGGGCAAAAATTACATTGGGGAAGAAAACTAGTAAAGCCTCTCCTACGATAGTGCTTGGGGTGTGCTATAGACCTCCGGGATCTAATTTGGATATGGATACAGCCCTTTTTAATGTCTTTAATAAAGTAAATACTAATGGAAACTGCGTGATCATGGGAGACTTTAACTTCCCAGATATAGACTGGAGGACCAGTGCTAGTAATAATAATAGGGCTCAGATTTTCCTAGATGCGATAGCTGATGGATTCCTTCATCAAGTAGTTGCTGAACCGACTAGAGGGGATGCCATTTTAGATTTAATTTTGGTGAGTAGCGAGGACCTCATAGAAGAAATAGTTGTAGGGGACAATCTTGGCTCAAGTGATCATGAGCTAATTCAGTTCAAACTAAATGGAAGGATTAACAAAAATAAATCTGCAACTAGGGTTTTTGATTTCAAAAGGGCTGACTTTCAAAAATTAAGGAAATTAGTTAGGGAAGTGGATTGGACTGAAGAACTTATGGATCTAAAGGTAGAGGAGGCCTGGGATTACTTTAAATCAAAACTGCAGAAGCTATCGGAAGCCTGTATCCCAAGAAAGGGAAAAAAATTCATAGGAAGGAGTTGTAGAGCAAGCTGGATGAGCAAGCATCTTAGAGAGGTGATTATGAAGAAGCAGAAAGCATACAGGGAGTGGAAGATGGGAGGGATCAGCAAGGAAAGCTACCTAATTGAGGTCAGAACATGTAGGGATCAAGTGAGACAGGATAAAAGTCGAGTAGAGTTGGACCTTGCAAAGGGAATTAAAACCAATAGTAAAAGGTTCTACAGCCATATAAATAAGAAGAAAACTAAGAAGGAAGAAGTGGGGCCGCTTAACACTGAGGATGGAGTGGAGGTTAAAGATAATCTAGGCATGGCCCAATATCTAAACAAATACTTTGCCTCAGTCTTTAATAAGGCTAAAGAGGATCTTGGGGATAATGGTAGCATGACAAATGGGAAGGAGGATATAGAGGTAGATATTACCATATCAGAGGTAGAAGCGAAACTGAAACAGCTTAATGGGACTAAATCAGGGGGCCCAGATAATCTTCATCCAAGAATATTAAAGGAATTGGCACCTGAAATTGCAAGCCCATTAGCAAGAATTTTTAATGAATCTGTAAACTCAGGAATAGTACCGAATGATTGGAGAATTGCTAATATAGTTCCTATTTTTAAGAAAGGAAAAAAAAGTGATCTGGGTAACTACAGGCCAGTTAGTTTGACATCTGTAGTATGCAAGGTCCTGGAAAAAATTTTGAAGGAGAAATTAGTTAAGGACATTGAAGTCAATGGTAAATGGGACAAAATACAACATGGTTTTACAAAAGGTAGATCGTGCCAAACCAACCTAATCTCCTTTTTTGAAAAAGTAACAGATTTTTTAGATAAAGGAAATGCAGTGGATCTAATTTACCTAGATTTCAGTAAGGCATTTGATACCGTGCCACATGGGGAATTATTAGTTAAATTGGAGAAGATGGGGATCAATATGAACATCAAAAGGTGGATAAGGAATTGGTTAAAGGGGAGACTGCAACGGGTCCTACTGAAAGGCGAACTGTCAGGTTGGAGGGAGGTTACCAGTGGAGTTCCTCAGGGATCGGTTTTGGGACCAATCTTATTTAATCTTTTTATTACTGACCTTGGCACAAAAAGTGGGAGTGTGCTAATAAAGTTTGCAGATGATACAAAGCTGGGAGGTATTGCCAATTCGGAGAAGGATCGGGATATTATACAGGAGGATCTGGATGACCTTGTAAACTGGAGTAATAGTAATAGGATGAAATTTAATAGTGAGAAGTGTAAGGTTATGCATTTAGGGATTAATAACAAGAATTTTAGCTATAAGTTGGGGACGCATCAATTAGAAGTAACGGAAGAAGAGAAGGACCTTGGAGTATTGGTTGATCATAGGATGACTATGAGCTGCCAATGTGATATGGCTGTGAAAAAAGCTAATGCGGTTTTGGGATGCATCAGGAGAGGCATTTCCAGTAGGGATAAGGAGGTTTTAGTACCATTATACAAGGCACTGGTGAGACCTCACCTAGAATACTGTGTGCAGTTCTGGTCTCCCATGTTTAAAAAGGATGAATTCAAACTGGAACAGGTACAGAGAAGGGCTACTAGGATGATCCGAGGAATGGAAAACTTGTCTTATGAAAGGAGACTTAAAGAGCTTGGCTTGTTTAGCCTAACTAAAAGAAGGTTGAGGGGAGATATGATTGCTCTCTATAAATATATCAGAGGGATAAATACAGGAGAGGGAGAGGAATTATTTAACCTCAGCACCAATGCGGACACAAGAACAAATGGGTATAAACTGGCCACCAGGAAGTTTAGACTTGAAATCAGACGAAGGTTTTTAACCATCAGAGGAGTGAAGTTTTGGAATAGCCTTCCAAGGGAAGCAGTGGGGGCAAAAGATCTATCTGGCTTTAAGATTCTACTCGATAAGTTTATGGAGGAGATGGTATGATGGGATAATGGGATTTTGGTAAGTAATGGATCTTTAAATATTCAGGGTAAATAGGCCAAATCCCCTGAGGTGGGATATTAGATGGATGGGACCTGAGTTACTATAGAAAATTCTTTCCTGGGTATCTGGCTGGTGAATCTTGCCCATATGCTCAGGGTTTAGCTGATTGCCATATTTGGGGTCGGGAAGGAATTTTCCTCCAGGGCAGATTGGAGAGGCCATGGAGGTTTTTTGCCTTCCTCTGTAGCATGGGGCATGGTTGACTTGAGGGAGGCTTCTCTGCTCCTTGAAGTCTTTGAACCATGATTTAAGGACTTCAATAGCTCAGACATGGGTGAGGTTTTTCGTAGGAGTGGGTGGGTGAGATTCTGTGGCCTGCGCTGTGCAGGAGGTCGGACTAGATGATCAGAATGGTCCCTTCTGACCTTAGTATCTATGAATCTATGAATCTATAAATAAGAACATAAGAATGCCCCTACTGGGTCAGACCAAAGATTCATCTAGACCAGTATCCTGTCTTCTGACAGTGGCCAATGCCAGGTGCCCCAGAGGGAATGAACAGAACAGGGAATCATCAAGTGGTCCATCCCCTGTAGCCCATTCCCAGCTTCTGGCAAACAGAGGCTAGGGACACCATCCCTGCCCATCCTGGATAAAGCCCTTGATGGACCTGTCCTCCATGAATTTATCTAGTTCTTTTTTGAACCCACAAGTTGACTGTACATTGTGTGAAGAAATATTTCCTTTCTTTGTTTTAAACCTGCTGCCTATGCATTTAATTGGGTGGCCCCTGGTTCTTGTGTTATGAGGAGTAAATAACATTTCCCTATTCACTTTCTCCATGCCATTCATGATCTTATGGACTTCGATCATATCCCCCCTTATTTGTCTCTTTTCCAAGCTGAAAAGTCCCAGTCCTATTAATCTCTCCTCATATGGAAGCCATTCCATACCCCTAATAATTTTTGTTTCCCATTTCTAAACCTTTTCCAATTCCAATATATCTTTTTTGAGATGGGGCGACCACGTCTGCACACAGTTGTCAAGGTTCCTTCCCCACTCTGAACTCTAGGGTACAGATGTGGGGACCTGCATGAAAGACCCCCTAAGCTTATTCTTACCAGTTTAGGCTAAATGCTGCCACCACCAAAGTGTTACACAAAGAACTGGGGAAGTGCCCACTTGGAAACATCTTTCCCCCCAAAATCCTCCCCAACCCTACACCCCCTTTCCTGGGGAAGTCTTGATAAAAATCCTCACCAATTTGCATAGGTGAACACAGACCCAAACCCCTGGATCTTAAGAACAATGAAAAGCAATCAGGTTCTTAAAAGAAGAATTTTAATTAAAGAAAAAGTAAAAGAATCACCTCTGTAAAATCAGGATGGTAAATACCTTACAGGGTAATCATATTCAAAACATAGAGAATCCTTCTAGGCAAAACCTTAAGTTACAAAAAGATACAAAAACAGGAATATTCATTCCATTCAGCACAACTTATTTTATCAGCCATTTAAACAAAACAGAATCTAACGCATATCTAACTAGATGGCTTACTGACTTTTTATAGGAGTTCTGACCTGCATGCCTGCTCTGGTCCCAGCAAAAGCATCACACAGACAGAGATAACCCTTTGTTTCCCCCGCCCTCCAGCTTTGAAAGTACCTTGTTTCCTCATTGGTCATTTTGGTCAAGTGCCAGCGAGGTTATCTTAGCTTCTTAACCCTTTACAGGTGAAAGGGTTTTTCCTCTGGCCAGGAGGGATTTAAAGGTGTTTACCCTTCCCTTTATATTTATGACAACAGTATTCAAGATGTCGGCATACCATCAATTTATATAGAGGCAACATGATATTTTCTATCCTATTATCTATCCCTTTCTTAATTATTCCCAGGATTCTGTCCGCTTTTTTGACTGCCGCTGCACATTGAGTGGATGTTTTTAGAGAACTATCCACAGTGACTTCAAGATCTTTCTTGAGTGGTAACAGCTAATTTAGATCCCATCATTTTACATGTATATTTGGGATTATGCTTTCCAATGTGCATTACTTTGCATTTATCAACATTAAATTTCATCTGACATTTTGTTGCCCAGTCACCCAGTTTTGTGAGATCCTTTTGTAGATCTTCTCAGTCTGCCTGGATCTTAACTATCTTTAGTAATTTTGTATTGTGATAAATGAAGGTTGGGGGAAGCTCCCTTTTATGGACACCCAGCAAGCCAGTTAGCTGTAAAATCCTTCTTGGTAGCTGTTCTCTGCTTGCTTTACCTGTAAAGGGTTAAAAAGTCCCCCAGGTAAAGAAAAGAAAGTGGGCATGTCAGGGTTCCCTCCCCGCTCTGAACTCTGGGGTACAGATGTGGGGAGCTGCATGAAAGACCCCCTACATTTATATTCCACCAGCTTAGGTTAAAAACTTCCCCAAGGCACAAATTCCTTTTCTTGTCCTTGGACGGTATTGTTGCCACCACCAAGTGATTTAAACAAACATTTGGGGGGAGGGCCACTTGTAGCCCTATCCGCCCCCAAATATCCCCCCAAGCTCCTTCACCCCTTTTCCTGGGGGGGGCTTGAGAATAATATACCAACCAAATAGGTAAACACGGTGAGCACAGACCAGACCCTTGTTTTTTCGGATACTAAAAACCAATCAGGATCTTAAAAGCAGAACTTTATTATAAAGAAAAAAGTAAAAGAAGCACCTCTGTAAAATCAGGATGGAAGGTAATTTTACAGGGTAATAAAAAGATTTAAAACACAGAGGATTCCCCTCTAGGCTCAACTTTAACATTACAAAACAGGAATAAACCTCCCCCTTAGCATAGGGAAAATTCACAAGCTAAAACAAAAGATAATCTAACGCATTTCTTTGCTATTACTTACAGTTTCTGTAATTTTAGATGTATCATATCAGTGGGAGCTGGATTATTTAACACTGGAATGCGTTACCTAGGGAGGTGGTAGAATCTCCTTCCTTAGAGGTTTTTAAGGTCAGGCTTGACAAAGCCCTGGCTGGGATGATTTAACTGGGACTTGGTCCTGCTTTGAGCAGGGGGTTGGACTAGATGACCTTCTGGGGTCCCTTCCAACCCTGATATTCTATGATTCTATGATTCTATGATCTGCTTTGTCTCTCTGTTTGTCTCAGAGGGCACACAAAAACAAAAAGCTCAAACAAAAACCTTCTCTCTCCACCCCCCCCTCCCCCCGCACAATTTGAAAGTATCTTCCTTTCCAATTGGTCCTTCTGGTCAGGTGCCAACTAGGTTAATTGAACTGATTAACCCCTTACAGGTAAGTGATTCTGTACCTCTGGCCAGGAGGGATTTGATGTTACTGCATACATAAATGTTGTTAACCTTCCCTTTATATTTATGACAGGGCACCTGACCAAAAGAGCCAATGGGAAGGCTAGAACTTTTTAAAATTGGGAAAGAAACTTTCCCTTTGTCTGTTGTTCTCTTTGGGCTGCAGGGACACAGAGCAGCAATGCTATAAGGAGGAATGCTGCGTAAGGTTTGAACCAGGTATGAAAAATTATTTTCCATACTTAGAAGGAATCACTGGGATAAGGAATGTAGGTAGACATGATTAGGTTTATTTCTCTATTTTGGCTTGTGGATCTCCTCTGTGCTAACCCCAGAGGCTTTTGTTTGCTTATAACCTTTAAGCTGAACCCCCAAGAAAGCTATTTTGGGTGCTTAATTTTTGGAATTGCTCTTTTAAAATCTAGCAAAAGCCTAAATTCCAGATGGATTTTCTTTCTTTTTGTTTTTAATAAAATTTACCTTTTATAAGAACAGGATTTGGATTGTTGTGTCCTAAGAGGTTTATGCATATGCTGTTTGATTAGCTGGTGGCAACAGCTAATTTCCTTTGTTTTCTTTCTCAGCTCTTCCCCGGATGGGGGAGGTGAAAGGGCTTGAGGGTACCCCATAGGGAGGAATTCCCAAGTGCTTCTTCCTGGGTCCAAGGGGGATTTTTGCATTTGGGTGGTGGCAACATTTACCAAGCCAAGGTCAGAGAAAAGCTGTAACCTTGGGAGCTTAATGCAAGCCTGGAGTGGCCAGTATTAATTTTTAGGATCCTTGTGGGCCCCCACCTTCTGCACTCGGAGTGCCAGAGTGGGGATTCAACCCTGATGTGGGGATTCAGCCCTGACATGTATTATCTGCAAATTTTGCCACCTCACTGTTTACCCCTTTTTCCAGATAATTTATGAATAGGACTGGTCCCAGAACAGACCCGTGGGGGACACCACTATTTACCTCTCTCCATTCTGAAAACTGACCATTTATTCCTACCCTTTGTTTCCTATCTTTTATCTAGTTACCAGTCCATGAGAGGACCTTCCCTCTTATCCCGTGGCAGCTTACTTTGCGTAAAAGACTTTGGTGAGGGACCTTGTCAAAGGCTTTCCTTAAATCTAAGTACACTATATTCACTGCATAAGCTTTCGTGAGCTACAGCTCACTTAGAATCATAGAATCATAGAATCATAGAATATCAGGGTTGGAAGGGACCCCAGAAGGTCATCTAGTCCAACCCCCTGCTCAAAGCAGGACCAAGTCCCAGTTAAATCATCCTAGCCAGGGCTTTGTCAAGCCTGACCTTAAAAACCTCTAAGGAAGGAGATTCTACCACCTCCCTAGGTAACGCATTCCAGTGTTTCACCACCCTCTTAGTGAAAAAGTTTTTCCTAATATCCAATCTAAACCTCCCCCATTGCAACTTGAGACCATTACTCCTCGTTCTGTCATCTGCTACCATTGAGAACAGTCTAGAGCCATCCTCTTTGAAACCCCCTTTCAGGTAGTTGAAAGCAGCTATCAAATCCCCCCTCATTCTTCTCTTCTGCAGACTAAACAATCCCAGCTCCCTCAGCCTCTCCTCATAAGTCATGTGCTCTAGACCCCTAATCATTTTTGTTGCCCTTCGCTGTACTCTTTCCAATTTATCCACATCCTTCTTGTAGTGTGGGGCCCAAAACTGGACACAGTACTCCAGATGAGGCCTCACCAGTGTCGAATAGAGGGGAACGATCACGTCCCTCGATCTGCTCGCTATGCCCCTACTTATACATCCCAAAATGCCATTGGCCTTCTTGGCAACAAGGGCACACTGCTGACTCATATCCAGCTTCTCGTCCACTGTCACCCCTAGGTCCTTTTCCGCAGAACTGCTGCCGAGCCATTCGGTCCCTAGTCTGTAGCGGTGCATTGGATTCTTCCATCCTAAGTGCAGGACCCTGCACTTATCCTTATTGAACCTCATTAGATTTCTTTTGGCCCAATCCTCCAATTTGTCTAGGTCCTTCTGTATCCTATCCCTCCCCTCCAGCGTATCTACCACTCCTCCCAGTTTAGTATCATCCGCAAATTTGCTGAGAGTGCAATCCACACCATCCTCCAGATCATTTATGAAGATATTGAACAAAACGGGCCCCAGGACCGACCCCTGGGGCACTCCACTTGACACCGGCTGCCAACTAGACATGGAGCCATTGATCACTACCCGTTGAGCCCGACAATCTAGCCAGCTTTCTACCCACCTTATAGTGCATTCATCCGGCCCATACTTCCTTAACTTGCTGACAAGAATGCTGTGGGAGACCGTGTCAAAAGCTTTGCTAAAGTCAAGAAACAATACATCCACTGCTTTCCCTTCATCCACAGAACCAGTAATCTCATCATAAAAGGCGATTAGATTAGTCAGGCATGACCTTCCCTTGGTGAATCCATGCTGACTGTTCCTGATCACTTTCCTCTCCTCTAAGTGCTTCAGGATTGATTCTTTGAGGACCTGCTCCATGATTTTTCCAGGGACTGAGGTGAGGCTGACTGGCCTGTAATTCCCAGGATCCTCCTTCTTCCCTTTTTTAAAGATGGGCACTACATTAGCCTTTTTCCAGTCATCCGGGACTTCCCCCGTTCGCCACGAGTTTTCAAAGATAATGGCCAAGGGCTCTGCAATCACAGCCGCCAATTCCTTCAGCACTCTCGGATGCAATTCGTCCGGCCCCATGGACTTGTGCACGTCCAGCTTTTCTAAATAGTCCCTAACCACCTCTATCTCTACAGAGGGCTGGCCATCTCTTCCCCATTTTGCGATGCCCAGCACAGCAGTCTGGGAGCTGACCTTGTTAGTTAGTTAGTTAGGATGCATCCAATGAAGTGAGCTGTAGCTCACGAAAGCTTATGCACTATATTCACTGGATCCCCTTGATCCACATGCTTGTTGACCCTTCAAAGAATTCTTGTAGATTGGTGAAGCATGATTTCCCTTTACTAAAAAACCATGTTGACTCATACTCAACAAATTATGTTCATCTATATGTCTGACAATATTTTTCTTTATTATAGTTTCAACCAGTTTGCCCGGTACTGAAGTCAGGCGTATGGGCCTGTAATTGCCGGACTCACCTCTTGAGGTCTTTTTAAAAATTGGCGTCACATTAGCTATCCTCCAGTGATCTGGTAGAGAAGCTGATTTAAATGATAGGTTACAAACTACAATTAGTAATTCTGCAATTTCACATTTGAGTTCCTTCAGAACTCTTGGGTTATACCATCTGGTCCTAGTGACTTATTGCTATTTTATCTATCAATTTGTTCCAGAACCTCCTCTAATGACACCTCAATCTAGGACAGTTCCTCAGGTCGGTCACCTAAAAAGCATAGCTCAGGTTTGGGAATCTCCCTCACATCCTCAGCCGTGAAGACCAAAGCAAAGAATTCATTTAGTTTCTCCGCAATGGCCTTATCATCCTTGAGTGCTCCTTTAGTACCTTGATCTTCCAGTGGCCACACTGGTTGTTTAGCAGGCTTCCTGCTTCTGATGTACTTTAAAAAAATTTGCTATTACTTTTTGAATCTTTGGCTAACTGTTCATCAAATTATTTTTTGGCCTTCCTAATTGTATTTTTACACTTCATTTGCCAGCATTTATGCTCCTTTCTATTTTCCTCACTAGGAATTAACTTCCACTTTTTAAAGGATGCCTTTTTGCCTCTCACTGCTTCTTTTACTTTGTTCTTTACCCATGGTGGCTGTTTTTTGGTTCTCTTACTAAGTTTTTAAATTTGGGGTTGTCATGGATACAGGGGGACGGGTAGCAAACTGTATGTATACTTGGCAGCTGTGCTGGATTACCTTACCTGTAAAGGGTTAAGCAGTTCAAATAACCTAGCTGGCACCGGACCAGAAGGACCAATTTGAAAAGAAGATACTTTTAAATCTGGGGGGGAAGGCTTTGTTTGTCATTGTGTGTGTTGTTCCCTCTCCGGATGGAGGGAGAAGCCAAGCAGGTACAATATCTCCTGAAAATATACCTGGAATAATCCATCTAAAAACACAGAAACTGTGAGTAGGGCAAGGAAATGCGTGAGGTTATCTTTTGTTTTGGCTTGTGAATTTTCCTATGCTACTGAGGTAGTTTCATTCCTGTTTTTGTAACTGTGAATCTGAGCCCAGAGGATCCTCTATGTTTAAAATATCTTTATTACCCTGTAAAGTTACCTTCCATCCTGATTTTGCAGGTGTGATTCTTTTACTTTTTTCTTTTAAATAAATTTCTTCTTTTAAGAACCTGATTGATTTCAGGTTTCAGAGTAGCAGCCGTGTTAGTCTGTATTCGCAAAAAGAAAAGGAGTACTTGTGGCACCTTAGAGACTAACAAATTTATTAGAGCATAAGCTTTCGTGAGCTACAGCTCACTTCATCGGATTCATTTGGTGGAAAAAACAGAGGGGAGATTTATATACACACACACAGAGAACATGAAACAATGGGTTTATCATACACACTGTAAGGAGAATGATCACTTAAGATAAGCCATCACTAGCAGCAGGGGGGGGGAAAAGAGGAAAACCTTTCATGGTGACAAGCAAGGTAGGCTAATTCCAGCAGTTAACAAGAATATCAGAGGAACAATTTGGGGTGGGGTGGGCGGGAGAAATACCATGGGGAAATAGTTTTACTTTGTGTAATGACTCATCCATTCCCAGTCTCTATTCAAGACTAAGTTAATTGTATCCAGTTTGCAAATTAATTCCAATTCAGCAGTCTCTCGTTGGAGTCTGTTTTTGAAGCTTTTTTGTTGAAGGATAGCCACTCTTAGGTCTGTGATCGAGTGACCAGAGAGATTGAAGTGTTCTCCAACTGGTTTTTGAATGTTATAATTCTTGACGTCTGATTTGTGTCCATTCATTCTTTTACATAGAGACTGTCCAGTTTGGCCAATGTACATGGCAGAGGGGCATTGCTGGCACATGATGGCATAGATCACATTGGTAGATGCGCAGGTGAACGAGCCTCTGATAGTGTGGCTGATGTGATTAGGCCCTATGATGGTGTCCCCTGAATAGATATGTGGACAGAGTTGGCAACGGGCTTTGTTGCAAGGATAGGTTCCTGGGTTAGTGGTTCTGTTGTGTGGTGTGTGGTTGCTGGTGACTATTTGCTTCAGATTGGGGGGCTGTCTGTAAGCAAGGACTGGTCTGTCTCCCAAGATCTGTGAGAGTGATGGGTCATCCTTCAGGATAGGTTGTAGATCCTTGATGATGCGTTGGAGAGGTTTTAGTTGGGGGCTGAAGGTGATGGCTAGTGGCGTTCTGTTATTTTCTTTGTTGGGCCTGTCCTGTAGTAGGTGACTTCTGGGAACTCTTCTGGCTCTGTCAATCTGTTTCTTCACTTCAGCAGGTGGGTATTGTAGTTGTAGGAATGCATGATAGAGATCTTGTAGGTGTTTGTCTCTGTCTGAGGGGATGGAGCAAATGCGGTTGTATCGTAGAGCTTGGCTGTAGACAATGGATCGAGTGGTATGATCTGGATGAAAGCTAGAGGCATATAGGTAGGAATAGCGGTCAGTAGGTTTCCGATATAGGGTGGTGTTTATGTGACCATCGCGTATTAGCACCGTAGTGTCCAGGAAGTGGATCTCTTGTGTGGACTGGTCCAGGCTGAGGTTGATGGTGGGATGGAAATTGTTGAAATCATGGTGGAATTCCTCAAGAGCTTCTTTTCCATGGGTCCAGATGATGAAGATGTCATCAATGTAGCGCAAGTAGAGTAGGGGCATTAGGGGACGAGAGCTGAGGAAGCGTTTTTCTAAGTCAGCCATAAAAATGTTGGCATACTGTGGGGCCATGCGGGTACCCATCGCAGTGCCGCTGATTTGAAGGTATACATTGTCACCAAATGTGAAATAGTTATGGGTGAGGACAAAGTCACAAAGTTCAGCCACCAGGTTAGCCGTGACATTATCGGGGATACTGTTCCTGACGGCTTGTAGTCCATCTTTGTGTGGAGTGTTGGTGTAGAGGCTTCTACATCCATAGTGGCTAGGATGGTGTTTTTAGGAAGATCACCAATGGACTGTAGTTTCCTCAGGAAGTCAGTGGTGTCTCGAAGATAGCTGGGAGTGCTGGTAACGAAGGGCCTGAGGAGGGAGTCTACATAGCCAGACAATCCTGCTGTCAGGGTGCCAATGCCTGAGATGATGGGGCGTCCAGGATTTCCAGGTTTATGGATCTTGGGTAGCAGATAGAATACCCCAGGTCGGGGTTCTAGGGGTGTGTCTGTGTGGATTTGTTCTTGTGCTTTTTCAGGGAGTTTCTTGAGCAAATGCTGTAGTTTCTTTTGGTAACTCTCAGTGGGATCAGAGGGTAATGGCTTGTAGAAAATGGTGTTGGAGAGCTGCCTAGTAGCCTCTTGTTCATACTCCGACCTATTCATGATGACGACGGCACCTCCTTTGTCAGTTTTTTTGATTATGATGTCAGAGTTGTTTCTGAGGCTGTGGATGGCACTGTGTTCTGCATGGCTGAGGTTATGGGGTAAGCGATGCTGCTTTTCCACAATTTCGGCTTGTGCACGTCGGCGGAAGCACTCTATGTAGAAATCCAAGCTGCTGTTTCGACCTTCAGGAGGAGTCCACCCAGAATCCTTCTTTTTGTAGTGTTGGCAGGAAGGTCTCTGTGGGTTAATATGTTGGTCAGAGGTGTGTTGGAAATATTTCTTGAGTCTGAGACGTTGAAAATAGGATTCTAGGTCACCACAGAACTGTATCATGTTCGTGGGGGTGGAGGGAAAAAAGGAGAGGCCCCGAGATAGGACAGATTCTTCTGCTGAGCTAAGAGTACAGTTGGATAGATTAACAATATTGCTGGGTTGGCTACGGGAACCATTGTTGTGGCCCCTTGTGGCATATAGTAGTTTAGATAGCTTAGTGTCCTTTTTCTTTTGTAGAGAAGCAAAGTGTGTGTTGTAAATGGCTTGTCTAGTTTTTGTAAAGTCCAGCCACGAGGAAGTTTGTGTGGAAGGTTGGTTCTTTATGAGAGTATCCAGTTTCGAGAGCTCATTCTTAATCTTTCCCTGTTTGCTGTAGAGGATGTTGATCAGGTGGTTCCGCAGTTTCCTTGAGAGTGTGTGGCACAAGCTGTCAGCATAGTCTGTGTGGTATGTAGATTGTAATGGATTTTTACAAAGGGTCTGGTCTGTGCTTATATTGCTAAGGCAACTGGTTGGTAGTTTATTCTTAAGCCTCCACAGGAAAGGGTGTGAATGGGCTTGGGGGCATATCTTGGTGGGATAGGGATTGCAAGTGACCCTTCCCTGAATGTTTTGTGTAAATCAGTTGGTGGTGGCAGCAATATCAGTATAAGGAATTAGTACCTTAAAGAAGCTTTAACCTAAGCTGGTACAATATAAATTTAGGGGGTCTTTCAGGAGGATTGCCACATCTGTACCCTAGAGTTCAGAGTGCGGGGGGAACCCTGACAGGGGTATATATTTAAGTTGAGCCTCTATTATGGTGTCTTTAAAAAGTTTCCACACAGCTTGCAGAGATTTCACTTTCGCACTGTACCCTTTATTTTCTGTTTAACTAACCTCGTCATTTTTGTGTAGTCACCCTTTCTGAAATTAAATTCTTCAGAATTGGTCTGCTGTGGTGTGTTTCCTGCCACAAGGATATAAAATTTAATTATATTATGATCACTATTACCAAGTGGTCCTGCTATATTCACCTCTTGGACCTGATCCTGTGCTCCACTTTGGACTAAATCAAGAATTGCCTCTCCTCTTGGGCTTCCACGACTAGCTGCTCCAAGAAGCAGTCTCTTAAGGTGTCAAGAAACTTTATCTCTGCATCCCATCCTGAGGTGACATGTACCCAGTCAATAAGGGGATAGTTGAAATCCCCCATTATTATTTTAGAGTTTTATTTTAATAACCTCTCTAAGCTCCCTGAGCATTTCACAGTCACTATCACCATCCTGGTCAGGTGGTCAGTAATATATCCCTACAGCTATATTCTTATTATTAGAACATGGAATTTCTATCCATAGAGATTCTATGGTACAGTTTGATTCATTTACAATTTTTTACGCTTTCTTTCACATATAATGACACTCCCCCACCAACATTACCTGTTCATAGAATCACAGAATATCAAGGTTGGAAGGGACCTCAGGAGGTCATCTAGTCCAACCCCTGCTCAAAGCAGGACCAATCGCCTTTTATGATGAGATTACTGGTTCTGTGGATGAAGGGAAAGCAGTGGATGTATTGTTTCTTGACTTTAGCAAAGCTTTTGACACGGTCTCCCACAGCATTCTTGTCAGCAAGTTAAGGAAGCATGGGCTGGATGAATGCACTATAAGGTGGGTAGAAAGCTGGCTAGATTGTCGGGCTCAACGGGTAGTGATCAATGGCTCCATGTCTAGTTGGCAGCCGGTGTCAAGTGGAGTGCCCCAGGGGTCGGTCCTGGGGCCCGTTTTGTTCAATATCTTCATAAATGATCTGGAGGATGGTGTGGATTGCACTCTCAGCAAATTTGTGGATGATACTAAACTGGGAGGAGTGGTAGATACGCTGGAGGGGAGGGATAGGATACAGAAGGACCTAGACAAATTGGAGGATTGGGCCAAAAGAAATCTAATGAGGTTCAATAAGGATAAGTGCAGGGTCCTGCACTTAGGATGGAAGAATCCAATGCACCGCTACAGACTAGGGACCGAATGGCTCGGCAGCAGTTCTGCGGAAAAGGACCTAGGGGTGACAGTGGACGAGAAGCTGGATATGAGTCAGCAGTGTGCCCTTGTTGCCAAGAAGGCCAATGGCATTTTGGGATGTATAAGTAGGGGCATAGCGAGCAGATCGAGGGACGTGATCGTTCCCCTCTATTCGACACTGGTGAGGCCTCATCTGGAGTACTGTGTCCAGTTTTGGGCCCCACACTACAGGAAGGATGTGGATAAATTGGAAAGAGTACAACGAAGGGCAACAAAAATGATTAGGGGTCTAGAGCACATGACTTATGAGGAGAGGCTGAGGGAGCTGGGATTGTTTAGTCTGCAGAAGAGAAGAATGAGGGGGGATTTGATAGCTGCTTTCAACTACCTGAAAGGGGGTTTCAAAGAGGATGGCTCTAGACTGTTCTCAATGGTAGCAGATGACAGAACGAGGAGTAATGGTCTCAAGTTGCAATGGGGGAGGTTTAGATTGGATATTAGGAAAAACTTTTTCACTAAGAGGGTGGTGAAACACTGGAATGCGTTACCTAGGGAGGTGGTAGAATCTCCTTCCTTAGAGGTTTTTAAGGTCAGGCTTGACAAAGCCCTGGCTGGGATGATTTAACTGGGACTTGGTCCTGCTTTGAGCAGGGGGTTGGACTAGATGACCTTCTGGGGTCCCTTCCAACCCTGATATTCTATGATTCTATGATTCTATGAATCCCCAACTAAATCATCCCAGCCAGGGCTTTGGCAAGCCTGACCTTAAAAACCTCTAAGGAAGGAGATTCCACCACCTCCCTAGGTAACCCATTCCAGTGCTTCACCACCCTCCTAATGAAAAAGTTTTTCCTAATATCCAACCGAAACCTCCCCAACTGCAACTTGAGACCATTACTCCTCGTTCTGTCATCTGCTACCACTGAGAACAGTCTAGATCCATCCTCTTTGGAACCCCCTTTCAGGTAGTTGAAAGCAGCTATCAAATCCCCCCTCATTCTTCTCTTCCGCAGACTAAACAATCCCAGTTCCCTCAGCCTCTCCTCGTAAGTCATGTGCTCCAGCCCCCTAATAATTTTTGTTGCCCTCCACTGGACTCTTTCCAATTTTTCCACATCCTTCTTGTAGTGTGGGGCCCAAAACTGGACACTGTACTCCAGATGAGGCCTCACCAATGTTGAATAGAGGGGAATGATCACGTCCCTCGATCTGCTGGCAATGCCCCTACTTATACAGCTCAAAATGCTATTAGCCTTCTTGGCAACAAGGGCACACTGTTGACTCATATCCAGCTTCTCGTCCACTGTAACCCCTTGGTCCTTTTCTGCAGAACTGCTGCCTAGCCATTCGGTCCCTAGTCTGTAGCGGTGCAGGGGATTCTTCCATCCTAAGTGCAGGACTCTGCACTTCTCCTTGTTGAACCTCATCAGATTTCTTCCGGCCCAGTCCTCTAATTTGTCTAAGTCCCTCTGTATCCTATCCCTACCCTCCAGCAAATCTATCTCTTCTCCCAGTTTAGTGTCATCTGCAGACTTTCTGAGGGTTCAATTACACCATCCTCCAGGTCATTAATGAAGATATTGAACAAAACCGGACCCAGGACCAACCCTTGGAGCACTCCGCTTGATACCGGCTGCCAACTAGACATGGAGCATTGATCACTACCCGTTGAGCCCAATGATCTAGCCAGCTTTCTATCCACCTTATAATCCATTCATCCAGCCCATATTTCTTTAACTTGCTGGAAAGAATAATGTGGGAGACTATCAAAAGCTTTGCTAAAGTCAAGGAATAACATGTCCACTGCTTTCCCCTCATCCACAGAGCCAATTATCTCATCATAGAAGGCAATTAGATTAGTCAGGCATGACTTGCCCTTGGTGAATCCATGCTGACTGTTCCTGATCTCTTTCCTCTCCTTGAAGTGCTTCAAAATTCATTCCTTGAGGACCTGCTCCATGATTTTTCCAGGGACTGAGGTGAGGCTGACTGGCCTGTAGTTCCCCAGATCCTCTTTCTTCCATTTTTTTGAAGATGAGCACTAAATTAGCCTTTTTTCAGTCATCTGGGACTTCCCCCAATTGCCATGAGTTTTGGCCAATGGTTCTGCAATCACATCCACCAACTCCTGTAGCACGCTTGGATACAGCGTATCCAGCCCCATGGACTTGTGCTCATCCAGCTTTTCTAAATAGTCCTGAACCACTTCTTTCTCCGCAGAGGGCTGGTCACCTCCTTCCCATGCTGTACTGCCCAGTGCAGCAGTCTGGGAGCTGACCTTGTTCGTTAAGACAGAGGCAAAAAAAGCATTGAGTACATTAGCTTTTTCCACATCCTCTGTCACTAGGTTGCCTCCCTCATTCAGTAAGGGGCCCACACTTTCCCTGAACTTCTTCTTGTGGCAAACACACCTGTAGAAACCCTTCTTGTTACTCTTGACATCTCTTGCTAGCTGCAACTCCAGTTGTGATATGTTCTTCCTGATTTCACTCCTGCATGCCTGAGCAGTATTTTTATACTCCTCCCTGGTCATTTGTCCAATCTTCCACTTCATAAAAAAAAAGGAGTACTTGTGGCACCTTAGAGATTAACAAATTTATTTGAACATAAGCTTTTGTGAGCTACAGCTTAATTCATTGGATGCATTCAGTGGAAAATACAGTGGGGAGATTTATATACACACACAGAGAACATGAAACAATGGGTTTTATCATACACACTGTAATCACTTAAGATGAGCTATTACCAGCAGGTGGGGAGAGGGGGGAGGAAGAAAACCTTTTGTGGTGATAATCAAGGTGGGCCATTTCCAGCAGTTGACAAGAACGTCTGAGGAACAGTGAGGGGGGCGGGAAATAACATGGGGAAATAGTTTTACTTTGTGTAATGACCATCTGATTTGTGTCCATTTATTCTTTTATGTAGAGACTATCCAGTTTGACCAATGTACATGGCAGAGGGACATTGCTGGCACATGATGGCATATATCACATTGGTAGATGTGCAGGTGAATGAGCCTCTGATAGTGTGGCTGATGTGATTAGGCCCTATGATGCCACAAGGGGCCACAACAGTGGTTCCCTTAACCCACCCAGCAATATTGTTAATCTATCCAAGTGTACTCTTAGCCCAGCAGAAGGATCTGTCCTATCTCGGGGCCTTTCCTTTTGCCCCTCCACCCCCACGAACATGATACAGTTCTGTGGTGACCTAGAATCCTATTTTCGATGTCTCTGACTCAAAGAATATTTCCAACACACCTCTGACCAACATACTAACCCACAGAGACCTTCCTATCAACACTACAAAAAGAAGGAGTCTGGGTGGACTCCCCCTGAAGGTCAAAAAAACAACTGGACTTCTACATAGAGTGCTTCCGCCGACGTGCATGGGCTGAAATTGTGGAAAAGCAGCATCGCTTACCCCATAACCTCAGCCATGCAGAACACAGTGCCATCCACAGCCTCAGAAACAACTCTGACATCATAATCAAAAAAGCTGACAAAGGAGGTGCTGTCGTCATCATGAATAGGTTGGAATATGAACAAGAGGCTACTAGGCAGCTCTCCAACACCACTTTTGACAAGCTATTACCCTCTGATCCCACTGAGAGTTACCAAAAGAAACTACAGCATTTGCTCAAGAAACTCCCTGAAAAAGCACAAGAACAAATCCGCACAGACACACCCCTAGAACCCTGACCTGGGGTATTCTATCTTCTACCCAAGATCCATAAACCTGGAAATCCTGGACGCCCCATCATCTCAGGCATTGGTACCCTGACAGCAGGATTGTCTGGCTATGTAGACTCCCTCCTCAGGTCCTACGTTACCAGCACTCCCAGCTATCTTCGAGACACCACAGTCTTCCTGAGGAAACTACAATCCATCGGTGATCTTCCTAAAAACACCATCCTAGCCACTATGGATGTAGAAGCCTCTACACCAACATTCCACACAAAGATGGACTACAAGCCGTCAGGAACAGTATCCCCGATACTGTCACGGCTAACCTGGTGGCTGAACTTTGTGACTTTGTCCTCACCCATAACTATTTCACATTTGGGGACAATGTATACCTTCAAATCAGCGGCACTGCGATGGGTACCCACATGGCCCCACAGGATGCCAATATTTTTATGACTGACTTAGAACAACGCTTCCTCAGCTCTCGTCCCCTAATGCCCCTACTCTACTTACGCTACATTGATGACATCTTCATCATCTGGACCCATGGAAAAGAAGCCCTTGAGGAATTCCACCATGATTTCAACAATTTCCATCCCACCATCAACCTCAGCCTGGACCAGTCCACATAAGAGATTCACTTCCTGGACACTACGGTGCTAATACGCGATGGTCACATAAACACCATCCTATATCGGAAACCTACTGACCGCTATTCTTACCTACATGCCTCTAGCTTTCACCCAGATCACACCACACGATCCATTGTCTACAGCCAAGCTCTACGATATAACCGCATTTGCTCTAACCCCTCAGACAGAGACAAACACCTACAAGATCTCTATCATGCATTCCTACAACTACAGTACCCACCTGCTGAAGTGAGGAAACAGATTGACAGAGCCAGAAGAGTACCCAGAAGTCACCAACTACAGGACAGGCCCAACAAAGAAAATAACAGAACGCCACTAGCCATCACCTTCAGCCCCCAACTAAAACCTCTCCAACGCATCATCAAGGATCTACAACCTATCCTGAAGGACGACCCATCACTCTCACAGATCTTGGGAGACAAGCCAGTCCTTGCTTTCAGACAGCCCCCCAACCTGAAGCAAATAGTCACCAGCAACCACACACCACACAATAGAACCACTAACCCAGGAACCTATCCTTGCAACAAAGCCTGTTGCCAACTCTGTCCACATATCTATTCAGGGGACACTATCATAGGGCCTAATCACATCAGCCACACTATCAGAGGCTCGTTCACCTGCGCATCTACCAATGTGATACATGCCATCATGTGCCAGCAATGCCCCTCTGCCATGTACATTGGTCAAACTGGACAGTCTCTACGTAAAAGAATGAATGGACACAAATCAGACGTCAAGAATTATAACATTCAAAAACCAGTTGGAGAACACTTCAATCTCTCTGGTCACTCGATCACAGACCTAAGAGTGGCTATCCTTCAACAAAAAAACTTCAAAAACAGACTCCAACGAGAGACTGCTGAATTGGAATTAATTTGCAAACTGGATACAATTAACTTAGTCTTGAATAGAGACTGGGAGTGGATGGGTCATTACACAAAGTAAAACTATTTCCCCATGTTATTCTCCCTTTCCCCCCTCCCCCGCCCCGTTCCTCAGACGTTCTTGTCAACTGCTGGAAATGGCCTACCTTGATTATCACGACAAAAAGTTTTCTTTCTTCCATCCCTCCCCCATCCCTACCTCCTGGTAATAGCTCATCTTAAGTGATCACTCTCCTTAGTGTGTATGATAAAATCCATTGTTTCATGTTCTCTGTGTGTGTATATAAATCTCCCCACTGTATTTTCCACTGAATGCATCTGATGAAGTGAGCTGTAGCTCACGAAAGCTTATGCTCAAATAAAATTGTTAATCTCTAAGGTGCCACAAGTCCTCCTTTTCTTTTTGCAAATATCGACTAACACGGCTGCTACTCTGAAACCTTACACTTCTTGTAAGCTTCCTTTTTGTGTTTAAAATCAGCAAGGATTTCACTGTTAAGCCAAGCTGGTCGCCTGCCATATTTACTATTCTTTCTACACATTCAGATGGTTTGTTCCTGCAACTTCAATAAAATACAGCCAGCTCTCCTGGACACTTTTCCCCGTCATGTTGTTCTCCCAGGGGATCCTGCCCATCAGTTCCCTGAGGGAGTCAAAATCTGCTTTTCTGAAGTCCAGGGTCCGTATTCTGCTGCTCTCCTTTCTTTCTTTTATCAGTATCCTGAACTCGACCATCTCATGGCCATTGCCTCCCAGGTTCCCATCCATTTTCACTTCCCTTACTAATTTGTCCTGGTTTGTGAGCAGCAGGTCAAGAAGAGCTCTGCCCCTAGTTGGTTCCTCCAGCACTTGCACAAGAAATTGTCCTACGCTTTCCAAAAACTTCCTGGATTGTCTGTGCACCGCTGTATTGCTCTCCCAGCAGATATCAGGGTGATTGAAATCCCCCATGAGAACCAGGGCCTGTGATCTAGTAACTTCTGTTAGTTGCCGGAAGAAAGCCTCATCCACCGAATCCCCCTGGTCTGGTGGTCTACAGCAGACTCCCACCACGACATCACCCTTGTTGCTCACACTTCTAAACTTAACCCAGAGACTCTCAGGTTTTTCTGCAGTTTCATACTGGAGCTCTGAGCACTCATACTGCTCTCTTACATACAATGCAACTCCCCCACCTTTTCTCCCCCGTCTGTCCTTCCAGAACAGTTTATATCCATCCATGACAGTACTCCAGTCATGTGAATTATCCCACCAAGTCTCTGTTAGTCCAATCACATCCTAATTCCTTGAGTGTGCAAGGACTTCCAGTTCTCCCTGCTTGTTTCCCAGGCTTCTTGCATTTGTGTATAGGCACTTGAGAACTCTCTGATCATCCTGCTTTCTCAGTATGAGGCAGGAGTCCTCCCCTCTTGTGCTTTCCTGCTCATGCTTCCTCCCGGTATCCCAATCCTGCTAATACAGCCCAGAATTATGTTTGCTCTTTTTGCAACAGCATTACACTGACTCATATTTAGCTTGGGGTCCACTCTGACACCCAGATCCCGTTCCCAGGGCCAGCCTAGGGAAGGGCAATGTGGGGGGCCATAGCCAGAGGACACCATGGTGCAGAAGCTTCCCCTTGCTGCCTGCGGGGTGCAGCCTGGCATGGCAGGAGCATCTGCTTCCCTGCTCCTGAGCAGAGGCCCCCTGTTCACCACCCCACATAGTGTCCGTCCCAGCCTGGCTCCTAATCCCGCCTCCGTACTCTGCAACTGTGAGCCGGCTCCTCTCCTTCCCGCCCTGCTGCTTCTCTTTCCAGGGGCGGCCTGAATGAAAGCCATGCCACCCAATGGAAGGTGAGTGTGGCATCTCGGCCAGCCAATGGGAGATGGAAGTTGCCAGCCTCTTCCAGTTTGGGAGGTGAAGGGTAGGGAAGGGACTGGGAACTAAAACTGCAGGGCAAAGAGACCAGTACATCTTAGGAAGTCCTGACCCTATGTCCCAGCTCCCAGTCCACCCAGCTCCCAGGGGACCCCCGTCTCTGTGCCCCCATCTCAAAACTGGGCCCCTCAGCTCCTAACAGACCTCCCCAGCTTCCAGAGGACCTCCTCTCTGTGCCCCCAACTCCCAGCCCTCCAGCTCCCAGGGGATCCCTCCCTGTGCCTCCAGCTTCCCCATCTCCCAGGGATCCCCTCTCTGTGCTTCTAGGTCCCAGTCCCCTCCCAGGCCCCATGGGCCCTCCCTGTGCCTCTAGGTCCCAGCCCACAGAGCTCCCAAAGGGCCAATCCCTGTGCCCACAGCTCCCAGACCCCTTCATGCCCACACAGCTCTCAGGAGGCCCCTCCCTCTGCCCCACAGGCCTCAGCCTCCCAGTTCTCAACCCCCCCCCCCCATTCTCCCCTGTTCTCAGGGTGTCCCTCACATCTTTGTGGTCCCCCTCCTGTATGCCACACTCTGACCCCACAATTCCCCAAGCTCCCCAGCTCTCAGGGGCTCCCCCTTTTTTTTACTCATCCCTAAGGGAGGTGTTTGTGCAGGGGGTTGGAGATATTTCAGGAGTGAACCTTCCACCATCACCACCCACCCTAGCTACCTTCAGTGTACTGGAGCATTTTAACCTCCCCCAATAAACCCCTTCCCTGGGCCTGGGGAGGGGCATTTGAATATTGGAGATCCTCAGTATTGGTTTGGGGAGAGATGTGCCCTTATGGAGCCCCCATGTCACTGCCCCCCTGGTAGCCCCACACCAGTGAGACTCTATCTAGACACCTCTGGTTCTCTTCCCCCCTTCCTGAGGCTCTCAGGTCACCATGCGCCCCTGACCCCTCAGCCCTCTGGTGCCCTCCTGTCACTGCACCTCCCTCTGGGCTGCCAACCCTCTGGGGCTCTAGCAGAGAAGCTGGATGCCATACTGAGTGGGAGAGTTTGGGAGGTGCAGGAGAGGTATGACTCTGCCCCAGAGCCTGCTCACCCTGTCAGATTGTGGAAGACCACCTACTACATCTTCTTGGCTGTCCTGCTCAATGACCTCGATGAGGGGATCCCTGTAGCACTGGCTGGGGGAGTCAAAGTGACTGCTGTGGGGTTTCCTATTATGCCCATCACCCTGGCATCCAAACGTGAGTTACTGCAGGGCTAGATCGGCTCTATGAGTGTGTGACATAGATTCATAGATACTAAGGTCAGAAGGGACCATTCTGATCATCTAGTCCGACCTCCTGCACAGCGCAGGCCACAGAATGTCACCCACCCACTCCTATGAAAAACCTCACCCATGTCTGAGCTATTGAAGTCCTTAAATCATGGTTCAAAGACTTCAAGGAGCAGAGAAGCCTCCCTCAAGTCAACCATGCCCCATGCTACAGAGGAAGGTGAAAAACCTCCAGGGCCTCTCCAATCTGCCCTGGAGGAAAATTCCTTCCCGACCCAAATATGACAATCAGCTAAACCCTGAGCATATGGGCAAGATTCACCAGCCAGATACCCAGGAAAGAATTTTCTATAGTAACTCAGATCCCATCCATCTAATATCCCATCTCAGGGGATTTGGCCTATTTACCCTGAATATTTAAAGATCAATTACTTACCAAAATCCCATTATCCCATCATACCATCTCCTCCATAAACTTATCGAGTAGAATCTTAAAACTAGATAGATCTTTTGCCCCCACTGCTTCCCTTGGAAGGCTATTCCAAAACTTCACTCCTCTGATGGTTAAAAACCTTCGTCTGATTTCAAGTCTAAGTGGTCAAGGAGGTGCTGTGGATAAGAGGCAAGAAGCAGGGTGGGCCTGGAGTGCGAGGTCATGGAAAGGAGTTGGGGCAGTGAGGGGTGGAGGGAGAGGCAGCAGGGGCTGGGGTGATGGTGGTGGGGTGGAGAGCCTGGGAAGGCAGCTGGGGCCAGAGGCTCCAAAATACAAGTTTGCCCAGTGTGCTATTTTTCCCTAAGGTCAGCCCAGCTCTTTCCGCAGTACTCCTTCCTAGGTAGTCATTTCCCATTTTGTATGTGTGCAACTGATTGTTCCTTCCTAAGTGGAGTACTTTGCATTTGTCCTTATTGAACTTCATCCTATTTACTTCAGACCATTTCTCCAGTTTGTCCAGATCACTTTGAATTTTAATCCTATCCTCCAAAGCACTTGCAACCCCTCCCAGCTTGGTATTGTCCGCAAACTTTATAAGTGTACTCTCTATGCCATAATCTAAATTATTGATGAAGATATTGAACAGAACCAGCCCCAGAACTGATCCCTGTGGGACCCCAGTCATTATGCCCTTCCAGCATGATTGTGAACCACTGATAACTACTCTCTGGGAACGGTTTTTCAACAGTTATGCACCCACGTTATAGTAACTCCATCTAGGCTGTATTTCCCTAGTTTGTTTAAGAGAAGGTTATATGAGACAGTATTAAAAGCTTTACTAAAGTCAAGATATAGCATGTCTACCACTTGTCCCCATCCACAAGGCTTGTTACTGTGTCAAAGAAAGCTATCGGGTTGGTTTGACAGGATTTGTTCTTGATAAATCCATGCTGACTGTTACTTATCACCTTATTATTTTCTAGATGTTTGCAAATTGATTGCTTATTTATTTGCTTCATTATCTTTCCGGGTACAGAAGTTAAGCGGATTGGTCTGTAATTCCTCAAGTTGTCCTTATTTCGCTTTTTATTGATGGGCACTATATTTGCCCTTTTCCAGTCTGCTGGAATCTTTCCCATCTTCCATGACTTTTCAAAGATAATCGCTAAAGATTCAGATATCTTCTCAGTCAGCTCCTTGAGTATTCTAGGATGCATTTCATCAGACCCTAGTGATTTGAAGACATCTAACTTGTCTAAGTAATTTTTAACTTGTTCTTTTCCTATTTTAGCCTCTGATCCTACCTCATTTTCACTGGCATTCACTATGTTAGATGTCCAATCACCACCACTTTGTTTCTTGGTGAAAACTGAAACAAAGAAGTAATTAAGCACCTCTGCCATTCCCACATTTTCTGTTATTTTTCCCACCTCATTGAGTAACGGCCCTGCCTTGTCTTTGGTCTTGCTCTTGCTTCTAGTGTATTTATAGGTTTCAGAGTAGCAGCCGTGTTAGTCTGTATTCGCAAAAAAAAAAGGAGTACTTGTGACACCTTAGAGACTAACAAATTTATTAGAGCATAAGCTTTCGTGAGCTACAGCTCACTTCATCGGAAATGCATCCGATGAAGTGAGCTGTAGCTCACAAAAGCTTATGCTCTAATAAATTTGTTAGTCTCTAAGGTGCCACAAGTGTATTTATAAAATGTTTTCTTGTTACCCTTTTTGTCTCTAGCTAGTTTGATCTCATTTTGTGCCTTAGTCTTTCTAATTTTTCCCTACATGCTTGTGTTATTTGTTTATATTCATCCTTTGTATTTTGACCTAGTTTCCACTTTTTGTAGGACTCTTTTTTGAATTTTGGGTCACTGAAGATCTCCTGGTTAAGCCAGGGTGGTCTCTTGCCATACTTCCTGTCTTTCCTACGCAGTGGGATAATTTGCTCTTGTGACCTTAATAATGTCTCTTTAAAAAACTGCCAACTGTCTTCTATTGTTTTCCCTCTTAGACTTCCTTTTCATCCTTAGCCATGGAACTATCCAGCTCTTGTGCGGGCCCCATCTCTGCTGAAGGGAATCAGCTCTGAAGCACTCTGGCAGAGGTAGGGGACAGGGAACCCCTCTCCCTTTCACACAGCTTCTGGAAAAGAAGATGCACAGAACTCCTGTTCAGGGTCCAGTTTGTGATCTTTCCAGGGGCTGTGATCGCTGGAGAAAGGAAAAAGAACGAGGAGTTCTTGTGGCACCTTAGAGACTAACAAATGTATTTATTTATTTGTTAGTCTCTAAGGTGCCACAAGTACTCCTCATTCTTGCTGATACAGACTAACACTCTGGAGAAAGGAAAGTGTGTCTGGCCCAGAGATTAACCCAGTGACTCTCCAGAGAAGGGACTTTGCAGCTGGGGACCTGGGATATGGCCTTTCAAGGGAGCAGAAGGACATTCACTCAATGGAGCCACAGCGGCAGCTGATCCTTCTCTGATAATGCAAAGGATCCTGACTGCTGGAAGGAACCCATGTCCCCCACATCCCTGCTACTGTCCTTGTCCTGGAGCTGATACTTGCAAGTGAATGAGTTTTTATAGTCACAGAAATAATCCTTCTATTCCTTGAAACCTCGAAAGCAAAATATTTTAATATGGTCAAAGGCAAAGTCATACATCTAGGAACCAGGAATGTCAGCCCCACATAGGATGGGGACAGTGTCCTGGAAAGCCGTGACTCTGCAAAGGATTCAACTGAACATGAGCTCCCACTGTGATGTTGTGGCATAAAGGTTTTCATGGTCTTGGGATGAATAGAGAGGGAAATATTGAGCGGGAGTAGGAAACTGCATTCTCTCTCTGCAGATGGCTTTAGTGACACCTTTACTGGATACTGCACCAAGTGCTGGTGTCCACGCTTAAAGGATTTGACAAATTGGTTCCAAAAAGAGCTACCAGAATAATTTGAGATCTTTAAAACCTCTTTTATAGAAAGAGACTAAAGAAGATTAATCTATTTAATTTAGCAAAGAGATGATTAAGAGATGACATGATTATGGTTTGTAAGTACATAAGAATGGCCACATGGGGTCAGTCTGTTACCCAGGGTTTTCAGAACCCACAGTAGTGGTTACTTAACTGTTTCACTACAGGTGGGGTCAGGAATAAATCAATGGGAACACAGCAATTCTGTCTGATAAAAGATTAAAGAAAGTAAGCGTGCTCTATCTAAAACTGTAGTTTATTAGATTTAAGCACACACAGACATAAGCTATAGGTTTAGAACATCCCAGATATCTACCTAAAATCTGCAACGATATTGAGTAATTAACAGTGGGTACATAATGTCCAGTTTCTCACCTGCCAGGGAGAAAAGGTCTCAGGAAAAACCTCTCCCAAGATGGCTTCAGAGGACTGCTCCAAAGTACACTGTATTAGCTAGTCTGTTAACTAATTTCTTCAAAACACATAGATCATAATGACCCCTATTGGCTCATCACTTTTCCTAACTTTCAATGAACTACTTATCAACAAACATTCCTAACAATCTTAATTATAATACTTCTATATCAAGGGCACCCAAATTCAAGGTTCTCATCCACCAAGGTTTTCAGTCTCAATTGCTGAGTTTTCTTTCCCCTCTTCCCATACTGATTAGCAGAAATTGCCAGCTAGTTTTGACCTTGCCTCTAAAAGTTTGCTTTCAAACTAACACTATGCTATGTGGTGTTCTATTTTATTAATTCATGGTGGCTGAATACACATAATATAGTTACAATTAGCTTAATCACATTCTGGGGTACACACACTCCTCAAATCCAGGGCAGCAAGACCATCTAGCCCAGAAACCTGGCTTCCAACAATGGCCAGTGCCAGATGCTTCAGAGGGAATAAAAAGAACAGGCCAATTATCAAGTGATCCACCACTGTTGTCCACTCCCAGCTTCTGGCAAACAGAGACTAAGGACAATTCAGAGCATGGTTTTGCATCCCTGCCCATCCTGGCTAATAGCTAGGGCCTTACCAAATTCATGGTCCATTTTGGTCAATTTCATGGTCATAGGATTTTAAAAATCATAAATTTCATGATTTCAGCTATTTAAATCTGAAATTTCACGGTGTTGTAATTGTAGGGGTCCTGGCCCAAAAAGGAGTTGTGGGGAGGGTCACAAGGTTATTGTAGTGGGGTGTGTTACTGCTACCCTTACTTCTGTGCTGCTGTTGGCATTGGCACTCCCATCAGTGCTGGGCAGCCAGAGGGCGGTGGCTGCTGGCCAGGAGCCCAGCTCTGAAAGCAGAGCCGCCACCAGAAGCAGGGCAGAAGTAAGGATGGCCTGGTATGGGATTTCCACCCTTACTTCTGTGCTGCTGGTGGTGGTGTGCTGCCTTCTGAGCTGGGTGCCTGGCCAACCGCTGCCACGCTACATCTGCCCCGCTCTGAATGCAGTGCACAAGTAAGGGTGGCAATACTGTGACCCCCCCCTAAAATTACCTTGAGACCCCCTCCTCACCCTCCTTTTGTGTCAGGATCCACAGTTTGAGAAACACTGGTTTCCCTCGTTAAAACTGTACAGTAAAGAGTAAAAGCACACACAAGTCTGGATTTCATAGGGAGAAACCAGATTTCATGGTCCATGACGCATTTTTCATGGCCATAAATTTGGTAGGGCCCTACTCATAACTATTGATGGACCTATCCTCCATGAATTTATCTAGTTCTTTTTTTAACTCTATTATAGTTTTGTCCTTCAGAGCATCACCTGGCAATGAATTCCCCAGGCTCACAGTGTGTTGTGTGAAGAAATACTTCCTTTTGTTTGTTTTAAATCTGCCTATGAATTTAATTGGGTGGTCCCTAGTTCTTGTGTTATGAGGAGTAAACAACACTTACTTTCTCCACCCCAGTCATGATCTTATAGACCTCGATCCTGTCCTCCCTGAGTCTCTTTTCCAAGCTGAAAAGTCCCAGTCTTATTACTCTCTCCTCACACGGCAGCCGTTCCAGACCCCTCCTCATTTTTGTTACCCTTTTCTGAACTTTTTCCACTTCCAGTGTATCTTTTTTGAAATGGGGCGACCACATCCGCATGCAGTACTCAAGGTGTGGGCGTACCATGGATTTATATAGAGGCAATCTGATATTTTCTGTCTGTCTTATTATCTATCCCTTTCTTAATGATTCCCAACATTCTGTTTGCTTTTTTGGCTGCCATTACACATTGAGTGGTTGTTTTCAGAGAACTATCCACAATGACTCCAAGATCTTTCTTGCGTGGTAACAACTAATTCAGACCCCATCATTGTATATGTATAGTTGGGATTATGTTTTCCAATGTGTATTACTTTCCATTTATCAATATTAAATTTCACCTGCCATTTTGTTGCCCAGTCACGCAGTTTTGAGAGACCCTTTGGTAGCTCTCCGCAGTCTGCCTGGGACTTAACTATCTTGAGTAGTTTTGCATCTGCAAATTTTGCCACCTCACTGGTTACCCCTTTTTCCAGATCATTTTTTTTGGGGTATACATTTAATTTGAGCCTCTATCATGTTTTTAAGAAAGTTTAAATGCAGCTTGCAGGCATTTCACTTTTGTGACTGTACCTTTTAATTTCCATTTAACTAGCTTCCTTATTTTTGTGTAATTCCCATTTTTGAAGTTAAATGCAACTGTGGTGGGCTTCTTTGGTATTTCCCCCTCCCTCCACTGGGATATTATATTTAATTACATTATGGTTACTATTACAGAGTGTTCAGCTATATTCACCTCTTGGACCAGATTTTGTGCTCCACTTAGGACTAAATCAAGAACTTCTTCTCCTCTTGTGGGTTCCAGGACTAGCAGCTCCAAGAAGCAGTCATTTATGGTGTCTAGAAAATGTATCTCTGCATCCCATACTCAGGTGACATGTACCCAGTCAATATGGGGATAGTTGAAAACCCCAGCAATGCCCCTCTGCCATGTACATTGGCCAAACAGGACAGTCTCTATGCAAAAGAATAAATGGACACAAATCAGACATCAAGAATTGTAACATTCAAAAACCAGTAGGAGAACACTTCAATCTCCCTGGACACTCAATAACGCACTGAAAAATGGCAATTCTTTAACAAAAAACTTCAAAAACAGATTCCAACGAGAAACTGCAGAACTGGAATTAATTTGCAAACTGGACACCATCAAATTAGGCCTGAATAAAGACTGGGAGTGGATGGGTCACTACAAAAAGTAATTTTCCCTCTGCTGACACTCACGCCTTCTTGTCAACTGTTGGAAATGGGCCACTGTGATATAGCATGGCCAGAGGGCAGCAAGAGAGTGTTAGAAGGGAACCTTATTCCCTGTAGAGGGAAGAAAGTTTGCTATAAATTAATTAAAGCACCTGAAGCCAATTAAGGCACCTGAAGCCAGTCACATGATAAAACCCTCCTGCTTCAATCAGACAAGAGAAGGAGTTGAAGCAGAGTGGATTGGTGTTGGAGTAGAGAGCAGTTTGGATGGAAGCAGAGGAGAGTTTGGAGAAGTGCTCCGGTGGGCTAAGAAGACCAAGATACTAAGTAAAGGGACACCTGGTTTGTGCAGAGGGAGGTCAGGAAGCCCCACAGGCTGAAGGGCAGGAGAGAGAAGTAGCCCAGGGGAAGGAAGCACTAGTTCAAGTGGTTTACTGCTACCCCGAGGGCCCCCGGGCTGGGACCCAGAGTAGAGGGCGGGCCTGGGTCCTTCCCTCTCCACTCCCCTCCTCTAGAACACTAGTGGGGCAGTTAATACCCCAGTTCAGGGGCAAGAAATGGTGCCCTGAACCACCCCCCCAAGAGGAGAAAGTGTGAGACCCATCATAGTAGTGCTGGCAATTTGCCACACCACCTTGATTGCATTGACTTTGTTAGCACTATAAAAGTAATTTTCCCTCCCTTGGTATTCACCTCTTCTTGCCAATTGTTGAGAATAGGCCACTTCCACCTTAATTGAATTGGCTCATTAGCACTGACCCCCCACACACTTGGTAAGGCAACACCCATCTTTTCATGTGCTATACTATATATTCTACTTACTGTATTTTTCACTCCATGCATCTAATGAAGTGGGTTCTAGCCCACAAAAGCTTGTGCCCAAATAAATTTGTTAGTCTCTAAGCTGCCACAAGGACTCCTCGTTGTTTTTGCTAATACAGACTAACATGGCTACCCCCTCTGAAATCTGTATTTTTATAGCCTCTCTAATCTCCTGGAGCATTTCACAGTCACCATCACCATTGTGGCCAGGTGGTCAGTAATATATAACCCTACTGCTATATTCTTATTATTGAAGCATGGAATTTCTATCCATAGAGATTCTATGGTACAAATGCATCCGATGAAGTGAGCTGTAGCTCACGAAAGCTTATGCTCTAATAAATTTGTTAGTCTCTAAGGTGCCACAAGTACTCCTTTTCTTTTTGCGAATACAGACTAACACGGCTGCTACTCTGAAACCTATGGTACAGTTTGGTTCATTTAAGATTTTTACTTCATTTGACTCTATGCTTTCTTTCACATACAGTGCCACTCCCCCACCAGCACAACCTACTCTGCCATTCCTATATATTTGTACCCTGGTATTATCATGTCCCATTGATTATCTTTGTTCCACCAAGTTTCTATAATGCCTGGTATATCGGTATCCTCATTTAATATGAGGCACATGAGTTCAGACATCTTAATATTTTGATCTCTAGCATTTGTATACAAGCACTTCTAAAATTTGTCACTTTTTGGTGGTCTGCCATTATGTGATGTAATTGAATGGGACTCTTTTTTTTTTTTATTTGACTGTTTCTCTTTACCTCCTACAAGTACTTTATCAACTTCTATTCTCTCCTCTTTACTAAGACATAGAGATTCCCCATAAACAGTACCTACATGGGGAGAAGATTTCAGAGGTATAAGATGTATAGACATTGAAATATGCCTTAGAAATTGTGACATTCTATACCTTGGGGAGCATACTGTAACCCCCATATTTCTCATTTTCATATAATCATGATCTTATATATAAGGCATCAGGTATCAGGGAAAAGGTTATGACCTGCTGAAAGTCATGTCTCTGTCCATAGATGTCTATCATTAATGCATATGAAGTTATAAGAATTGTGTTGTATGGTGGTCATTAAAACATGCTGTAAGTTGGGGAATCAGCCAGATATTAGCTCCCCAGAGGCAACAGCAAGGAAAGTAACCAACTCCTGGGCAGGTGTGAAATAACCACCAACAGCCAGGGAGCGACAATGCAATGATTCACCTGCATTAGGACACGCCAGGAGAATTGCTCAACCTTGCCTGGAGAGACTCAGCAATGGCCCCAGACATTCCTGGACTTGTCCTCCCCAAGCACATGGACTGAGGGTATAAAACAGACAGAGTGGACACGTACTGGGCCCTTCTCCTGCCCCCACCTTTGCCACAAGCAACCAGGATGCTCAGAAGAAGACAAGAGTCCAACAAAGGAGATTGGCCCAGGTTTAAGGAACAAATTTGTATATTGAGGACTGCAATATCCAGTGCGGTGAGAAAAACTGTTTAATCTAGATGTTGCCCAATCTAATAGGGTTGAGAGTTTAGACTGTGGGCTTATATTTTATTTTGGTAACCACTTTGACTTTTTCCCTATCACTTATATTCACTTAATCTATCTTTGTAGTTAATAAATTTGTTTTTTTATTCTACCTGAAACAGTGCATTTGGTTTGAAGCATGTCAGACTCCCCTAGGGATAACAAGCCTGGTACAGGTTTCAGAGTAGCAGCCGTGTTAGTCTGTATTCGCAAAAAGAAAAGGAGTACTTGTGGCACCTTAGAGACTAACAAATTTGTTTGAGCATAAGCTTTCGTGAGCTACAGCTCACTTCATTGGATGCATTTGGTGGAAAAAACAGAGGAGAGATTTATATATACACACAGAGAACATGAAACAATGGGTTTATCACACACACTGTAAGGAGAGTGATCACTTAAGATAAGCCATCACCAGCAGCAGGGGGGGGAAAGGAGGAAAACCTTTCATGTTGACAAGCAAGGTAGGCTAATTCCAGCAGTTAACAAGAATATCTTGTGCAAGGCACTGAATTTAGCCATATAGAGTGGAAATCTGTCAACTTCATGAAAAAACTCGTACAGATACAGACAGACATCATCTTCCTCTCCAAATGCAAACAGATGGACATCATACCGAAAGGACTGAAGGTAAAAAATCCATTACAATCTACATACCACACAGACTATGCTGACAGCTTGTGCCACACACTCTCAAAGAAACTGCGGAACCACCTGATCAACATCCTCTTCAGAAAACAGGGAAAGATTAAGAATGAGCTCTCAAAACTGGATACTCTCATAAAAAAACAACCTTCCACACAAACTTCCTTGTGGCTGGACTTTACAAAAACTAGACAAGCCATTTACAACACACACTTTGCTTCTCTACAAAAGAAAAAGGACACTAAGCTATCTAAACTACTACATGCCACAAGGGGCCACAACAATGGTTCCCGTAACCCACCCAGCAATATTGTTAATCTATCCAACTATACTCTTAGCCCAGCAGAAGAATCTGTCCTATCTCGGGGCCTCTCCTTTTTCCCCTCCACCTCCACGAACATGATACAGTTCTGTGGTGACCTAGAATCCTATTTTCGACATCTCAGACTCGAGGAATATTTCCAACACACCTCTGACCACATATTAACCCACAGAGACCTTCCTACCAACACTACAAAAAGAAGGATTCTGGGTGGACTCCTCCTGAAGGTCGAAACAGCAGCTTGGACTTCTACATAGAGTGCTTCCGCCGACGTGCACGAGCTGAAATTGTGGAAAAGCAGCATCGCTTACCCCATAACCTCAGCCATGCAGAACACAGTGCCATCCGCAGCCTCAGAAACAACTCTGACATCATAATCAAAAAGGCTGACAAAGGAGGTGCTGTCGTCATCATGAATAGGTCGGAGTATGAACAAGAGGCTACTAGGCAGCTCTCCAACACCACTTTCTACAAGCCATTACGCTCTGATCCCACTGAGAGTTACCAAAAGAAACTACAGCATTTGCTCAAGAAACTCCCTGAAAAAGCACAAGAACAAATCCACACAGACACACCCCTGGAGCAACGACCTGGGGTATTCTATCTGCTACCCAAGATCCATAAACCTGGAAATGCTGGATGCCCCATCATCTCAGGCATTGGTACCCTGACAGCAGGATTGTCTGGCTATGTACACTCCCTCCTCAGGCCCTTCGTTATCAGCACTCCCAGCTATCTTCGAGACACCACTGACTTCCTGAGGAAACTACAGTCCATTGGTGATCTTCCTAAAAACACCATCCCGGCCACTATGGATGTAGAAGCCTCTACACCAACACTCCACACAAAGATGGACTACAAGCCGTCAGGAACAGTATCCCCGATAATGTCACGGCTAACCTGGTGGCTGAACTTTGTGACTTTGTCCTCACCCATAACTATTTCACATTTGGTGACAATGTATACCTTCAAATCAGCGGCACTGCGATGGGTACCCGCATGGCCCCACAGGATGCCAATATTTTTATGACTGACTTAGAACAACGCTTCCTCAGCTCTCGTCCCCTAATGCCCCTACTCTACTTGCGCTACATTGATGACATCTTCATCATCTGGACCCATGGAAAAGAAGCCCTTGAGGAATTCCACCATGATTTCAACAATTTCCATCCCACCATCAACCTCAGCCTGGGCCAGTCCACACGAGAGATCCACTTCCTGGACACTACGGTGCTAATACGCGATGGTCACATAAACACCACCCTATATCGGAAACCTACTGACCGCTATTCCTACCTACATGCCTCTAGCTTTCATCCAGATCACACCACTCGATCCATTGTCTACAGCCAAGCTCTACGATATAACCGCATTTGCTCCAACCCCTCAGACAGAGGCAAACACCTACAAGATCTCTATCATGCATTCCTACAACTACAATACCCACCTGTTGATGTGAAGAAACAGATTGACAGAGCCAGAAGAGTACCCAGAAGTCACCTACTACAGGACAGGCCCAACAAAGAAAATAACAGAACGCCACTAGCCATCACCTTCAGCCCCCAACTAAAACCTCTCCAACGCATCATCAAGGATCTACAACCTATCCTGAAGGACGACCCATCACTCTCACAGATCTTGGGAGACAGGCCAGTCCTTGCTTACAGACAGCCCCCCAACCTGAAGCAAATAGTCACCAGCAACCACACACCACACAACAGAACCACTAACCTAGGAACCTATCCTTGCAACAAAGCCTGTTGCCAACTCTGTCCACATATCTATTCAGGGGACACTATTATAGGGCCTAATCACATCAGCCACACTATCAGAGGCTCGTTCACCTGCGCATCTACCAATGTGATACATGCCATCATGTGCCAGCAATGCCCCTCTGCCATGTACATTGGTCAGACTGGACAGTCTCTATGTAAAAGAATGAATGGACACAAATCAGACGTCAAGAATTATAACATTCAAAAACCAGTTGGAGAACACTTCAATCTCTCTGGTCACTCGATTACAGACCTAAGAGTGGCTATCCTTCAACAAAAAAACTTCAAAAACAGACTCCAAGAGACTGCTGAATTGGAATTAATTTGCAAACTGGATACAATTAACTTAGGCTTGAATAGAGACTGGGAGTGGATGAGTCATTACACAAAGTAAAACTATTTCCCCATGTTATTTCTCCCCCCCACCCTACCCCCCACTGTTCCTCAGATATTCTTGTTAACTGCTGGAATTAGCCTACCTTGCTTGTCACCATGAAAGGTTTTCCTCCTCCCCCCGCCCCCCGCTGCTGGTGATGGCTTATCTTAAGTGATCACTCTCCTTACAGTGTGTATGATAAACCCATTGTTTCATGTTCTCTGTGTGTGTATATAAATCTCCCCTCTGTTTTTTCCACCAAATGCATCCGATGAAGTGAGCTGTAGCTCACAAAAGCTTATGCTCTAATAAATTTGTTAGTCTCTAAGGTGCCACAAGCCTGGTACATAATCTTTCCTCTGATATCTTACAAGGCATGCTTTATATGTAAGAACACGATTATATGAAAATGAGGACTATGGGGGTTACAGTATGCTCACCCAAGGTATAGAATGTCACACTTCCCCCGTTAGTTTACTGCAAAAGGGTTAGTCACTGTGTATCTCAAAGGCAGTTTGTGTTATAGTTCTCTGGGCACCCAGCCATCAAGACCATGAGGCAGTGTACCTGTTTCCTGCTCACCAAGCAAACCAGATTTGTTGTGGTTTCTCGCTGTGGTAAGCTTTAAGCCTGTATACAGGTATTAACTGAAGAGTAGCATTATCATAAGGTTTAACAGCCATGTGAAAATTCTTATCCTCAAAACTTAACATTAATAACAAATTTTTTATCACAGATGTGCATTTACAAGTATCTTTATGATACCACGCCCTCTGTTCAGATAGTGTAGTTTGAGGTTAGTTTGTTCATTACCCATGATGTCTTTTTACTGTCTCCCATGTAATCAGTCACTGGCTTTTCTTTCTCTCCAGTTTTCCCCTGTATGTGGGCTCTTAATCACGTTTCTGGAATTTTGGTATCTCAGGGTCTGGCAAGATAGGTGTTCAGGGGGATCCTGCACCTTGGTTGGCCCTCTGGGGAACAACCCCAAGATTGTACATATACAGAAAATCCAGCTCCCTTTTGGGGTTACCTGGTGTTTCCTCCTCCCAGCACTTAGTCCCTCCCTGCCCCCTAGAGGGCTGTGAGCCGTGCTCTATGGCCTAGGTGTGTTTACCCTTTGATCAGCTGCACCTTTCCAGCAGCTTTCCCATAACCGCTCCCTGTCTTTCACCAGCCTGGGGGAAAACACCCCCCCAACCCATCAGTTGGGTCATTTGTATTCTGGCAAACTACCACCTCTCAATTTCCTGGTCCCAACTCCTCTGTTATCACATGCATTGGTGCTGCATCTTGATTTAAAGAAACAGTCATTTTCCAAAAGCTTATCAGAAATAGCATCCTGAAAAACCGGGACCTGGATTGCGGTACCCTCCCCCCACCCCTTTCTCTGTCCCTGAGAAGTCAGCTGTGTGATTGCTCCCCTCCAGGAGATGAGTTACACAGTTCCATCTCAAAACCTGGGTCACAGGCTCAGTGCCTGGGTGCACAGGTGCCCAGTCTTGGAAAACAAAAAGATAAGGGAATTTCCCCCCACCATGAAACACCAGAGTGTGAGAAAGAACACCCCCCTTTAAAAAAAACCCTTAAAAGAGAGGAGAGGTGAAGTGCAGGTGTAACAATGTGGCCTCTGGTGAGACACTACTGAGAGTATCAATTCAGGACAAATTGCTTAGCGCAGGGCACTCACAGCACAAGGCAAACAGAGAGAACTTTGGCTGGCTAACCACCCACTGGCTAACCAGAAGTCCCACAAGCAATTCCCTCAGATACACCAGTTCCCTTGTATCACCACCAGCACCGCTCCTTATGGGGATGAATGGTCATGAAAACCAATACCCCAGTAAAAGAAAAAAGGTTCCCTCGATCCCAAAGGACCAAGCCCCAGACCCAGGTCAATAAACAAGTCCGCTCTTTCCCACAAATCACGCTGTTGCCAATCCTTTAGAATCTAAAGGTTTATTCATAAAAGGAAAAGGATATAGATGAGAGCTAGATTGGTGAAATGGAGTCAATGACATACAGTCATGGCAAAGTTCTTGGTTCAGGCTTGTAGCAGTGATGGAATAAATTGCAGGCTCAAATCAAGTCTCTGGAGTACACCCAGAGCTGGGATGGGTCTTTCAGTCCTTTGTTCAGAGCTTCAGTGTAGCAAAGATTCTCCAGAGGTAAGAAGCAGAATTGAAGACAAAATGAACGGGTTTCCAGGGCCTTTTATATCCCCTGCCATGTGGAAGGACACCCCTTTGTTCTTACTGTGGAAAATCACAGCAGCAAGATGGAGTCTGGAGTCACATGGGCAAGTCACATGTCCATGCATGACTCAGTTCTTTAGAGGTAAGGCAGCCATTGCTCACATTCTACCTTGAATGTTCCCAGGGAGGCTCCTCATATGTGGATTGGAGTCACTCAAGGTCCATTGTCAGTTAAGTGTTTCTTGATTGGACAGTTAATCTGAAGAGTCGCTTCTCAATAAGCTGGTGAAATGTTGCACTGGTGCTACTAAGAATCAAACACACTGAGACACAAGTACATAGCCAATATTCATAACTTCAACTACAAAATTGATACACACATACAGATAGCATAATCATAACCAGCAAATTACAACCTTTTCATAGACACCTTACTTGACCTCCTTTATACAAGATTTGGTGCAACTATAGGACCTTGGTTGCAACAATGGTCTATATGGTCACAGTTCATGTCAATAACATCACAGCAGGAGATTCAGAAGCTGAGGCCAGCATCTCAGCCCTGGACTTCTGGATCCCCTCTCAGACAGAGAGCATTCTGGGAACCTGCTAACAGCCACTAGGAGACTTGCATTAGAGAAGGGAATGTAGTTATATTAGACATGGAACACCTGAGGTTGAGTCTCTGCTGATTTGCTGTGGAAGTCATCTGTGTTTGCTTTGCCTTGCTGCTTGATCTTTGCATCTGTGACTTTTCTATTACATAATCCTTGTTTATTTTTCCTCAAGCAAGTCATTGCTGTGCAAACAATGTAGAGTGCATGTGCCAAGGGGAAGTGATAACTGGGGCAGGCATCCCTCATTTGGGGGAGACAAGCTGCAGGGGAAAACTGAGTGTCTGGTAGTTAAGAACTTGGGCAGACAGATTTGGGGGGACTCAGGACCAGAAGGGCTAGTGGGGCCACCTGGCAAGGAATAACTAGGCTGGTGGAAGCCAGGATGAAGCCTTTATACTTGTGGGCTGGCTGCTAGCATCAGAGCTCTGAGTCACAGCAGCATGGCATTACAGCACCCAAAGTTAGAAGGCAGGCAGTGATCAAACCCTTTACAGGGCTGGGTGATCCCCAAAATATTACACCCCGTCCAGAAACAGACTGTGCTGAGTGCTCTGTTGTCACCTACGTGTTAATTAAGAACCAGAGATGAGGGTAGAAGAAGTCTGTTTAAACCAGCTAGGGTTAACTAGCTGTGTGAGTGGAGTGTGTAGGGAAGTTGAAAGTCCCAGAGCTCAAACTTTCTGATACCTCAGCCAATTTGTGTCTTTCATCCCAAATCAGAAATTGCATTTGTTTGCTTTATGACACAAATCTACATCTGTCTTTGTGAGTGACCTGTCAAGCTCCTCCAATATCATGTCTCAAATACTTTGATACACCTGAACCATAGGTGCTGGAACTAGGGGTGCTGGGGAGGTTGCCACACCCCCTGGCTGGAAGGGGTTTCCATTGTATACAGGGTTTAAAGTTTGGTTAAATGGCTCTCAGCCCCACCACTGTACACATTGTTCCAGCGCCCCTGCCCACAACGATGTGAAATGAAAGGTATTAAAGATAATCAAAGAATGTATGGATCATTAGAATGTACAGATTGTTAGAGTGTGTGTGTTTCCTTTTTAAATGACTGTCAAGCACTAGGACTTGTATGGCACAGGAAGGAAAAAGGGATGTTGAAAGACGTAAGCACCCAATTCATTGTCTGGGCTAATACTGATAGGTTTCAGAGTAGCAGCAGTGTTAGTCTGTATTCGCAAAAAGAAAAGGAGTACTTGTGGCACCTTAGAGACTAACTTTTTGGGCTAATACTGAGACACAGTCCAGGAAATGTACCAAGCCCTCTGACTAAAGGAGCATTGAAGAAGTTTGTTGTACACCAATGCCATCTAACCAATCCCATGGGAGCAGCAGGAAAACTAAGATGAAATCTGAGTTCTAGCTGACCAGTGCTCAATAGAAATGAGGATTTTCCTCCTCCAATGGTGTATAATTCTTTAGCCACCATGTGGATCTCAGAGCTTGATGAACACCCTTGGGCAGCCTCTTCCTTCTGCCAGGCTCACAGGACTAAGACAAGTGACTGAACCCACACAGAAACAATGAGGAGTCCTTGTGGCACCTTAGAGACTAACAAATGTATTTGGGCATAAGCTTTCATGGGCTAAAACCCACTTTGTCAGATGCATGGAGTGAAAAATACAGCAAGCAGAATATATAGTATAGCACATGAAAAGATGGGAGCTGCCTTACCAAATGCGGGGTCTGCAGCTCCTGTGTGGGTTTAGGTTTCAGAGTGGTAGCAGTGTTAGTCTGTATCAGCAAAAACAATGAGGAGCACCTTAGAGACTAACAAATTAGAGACTAGTGGCACCTTAGAGACTAACAAATTTATTTGGTTATAAATTTTCATGGGCTAAAACCCACTTCATCAAATGCATGGAATGGAAAATAAAGTAGGGAGGTATAAATACACAGCATATGAAAAGATGGGGGAGTTGCAGCACCAACTACACACCACACAACGAAAACACTAACCCAGGAACCAAACCCTGCAACAAACCCCCATGCCAACTCTGTCCGCATATCTATTCAAAGGACACAATCATAGGACCTAACCACATCAGCCTCACCATCAGGGGCTCGTTCATCTGCATGTCTACCAATGTGATATATGCCATCATGTGCCAGCAATGTCCCTCTGCCATGTACATTGGCCAAACCAGACAGTCTCTACGCAAAAGAATAAATGGACACAAACCTGACATCAGGAATTATAACATTCATAAACAGTAGGAGAACACTTCAATCTTCCTGGTCACTCAATAACAGACTTAAAAGTGGCAATTCTTCAACAAAAAAACTTCAGAAACAGACTCCAATGAGAAACTGCAGAACTGGAATTAATTTGCAAACTGGACACCATCAAATTAGGCCTGAATAAAGACTGGGAGTGGATGGTGCGGAGATAAAAGAAGAAGGAGGCATGCCTCGGGGCCCTAATTCACCCCGAAGTGTTCACTACTTCCCACCACCCAACACAGATGTAATTAGGTCAAGTGGAGTCCGTATAAGATAAATAAAAACTACTAATTATTTCTCAAGGAAGGTTTTTAATGATTTTTTACTACAATGACAGCACAAACATAACAGGAAAAGAAAAAGCAAACACCAGCATTGGATAAGAATTAATATAAATGGCAAGTTATATTGAAGACAAGCACAAGTACACCTAAAGTTACTATTAATCAAAAGAGCTGATCAACGACAACCCCACATGCATTTGTGTTGGCAATTTATACTAAAGACAAGCACAAATACATATAAAGCCATTATACACTAAGAAGCTAATTAACAGCACCGTTACATACACTCGTCCTGGCAGGTTATACAGAAAACCCTGAAGACCAGCATATGTAAAGCTATCATCCACTCTTTATCTATCGCTAATTTTATACTGTAATATCAATAAAACTTGAGATCAATTCAACTCAAGCAACCAGACTTTTTTACTCCAAAAACTTACCCTGCATTTGTCCAAAAATACGTTATCCTTTAGTCAGCCATTTTCCACACTGGCCAGTACAGACAGTGGAGAAGTACACGTCCCTTCGGTTCGGGGGTGTGAGTCAGGTATGTCGTACCCCCAAGACACACACTGGCTTTGTGCCTTTGTCATATTTATCTGGTCTGTTGGCCATATTTTAATACAGAACAACCAATCAGGGTGGACCACATTGCTTGTGTGGTTTACCCAATTGTATAATTGATGCATCTTATTTTCTTACAGCCAATTGTCAATTAATCGTATAATTTAGGCCTATTTATCTTTTGTAGCCAATTGAGTTTTAAATGTGGTTGCTTAGTTCATTGGAGTCAGCAAAAGTTGTCTGGTTGCAACGCATCCTAACCACAAGCTTCGACTTAATTTTGCAAGGCTTGCTTTTTGAGCATCTGGAAGTTTGAGGCCTAACATTGTTTATGCCTTTGGCCTGGTCTACACTATGAGTTTAGGTCGAATTTAGCAGTGTTATCTCGATTTAACCCTGCACCTGTCCACATGACGAAGCCCTTTTTTTCGACTTAAAGGGCTCTTAAAATCGATTTCCTTACTCCACCTCCAGCGAGGGGATTAGTGCTGAAATCGGCTTCCCCGGGTCGAATTTGGGGTACTGTGGACGCAATTTGACAGTATTGGCTTCCGGGAGCTATCCCAGAGTGCTCCATTGTGACCGCTCTGGACATCGCTCTCAACTCAGATGCACTGGCCAGGTAGACAGGAAAAGGCCCGCAAACTTTTGAATTTCGTTTCCTGTTTGGCCAGCAAGGTGAGCTCACCTGCACAGGTCACCATGTAGAGCTCATCATCACAGGAGATCATACAGTCCCAGAATTGCTGAAGAGCTCCAGCATGGACCGAACGGGAGGTATGGGATCTGATCACTGTATGGGGAGACGAATCCGTGATATTGGAACTCCATTCCAAAAGACGAAATGCCCAAACATTTGAAAAAAATCTCCACCAGAGGCTATAACACAGACCCACAGCAGTGCCATGTGAAACTTAAGGAGCTCAGGAAAGCCTACCAAAAACCAGAGAGGCAAATGGCCACTCCAGTTCAGAGCCCCAGACATGCCACTTCTATGATGAGCTGCATGCCATTCTAGGGGGTGCAGCCACCACTACCCCAACCCTGTGCTTTGACTCCATCCAAGGAGTGGGAAGCAACACGGAAGTGGGTTTTGGGGGCAAGGAAGATGAGGAGGAGATTGTAGATAGCTTACAGCAAGGAAGCAGAGAAACCAGTTTCCCCAACAGCCAGGATCTGTTTCTCACCCTGGACCTGGAGCCAGAACCCCCCGAACCCACCCAAGATGGGCTCCCAGACCCTGAAGGTGGAGAAGGGACCTCTGGTGACTGTACCTTTGTAAATATTATACATCCTTTAAAAGCAAGTGTGTTTAATGATTAATTTGCCCTGGCATTCGCGGCCAGTACAGCTACTGGAAAAGTCTATTAACATGTCTGGGGATGGAGCAGAAATCCTCCAGGGACATCTCCATAAAGCTCTCCTGGAGGTACTCCCAAAGCCTTTGCAAAAAGGTTTCCAGGGAGGGCAGCCTTATTCCGTCCTCCATGGTAGTTTACCATGCCAGGCCAATAGCACGTAATCGGGAATCATTGAGGAACAAATCATTGCAGCATATGGTCCCGGTGTTTGCTGGCATTCAGACAACATCTGTTCTTTATCTCTGGGTTACCCTCAGGAGAGTGATATCTTTCATGGTCACCTAGTTGAAATAGGGTGGTTTTAGTAAGCAGACATTCAGAGGTGCCCGTTCCTGCTGGGCTGCTTGCCTGTGGCTGAACAGAAATCTTCCTGCTGTTAGTCACGCGGTGGGAGGATGGGTGAAGCGATCATCCCAGTGAATTGGGTGTGTGTGGGGGGGGGAGTTAGTTGGGTTTCTGCTGCACGTGAACCCGGAAACCACAGCCTCTCCTTTTAAATTGCCAACCCATTTTTAATGGACAACCCAACGGCTACTTTGTATGGGAAATGAGGGTGCTGCTGTTTGAAACCATTCCCACATGTTATGAATGTTAAAGAAGCCAAAAGACTTACCATGGCCACCTGCAAGCCAAATTCTGCTGCCCGGCCCTGCGTGAGTGATCTCTCACACCAAACCGGCATACCCTCAATAACCGGCAAAATGCAACCTTGTAATGAAAGCACATGTGCTATGTAATGTTAACAGCAAGGTTAACCGTGAAAGAGTGTATCCATTGTTCTATAAAATGTATCTTTTAAATACCACTCTCCCTTTTTTTTCCCTCCACCAGCTGGATACGTTTCTCCTTCCCAGAGGCTAGCAAAGATTAGAAGGTGAAAAAACCGCACTCGCGCTGAAATGTTCTCTGACCTCATGCTGTCCTCCCACACTGACAGAGTACAGCAAATACATGGAGGCAGACAATCTCAGAGTGCAGGAAAACACAATATGACCGCAAGGAGAGGTGGTGGGCTGAAGATGGTAAGTGGTGTCAGCTTGCTTAAAGAAGACAGGAATCAATGCTCAGGCTGCTGGAGGATCAAACTCATGTGCTCCAGCATATCATTGAGCTGCAGGATAGGCAGCAGGAGAACAGAATGCCACTACAGCCCCTGTGTAACCTACTGCCCTTTTCCCCAAGTTCCATAGCCTCCCCACCCAGACGCCCAAGAACGCAGTCGAGGGGCCTCTGGCCACCCCGCCACTCCACCCCAGAGGATTGCCCAAGCAACAGAAGGCTGGCATTCAATAAGTTTTAAAGTTTTAAAGTGCTGTGTGGCCTTGTCTTTCCCTCCTCCACCACCTCTCCCAGGCTACCTTGGCAGTTATCCCATTTGTGTGATGAATAAATAAAGAATGCATGAATGTGAAACAACAATGACTTTATTGCCTCTGCAAGCGGTGATCGAAGAGGGGAGGGGAGGGTGCTTAGCTTACAGGAAAGCAGAGTGAAACTGGGGGTGAGGGGGAGGTACCATCAAGGAGAAACAAACAGAACTTTCACACCGTAGCCTGGCCATTCCTGAAACTGGTTTTCAAAGCTTCTCTGATGTGCACCGTGCCCTTCTGTACTCTTCTAACTGCCCTGGTGTCTGGCTGCATGTAATCAGCAGCCAGGTGATTTGCCTCAACCTCCCATCCTGCCATAAACGTCTCCCCGTTACTTTCACACATATTGTGGAGCACACAGCAAGCAGTAATAACAGTGGGAATATTGGTTTCGCTGAGGTCTAACTGAGTCAGCAAACTGCGCCAGCGTGCTTTTAAATGCCCAAATGCACATTCTACAACCATTCTGCAGTTGCTCAGCCTGTAGCTGAACAGCTCCTGACTACTGTCCAGGCTGCCTGTGTATGGCTTCATGAGCCATGGCATTAAGGGGTAGGCTGGGTCCCCAAGGATAGCTATAGGCATTTCAACATCCCCAACAGTAATTTTCTGGTCTGGACAGTAAGTCCCTTCCTACAGCTTTTGAAAAAGACCAGTGTTCCTGAAGATGAGAGTGTCATGCACCTTTCCCGGCCATCCCACACAGATATTGGTGAAACGTCCCTTGTGATCCACCAGTGCTTGCATCACCATTGAAAAGTACCCCTTGTGGTTTATGTGTTCTGTCTATCACCCCATCACAGTTAGGGAATCCCATTGCAGCAAAGCCATTGTTAGGTGAGTAAAGTTAAACATGAAGCAGTTATGCTAACCGAACCAAAGTCAGGCCAAGAAAGGCTGCTGGGAAAGTCTCTGAAAGTAGAATGGAGGAATACTTGTTTAAGTTACAGAGAGTGAGAAAAACGGGGATTCCTGCATTTTGTACCAGATGTACTGGGAACAGTCCTTGAGATACGGGGCACTGTTTTCCACTCCCTGTTTTTTGTATTATGTCTGTTCTTAACTCCTCGTCTCCTGGTTGACACCCATACCGATAAAAAAGTTAGTGAAGCATTACAATTTGCTAAAAGTTATCTACAATAAGGGGATAGAAGTGCATGCATAATAGAAAAAGAGGATTTTAACTAACATAGAGGAGGGGTGGGCTGCTTTATGAATAAATCTATGACGCGACGGGACTGTCTATAAAAACCTATTAGTTTTACTTAGAGGCTGCTGGTTCTCTTTGGAGACGGGCTGCTCTCTATTGTTGTGTGCACTCTTCAATAAAGAGCTTTGTGTTCGGACCTTGCTGTTGTTGCCTGTCTCAGTCCGGTCAGACAATAAACCGTGCCGTTTGGGGTTCGAGTCCTCGACACCATCCACTATGACCTGCACATTTCCCAGAGTCACAACCCTTGATATCAGCAGCTCAGTGATAGCATTGGCTACTTGCATCACAGCAACCCCCACAGTAGATTTGCCCACTCCAAATTGATTCCCAACTGATTGGTAGCTGTCTGGCATTACAAGCTTCCACAGGGCTATCGCCACTCGCTTGTGAACTGTGAGGGCTGCTCTCATCTTGGTATTCTTGCTCTTCAGGGCAGGGGAAAGCAAATCACAAAGTTCCATGAAAGTGCCCTGACGCATTTGAAAGTTTTGCAGCCACTGGGAATCATCCCAGACCTGCAACACTATGCAGTCCCACCACTCTGTGCTTGTTTCCTGGGCCCAGAATAAGCGTTCCATGCCATGAATCTGCCCAATTGACACCGTGATGTGCACATTGCAGGGACCCATACTTTGTGAGAAGTCTATGTACATGTCCTCATCACTCTCGTCATCGCACTGCAGTTACCTCCTCCTCGCCTGGTTTCGCTTTTCTTGCAGGTTATGGTTCTGTATATCCTTCTGGATAACACGCGCTGTGTTTATAGTGCTCATAATTGCCGCAGTGATCTGAGCACTGATCTGAGCATGTTTCCAGTGCTATGGCGTCTGCACTGAAAAAAGGCGCGAAATGATTGTCTGCTGTTGCTCTGACGGAGGGAGGGGCGAATGACAACATGGTTTACAGGGTTGGCTTACAGGGAATTAAAATCAACAAAGGGGGTGGCTTTGCATCAAAGAGAAACAGAATGGCCCCCTCAAGGATAGAACTCAAAACCCTGGGTTTAGCAGGCCGTTGGTTTCATGGAGGGAGGGAGAAGAAAATGAATACAAAACAAATCTGGTCTATTTCTTGTTTTGAGCCACTTCATCTATCTTTATACATCTTGCTGGCACAGACTGTGCAGTACGACTGCTGGCCATCGTCATCTCCTGGGTGCTTGGCAGAAGACGGTACAGTAGGACTGCCGGCAGGACTGAATCGCCATGAGACGAAACTTAAAAGGGTAATGACCTGGTTGAGTCAGTCCCATGTTTTCCCAGGTGCCTCTGACCTCACCAAGGTCGGTTAAAAAGCACCCTGGAGTACGTCGACGACGACTACCAGTCATACTGCACTGTCTGCTGTCAAAAGGCAATAAGCTGTTGCTGTGTAGCAATGCAGTACCACGTGTGCCAGCACCCAGGAGACGTGAGCTGAGCGGGCTCCATGCTTACCGTGGTATGCCATCTGCTCAGGTAACCCAGGAAAAAAGGCGCAAAACGATTGTCTGCCTTTGCTTTCACGGAGGGAGGGAGGGAAGGAGGGCCTGACAAGATGTACCCAGAACCACCCGCAACAATGTTTTTGCCCCATCAGGCAATGGGATTTCTACCCAGAATTCAAATGGGTGGTGGTGACTGCGGGAATTGTGGGATAGCTACCCACAGTGCAACACTCCGGAAGTCAACGGTTGCCTCGGTACTGTGGACGCACTCCACCGACTAAATTCCAGATAAATGCACTAAGATCATTTGTGTGGGGACACACACAATTGACTGTATAAAAACACTCTCTACAAAACCAACTTCTATAAATTCGATCTAATTTCATAGTGTAGACATACCCTTTGTTCAGTGCAAGCTAGACATTACTTTTAATCACAGATGGGTCACTACAAAAACTAATTTCCCCCTGCTGATACTCTCACATTCTTGTCAACTGTTTGAAATGGGCCACCTTGATTACATTGGCCTCATTAGCACTACAGAAGTGACTTCCACCCCTTCTTGTCAACTGTTGAGAATAGGCCACCTCCAACTTAATTGAATTGACTCTTAAGCACCGATCCCCCACTTGGTAAGGCAACTCCCATCTTTTCATGTGCTGTGTATTTATACCTCCCTACTGTATTTTCCACTCCATGCATCTGAGGAAGTGGGATTTAGCCCACAAAAGCTCATGCCCAAATAAATTTGTTAGTCTCTAAGGTGCCACAAGGACTCCTCGTTGTCTTTGCTGATACAGACTAACATGGCTACCACTCTGAAACCTGAACCCACACAGAAGCTGCAGACTCCAGAAACGTGACTGGTTGTGAGGAGCAGTCTGAGCCTGGTGAGTCATTGGAGATAATGCCCTGGAAATCCTAGCTGTCCAGCCAATCCACAGACAAGGGTCTAACCAGGTTACCCCAAGGCAGGCTCCTAATGAACTACTTCAGTCTGCTCAATGTCACTTCTTTGTTGAGGCTACTCCCAGCTACCTGGTAGTTCTGACAATCTGTTCCTACTCCAGCCATGGCCAGTGACTTGGCTGTCCTGACACTGACGCCCAGACCAGCCATGTGGAAATGACTCTCCCCATTCTAGGGTTACGGGACTAAGGAGTTCTGATGGGATTTCATTGCAAAGATCGCATCACTATTCCCATCCTTTAATATATATATAACTTCTGTTTATCTTGTTGAGTAGTGAGACATCAAGGGACCATATTCTGGCCTTTCACTAATTAATGCTGTATGCATTCCCTCTTTCTGGGTCCAAGCAAACTAGCCTAAGAGAGATTTTAGCCATAACTTGAAGAAATTGGCTTTGCGCAGAGAGTCTTTATTTAATCTCTGGGCAGGGGCCTGGAACAAGTTGTATAGTGGGGGTGTTGAGAACCATTGAACCAAACTGTAAACTCTGGATATAATGGAAACCACTTAAAGTGACGCAATGCGGCAGCCCCCCCAGCATCCATAGTTCCAGCACCTATGCCTCTGGGGTGTCAGAGCCCCTCACTCCATTCCCTTAACTAAACAGCACAGAGCCTCCCCTCTGGGCCTGGCAGCACTGTGTGCAGTAGGGGGCAGGGGTGTGCATGGGTTTGAGTGTGCATATATTTGTGTGTGTGCACATGTGTGTATGTGGGTGTGTGCGTGTGTTGGTTTGTGTGTACCCATCTATGCTGCGTGTTTCTGAAGCTTATTAGGAGTACTAGTGATAATGCAAGATTCAGGCCTGTAATTTTCGCCAGAGATAGAACTTTGGGTCTTGTTTGCCCCTTTGATTTTAGATACTCTTATACTAATATGTGTGAACAAAGGACAAAGACACTGTGGGTGTTGCTTCTGCCTGGGGACAGACATTTGTACCTTATGGCATGGGCCTCTTCTGAGGGTCCTAAATGCCAACTGTACCTCCTCCTCTCCACTGTGGAATATCAGAGCTAATTTTGATTCCATTAGGAGTTTAGTTACAGGCTGCTGAGCTGAATTCACATTGGGCCAATGGTGCACCAGCACTGAGGCTCCCCTACTACAAGCTGAAATCACTAAAGAACTAGATGGGTTTGTCAGTATAATGGGAAGAGATAAGAGACAGGGCTAAAGTGTTACTAGGTATGGTGGGAGTAATATACGAGCATACATTGGGAGGCTGCCTGGCTCCTCTCTCATACCAAGGTCAAGTCACCAGTTAGGAGAGGTGGGACAGGGGGTGGCATAAGAAACACTAAAAGCCAAAGAAAAGCCTGATCTTGACCAGAACATAACTCACTCCTTACCCCTCCCATGGGATACAGAAAAGATGGGACGAAGACCCCAGACTCACCACCCTCCAAAGTGGAACACGACCATAAGTTGTAAGGGGTGTGACTAGAAGTGTGCACTGCAGGTATATCTGGGCCTGCTAAGGAGGAGGAGGTGGGAATAAGAAATGGGAACATGGGTAAAGGCTCTGTGGTGTCAGAGCTATGGACAAGCTTGCTTGAAACTAACCCCAGTAAACATCACATTGTCTGCACTTCGGACTTCCAGTCCTCCGCTTCCTGTCTGCGTGATAAGAACCAGGGGAGGGGGTGAAGGGAAAGCCCCTAACAAAGCTGTGCCTCAAACTGGGCCCCATGGGGTCTGGAGGGAGCAGCTGTGCCAGGTGAGATGCGGGATCCCGCCCTGCACACCCCATAGAGCACCAGGACTAAGGGGAAAGCAGCAGGTGCCTGTCCCCCTGGGCACTGGGGCAGTACATCGGAGCTGCTGTGGTTCCCTGGATGGTGCACGTGGCACTGAGGCCCTGGCTCCCCTTCTCCAAGCAGCTCCATGCAGGGCAGCTTGTTCTGTACCTGGTCAGGTTGCCCATTGTTCCAGGCCACGTACCTGAACCAGCACCATCGGCCCATTCCCAGCCTCTGTTCTGCAGGGAGGAGTGTAGTCGTATTGGAAACCTGGGAAGTGGGTGAGCACAAGCCCACCCACTGCTAAAGGCCCTTCCCCCAGCCTAGCAGAAGGGATCACTGGACCCAGGGACCAACTGATTACGGGGGATAACTAAAGAAAAACAGGGGTTGGAGTGAAGATCAAAGGTTCAAAATGAGGATACTGGATGGGGACACCGAGCAGAGAACCCCGGACAGCGCCCACTGCTCCTCAAAGCTGTCAAGGGAGCCAGCACACGCTGCCCAGTGGAACTCTGCCCGGATACATGACACTAGGGAGGACCGGAAATAGGCCCTGCAGTCACAGAGCACTCCCTCGTCTAACATCCTCCTCCTGGTATTATAGATGGAAACTTTGGCCAGAGCCAGGAGGAGGTTGACGAGGAGGTCTTGCGACTTCGTGGGGCCATGGATAGGGTGTGCAAAAAGGAACAAGTGTGGGGAGAAGTGCAGCCAGAACCTCAATAAGAGGTTCTGGAGGAGCCGGAATAGGGGCTGCAACCTGGCGCATTCAAGATAGGCGTGCGCCAGGTACTCCCTCACGCCGCAAAAGGGGCAGGCCTCAGGTGTAGGGGTGAACTGCACAAGATGCTCACGGCTCCATGAAGGAGCTGCCAACTAATGTCCCCGGCGGGCCGTGGGACCAAGATGGAATAAAGGCTGGCCCACTGGGGCTCCTCACCCTCTCTAGGTGGAAGATAGTCCTGCCATTTGGTGTCGGGGCGGGACACGAGGGTGAGGAAATGCAATGTATGAAGCACGAGCGTGTACAGATGGTTTCTGGGCGCGGTTCGAAACCGGACCGGCTGCAGGGTACGCAGCCAGCTCGGAGTTTGGGAGCGGGGAGGCCGGGGGGGCTCGCAGAACAGGGGCCCTAGAAAAATGTCCAGAGGACCAGGGGTGAAGGGTGGGCGGGGAAAGCCCTCTCGCAGGGCTTGCCGCAGGAAAGCGAGAGAATGGGTGACAAGGTGGCCTTCACCTCCTAGAGTACATGCCTAGGGGTCGGAAGGGTGGAAAGCCCCATGTGTCGTCCAAGTGCGCGGGGCTCCACCCAATCCCCCCATCATAGTCCAGGAGGTCTCCGACTCTGGTGGTTTCTGCCAGGACCAACCTCCAACACACTGAGGGAGACTCTGCCACCTGCACATGGAGATCGAGGTTGTGTAGCAGGGGCTCCACGAGGAGGTCCGTTCCTTCAGTGGCCACAAAGGACCTGGTCACTAAAAAAGCTTCCAGGTCTGGAGGAGGTCCTGGTAGAAGACCGGCAGCTCGCAGAGGTCTCGCGGAAGGCCTCTCGGATGGAGAAAAAAGAGCTGCCGGTCATATTGAAGCCCTCGAAGGCGGCGGAGGCAGGCATGCACCAATGTGCTCCGCACAGGACTACCTGCACCGTAAAGGAGCCTCTGCAGGGCCTGGAGGTGGAAGACATGGACCTGGCTGCGCAAGCAAACCAGGCTCTGTCCTCCCTCCTCCAGGGGAAGACTCAGAGCCCCTGCAGAGACCCAGTGCAGCCCCAGCCAGAAGAACTCCAGAGCCATCCTCTGGAGCCTGGCGAGGATCCTGGGGGCCGGGGTCAGGGTGTTGAATCGGTGCCAGAGCATGGACAGGACTAGCTGATTCAGCACCAGCGCCCTCCCTCGCGGGGAGAGACACCGGAACAGTCCTGTCCATCTCCACAGCTGCTCATCCACCCTGGCCTCCAAATTCTGCCAATTCTCCGGCAGAGAAGGATGCATGGCAGATAGATAAACGCCAAGATAGAGCAGCGGACCCATGCTCCACCGGATGGCTTGAAGCGCAGGTGGGAGGGAGCTCACCTGCCAGCCATCCCCGACCACCAGGCCAGAGCTCTTGACCCAGTTGACCCGGGCGGAGGAGGCCGCCAAGTAAACAGCCTGGCAGGCCTCCACCCGCACCAGGTCGTCCAGGTCCTGGACCACGAGGAGCACGTCGTCGGCGTATGCCAACAGGACCAGCCGCAGCTCCGGCTCCCAAAGCACCAACCCCATCAACCTCTGCCAGAAGAGACGGAGGAAGGGCTCGATTGCCAGAGCGTACAGCTGGCCCGAGAGGGGGCACCCCTGCCGTACTCCCCTCCTGAAGCTGACCGGCTCGGTCAGGGTGCAGTTGTACCTGACCAGACACTCCGTGTCAGCATACAGCACCTGGAGAAAGCCCACAAACTGGGGCCCAAAGCCGAACGCCTGCAGGGTGCCCAGGAGATACCCGTGGTCCACCCTGTCAAATGCCTTCTCCTGGTCCAGGGACAGGAGGGGGAACAACAGACCATCCCTAAGCCCCAGCTCCAAGAGGTTCCGGACCAAATACAAGTTGTCAAAGATGGTCCGGCCTGGGACGGCATAGATCTGGTTGGGATGGACCAGGTCCGCCAGCACGGACCCTAGCCGCAGCGAGATGGCCTTCGCTACGACCTTGTAGTCTGTGCTGAGGAGCGAGACGGGACGCCAATTCTGTAAGTTGCGGAGGTCCCCCTTCTTCGGCAATAAGGCGAACACAGCTCGCCTGCATGAGAGAGGGAGGACCCCGCTTTCCAAGGACTCGGGCCAGACAATGAAAAGGTCCAGGCCGAGGACGTCCCAGAACACGCGGTAGAACTCCACAGTCAGCCCGTCTATGCCCGGAGATTTATTAGTGGGCATGCGACAGAGGGCTTCCGGGGAGGAGTGTAGTGGGGTGACTGCCCCACTCCTGGAGAAGAGGGGTTAAAAGCAGCCCTGGAGAGGGCTGTGGCTGGGAAAAGCTAGGCTAAGAGGGGAAGCAGCCACAGCTGTGGCCAGCTCAATTAAGGCCCAGCTGGCCTTGATAAGAGGCCTGTGGGCCAGAAGCTGAAGGAGTCTCTATCTAGCTATGGAGAGAGAAGGGCTAGCTGCCTGGGAGCAAGGTACCTGAAGTGGAGCAGTGCTGGGGAGGGGCAAAGGGAGCTGGAGAGCTCCAGCCTGGTAAAACCCCAGGCTGCAGGCCTTGGTGAAGGCCTATGGAGGTACTGGGGTTGCAGAGGTGCAGCCTGGGGTTAGGCAGAGGCAGCTGGTCCAAACCCCCCTTGCCGATGATGAGTGGCCATTACAGACTGCAGTCTGCCCCAGTGAGCGGGGGCTATATGGTGACTGGCAGTCACTACTGAGGCAAGGTGGGTTTCAAGAGTTCGGGGTTCCCCTAGGACGGGAGACCCAGAGCCTGCGGGGCACTGCTGGGGCAGAACCCTGAGGTAAAGGGCAGCAGGGTCTAGGAGGGACATGGGAGCATGTAGCAGGTGAGCCTCGGGCCGCCAGGAGGCACTCCAAGGCTGGAAAGGAGCTAATTCCCAGGACAACCAGCAGGAGGCACCACACTGGTGAGTCTCACTTTGCTACAGGGAGGTTCTGGGGATCAGCTATGGCTGTTCTGTAGGGGTGGAGAGGGGAGCGTCTGACGGGCAGTGGCAGGGGGAAGAGCCCTAGACAGGCTGAGAGGAGCGGGCAGGCTCAGGTCACAGGCACCCCAGGCCTTGAGGGAGCTATTCAGCAGCAGTTAGCATATACAGGTTGCTTATTCCTGCTCCACTGGGCCAGGCTGTGTCAACTTCCCCAGTGTCCAGCTCACAGTGAGGCAGGGATGAGAGCGACCTGGCCTGAGCTGGGGCTGGGGGAGTCTGAGCAAAGGCTGGTGGATTGGGGGGCAGTCACTGCCTGGCTTCAGTCCCTCGTTTTGCGGTGCAGGGTCCTGGTGGCTCCTTGGCTACTCTGCGACCCCCAAGCAGTAGCCGTGGCCAAGAGCACTTCCCTGTCACTTAGCCAGCTGAGCAGGTAGACCAGGGCCCAAGGATCCCTTGTCAGCACCAGGCCGGGATGTGTCTGCCCCTCACTGAGGGTGCTGCGCCCAGCTAGAACGTTGCCGTGTACCCGTGCTCCGCACTTCTGGATGCAAACGAGTTCAATACCAACGGCCTAACCATTGTCAAGTTTCTTGTCGTTGCCCCGGCAAAGGAGAGCTTTAAGGAGGGCTTTGAAGGACAGTGACAGAGCTTGGCTGGTGTTAATGAGGAGCTCCTCCCAAGCATGGGGGCTGTGTGGGGGGGAAGCACAAAGCTCTTTGTTAGAACATTTTACAAGAGGGTGATGGAGGCTGACACCATGGGCTGATTGGAGGTCGGAATCGATAGCGTGAGTGCGCATGAGAGACGATAGGTAGGGTGGGATTGACCCTGAAGGGCCTTGCAGCTAATGTTTGATGCTATGTCGAAGGGAAGCCAGTGAGCGGTGATCTCCTCAAAGGGCCGGGCTAGGAGAATGATCTTTGCAGCAGCATTCTCCTGCAGGAATCGAGATGTTGGGAGCCAGGACAAGAGCTCTAGCTCTGTGGATGGATAGAGAAGGCCACGTCTTAGGGAAATAATGCAAAAAGAATTGTCAGGACTGAGACCTAAACCTCCCTCTAGGGCCTCACAGCTAAGCTGAGTCAAAGATGGCTCTCAGGTTATGGCTCAGTGTGACAGGCACGGTGGGGTGGGGCCCCAGCGGTTAAGGAAGGAGGTAGCAGGGAGAGCGTGGGGCAGGGTGGGGGGAAGAGTAGGAGATCTGTGTAGCCCTGGGGTGCTTGAGCTGATGGCTAGAATTCATGGGGAGCTGTCAGCGGGACAGGCTGAGATTCCCCTTTGGGCAGAAGAAGACCGGTCTCAGCACAAAGGTAGATCCGTGAGGTGTCGGCAGAGATGGTGGTTGGATTGGGGTTTGTGGATGAGTTTATGCAGAGATACGGTGCAGAGGGAGAAGAGAAGGGGACGAAGGACAGAGCCTGTGGAATCCCCATGGAAGGCTGGAGCGCGGATGAGGAGGATCCTCCAAAGGACATGCGGAAGGAGCCATTAGAGAGGCAGGAGGAGAAGCTGGAGTCAGAGAAGCCGAGGGAGGACAAGGTTTCAAGAAGGGCATGGTCGACCGTGTAGAAAGTGATTAACCGGGCACGGAGGCGGAGGGTGGAGGACAGGCTCGAGCTCTAGCTAGGCAGAGGTCACTAGAGACTTTGGTGCCAGGCCAGCGGTGTCGGTGGGGTGCAAGAGGCCGAGGCTGGACTGGAGAGGGGCTCGGCTGGAAATGGACGAGAGGAACTCCGGAGAGCGACTGTAGACAATGCGTCCATCGAGCTTAACGAGAAGGGAGCAAGACATAAAGGAAAAGAGTAAGGGGGGAGCTGAGAGTGGGTGTGAGGGAGATCAGGGTCACTGGGGTAAGCAGGGGTTAGAGCAGGTGAGACACTGCTATGTCTGTGACTGGGGAGAAGGAGGCGGGAGCTGTGGGATGGGAAACAAAGGCCGGACAAGGGGAGGGGGAAGGTCAAATTGTATTTCTCTCGGAAGGGAAATCTGTGCACTGAACCCTCCCGGGACCACCCCCAAGCAGGCAGCACTGCTGTCCTCCCATGGGAGCCACTCCTTGCAGTGGGCAGCTCTCCACTCTCCTTGTCCTGCCTGCCCCAAAGGTATCTCCTCCTACAGCAAATCCTGGGAACCCTGGACACTTAAACCACACACCCAGGAACAGCTAACCTGAGCAAGGGAGAGACCAGACTGGCCAACCAGCTCCACTCCCTAGAAACCACGGCAACCCCTCTGGAAATCACCATCTCCACCACTGAGCACCCTCACCTGGAAAAGGGGAGGGGAGTTTGTCTGAGGGACCTCAGGGTCCAAGGTACTGGTGGTGCAGGCTGGTGCCTCCTCCATCTCCCTCTCTCCCCTGGGGCGGGGTTGAAGCGCTGGTAGGTCTGGATGGGCTGGGTGTCCTTTTGGGATTAGTTTGAGTAAGTGCAGCTGTCTGGTGTCTATTCAGTGAAATCCTATGTCTCCATTGAAGTGAGCACAGGGATTGCCAGGCTAGATCAGCACTGAGGGCCATCGGTGGCTGTTCTAACTCTGGAGAGTCTCGCTATTCATAGCAGAGTCCAATCCCTTTTGGTATCTTACTAAGTTCTTGCCCTCAGTGATGTTGCACTGGGCTCAGCAGAGCCGGGGGCATCTCCTGCAGCAAGCTCGCCCTAATTTCCCAGCAATAAGTCGATATTTAACTCAATATGCCACCTGAGCTTTAAATTCTAAAACATGAAATGGTCTTTTTCTGTCTCAACCCAAGAGCTTCCAACCAGGCTCTTGAGTTAAGACGAGAAGAGCCCCCAGTCCTAGCCTTACTCAGAACTGGCCTTGGAACAAGCAGCAAGCCCTTTTTATCTTTCCTTTTGGGTCCTGATTGGCTTCTACCTGTCCCTGGCCCTTCTAGCCACTGGAGGACCAGACCTCGTTGGTTCCGTTAACATTTGATCCTGGGTGGCTGCTCTAGCAGGGGTGCCATTTAGAGGGTTCCCCCCTCCCGAGTGTCATACAGGAGATGGGTGAGCTCCCAGGTGGAACTCTTCACTACAGCACAGCGTTAATGGGAATGTAGGTTCTGCAGAGGAGCAGTGCCTCCAGGGCAGGGAGTCAGTGTTTTGTTTACAAATGGAAGCAGGATGATTACCATACGAAAGGGTTGGTGATTAAATTAAGGATCTAGAAGTCTAGCCTGTAAAACAGGTTTCAGAGTAGCAGCCGTGTTAGTCTGTATTCGCAAAAAGAAAAGGAGGACTTGTGGCACCTTAGAGACTAACAAATTTATTTGAGCATAAGCTTTTGTGAGCTACAGCTCACTTCATCAGATGCATTCATTTTCCACTGGATGTATCCGATGAAGTGAGCTGTAGCTCACGAAAGCTTATGCTCAAATAAATTTGTTAGTCTCTAAGGTGCCACAAGTACTCCTTTTCTTCCTGTAAAACAGGAATCCCTGGCGGGAGGAAGGAGGGGTTGTTTTAGAGAGAACACAGGGGACTCGGAAAAATGCAGCCAAGCCCTCTGAGCCAAGGTTCCATTCAGAAAAGGGGGAGATTTGGAGGTGTGGGTGAAAAGAAGGTGCCAAAAGCAAGGAAAGGTCCAGCAGTGGTACAGAGAGGTTCCCACTCTACCTGTGGCACTTATGTGGCCCCATCACCATAGTATCTGAGCGCCTCACAAGGTCTAACCGATTTCTCCTCACAGCCCCTCGGTGAGGTAGAGAAGTGCTTTTATCCCCATTGTACAGGTGGGGCACTGAGGCACACACAGACTAAAGGCCAGATTTTCAAAGGTATTTAGTCACTTAGTGGGATTTTCAAAAGTGCCTAGAAGGTCAGGTGTTTTGTAAACCGCATTAGATGCCTAGCTGCATCTTTGGGTGCCTAAAATGTTTTGAAACTCTATCCTTAAGGCACTGGCCTGAGGTCATACAAGAAGGCCATGCAGGGAGCAGAACTCAGGTCTTTCAGGATTAGCTCCCTGCCTATCTCTCTGCTGCCTGCTGTGAAAAAAGAGAGGACTCTGATAGCTGGGAGCAAAACCAAGGTGGCCTGTTCTGAGACTCCAGCAAACAATCCCAGGAGGCTGGGATGGGTGTCATGGCTGACAGCATTAAAAGCAGCACAGAGTTCAGGAAGGATGGAGCAAGTGAGATGAGAGGAGATCACTTAACTCCCAAGGGGTGGCAGGTTCGGCCCCAGGCTGGGTTGTACAGCAATGGCTGCTGGGCATTTTTACATTTCAACTGAAAACTATTGTGTTTAGTCATTTTTTGTTCTGAGTTTGAGGAAAGGAAGGAATGAGAAAGTGTCGTATAAGTATCAGAAGTGTTTATGTTTTACCTCAAATTCTTAGGGTTTTGGTTGTATCCAGGCCAATTCCCGAACAAAAAATAGAAACTGCATCCACAGAGTCCATAAAGTCAACAATTATTGTCCAGATTTGTATTATTCACTAGACATCGTCTGTGTGCTGAGCACTATTCAGAATATGCCAGTAAATGCAGTCCCCTAGGGTACGTCTACACTACCAGCTGGATCGGCGGGTAGTGATCGATCGGTCAGGGATCAATTTATCACATCTAGTGTAGACGCGATAAATCGATCGCTCTGCTGTCGACTCCTGAACTCCACCGCGGCGCGAGGCGGAAGCGGAGTCGACGGGGGAGCGGCGGCCATCGACCCCGCACCGTGAGGACGCCAGGTAAGTCGACCTAAGGTACGTCAACTTCAGCTACGCTATTCTCATAGCTGAAGTTGCGTCTCTTAGGTCGATTTCTCCCCTGCAGTGTAGACCAGGCCTTAAGTCAATGTGTCTAACCTGTGGAGCCCTGGCTAAGACGGCACAAATATTTAAGTATGAAGTGTGTAGTTATTAAGCACATATTAATATCCATGGGCGGAGGCACTGATGGCAACAGAAGTTTTACTGGATTAAGGACTTGAAGATTTGACCCTCCAACTTTCTTTCAAGAGGAAGAGCTGCCTGAAGCTCCTGGGCCTGTTTGTTTTTCCTTTCCTGCCTGCCGTGGCCCTCAGATACCTCAGACGGCTTAATTTTTTTTCTCAACTTTAAAACGTGAAATTTTCTTGGTGTTTGGTTTTAAATGTTCTGCTGTGAGAACTGCAACTCAGTCACTGGAGTGTTGTGTTTAAGAGCCTTCTGGAGAGTAACTTGCCTTTAAACAGAAGTGAAAGCATGTTGCCGACTCTCATGATTTTGTCATGAGTCTCATGATAATTATTGTTTTCCTTAAAGCCCCAGCTCCTGGAGTAAAGTGATATGTGATGATTTCAGCTTTCCTTCTTAAAGAAAAATGAAGTTTCTAGGCCTCGTGGCTGTGGAGAAAGCTTTGAAATGTGATCCCAGTGCACCTGAAAGGCTCAAAAAGCAGAAGGCAAATAAAAAGAACCCTAAATCTATTATTATTACATGATCTCATGATTTTAAAGCCAATCTCATGATTTTTGGTGAGCCTAATTCATGATTTTTGAACATTTGGGATTGGCAATACTGTGAAAGTGACCTGAAAATGTCATCTTCACTCCTGTTTAGGGTCAGTTTCTAGTCTATTATTTGTAGTGAGATAACACCTCTAGAGCCCCACGTAGGTGCAGTATAAACTCACGGGGCCTTGCCCTAGTAGGATGTTTCCAAAGTTAAATGATCTAGTCCATGCTTGGTCAACTGCAAAAAAGTGATAGAAAGTCATCTAGACTTTTCTACAATTGCTCCAATTGTTGTATTCAGGAGTTAGTAACATAGTAAGAATATACATTAAAATTTTAAACCTAACCAGTGACCCTTAAGTGACGACACAAGATGTGAGAACATGTTAGTATTCGAAGGGAGTGGGTCTAATATTTATTTATTTCTCTTTTTAAATGGGAATTAGATCGGGGTGGGCAAACTGCAGCCCATGGGCCGGATCCAACCCATCAGTGGTTTGGATCCGGCCCACGGGATTGCCAGCCCTGGACTGCTCCTGGAAGCGGCCCACACTGCGGCACTTGAGGGGAGGAGGGGACAGAGGGCTCTGCATCCTGTCCTCGCCTGCAGGCACCGCCCCCCACAGCTCCCATTGGCCGGGAATGGGGAACTGCGGCCAATGGGAGTTTTGGGAGAGGTACCCACAGGTTATGGCAGCTCGCAAAGCCCTTTCCTCTGCCACCCCCCCAGGGGCCGCAGGGATGTGGTGCCAGCCACTTCTGGGAGCAGCGCGGGGTTAGGGCAGGCAGAGAGCCTGCCTTAGCCCCGTTGCATGCCACTGCCACTCCGGAGCCACTCCAGAGCCTGCACCCCAAACCCCTCCTGCACCGTGCACCACAAACCCCTGCTCAGAGCCCCCTGCCACACCCTGCACCCCCAACCCCCTGCCCTGAGTCCCCTGCCACACCCCACACACCTCCTGCACCCCAACCCCTTGCCCTGAGCCCCTTCCTGCACACCATACCCCCTCTCATACCCCAACTCCCTGCCCCAGCCATACATTCATGGCCCTGCATGCAATTTCCCCACCCAGATGTGGCCCTCAGGCCAAAAAGTTTGTCCACTCCTGAATTAGATACAGTGCTCCTGTCAGCTAATTTCTAAGTTATTATCGGGAGGAAAAAAAACCCCTAGAGTTTTCAGATGCCTAAGTAGCTCCTGCAATCACGGTTAAAGTCCTCCTTCCCCCCCCCCCCCCCGGCAAAATCTGAAATGGTGCCCCAGCGCTCTAGGCCATTCTCGGATGTCTGAACTCACTGTTTGCCCTGGAAAGAACATCTTCTTTGGGCAACAGGGCCTCCATCAGGGGCAGCAGATGCCTGGTGCACCCCCTGCATACCCTTCCTGGGCAAACTGAATGGCCCACACTTAAATCTGAAAACTAATGTAAAGGGCCAGATCCTCAGCAGGTGTAAACCCACCATCAGCCCAGAGCACTCAGCTCTTCACACTGGCTGAGGAGCAGCCCTCTGCATTTGCTTTAGTGTTTGTAACACAGGAGTGACCTGAGGGGAAATAACTGGCTATTTTCATCAGACCTGCCAACATGGCAGTGTTAAACGGCACTTTTCACATTCGCACACAAGGAAGGATTGAGCTTCTCACGACTGTTGGGGCGAAATGCAAATGTTGAAGCTAAGGGGAGCAGAGTTCCTATTACAGAAGTCAACTACAATTCACTTCCCTGTCCCCAGGCGCAAGCTCCTTCTCAGCAATGTTCATGCCTCTGGCCCTTCCTTCTAGCAGGCACAGCTTTCTTAGGAATTACCTGGCATGAGTCAGGTATTTCAGGGTAAATATTGATCAGTCACCTGGGACTGGAATGCCCCCATCACTCCTAGCTCTGGGCAGGAGAAGCCTGTACCTCCTTAGCAAGGGGGAAGTTTCCGAGGTCAGGCTTTGAACCAAGAGGTCTGATCCTCCTTGTGTCTCTGTCACCCTGTGGGGCCAGAGCCCCCAGCCCAAGTCAGGAGGGAAGCAGGGTTCTTCAGGGGACATGAGGTGTTTCCCTCACTTTCCCCAGTTGTTTCTCAGCATCTGGGTGCGTTGGTCCCTTGGCTTCATCCTTAGAACCCCCTTTATTCCTTCACGAGGCTGCATGGGAACAGGCTGAACTTGACTTGTAACACCTTTTTCTGCTGCAGCCATGTTACTCCGGAGCCATAGCTTTGTCCCCTGTAATCAGCCATGTGTGAACCATCTTTTTTTCAAATTCTTTAAACTAACTTCTGCAATACCTTCCCCCCTTTTGATGTGGATATTAGTGAAATCTATAGAGCACTAAATGGGGTCTGGAATATATCATGGGGGCACTGAATGGAGCCTGGGACACACTATTGACTGATGCTTGGAGCAGCTAGTCCGGGAACCCACAAGGGGAGAGGCAGTTCTTGATTTAGTGAAGCCCAGGATCTGGTCCAAGAGGTGAATATAGCTGCATTCCTCGATAATAGCAACCCTAATATAATTAAATTTAACATCCAATGGTGATGGAAAAGAATACCAAAGAAAGCCACCACAGTAGCATTTCACTTCAGAAAAGGGAACTACACAAAAATGGGGAATTAGTTAAATGGAAAATAAAAGGACCAGTCAGAAGTGTGAAATGCCTACAAACTGCATGGAAGCTTTTTTAAAAACATCCTAATAGAGGCTGGAATTAAATGTATACTATTTTGTTTTTAATTTGGGGTAAAAGGGTCAAAAAAGTGGCACCATGGCTAAACAGAGTAAAAGAGGAGGTTAGAGGCAAAAAGGCATCCTTTAAAAACTGGAAGTCAAATCCTACTGAGGAAAATAGAAAGGAGCAAATATAAAAACATAATTAGGCAGGCCAAAAAAGAAGTTGAAGAGCAATTAGCAAAAGACTCAAAAACTAATGACAACTTTTTTTTAATTATGTCAGAAGCAGGAAGCCTGACAGACAATGAGTGGGGCCGCTGGATGATTGAAGTGCTAACGGACCATTCAAGCAAGGGGCTCAAGGAAGACAAGTTATTGCAGAGAAGCTAAATGAATTCTTTGCAATGGTCTTCAATGCAGAGGATGTGAGGGAGATTCCCATACTTGACCCATTCTTTTTAGCTGATAGAGTTGAAGAACTGTCCCAAACTGAGGTGTCGAGAGAGGAGGTTTTGAAACAAATTGATAAACTAAACAGTAATAAGTTACCAGGACCAGTTGGTATTCCCCGAAGAGTGCTGAAGGAACTCAAATAAGTGGCAAACTTTGCAGAGAATAGGGTTGTAAACATGCTCTGAATGAGCTCTCTCCTGACATCTAGAGACAAACTGGGAGAAGATTTAGAAACAGACTGTATGTGCGCAGAAACACACACACTCTGCCTAGGTGTTCAGCAGATGGCGCTGAATTGCCAAAGCGATCAGATTTGGCTGGTGTTGGGCTACAAACCACTTTTAATGCCGGGGTGATGAAAAGTTTTTATCCTTATTGGATGCATCCAGGGCAGCAGAATGGTAGTTAGCCCGGATGGGGGGTTCACCTTAAGAAACTGAAGCTGGCTTGCAAAGCCAAATCCTAGTGAAGAGGAGGGGGTGGGGATAGGTATTCCCACCTTGGGGTGTGGACTCTGCATACAGAGCCCTAGACAATATTTGATTACCCTTCTCCCGTGTGTAAAGACAGAGCAGATTGGACCCAGCTGAGAGTTCTTGTTTCTGTTCAGGTTTCAAAGTAGCAGCCGTGTTAGTCTGTATTCGCAAAAAGAAAAGGAGGACTTGTGGCACCTTAGAGACTAACAAATTTATTTGAGCATAAGCTTTCGTGAGCTACAGCTCACTTCATCGGATGCATTTGGTGGAAAATACCCCCTCTGTATTTTCCACCGAATGCATCCAATGAAGTGAGCTGTAGCTCACGAAAGCTTATGCTCAAATAAATTTGTTAGTCTCTAAGGTGCCACAAGTCCTCCTTTTGTTTCTGTTCAGGGATTGCTAGAGATGAATGAGGGGAACGTCTGCTGAATGAATGGCCCTTTAACACATCACTCCCCTCTCCCTCCGCGGCCCCCACGCACAGTTGGCCACCTTGGCTAGTGAAGTGGGGAAGTCCACATCCATTGGTTGCTAAGTGTCAACGTCCAAGCAATTGGATTTGCCATTGTCTTCTCAGATGCTCCATTGCTATGGGGACTAAGGCCCAGACAGCTGAGCGATACCCACACCTGTGGGTATGAGCCTGCCTGGAGAGAAAACAATCCCCTTTCCACCCACTAGAGGAACAATGCAACATGTCGGGGAAACTGAGTCACAAATGGGACTCATAAAAATATTACAAACCCCATTGCCGCTTCAGCACAGCTTTGTTCAGATTGTTTGAAAAGATTCAACAGCTTGAAAAAGATACTAAAGTTCCACCGTCCCAAAACCTGCAACTGAGAAATGTTTCATCCCCACCGGCTTAGAACGGCAAAGCTAAGCAGGAAACCGACAAAAAAACACGGCGTCACACAAGGGTCTGCTTGCCACCTTCCCTAGCATTAGTTTAAATTGTTACTGTTATTAGAAAAGCATGGTCATGAGGCGGTGGAAGGCAGACGTGGGAATTAAATCAAGTCCAAAGAATGAGATAGGATTTGGAGTTGTGGCCCCCACATGCCCGGTCATAAAAGAAAACTCCACTGAAATCTCTTACCAGGGTGTAAGATGGCAGCACCTCCTCAAGCCCCCCCCCCGCCCCGCCTCAGGCCCGGGGCACAACCCATACACGACTCTCAGTGTCCCCTTTGTTTGGGCACAAAAGGAAGATAGTCCCTCAAAGCCCAGTTCACTTCTGGGCATAGTTATTCCTGTCCACATACGAGAGTACTTGTGATAAAACCACTCCTCCACCCGCAAAGTACAACCGGTGCCATCCAGCCATTCTCCAGCCTCCCTGCAGACTCAGCATTTTGGGGGCAGCCAGCCGAGAGTCAGGCTAACCTCTGGACACAGTTTCTTAGCTCCTGTTTCAGGGCCCCACACTCCCACCCAGGCACTGGAGTTACCCAAGTCGCTCCTCTCCCATGACTCTGCTATCATAGCTCTCAAGCCAGGTCCCCTGCTCCCCTGAGAGGGGTCCCTGCGGGGTTCCACTCCCCAGCCCTCCCTGCCTGTGAGCCCTGCCTGGGGATCCCCCCTCTAGCATCTCTTGTTCCCAACCTCGGCTTCCCCGGACAAGGCTGGGTCTTTGCCCAGAGGCCTCTGCACGAGCTCTCCTGGAGCTTTGCAGGACTCCCCGGCTATGGCCAGCTTCCACCAGCTCCGGCTCTTGTCACCGTTAGCTCTGTCCTGGAGCTCTGTCCCTGAACCCTTCCCAGCTCTCCACTGCTCCCGTCTCCAGCAGCTCTCCCCTGCTGCTTGCTCTCTCCAGGGCTCCCCTTTCCTCCTCGTCAGCTCCCACCCACCTCTCCTGCCTATTTCTATGGCCCAGGTGCCTTCTCCTAAGCCCAGCTAGGATGCAGCTGATAGTCACAGATGCGCTGGCCACGTCTCTCTTAAAGGGCCAGTCACCCAATGAGTACCGAATCTCCCTTCACGTTAAATACTTCTATGGTGCCGGGCGGGTAAATGCTGAAGAGTGTAAGAAAATGGGTGGATTTCGTCACACATGGTGGACCTGTCCAAAGATTCAGACTTTGCTGCCAGATAATCCCCCAGGTGGAGGGTGCTGAATTTCCCCAAATATTCTGCACTGTATAAAAGCCACCAGAAGCCAATTAACCCTCTGCCAGAGAAGCCACATCTGCAAGGTGGTGGAAGAAAGGTGCTTCCTCTGTATCTAATGCCTAGTTCCTAAACATATGAGCAACCCTAGCATTCGACAAGCTGCCCCATCCGGGCAGAGTTCTACAGGGAACAAGGAAAATGATTCTTACCCAACAGCCTGCTGGAATTTGCTGGCCAGACTCATCCCCCCCACCAAGCCTGAGGACTTGTACCAAGGGTGGGCGAAAGCACCACATTGCTCCCTGGCTCGCTGCCCACCGGCCTCGCTTCGCAGAGGCTGAAGACAAGTTTCTGTCTTGGACTGTGTAGGTGACCAGCCTGTTCTTGGGGGGACTGGCCAGTTAGCACTGGGAGAATGTTTCTCTAACCGTTTATTGGAACTGCAAATAAATAAAAATAATTGAAAAAAAAAGACAAGACAGCATCATCCAGAGCTTGGGGAGGACTCAAGAGCAGGACCCAGCTCAGCTGCAGGGCCAGCAGAGGGGCAGAGGCCAAAACAGATCAGTGGGCTGTGAGATCCCAAGGACAATGAAATCCCAGAGGGAGGCAGGGACTATAATGCCTGGAGCGTACGCAGCCCCAGATGCTGCCAGCCCAGTACAGCAGGTTACCAAGGTGAGGTCAGACCTTGGCAGGGGTCCACGAGGCACTGGTCCAGGCTGGCAGGTTCTGGGTGCTCAGGTGACTCTTGCTTGGACCGATGTAGCAGACCCAGATACAATTTGGCCCCAAGTTAGGGAAACCCCAGTTACCGGTACCCAGAGCTCGGCTCTATCTGAAGTGGGGGGAAGGGGAGGATTTCAGGGTGCACAAACACCCACCCATGGAGAGGATGCATGGGGATGATTCGGACACGTTAAAAACGACTGGAAAACAAGTGATTCATGTTCTGGGGGGAGCTGGAGAGACACAAGCAGCCACCGTGATGCCACCACCAGTGAGGTGACCCTCTACCGAGCGTGGCTATGGATATCGTGGCACCCCTCAGCAGAATGACCTGGGCAGGACAGACAGACAGACCCCACTGCCTGCCCACCCCTGGCAGTGGCTGTCTCTCCTGAGGCTGGCAGCCCAAGTGGCTGATAACCTTTTGACAACATTCAGCAGGGTGGGCTTCCCCAGGGAGCCCTCACACACCAAGGAGCCCCTTCCCCAGGGCTTGTGGGAGAACCAGGGTACCTCTGAAAGGATTCAGAGTCACCTCGGACAGGTGCGCCTGTGCGGCAATATCTACTGTGCCTTAAATCCACACCCTGTCTTCATCCACATTAGCTTTCAAGGCCTGGTCTACACTACAAAGTGATACTGATGGAAACTGCCTTGTATCAACCAGTGTCTACACTTACATTGATCTCCCACCAGCGCCAGTGCCCCATTACGCTGACTTAACACCACCTCCCCCAGCGGCGCTGGGCCCCGGTCAGTGTGCGGAGTGCAGACAAGCCCAAATCTCATTCCACACTAGATACGAGGAGCGAGTGTGACAAACAAGGGGGGGGACCCTGATAACGTGACATGAACTGCGCTGTGTGGAACGTGCTGGTTCTGAACTATTCAGATTATTGTTTGTGGTGGGAAACAGGAGCCAGTGGATGGAGTCAGGCCTGGGGGGAGGCTGAGGATCTGCGCAGCTGCGCTCCGGGAGAACTGGAGGGGGTCGGCTGGGTGTCAGGGCAACCAGAGAGGAAGAGGCTGAAGCAATAAAGGCAGAGGATGAGGAGGGAGCTGGGCAAGAGGGGAAGACACAGCAAGATGCCCCCCACCCTGAAGCACCACTTTGTGGAGCAGGGGCACAATAGCAAGCTAGTGGCCTCAGCCTTGAGGCTCTCACACAGAGCCCTGCCCGGCTCTGAAAACCACAGGGTCACAGGAGCATCTCGGTCACTCCTGCAGGTGCCAAAAGCCAGGGACTCACAATTAGTTCACAAGAGTTGGCAACACTGTTGATAAGGAATCTTCCAACTATTGTTAGTTCCTCAAAACAAAAGCCTCCTGTTATTTACTTATGGATAACATTTTACAAGTTTACAAAATTGCTACAGACGCATTAAGCCTCATCATCAACACGTGTACCGCCCCAACTGTTGCTGCTAGCAGGCTGGCTTACAGGACAACTGACACAGTTGCTGGTAAAAAGCACTTTATTTCCCTTCCCACAGCCATATATATACAGCACTTGTTCATTCCTTTTCTGTTGTTTATCACCCAATGTTCTCATCATTCTTATCTTTGGGTTCCATTATCTTGTGGTAGTAAAGACTCTCAGGTGCTGCTTATATCATTAGTCCTCAGTCCAGCCAAAATCTTCTGGCCTTGTCCTTTATCTCTTGTACTGTTATTTTCCATTACTTGGCACACATTTCTAAAACATCTGATACTCAGCATTTCCCACATCTCCCCCTTTTTGTTAAAAAGCAGCTTGAAACATCCGTGACATTCCCCAATGCATACATTGAACTATATATGGACCACACAAACAAATTATACCAATACAGAAACCAATTAATAAAAGAGTGTTCTATAATGATGTTATTCATATTTTGTTCTAATTTTGCAAGTAACTCATGAACAAAGTGAGAATGATCTGACAAATTAACACAACACATACCCTCAAAATCTTCACATCCGTGCCCATGTGCTAATAATAAAAATTCAATTGCAGCACTATTATATAAAACTGCATGGCAAATGCTATCTACATTGATTAATAACTCAGTTAGTATTTCAAAAATTAGATTAAACTGTTTAATACTCCAACACACTAATTTCTCTAAATTAAAAGCATTTTCCATAATAGCAACACCAGGGATGCTTAAGCAATAGAAAATCAATCGCAGCTCGATTATCTAAAATGGCATCTCTTAATTCCTGTTGTTCCATACTTAAAAGAGCAATTGCCTGTAATATAGCATTAAGCGCTTTAACAGCAAAACAAGCTAATGCATTCAAAGTTTGCACCGTGTAATAAGTTGCAAAGCCAGGAATGCCTGCAACAGCATTCAGCAAAGCCAAATATTCTGAGTGACTATATAAGGTAACATCGGCGGAACACGTATTTTGCAGGGCCGTGCTTCGCCGATTTCGCTGCTGATTCTTTCCGGGCAACAAAAGGGTCATTCGGCTAAGACAACACAAGGTATTATGACTTAGATTGGCAGGAATATAACTAAAGGTTCGTTCGCCGCAGGTAAAAAACCAACCAGACAGCAAAATAATATGTCCATAATTAAAAGAAACATTAACCGCATTAGTACAATTCAAAAGGGGGGCACTTACGGTTTGGCAGCCCATGGGTACCTTTGCGCGTGTGCAATTAACCACTCGCGCACACGTTACATTATCTGCCCCGGCTGGGTACGGGGTATGTAAAGATAGGGCCCCAGGGGGCAAGGAGTAATTGGCGGGGCCCCAATTTGCCATATTCGAATACTGTGAAGACAAATTGGCATAAGCTGCAAGCATGGTGTGATTGCCAATTTCCTCGGGATGATGACATATGGGCACAAGACAAGTGCCCAGTAGTTCCCCGGCTGCCACAGAATCAGACAAACAAAAGTGTGTGACATTGGCTATCAATGCTAGACGTTCCCATAGGTTATACGTCATTCGCACGCGTAGGGGTACAAGGAGTCCCCCCTGTAACCCAAGCAATACCACTATAACAATATCGATAACCCACATCCTCATTCTGGAAATAAACAGGATATGGCCACAAGCACAACCTCCTCTGATGAGGATCAATTCCTGTCATTACGGTTACTCTTTTCCGAGCTTGCACTATTAGCATGGCTATTGCTTCAATTCTGGAAGTTACCGTACGCACATTTTTACACGGTGGGAATATCCATTCCAAACCAACTAGGGGGTCTTTATCCCTTGTATCCCACTGAAATAATAGCGCTTCCAATACTGCATCTAGGCTAAAGACCGCTACCACGAAGGGTAAGTTTTCCCGATATCTCCCGGAATAACCCTCTCCCACCTTCTGTCCTATTCGTTGTAATGCTTGCTTCTGTAGTACCGACAGTTGTCGTTTATCTCCAGGGGCTCTCCCCCCTTCTAATAAAGGAATAAGAGGAATTATATCCTGATTTGTGATGCCACAAAGGGGGCGAAGCCATTGCAGTTCACCTAGCAGTTTCTGTGCATCATACAGTGTGCGCACATGAGGAGAGATTTTCAACTGCTGGGGGCATACGGTGCAGTCAGTGATCCGAAGTCCCAAATACAAAAAAGGGGCTTTAGTCTGACCTCTTTTCTTGGGGCAATCCCGTTTTAAATGACCCATCTTTCCACACTAATAACACGCCCCCTCCCTTTCTCTATGCCAATTTGACTTGGAGGTATTTAAGGCTACCGCCAAGGCACGTGCATGAATCTTTGCCTTATCCTCCTCCTCCACCAAGGGGGCACGAGTGCAGGCTTCAATCATGTCGACTAGAGAGGCCGATTTTGGTAAAGTCACCAAAATCTTCTTACACGTGGGGTTAGCATTTTGAAGGGCTAAATCTACCCCCAATGCCGATCTGGCGTCTGGTGTTAAATTAGGGGCCCTATCCAATGCCGTCCTTAGGCGGTCCAAAAAGAGGGCAAAAGATTCGCCCACTCCCTGCGTGACTTTTAAATAGGGAGGTGAAGGGGTGCCCAAATCAGGGAGCTCTTTGAATGCCTCCAATGCTAGAAGCTGAGACTGTTGTAATATTTGGGGTACCAATCGCGCCTGTAGCTGAGGCTCTTCAAATCGCCCCTGTCCCAACAACATGTCTATTGATGCTACCTGGAGAGGGTCGTCCCAGGGTCTACCTAAATTAAGCACTGCCGCGTGCTCAGCCTTTTTTCTCCATGAATCCTTCCATAATAATCTCTGTGTGGGTGTTAACAACATGTCTGCAAATTTCTGGGCGTCAAAGGGACACATCGCTTGCCCCTAGAATATTTGTTCTAATAACGCTTGTACATACGGATTTTTCAAGCCATACGCCACAATAGCTTTCTGAGCCTCCCTCATCAATTTCCAGTCTAATGGCACCCAAGATTTAACCCCCTCCCTTGATACCGATACCGGGAAAGTAGCTGGCATGGCATCCAAAAATTCCCCTTCAATTATAGCATCCTTTATCAATCCATGCCAGCGCTTAATTGGGTCAGGAGATCCCACTCCTCCCCCCCATCCCTCCAAATCACCCCCGTCCCCCGTTCTTCTTGCCCTCATCCAATTGAAGAACACGTAGGTGGCGGAGGTTTCACTTTTGGTTGAACCGGTTGCGTAGCGGGGGCATAAATTTTGCGATATTCTTCCTCTGCTGTCGGTCGCAACTCTCCCTCGGGAGTGAGGTGCTCCGTACAACCATAATACCCACACAACCTACAAATATGGGGCAAACGTGAGGGGTCAGGTATGCCGTGCTCTTGAAGCTGTTGCAGCAAATGCGATCGTGACGATCCTTGTGGTCTGTTTTCCTTTCTATCCAGCTCATCCATCATCTGTTGAGCTGCAATACCTTCCTTATATAACCACCGAATTATCTGGTCCTGCGTCAAGTTATCAAACTCTCCAGTTTTAGGCAAGTCAATAATCCGAACGTGTCGGGGAGGGGCTGATGGCACAACCGCGGGCGGCAATCCTGACCCCCCTTGTAATGGGTTCTCTGGATTGCCCAATGACAATTCCCCCGACACAGGCTGATCCACGGCCATCGGTTCGCCCCGATCTGAGTCGTCATCCTTCAAGGGCAACGGTACCTCACTGGGGTCCAACGGTGCCAAAGGAATCATAGGCGTTGTTTTACCAAAAAAGTCTTTCGCTCCTACCGTGAAGGCCCCTTTCGCTGATGATTCTAATGCCTCACGTAAGGCAATACGCGCCCCTGCCTGAGCCGCTGCGGTGGTAAAGGCTCGATGAACAGTCCGCCAGATAGGGCTCAAGGCAGCAGCTTCTTTATTTCCGACCCCCACAAAGTCCCACAGGTCTTCCCCCACTGTTTTCCACACCGAGGAGTCAAACACATTCTTTGCATTAACCAGGACACCCCGTCGCTTTCCCCACCGAAGCAATTTTTGAAGAGCTTCTGGGGAAAATTTTTCTCCCTGGTTATTAAGCAGATTGCTTAAGACCTTAAACACGGCCTGCTCATCTGCCGATGCTGCTGCTCCCATTATGAGAGATATTCCCCGCCGCTCACCTTTCAGTGGGAGCTCCCCCGCCTCTTGGGCGTCCCGGTTCGTCACCCGAACGGAGGACACCGGCAGCGGCGGTCCCTGCTATTTCTTCCTCTGTCCGTGGTGTCAAATTCACAGAATTCAATCACGTCGGGGTCACCATTTGTTGCTGCTAGCAGGCTGGCTTACAGGACAACTGACACAGTTGCTGGTAAAAAGCACTTTATTTCCCTTCCCACAGCCATATATATACAGCACTTGTTTATTCCTTTTCTGTTGTTTATCACCCAATGTTCTCATCATTCTTATCTTTGGGTTCCATTATCTTGTGGTAGTAAAGACTCTCAGGTGCTGCTTATATCATTAGTCCTCAGTCCAGCCAAAATCTTCTGGCCTTGTCCTTTATCTCTTGTACTGTTATTTTCCATTACTTGGCACACATTTCTAAAACATCTGATACTCAGCATTTCCCACACCCAACCAGCCCCCTTGCTTGCCTGTGACCCCTTCTTTGGGTTGCAACATCAACACAACTCAGGGCTGGCTTCCTCTGACCCCCAGAAGTTTCTGCCTGTTCGCCACGGGGTCAGCTTGTGCTTTTGCAGCGGAGCTTGTTTACAGGGCACTGAGAGATGCCAGCCAGGGCCACTGCCTGGAATCTGGTCGGGCTCATGGTGCCCATGAGGCTGGTGCCAAACCCACCAGCCTGAGACATGTGACTAGCAACGACTATGATATCAGAGAGGGGAAGGGCTGTTCTCCAGGTCACACAGGAGAGCAGGGAAGGGAACCCAGGAGTCCTGGCTCAGTCAGGTATCCCTGCTCTGTAAGATGTGCATGGTGCATTGAAGGCAGGCTAGACAGGCCCCTCCCCGGAGAGCGCTGAGATGAGGTCAGGAGGGCTGAGTGCCCAGGGAGGGGCAGAGGGGAGCAGGATGGAGGGGCCGTGCCTCAGGGGCTAATGCATGCAGAGGAGGATGCCAGTGTCCTGCGCTGTAGCGAAAAGGGCAGGGCCATGCTCCCTCCTGTTCATCCCCTGTCCGCCCCAGGGGTCTGGCTCTGGGGTGCTCAGGACGGAGGCGGGGGCACATGGAACGGTCCATTCCAGAGACCAGGAGACACACACAGGACTGAATGCTGAAGGGAAAGTTTATTATTGCTTCACTGTGTTGAAGAGGTGGAGACGAGAGAGCAAGCGGGACAACCATGATTCAGTTACTTCGGGGGAATGGCACCTGGCTCTCAGTGCTCGGGCTAGCCTAGCTTGACTGCAAAGCTTGACCGTGTGCTCCTTGTTCCTACCCTCGTGTGCCTTGAGGCATGTCCCAGGGGGTTGGGCTGAGATGCTCCAGGGTTCGTTCCCAGCCATTTGTGTCAGTCGTTGGGAGCTGTGGGAAGGGCACTGCAGGATGGTCATCACCCGGCCTGCGCCTTCACTGCAAAGGGGACGGGTGGGAGCCCAAGCTAAGGCACCACTGAGGCTTCACCCCGCAGTCGCAGCCCTGCAAGCCATCGGGTTCAGAGTGCAATGCTGGACATGCAGGAAGGCTCGGGGTGTGGGTGGTAGCAGGGTTTGGGCAAAGACAAGAGGGGGAGCCCAGGGTAAAACTACCCAGTAGATGCCCTCCTCCCCCAAGAAGGGGGCAGAGCGGGAGTGACACAGAGTAACACAGCAATGCTTTGCCGAAGGGATTTTGCAGCTGGGGACACAGGATCTGGTGTCCCCGTGGAGACGGAGGGACCCGATTCACTCACAGCCCATGTGCTGGGAGCCCCCAGGTGCAGGCAAGTGGCCTCCACTAAGGCCTGTACTTGCAGACAAATGTGTTTCTATCTTTACAGAAGTCGTTGACCCAAGTCATGAAACCTAGAAAGAAAAACAGAAATGACCCGTGGGGTGGGGCAAGCTGGGCTGTTCCTGCTTGTACAGTGACCCCAATCCTGCCCCATTCCATGCCCCTTGCAGAAGATCCCAGATGCTGTGCATGGCCCTGAGGAAGAGGAAGGTGGGATGGAGCTCTGAGCACCCCAGACTGAGGCAGCCCCATCCCACAAAGAGATGCTGAGGCTCAGTGTGAAAGGGGAGACGCCTGGTCCATGTGCTACTGCTCCTACCTCCTCCACCCCATGTGCCCCCCACCCCAGCAAAGGGCAGAGGAGAGAGCAAGAGCCCTGCCTCCGGACTGGGGGCACCCGCTCAGGAACCGGGCTGCTACCTCCTCCCTGCTGAGCAAGCTGCCCCACAGCCAGGCCCCCTCCCTCTCCTGCCTGCCTGGGTCTAGCTACACCCATGGGAACATCTGTCCCAGGCCGGGCTCAGCCGCCATGCAGAGGGGATGTGTCCCTGCCCAGGAGTCAGTGTTCCCGGCTGCTGTGCGCAGAGCAGCACGTTCCCCCCTCAGACACCGTGACCCCTCTGCTCTGGGGGTGTCTGTGCCCTGCCCCGGCTGTCATGGAGTGTGGGGGAGTCTGGGCCCTGCAACCCTGTTCCTGGGATTTGCCGTGACTCTCAGCCAGCCAGTAAACCGGAAAGTTTATTGGACAATAGGAACACAGTCTAAAACAGAGCTTGTAGGTACAACCAGGACCCCTCAGTCAAGTCCTTCTGGGGGCAGGGAGCTTAGACCCCAGCCTTGGGGTTCCCTGCGTTCGACCACCTAGCCCCAAACTGAAACCAAAACCCCCCTGTGACGAAGCGGGACTGTTCTTCATGTTTCCTCTGAATAGTGTGGGGGTGCCTCAGTTTCCCTTATGCAGGTCTTAAGTATCTAGGGGGTGGGATAAGGGTGTGTGGTCATTGCAGAGCCCTAGAGGGCAGGTGTGTGCAGGGGTCTGGACACAGAGAATGGCCGACACCCTGCATCCTGGCACCTGATGGCCTGGACCCTTCCCCCCTGCAAGGTGAGAGCTAAAGGGTTGGAGAACAAAGGAATCAGGTGCCCTCCTGGCCCGGGAAAGGGACAAAGCCCAGAGGAGGAGGGGCTGGAGGGGGAGTCAGTCTGGGGCTGGCTGGGGACATGGAGTGAAGTGCAGACGGGGTTGTCTGGCTCACTGCCCCCCAAGATGGACCCAGCTGAGGGGTCCTGTTCTCTGCACCTACAAGCTCTGTGTTAGACCATGTTCCTGTCATCTAATAAACCTTCTGTTTTACTGGCTGGCTGAGAGTCACGTCTGACGGCGGAGTTGGGGGGCAGGACCCTCTGGCTTCCCCAAGACCCCGTCTGGGCGGACTCGCTGTGGGAAGCGCACGGAGGGCTGAGGATGCTGGATGCTCTGGGGTCAGACCCAGGAAGGGGGGAGCCGCGGGAGCTGTGGGTCCTGCAGACAGGCTGCTTCCAGAGAGGAGACTCCCCAGAGTCCTGCCTGACTTGGTAGGGAGCAGTTCCAAAGCATCGCCCGGGGACTCCAAGTGACCCCCTTCCCCATCTCACTCCTCCTCCCCCCGGCTCCTCCTCCAGCCTTTGTCCAGTTTCCTGGGCAAAGGTGTCACCTGGGTCCAACCCCCTCCTGGCTCAGGCGACAGGCTCAGGTCTCCTCACTCCAGTGGAGTCACCCCCTGCTCTCCCATCCCCCGTGCAGACAGTCCCAGCAGAACTAGACGCCATCCCCAATCAGTCCACCCCGCTCCCTGCTGCCTCACAGCTGCCCTGGCGGTCGTATTCCTGCTGAGTCGGGCCAGAGAGCGCCTAGGGGAGGACAGATTTCAGAGTAGCAGCCGTGTTAGTCTGTATTCGCAAAAAAGAAAAGGAGGACTTGTGGCACCTTAGAGACTAACACATTTATTTGAGCATAAGCTTTCGTGAGCTACAGCTCACTTCATCGGATGCATTCAGTGGAAAATACAGTGGGGAGATTTATATACACAGAGAACATGAAACAAGGGGTGTTACCATTTCCCCGTGTTTATCCCCCCCGCATCCTCCTCCCTCCCCGTTCCTCCGACATTCTTGTCAACGGCTGCAAATGGCCCACCTTGATTATCACGCCCACTCTCCTGCTGGTAATTGCTCACCTTACCTGATCACTCTGGTTACAGTGTGTATGGTAACACCCATTGTTTCCTGTTCTCTGGGTATATAAATCTCCCCACTGTATTTTTCACTGAATGCATCCGATGAAGTGAGCTGTAGCTCACAAAAGCTTATGCTCAAATAAATGTGTTAGTATCTAAGGTGCCACAAGTCCTCCTTTTTTTAGGGGAGGACAGTCTTGGGGCTGGGCTGGGTGGGCTCAGCCCCTCAGCAGCACCGCAGGGCCAGCAGGGAGCTCCGCAGGGGGGACAGGCCGCTCTCAGGGCCCTGTTCTCGTGGGTGCGGGTTTCTGCTGCTGTTTGACTCCATAAGAACATAAGAGCGGCCAGACTGGGTCAGACCCTAGGTCCATCTAGCCCAGTCTCCTGTCTGCCGACAGTGGCCAATACCGGGTGCCCCAGAGGGACTGAACAGAGCAGGGAATGGAGTGATCTGTCCTCTGTCGCCCATTCCCAATGCCCGCCCAGTGACTGCAGCCCTGGCTGTGCCCATCTGCCAGCACCAGGTCTGACTGGCAGCAGGCCTCCTGGAAATGCTAGTTGTGCACAAGCTTCATAGCAAAGCCTCTCAGGGCCTGGTCTGGGAATGTGGCCTGGGGGCGCTGAGCTCTGGGATACACCCAGAAACACTGTGCCCCCTTGATCAGCCGGGGCTCCCATGCCACACGACCCATGATGTGTTCAGCTTCACCAGGCGCCTGGGTCAACCGCTCTCCCGGGTCAGATCACTTGTGGGTTCTGAACTCCAACCGCGGGCTCAGGGCATGGCCGCTCCCCAACATCACACGCCCGGTCTCTGCTCCCTGGCTGGCTGATGGAGACGTTAAGCAAGCGACTGGGACTAGCCCCTTGTGAGTTTCGTGGGAGCCCTCATTCATGCTCCATTCCTGACCACGCTGAGACTTCGGGACATTTTCCTGAGCAGCCTGTGTCAATGCATGAGTGACCTGCCCCCCCGCGGGAGCGACGCAGCCCCCCAGGAGCAACACCCCCCCCAGGAGCGACCCAGCGAGCACTCGTGAGCAACACCCCCCCCCACCATCCCCCAGGAGCACCACTTAGTGGAGTAGGGGCACAAGAACTGCTCCTGGCCGTTGCCCTGAACACATCAGCAGAGTCCCTCAGCAGGGACCAGAGTCTGTGTACATGCCACACCCACACATTGGGGACTGGTACCAGCACCCGGTCAGCATCTCAGAGGCTGTGTGGCCAGACAGCTGCCTGGGCTCCCTCACTGACACACCTGGCCCTGAGCCTCTTCCTTACCTGTGCCTTCCTCCAGCGCCACACAGCACTCCATCTTCAGGGAAGGGAAAGAGTAGCTTCTGTGGCTATCCCAAGCATCGAAGTCCAGTTCTGAGATGTCTGTCCATGACCATCTTCGCCTCTGCAGTCACATGGGTGAGAGGAGACCACAGTGACGCACCTTCTCGATCACAGAACCAGTTGAGCGTCTGGCCAGCAGGGACCTTGAGAGGTCATCTAGTCCAGTCCCCTGTGCAGAGGCAGGGCCATGTAACCCTAGACCATCCCTGACAGGGGTTTGTCCAGACCGTTCTTAAAACCCTCCAGAGACAGGGAATACACAACCTCCCTTGAGAACCCGTTCCAGAGCTTCACTGCCCTGAGAGTTAGAAAGTTTCTCTTACTATCAAACCTCCCCTGCTGCAGATTAAGCCCATTGCTTCTTATCCTACCTTCAGTGGACATGGAAAACAACTGATCACCGTCCTCCTTATAACAGCCCTTGACATATCTGAAGGCTGTTATCAGGTGCCCCCTGCAGTCTTCTTTTCTCAAGACTGAATTTGCCCAGGTTTTTAACCTTTCTTCACAGGCCAGGATTTCTAAACCTTTGATCAATTTTGTTGCTCTCTTCTGGACTCTCTCCAATTTGTCCACATCTTGCCCAAAATGTGGCACCCAGAACTGGACACCATACTCCAGCTGAGGTCTCACCGGTGCTGAGCAGAACGGGGCAATTAGCTCCCATGTCTGACATACAACACTCCTGTTAACACACCCCAGAATGATATTAGCCTTTTTCACAGCTACTTCACATTGTTGGTTCATATTCCATTTGTGATACACTAGAACCCCCAGATCCTTTTCAGAAGCACTACTGCCTAGCTAGTTATTCCCCAGTTCATAGTTGTGCATTAGATTTTTCCTTCCTAAGTGAAATACTTCGCACTTATCTTTATTGAATTTCATCTTGTTGATTTCAGACCAATTCTCCAAATTGGCAAAGTCATTTTGAATTTGAATCCTGTCCTCCAAAGAGCTTGCAGCCCCGCCCAGCTTGGTGTCATCTACAAATATTACAAGTGTAAGCAGGACTGAATGAGTTCTCCCCTGACATCTAGTGACAAGCTGGGGAAGAGGACTTCAGGAGCTGATCTTGTTTGCATGGGCACACCCACTCTGCCTAGGTGCTCAGCAAGATGGGATTGCTTGCCCAAATGATCACTTGTGGCTGGTGTTGGATCCCCAGTCTCTTTGTTATTGGGGCAGGAGTAATAAAGGGTTGTTATCCTTGTTGTGTGAATCAAGGGCAGCAGAACTGTACTTGGCAAACCCAGCAGAGCAGCTCACAGCAGGAGTTTGCCTGGGACTGGTAAGTATCCGAGTGTGTGTGTTTGCTTGCTGAGGAAGTATCCGAGCGTGTGTTTGCTGGGAGGGAGCCTGAGTGAGTGTCTGATTGGCTGCTAGCCTGCAGGGGGCGGGCATTAGGGTGTCTGTGTGTTTGCGTCAGGGAAGCCTGGCTGTTTAAAAATAGCCGGAGCCTCGCGAACCAGCTGAGCAGCGGGGACAGCAGAGCAGCTCACAGCAGGAGTTTGCCTGGGAGTTCGCCTGGAGTGAGCCCAGTGAGGCTTACATCTTGCCAACGTCTCTGAGGAAGCTCCGTAGTAGGTAGGTGATATGGAAGGGGGGGAATTCAGCTGTTGTGACCTGCACTGGATGTGCCATGTTTGTCTTTCTTCCACAGGACAGAAGCGACTTTGTCTGTACAAAGTGCAAGCTGGTCTCCATATTGGAAGAGAAGATTGAAGGTCTGGAGCAACAGGTAACGACCCTGCGTTGTATACGAGAGACTGAGGATTTTCTGGACCAAACTCAGGATAGCCTTCTAGGGGCACAAAGCTCTAAAGATGTAGAGCAGGTTGCACAGAGGAGCCAAGAGGCCAGTGAAGAAGCTTGGCAACATGTGACCTCCAGAAGAGGTAAGCGGAATGTCCGGGTTCCAGTAACACAGACACAGGTAACTAACCGCTTTCATGTTCTCTCCACAGGTACCAATGCGGAGAGTGGACCAGATGATATGTCTGGGGGGAGAAAGCGGAAGGAGACTCCGCTGGTTGGGAGGCATGAGATGCGATGTCCTGAGGTTGGAGGTTCCACGACCACCACTCCCAAGAGGAGAAGGCGGGTGGTGGTGGTCGGGGACTCTCTCCTCCGGGGGACTGAGTCATCTATCTGCCGCCCTGACCGGGAAAACCGAGAAGTCTGCTGCTTGCCAGGGGCTAAGATTCGTGATGTGACGGAGAGACTGCCGAGACTCATCAAGCCCTCGGATCGCTACCCCTTCCTGCTTCTCCACGTGGGCACCAATGATACTGCCAAGAATGACCTTGAGCGGATCACTGCGGACTATGTGGCTCTGGGAAGAAGGATAAAGGAGTTGGAGGCGCAAGTGGTGTTCTCGTCCATCCTCCCCGTGGAAGGAAAAGGCCTGGGTAGGGACCGTCGAATCGTGGAGGTCAACGAATGGCTACGCAGGTGGTGTCGGAGAGAAGGCTTTGGATTCTTTGACCATGGGATGGTGTTCCATGAAGGAGGAGTGCTGGGCAGAGACGGGCTCCATCTTACGAAGAGAGGGAAGAACATCTTTGCCAGCAGGCTGGCTAACCTAGTGAGGAGGGCTTTAAACTAGGTTCACCGGGGGAAGGAGACCAAAGCCCTGAGGTAAGTGGGAAAGCGGGATACCGGGAGGAAGCACAGGCAGGAAGGTCTGTGAGGGGAGGGCTCCTGCCTCATACTGGGAATGAGGGGCGATCAACAGGTTATCTCAAGTGCTTATATACAAATGCACAAAGCCTTGGAAACAAGCAGGGAGAACTGGAGGTCCTGGTGATGTCAAGGAATTATGACGTGATTGGAATAACAGAGACTTGGTGGGATAACTCACATGACTGGAGTACAGTCATGGATGGTTATAAACTGTTCAGGAAGGACAGGCAGGGCAGAAAAGGTGGGGGAGTAGCACTGTATGTAAGGGAGCAGTATGACTGCTCAGAGCTCCGGTACGAAACTGTGGAAAAACCTGAGTGTCTCTGGATTAAGTTTAGAAGTGTGTGCAACAAGAGTGATGTCATGGTGGGAGTCTGCTATAGACCACCGGACCAGGGGGATGAGGTGGATGAGGCTTTCTTCCGGCAACTCACGGAAGCTACTAGATCGCATGCCCTGATTCTCATGGGTGACTTTAATTTTCCTGATATCTGCTGGGAGAGCAATACAGCGGTGCATAGACAATCCAGGAAGTTTTTGGAAAGCGTAGGGGACAATTTCCTGGTGCAAGTGCTAGGGGAGCCAACTAGGGGGAGCGCTTTTCTTGACCTGCTGCTCACAAACCGGGTAGAATTAGTGGGGGAAGCAAAAGTGGATGGGAATCTGGGAGGCAGTGACCATGAGTTGGTTGAGTTCAGGATCCTGACGCAGGGAAGAAAGGTAAGCAGCAGGATACGGACCCTGGACTTCAGGAAAGCAGACTTTGACTCCCTCAGGGAACAGATGGCCAGGATCCCCTGGGGGACTAACATGAAAGGGAAGGGAGTCCAGGAGAGCTGGCTGTATTTCAAGGAATCCCTGTTGAGGTTACAGGGACAAACCATCCCGATGAGTCGAAAGAATAGTAAATATGGCAGGCGACCAGCTTGGCTTAATGGTGAAATCCTAGCGGATCTTAAACATAAAAAAGAAGCTTACAAGAAGTGGAAGCTTGGACATATGACCAGGGAAGAGTATAAAAATATTGCTCGGGCATGTAGGAAAGATATCAGGAGGGCCAAATCGCACCTGGAGCTGCAGCTAGCAAGAGATGTCAAGAGTAACAAGAAGGGTTTCTTCAGGTATGTTGGCAACAAGAAGAAAGCCAAGGAAAGTGTGGGCCCCTTACTGAATGAGGGAGGCAAGCTAGTGACAGAGGATGTGGAAAAAGCTAATGTACTCAATGCTTTTTTTGCCTCTGTTTTCACTAACAAGGTCAGCTCCCAGACTGCTGTGCTGGGCAACACAAAATGGGGAAGAGATGGCCAGCCCTCTGTAGAGATAGAGGTGGTTAGGGACTATTTAGAAAAGCTGGACGTGCACAAGTCCATGGGGCCGGACGAATTGCATCCGAGAGTGCTGAAGGAATTGGCGGCTGTGATTGCAGAGCCCTTGGCCATTATCTTTGAAAACTCGTGGCGAACGGGGGAAGTCCCGGATGACTGGAAAAAGGCTAATGTAGTGCCCATCTTTAAAAAAGGGAAGAAGGAGGATCCTGGGAACTACAGGCCGGTCAGCCTCACCTCAGTCCCTGGAAAAATCATGGAGCAGGTCCTCAAAGAATCAATCCTGAAGCACTTAGAGGAGAGGAAAGTGATCAGGAACAGTCAGCATGGATTCACCAAGGGAAGGTCATGCCTGACTAATCTAATCGCCTTTTATGATGAGATTACTGGTTCTGTGGATGAAGGGAAAGCAGTGGATGTATTGTTTCTTGACTTTAGCAAAGCTTTTGACACGGTCTCCCACAGCATTCTTGTCAGCAAGTTAAGGAAGTATGGGCTGGATGAATGCACTATAAGGTGGGTAGAAAGCTGGCTAGATTGTCGGGCTCAACGGGTAGTGATCAATGGCTCCATGTCTAGTTGGCAGCCGGTGTCAAGTGGAGTGCCCCAGGGGTCGGTCCTGGGGCCCGTTTTGTTCAATATCTTCATAAATGATCTGGAGGATGGTGTGGATTGCACTCTCAGCAAATTTGCGGATGATACTAAACTGGGAGGAGTGGTAGATACGCTGGAGGGGAGGGATAGGATACAGAAGGACCTAGACAAATTGGAGGATTGGGCCAAAAGAAATCTAATGAGGTTCAATAAGGATAAATGCAGGGTCCTGCACTTAGGATGGAAGAATCCAATGCACCGCTACAGACTAGGGACCGAATGGCTCGGCAGCAGTTCTGCGGAAAAGGACCTAGGGGTGACAGTGGACGAGAAGCTGGATATGAGTCAGCAGTGTGCCCTTGTTGCCAAGAAGGCCAATGGCATTTTGGGTTGTATAAGTAGGGGCATAGCGAGCAGATCGAGGGACGTGATCGTTCCCCTCTATTCGACACTGGTGAGGCCTCATCTGGAGTACTGTGTCCAGTTTTGGGCCCCACACTACAGGAAGGATGTGGATAAATTGGAAAGAGTACAACGAAGGGCAACGAAAATGATTAGGGGTCTAGAGCACATGACTTATGAGGAGAGGCTGAGGGAGCTGGGATTGTTTAGTCTGCAGAAGAGAAGAATGAGGGGGGATTTGATAGCTGCTTTCAACTACCTGAAAGGGGGTTTCAAAGAGGATGGCTCTAGACTGTTCTCAATGGTAGCAGATGACAGAACGAGGAGTAATGGTCTCAAGTTGCAATGGGGGAGGTTTAGATTGGATATTAGGAAAAACTTTTTCACTAAGAGGGTGGTGAAACACTGGAATGCGTTACCTAGGGAGGTGGTAGAATCTCCTTCCTTAGAGGTTTTTAAGGTCAGGCTTGACAAAGCCCTAGCTGGGATGATTTAACTGGGACTTGGTCCTGCTTTGAGCAGGGGGTTGGACTAGATGACCTTCTGGGGTCCCTTCCAACCCTGATATTCTATGATTCTATGATTCTATGATTGAGGGACTCACCCACAACTAAATGGCACTCACTAGCCAGGGGACAGGGGTGCCTAAGCTCAATGAGTCCTGAGGAAGGATGGGGGGGGGGGGAGATACTTGTATCAGGAAGAGTGTGGGTGTCTCTCTCCTGCCTAATAGTACTAGATGCTTTTTTTGTTTTTTTCTCTCTCTCTCTGCTATGTAATAACAAAGCTGATTAAGACTTAAGTGAAAGTTGTGTTACACACCAGTGAGATTAATTCACCACTACCTAGGGCTAAGTATTGGACCTGTTTTACGCTAGTGTCTCTAATGCAAGAGAATGCCCGGTGTGCATTAGCAGTGAGGCTTCCCCCACTAACAGCTGAAATCAACGAGAGTTGGGTCAGGTAGTGGGACTTGGAGACATCCTGGTAGAGAGAAGCGGGTGGCTGGCAAAGTGAGCAAGGTGCAACATAGACGCTCACACCCAGGGTTCCCTAACGCAGGTCAGCTGATTCCAGTCCCACTAACCCTAGATTCACAGTGTTCAGTAGACGTAACCTAAGTGCTTACAAATTGAGGGTTTAATTATTTGTTCCAGCAGCTTTCTAGGTATTGAAGTTATGCTGACTAGTCTCTAATTCCCCAGGTCCTCTGTTCCCCTTTCTAAAGACAGGTGCTATGTTTGCTTTTCTCCAAGTCTCTGAGATCTCACCCATCTTCCATGAGTTCCTGGAGATAAATCTTAATGGTTCCAAGATTGCTTCAGCTAGTTCCTTAAGTACCCTACGGTGAATTTCACCAGGCCCTGCTGAACTGAATACATCTAATTTATCTAAATATTTTCTAATCTGTTCATGCTCTGTTCTGGCTCGTGTTCTTTCCCCTTATTGTTTATATTAATTGTGGTAAGCAGCTGTTCAAAATTAACCTTTTTAGAGAAGACTGAAGCAAAAGAGGCATGAAACACCTCAGCCCTCTTGGTGCTGTCGGTTGTTAGCTCTCCTTCCCTGCTATGTAATGGACCTACACCTTCCTTTGTCTTGCTCTTGCTCCTAATGTATTTATAGACCCTCTTCCTACTGCCTTTTCTGTCCCTTGCAAGGTGTAACTCATTTTTACCTAAACTCTCTGATTTTGTCCCTATGTGCTTGTGCTATTCTTTTGTACTCATCTTTAGCCATTTGTCCATGTTCCCACTTTTTGTAGGATTCCTTTGTGAGTGGAAACTAAGATTAGTTAGAGAAGAGCCAAGGCCAGGCATGGCAGGGCCATGGGAAGTGGTCAAGGCAGAGGCTGGCAGAGGATTACGGGCACCAGAGACTCCGATAGAGCCAACATTTACTAACTGTGATAACTACCCTGCTAACTGCACAGCAAGGAAACAATCCGCAGAGATACAGGGGAGTGACTGCCAGGGCAGGCACCAGGCACTCACCCAGGTGGGGATATAGAGTCCGATCCAGACATTGTCACCCTCATCGTCGTCATGGTGCTGAGAGTGGGCGATGAAACCAGCGACTGCGTTGTGCTCCTCCTCGCTGTGAATGGAGACGAGATGGGCCCCGCTGACATAGCTCTGACACCAAGCCTGTGACAAGGACGAAGCCAGTGCCCTCCATTTATCCCACTGCTGACGGCAGCTGGAGAGTGCCTGGCAGGAACCTGTGGCCCTGCCTCCCCCGGGCAGCACCCCGAGCAGAAGGGCCATGAGGGGAGAGAGCCCCCAGTGTTTCTCCCCAGCCCCTAGCCAGGGTCTGCTCCTGTGCACATCCCTCCTTGCACCCCACTCTGCAGAAACACCCCAGAGCCAAACGCCTCCTGACCCCAGCTGCCCTGATGCTGAGCACCACACCCTGCCCTCCGAGGGGGCCTGTTGTAGTAATTCAGGTGTAATATATGGGATAAAGGTTTTCACATGACCCAGTCACTGTCCAACATGAAACAAAGCTACACATGATCTGGGGGTCTATCCCCAGAGACCTCCGCCTACTTGGCACCGTGGAAAATGCTCTGTGCGACCGATGCCCTGGGCTGGGAACATATTGATTGAAAACCGAAGAAGGAAAAGAATCCCACCGAGAAACAGGCGCTGACTTCTATTTTTCCTGGTCGCTGCTCCACCCCTGCTGTGCCATAAGGCCCCGCCCCCTCTCCCCGCCTCTCCCAAGGCCCCGCCCTCCCTCCACTCTTCCCACCCCCGCTCCGCCCCGTGACGAAGCGGGACTGTTCTTAATGTTTCCTCTGTCCCAGGATCTCGCCACCCCAGGACTGTCTCCCCATTGACCATCACCTTCCGCTCCCACTGGGGGTCCGAGGGGCCTGGCCCCAGGAAACTCCCCACAGACATATAGGTTGGGACCAGGAGTGGGAGCCTGTTCATCTCCCCACCCATCTGGCTGACGGAGTCTATGGCCTTGGGACCCAGCAAGGGAGCTGGACACCGGGGCTGTTCCGCAAGTTCCCCCTGGTTCAAATCGCCAGCCTGCTCAAAGGCGGTGAGGGGGGCATCCGCATCTCACCTCCCTTAACCAGGGGCAGCAATTTAATCTCGAGGTTCCCTGCGGAACTGGCACCCCGGGTCTATCCCCACTCACCCCTGGTCCCCTCTGCCTCTCCACTCCACCATCGCCAGTTCATGCTGCTGCTGCTTCTGCAGCTCTTCCTCGGGCTCTCGCTGTCTCTCACAGTCCTCTTGCTCTCTCGGACTCAGCTCCAATCCCGTCCATCTCCGATCCCCTGATGGGGAACCCGATCGTGAAGGCCCCCGTCTGGTTGGGGACAGGAGTCTTGGGGATGCCTGGCTACCACTCCAGCTACTCCCAGAACCTGCTATAGCCCCATTTGGGTCAGGAATCTGCTCCTTAGAGTGATCATCCTCCTCCAGCTGCACAATTAACTGGGCTTTGGGGAACTTTCCAGTGCGTAACCCTCTCTTTTTGCACAGGGCTACAATGTCCTTCTTAAGGAGATGGTGACAGGCCATCACTCCGCTGTCCCCAAGTTGTTGTGGACTCACAGGCCTGTGTGCTCTCAGCTCCCCACGGTTTCCAGGGAGAACCCCTCGTGCACCAGCCCTTCTCGAGGTCACCATCTCTTTGCCAGGGTCGAGCTGCAGACTCCTCCGCCCCTGGGACCGCTCGCTGCAATCCCCAGGGGAACCCTGTTACTGCAAAAGTCCTTCTCTCTCCCAGGGCCAAGCCACAGGCTCCTCCGCCCCCGAGACTGCTCACCGCAGTCCCCAGGGGGACCCCATTACTGCACCATCCTTCTCGCTGGTCACACACTACCAGGGGTTAACCGCCCCCTGAAACCGCTCCTCTCTGAGCCTTCAGCATGCCTGGTCCACATCAATCCCCCTTTGTTTTACTGCTCCTCAGTCACTTACTGCAGGAAGCGGCACAAAGGTGCAGTACATCCCACTGCTGCCACCAGTTGTCATGGAGTCCCCGGGTGATGCTCTGGAGCTGCTCTCTACGAAGCCAGGCAGGACTCTGGGGAAGTCTCCTCTCTGGGAGCAGCCTGTCTGCAGGACCCACAGCTCACCCGGCTCCCCCCTTCCTGGGTCTGACCTCGGAGCATCCAGCATCCTCTGCCCTCCATGCGCTTCCCACAGCGAGTCCGCCCAGGCGGGGTCCTGGGGAAGCCAGAGGGTCCTGCCCCCCAACTCCGCAGTCAGACGTGACTCTCAGCCAGCCAGGAAAACAGAAGGTTTATTAGACGACAGGAACATGGTCTAACGCAGAGCTTGTAGGTGCGGAGAACAGGACCCCTCAGCTGGGTCCATTTTGGGGGGCAGTGAGCCAGACAACCACATCTGCACTTCACTCCATGTCCCCAGCCAGCCCCAAACTGAAACTCTCTCCAGCCCCTCCTCCTCTGGGCTTTGCCCCTTTCCCGGGCCAGGAGGTCACCCGGATTCCTTTGTTCTCCAACACTTTAGCTCTCACCTTGCAGGGGGGAAGGGCCCAGGCCATCAGGTGCCAGGAAACAGGGTGTCGGCCATTCTCTGTGTCCAGACCCCTGCACACACCTGCCCTCTGCAATGATCATACACCCTTATCCCACCCCCTAGATACTTAAGACCTGCATGGGGAAACTGAGTCACCCCCACACTCTTCAGAGGAAACATTAAGAACAGTCCCGCTTCATCACAAGCCCCCTCTTCCCAGCCCCGCTGCCTGCCCGCAGCCTGCTGCTTTCTGCTCTCCGGCCTCCCCCAAGCGCATCCAGCCATCCACCAAACAACTGATCAGTGCCCCTGCCCAACATCTGTGGTAGGGTTGCCAGGCGTCCGGTTTTCAACGGGAACACCTGGTCGAAGAGGGACCCTGGCGGGTGCTGACCAGGTCATTAAAAGTCCAGTCAGTGGTGCACCGGGGCTAAGGCAGGCTCCCTGCATGCCCTGGCTCTGTGCGGCTCCTGGAAGCAGCCATCATGTCCCTGCATCTCTAAGCGCAGGGGCAGCCAGGGAGGCTCCTCGTGCTTCCCCCATCCCAAGCACCGCCCCCACAGCTCCCATTGGCCAGGAACCACAGCCAATGGGAGCTGTGGGGCTGGCACCTGCAGGCGAGGGCAGCGCACGGAGCCTCCCTGGCCGCCCCTGCGCCTAGGAGCCAGAGGACATGTTGCTGCTTCTGGGAGCCACCTGGGGTAAACTCCACCCACAGCCCACACCCCGAACCCCCTCCCACACCCCAACCCCCTGCCCCAGGTTGGAACCTCCTCCCGCACCCAAACTCCCTCCCAGAGTCCACACCCTGCATTCCTCCCGCACCCCAGCCCTCTGCCCCAGCCCTGAATCCCCTCCCACATCTCAAACCCCTCATCCCGGCCCCAGTAGAGCCTGCACCCCCAGCCAGGGTCCTCACACACACCCTGCACCCCAATCCCCTGCTCCACCCCAGAACACACTCTGAACCCCTCGTCCCCACCCCTCAGCCTATGGCCCTCACACCATAGATCAGAGACACAGAGCACCCAGCCCCCATCACCACACCACAGAGCAGAGACACAGAGCACCCAGCCCCCCTATCACCCCCCCACACCACAGAGCAGAGACACAGAGCACCCAGCCCCCATCACCCCCCACAATCCCCCCAGACCACAGAGCAGGGACACAGAGCACCCAGCCCCCGGCCCTGACTCCACTTAGCTCTGCAGGGGGACCCGGGGTCTACCCATTTTGGGCATCACCAGCAGAATTGTACCAGCTCCAGTCAGTGCCCCGTGCAGCCCGTGGAGGGCACTGGGCCTGCCCAGCCGTCACTGAGGGCACAAAGCACCCTGCTGCGCCGTTATGGCCAGGCTGAAGTTACCAGGCAGAGCCCAGCGTGACTCTCAGCTGCCAGGCTGTGTCTGCATCTGGCAAGTAGAAAGCCATCACGTTACTAGAGCTGCAAGCACATTTGGTCTGGAAACCAGCCAGAGACGATAACCATGGGGCCCAGAAAAGCCCCTTCTAGACGCTTTCTGGAGTATAAACACCCGCAGAGCTGCTGCTTAGTTCCATTCCTGACCGAGCTTCCCCAACCCGGTTCAGTTTGCCTTTCTCTCTGTCACTAGCCCAGCGACAGCGGTACACTCTGCAGACTCTATCTCCCCGCCACGGGGAAGGCGTCTGCATTTTAAACACCTCCTGTGGAACGACTCCCTGGCCACGTGCACCGAAACCAGCCAGCAATGGGGATCGAACCGGAGACCTTAGCACAGCCCTGCCGACGGAGCTGAGGGAGCTGCTCTGGTAACACCAAGTAAGGAGCAGGCCTATCCTGAGCCGCCTGCTAGAGGGAGACATGACCCCACCCGGGCCCAGGTCGTCCTGGGTGTCCCTGTTAGACACAGCGTATGCCAAGCGTGTCAGGCCCAGAGGAAAGCAGGGGCTATGTTCCCCAGCAGCACCCTTCCCACAAGTGATGGGGAAAGCAGCCGGGGCCTGGGGATCCAGGAGCTGCAGGGAAGCTGGATTCAAAGCAGAGCGCCCAGGAGTCATGGACAGAACCACTTGTGGGACCGGCTGTGACTGTTGGACACTGCAGCCAGGGGAAGGGATGTATGGGGCTTATGGGGGAGCAGCGGCAGCTGGGCAGGGCTCCAGGGAGAGATGCTAATTGAGCCTGGCCTGGAAACCAGCCTCTTTGCTGGGATAGAGACTGGACTGGAGGCCTCCTCCCCTGGCGCTGGCCTGCAGAGCCCTGACTGGCGACTGGCCTGGCCCAGGGGCCAAACAAGAACCACGGTTGCCCACTTTGAACTGTAAGTGATTAAGCCTCTGTAGCTAGGGGGTATCTGCCACCTTCCCAGTCCTGCCAGCCCCAGGAACTGCCCTGTCCTGAGCCTGTGACGGGAGCCACCGGGGATCCCACTACAGGCCTAGAGCTGATGTGCCTTCAGTACTAGCCTCTGAGTCATGGCACACCGGGCACAGGACTGGCGCCCCACGGCGTGGTGTGCTCTAGCACTGAGCAGCCCTAAGACCTAGGGCCCTAACGCTGAGCCCTCCCAACCCCAGCTGGGTCCCCAGACCCTCACCTCAGCCCTTCTCCAGGTTGCCTCCTGGGGGAAGTATCCATAGCCGTCATCTTGGAAGTGCAGCAAGCCCCTGGGACAGGATGGAACTTGTGCCCCTGCTGAGAGAGGGGGGGTCGGGGGGGCAGTGGTGGGGACAGGACACCGCAGTTAGAGTATGTTTCAGAGGCACAGCTGTGGCTTCCCATAAGCACGAATAACATCGGGAGCCCATTTGGGGCTGTGTCTGGCAGGCAAGACCCTCCTGACTCTGGGGCTGCAGGAAGAAGCTGGGTTTGCCCAGACCCCACATCGGCAGAACAGGGCCCCTGGAACCCAGCCCTGTGCAGGGATCCCAGCAGGGCAGGGCCTCTGGGTTTCAATGGGGCATGGGCTCCTTTCCTCCTGGCTCGCTGGGGCAGGGAAGGAGCCAGTGCATTGCAGGGGTGGGGAGGGGGGATTGAGAACCCCTCCCTGCACCTGCCCGAAACAGCTCCTGGATTCCCAGCTCGGGGGGAGATACAGACCCCAGGGTCCCCCAGGGACAGGGCATCCCTTGGACAGAGGCAATCCCAGTGAGGAATGAGCGTGTCACTTCTCACCCAGCTCCAGGGTAGCAGGAGGCAGGTGTCTCCCAGGGTGGGTGCTGAGCCACTGGCTGGGCTCCTGGTTCATGGACTCAGTGGGGAAGGGGCTCTGGGGGCAGGGCAGTGATGTAAATTCACTTCCCACCACGGCAACCAGCCGGGCAGGACTCCCCTGCCAGCGAGGGGCTAAAGATCAGGCAGCCGAGGAGGCAGAGGCTGAAGTAGGCGACTGGCCCCATCTTCTCGCTTCCCTGGGGGGAAAACACACCAGGGAGATGGGCCATGAGAGCCCGAGTGTGACACAGCAGCGAGGGGGAAGGTGGCAGGGGAGTTTCACTGGGGATGGGAGACCTGAGAGCCTGTCACCTGAGCCAGGAGAGGGAGAGGGAGGTGACACCTCTGCCCTGGGAATGTGGACAAAGGCTGCAGGAGGGAGCCTGCTTGGGGGGGGTTAGTTTCAGTTTGGTGCTGGGTGGTGAAATGCAGGAAACCCCAGGGCCGGGGTCTAAGCTCCCTGCTCCCCCAGAAGGACTTGACTGAGGGGTCCTGGTTGTACCCACAAGCTCTGTTTTAGACTCTGTTCCTATTGTCCAATAAACCTTCTGTTTTACTGGCTGGCTGAGAGTCACGGTGAATCCCAGGAAGAGGGGTGCAGGCCCCGGACTCCCCCACACTCCGTGACAACTGGTGGCAGGGCTGGGATCCACTGCGCCCCGTGAACGGTGCTTCCCGCAGTAAGTGACTGGGGAACAATAAAACGAAGGGGGATTGACGGGGACCAGGCGTGATGAAGATTCAGAGAGAGATGGTTTCCAGGGGTGGTTAATCCCTGGGAGTGTGTGACCAGAGAGAAAGATTTTTGCAGTAACAGGGTCCCCCAGGGGATTTCAGCGAGCGGTCCTGGGGCGGAGGAGTCTGCAGCTCGATCCTGGCAAAGAGGTGGTGACCTGAAGAAGGGATGGCACACTAGGGGTTCTCCCTGGAAACCGAAGAAAGCTGCCCAGGCCTGCGAGTGGCCAGCAGGGAGATGTTTGCTAAACATCTTAAGAGCGACCTGGTGGAGCTGTGCAGGCAGAGGGGGCTGCACATTGGGAGGTCCACCAAGGAACAGCTGATTGCCCAGTTGGAGGAGAGGGATCGCTTGGATGACCCGATCCTGTCCCTGACGGAAGCCGCCTGGTGGACTCAGCGTGGGCCCTGGGGTCTGACCGGGCTGGGAGGGGTCAGACAGCTGCCAAAGACATGCCGAGACTCTGCCCACAGAGGCAGCATGAGCTGGAGCTGGCCAGGCTGAGGAGCACTGGGGCCCCGGCTGCGGTGAGTGAGGGGGGACCCAAGACTGCAAGGAGCTTTGATAAGTGCTTCCTGGCCCAGCGTAAGGAGGGGGAGACATAGATAGCTTCCTGACAGCCTTTGAGAATGCCTGCGAGATGCACAGGTTGACCCTGCAGACAGGCTCCAGTTTCTCACCCCCTTACTGGACCCCAAAGCTGTGGAGGTGTACAGCCGAATGACAGGGGCGGAGGCAGGGGACTATGAACTGTTCATAAAGGCCCTGCTCCGTGAGTTTAGGCTGACCCCCGAGATGTACCGGAAAAGGTTCCAGAGTCAGCGTAAAACGCCTGAGGTCACATACCTACAACTGGTCAACCGGATGCAGGGATATGCCTGCAAGTGGACAGCTGGGCCCACGCTAAAGAGGACCTGCTTGACCTAATTGTACTGGAGCAACTGTATGAACAGTGCCCATCCGACCTGAGGCTATGGTTGGTGGACAAAAAACTAGAGAACCCACAGCATGCAGGGCAGCTGGCCGACGAGTTTGTGAACAGTCAGTCAGGGGGTAGCAGGGAGGAGTCCCAAAAGGCCCCCCACGATGCAGAGAGAGTCACCATGGGACCACCCGGCAGGGAAATATGGAGAACCCCCTCCTAAGGGGAACGCCTGGCGTCAGGACCCTCCGACCCGCTCGAGGGGACCAACATGACCTCCAGAGAAGCCATGTACGGACCCAGAGCCCCAGGCTCAGGGACAGACTGAGCAAACCCAACCTACCCAGGGTTAACTGGGTAGGGACCCAGCTGGACGAGGGGCAGACGGCACAGGCAAGGGGGGCTGCCAGCTTACCACCTGCTCAGGAGGGAAGAGTACCCCAGGCCAGCTCTGCCAGAGGACTGGAGGCTCTGGACTCAGGGTTCTCGGTTTACAGGGTGGGTGTGGGAGAGAGGGCCTTGTTCCCCTGGAGGTGGATGGGAGGAAGGTCAATGGATATTGGGATATGGGCACGGAGGTGACGATGGCCCGGCCTGAGGTGGTGGCCCCAGATCCGGTGGTGCCCAACACCTACCTGACCCTGACGGGGGTGGGTGGGACCCCATTCAAGGTGCCCGTGGCAAGGGTACACCTGAAATGAGGGCCCAAGGAGGGGCCCAAGGATGTGGGGGTGCACCACCATTTGCCCACTGAGGTTTTGATGGGGGGGAACCTAGAGGACTGGCCAAGCAACCCCCAGAACGCCCTGGTGGTGACCCGTATCCAGAGCCGGCGAGGGGCACTGCGCCCCGACCTTCGGGAGGGTACCACACCAGAGGAGTAGAACCCTACCCTGGTGGGGAGGGAGCGCCGAGGGGCACGGTTCAGAGAGGCTGGGGCCTCAGACCCAGCCAGTGAGAGGGAACCGGGCCCCATCCCTTCCCCAGACGCTGAGTTCCAGGCCGAGTTGCAGAAAGATCCCTCCTTGCGGAAGCTCAGGGATCTGGCCGACCTCAATGTGGTACGGACCATGAGGAGAGGTTTCCAGGAGAGGTTCCTGTGGGAGGAGGGGTTCCTGTACCGAGAATGGACTCCCCCAGGGGAAGTGGAGTCCTGTGGGGTCAGGAGGCAACTGGTGGTACCCCAGAAGTATCGCCGCAAGCTACTGTACCTGGCCCATGACATCCCCCTCTCAGGGCACCAGGGAATCCGGGCATCCGGCAGAGGCTGCTACAGAACTTTTACTGGCCTGGGGTCTTTACCACTGTCCGGCAGTATTGCCGATCCTGTGACCCCTGTCAGAGGGTGGGGAAGGCCCGGGACCAGGTGAAAGCGGCTTTGAGACCTTTGCCCATCATAGAGGAACCTTTCCAGAAGGTGGCCATGGACATAGTGGGGCCTCTCAGCAAGACGACCCGGTCGGAGAAGAAATACATTCTGGTGGTGGTAGATTTTGCCACCCGCTACCCCGAGGCAGTGCCCTTAGTTTCCACTGAAGCAGACACCGTGGCAGATGCGCTGCTGACCATTTTCAGCCAAGTGGGTTCCCCAAGGAAGTCTTGACAGACCAAGGATCCAGCTTCATGTCGGCCCTTCTCCGGTGCTTGTGGGAGAAATGTGGGGTCCAGCACAACTGGGCCTCAGCGTATCACCCCCAGTCCAATGGGCTGGTGGAGAGGTTCAATGGGACGCTAAAGATGATGCTGAAAACCTTTATGAACCAGCACCCGCAGGATTGGGACAAGTACTTACCTCACCTGCTGTTCGCATACAGGGAGGTACCCCAGGAGTCTACCGGATTTTCGCCTTTCGAACTGTTATATGGCAGGAGGGTGAGGGGCCCCCTGGACCTGATGAGAGACGAATGGGAGGGGAAGGCCACTCCCGATGGAGAGTCAGTGGTGGAGTATGTCCTGATCTCCCGAGAGAGACTTGCTGAACTTATGGGCCTGGCCAGGGAGAATCTGGCCAGAGCCCAGAGGAAGCAGAAGGTCTGGTATGACCGCACGGCGCAGGCCCGTGCCTACGCCACCGGGGATCCGGTGATGGTTCTCATCCCCATGGGAAAGAATAAACTACAGGCTGCCTGGGAGGGCCCTTTCAAGGTTGTCAAGCAGCTAAATGAGATAAACTATGTGGTGGAGCTGTCGAACCGGGCACACCACCGTGTGTACCATGTGAATATGATGAAACCATATTATGCCAGGGGGAATGTGGTGTTGGCCGTGTGTGGACATTGGGAGGAGCAGGGAGATGACCCCTTTAGTAGATCTACACCCTGGGACCAGAGCTAGTTCCCCCATAGAAACAATTCCTCTCTCGGATCAGCTAACCCCTGCCCAGCAAGCTGAGGTCAGGGGGGTGCTGCATCCGTACCGACAGCTGTTTTCCAACCAGCCTAGACTCACTAATCTGACTGTCCACCAGGTGCAGACAGGGTCGCACCCACCAATAAGATGCTCCCCCTTCCGAGTCACAGAGAAAACGGCTCAGGACCTGGAAAGAGAGGTCAGGGACATGCTGGCTTTGGGGGTGATCCAGCCATCTGCCAGCCCTTGGGCCTCACCAGTGGTGCTGGTCCCCAAAAAGGACGGATCGATCTGGTTCTGTGTGGACTATCGGAAGCTCAATGCCATCACTGTATCTGATGCCAACCCCATGCCCAGGCCTGATGAGCTCCCAGACAAATTGGGAGGAGCTCGATACCTCACCACCATGGACCTTACAAAGGGCTACTGGCAAGTGCGGCTGGATTCAGATGCCCGGCTGAAATCGGCCTTTATCACCCCTCTGGGGCTCTATGAGTTCCTGACCCTGCCTTTTGGCCTCAAGGAAGCGCCGGCCACCTTCCACCGCCTGGTGGATCAGCTACTGAGGGGGATGGAGAGTTTTGCTGTGGCGTATATTGATGACATCTGTGTCTTTAGCCAGACCTGGGAGGACCACGTGTCCCAGGTTAGAGAAGTGCTGGACCGACTCCAGGGGGCTGGGCTGACTGTAAAAGCTGAGAAGTGCAAGGTGGGGATGGCTGAAGGATCTTACCTGGGCCATCGGGTGGGGAGTGGCCGCCTAAAGCCAGAACCAGCTAAGGTGGAGGTGATCCGAGACTGGCCCGCTCCCCACACCAAAAAGCAGGTCCAGGCCTTTATTGGGTTGGCAGGATACTACTGAAGGTTTGTGCCCCACTTTAGTGCCATAGCCACCCCCATCACTGAGCTATGCAAGAAGAGGAAGCCAGACAAGGTGGTCTGGACCGAGCAGTGCCAGGAGGCTTTCTGGGTGCTGAAGGAGGCTCTGGTCAGTGGCCCACTTCTGGCAAACCCAGAGTTTGACAAGCCCTTTATGGTGTTCACCGACGCCTCAGACACGGGACTGGGGGCGGTGTTAATGCAGGAGGATGAAAAGGGGGAGAGACACCCCATCGTGTACCTGAGCAAGAAGTTGCTACCCCGGGAGCAACACTACGCGGCCTTCGAGAAGGAGTGCCTGGCCATGGTGTGGGCCCTCAAGAAACTAGAGCCAGATCTCTTCAGGCGACGCTTCACCGTGTGCACCGACCACTCTCCCCTGACCTGGCTGCACCAGATGAAAGGAGCCAACGCCAAACTCCTGTGGTGGAGCCTGCTCCTGCAGGATTAGGACATGGACGTGGTCCACGTGAAGGGAAGTGCCAACATGATAGCGGATGCGTTGTCCCGGAGAGGGGGTCCTGAACTTCCCCAGGTCACTGGTCAGAGTGACCCCGCTCAGTTCAGTCTCAAAGGGGGGAGAGATGTGACGCAGCCCGGGGCGGGGGGGGGGGGGAGTGTTGCCTGGGAATGTGGCAGGGGAGTTTCACTGGGGGTGGGAGACCTGAGAGCCTGTCACCTGAGCCAGGAGGGGGAGGGGGAGGTGACACCTCTGCATGGGAAACTGGACAAAGGCTGCAGGAGGGAGCCTGCTGGGGGGGGTTAGTTTCAGTTTGGGGCTGGGTGGTGGAATGCAGGGAACCCCAGGGCTGGGGTCTGAGCTCCCTGCCCCCCAGAAGGACTTGACTGAGGGGTCCACAAGCTCTGGTTTAGACTGTGTTCCTATTGTCCAATAAACCTTCCATTTTACTGGCTGGGTGAGAGTCACAGTGAATCCCAGGAAGAGGGGTGCAGGCCCTGCACTCTCCCACACTCTGTGACACCGAGACACCCCGGAGTGATCCCACCCCGCCAGGGGGCATTTCCCGGGGGGAGGCACTTCGGAGCTGGGCTGTTTGCTAAGGGCCTGGCTGGGCTGGAAGGGTCCTGAGGGATCCCAGCCCCAGGGGTCCAGGCTCAGAGACCCCCGTGGGGCAGGGGAGCTGTGAGGGGCCCGTCTCCCTGGGCTGGTTCCCATGGGCCCAGCGGCCTGCAGCTCCCCCTGCCCCTCCTCTCCAGCCATGCAGGGCAGGGCAGGGGCGTGGGGAGCGGAGCTCCAGGAAGAGGATGCTCAGCACGACCCACGGGGACAGGGTGCTGGGGCCGCGCTGTGGGGGAAGGGGTGGGGCAGAGACGGCCCCAGGGACTCACACAGGGCAAGTCCAGCCATGAGGCCCCATCACGGGGCTCAGCTGCCACCCAGTGCCCAGCACCCCGGAGAAGGGACGGGAGGGGCAGGGACTCACCAGTCCTGACTGTCTGGCTGGGCGGCTGGTCCGCAGAGCTGGGAACGGGAGTTCAGCCTGTGCTGGGTGCTGGTCTTGAGGGGTTTATAGCCCAGGCGGAGAGAGGGGGCTGAACAGGGAAACTGAATTACCTGCCAAACCAGGTAATTCAAGCCCAGCGCAAACAGAGATTAAGGACGTTTCCCCATCCATCTGCTCTGCTGGGAGGGGAAGGGGGGAGGTGCAGGGCTGGGGGGAGGGGGCAGCTGGAGAGGCGATATCACCCTTAGCTGCTCCCCACACTCTGCTGATGGGTCGGGCAGTCCCAGCCCTTGGGCCCAGGGGGAGCAGGCACCAGGCAAGTCTCATGCATCAAGGGGTCTGGTCTCGGCTTAGCTCCCCACTGCTCCCCGGTCGCCAGCACTGCCCTGCATTGGGGGGAGCCCATGCTGCACCTGGATACAAGAGGCTGCTGCAGCCAGGTGCCTCTGGGCAGGGCCTTAGAGGGGCTGCATAGGCTGCAGGGGGGGACAATCGTCGTGGGGTGCGGGGACGGACATGGGGAGCCATGGGGGGATTGCTGGCAAAGGGAACCGAGGCTGATGATCAGGAGGATCTGTGGGGCTGGGGCACCGTCCCCCAAGGGAAGGGTGGGAGCCCTCGCCTGGACAGGTCAAACCCTGCACTGCCTGAGGCCAAATCTACACTTAAATCTTTTGCCGTTACAGCAACAGTGGTCTGGGTGGTTTTTTTGGGCACTTTAACTCCAGACAAAGCCCCAGTGTGGATGCAGTTATTCCAGCAGAGCAGTGCTGTTGCTGGTAGCATGTATTTCCTTCCAGGAATCGGTATAAACTATATCAGGAGAAGAACATTTTGCTGGTCTAAGGTGCGGCTGCAGCTAAACTAGGGGGTTTGCAGGTACGTCTGCACCTGTATCGTCACCCCAGCAAACCTTCTCCGGTATAAACTAGGCACCGGTCTTGATCAGGCGCAGGGGGATCATAGACACTCCACCACCGGCTGGGCGGGAGTGAGACACAGAGCCAAGGGGATCCCAGGGCAGCCCATGTCCCCTCCGAGGTGGCAGAGCAGAGCTCAGCAAAGCATCGTACTTGTGAATCCGCAGGGCGGGTGGGGCCAGTGGCAGCCTCTCTACGTGACATTGTGCAGCTGCAAGAGGCAAATCAACGTGCCCCCTTCTGAGTCTCTCAGAAGGAGCTAGCAGAGGCCCCGGCCAATCCCCTCACCCAGCAATTCAGGAGCCAGCAGCAGTTTCTGCTCCGACACAGGTGAGGGCTATTGCTCCAGGCTGGTGTGACACTGTCCCGCAGCCTCGTCCCAACCCACAGGAGGAGACGTTCTGACGCTGGCAGGAGATTAGAACTGCACCCTCCATTGCCAGGCTCGGGGGGGGGGGGCACTGTGTGTGTGGAGCCACCTGGGACATGACCAGCCTGCCCCAAGGGCCCTCAGGGAGCGCACAGCACTGAGCCTTGGCGACCTCTGGGAGCGGCTGGACCGCGCTCGGTCAGCTGGGCAGGGAGTCTAGATGTAATGGGGCTGGCTGCATCCCCTGGCTACTCCCAGATCAACCCTGCCCTCAGCCTGAACCTGGAGCAACCGTCCTTTAACGCAGCCAGCAAGGCTGCTCCACCTCCCCGCCCGCTCTGCAAGCCCGCTGCACCAGTGCCAGCTGGAGGTGATGAGCTAACAAAGGGCCCAGTCCCTGCCAGGGATCCGCCCCCTCCCCCGGCGCCTACTTACCAGAGATCTGCTCCCCGCCTGTTTCCCTCCCACAGCGAGCAGAAACACACTTGTCATGGCTGACTTGTATTGCACATCGTGAGCTGGAGCACGGGGTCTCTGCTAACAGGCGGGTTATGCCCCTGAGATGGGGCGCCCTCAGGAGGCCTGTGGACTCCCCACAAGCCTGTATCTGAGGGGTCTCCAGCCAAGTGTGCCCTTGCCCATCACACTGGAGTCAGGGAGCCCAGTCCCCTGGGGCCTGGGCCTGTCCAGGTGGAGGTAGTTTAGCTCGACCTTTTTGGTCGCCCATGGGTCACAAGCAGCGCAGAGCATGGCTGGTCCCTGAGGGCCACCAGGATGAAGGTTCCTGTCCCAACTATCCTGCTGCCCCAAGGGCTCTTCACTCTCTTTCTGCACAAATATTTGCTCTCTTCATGCTGTTAGAAATTCTTTCCCAGTCACCCATGTCAGCTGCTTGCCGGGATTATGCCGTGTACTCCCCAGAGCCAGCGCTGGTGTCCCTCCAGACGCTCTCAGGGAGGCCGTGTAAACATTTACAAATGCCTGCGAGGCCAGAGGCAGGTCCAAAGGAAAGTAACTGTAAGAAATTCCCTAATGCATCGTTAGCCTCCATAACTGAGATTGTGTGACTGCAAACGGGGGCGGGGGCCAGAAGGGGCTGTGATACATTGGGGCTACCTGTGAATAACACGTGCATTCCCATTGCTCTTGGGAAGTGGTATTATGAAAGACGGCTGGATCACGAGTTCCTACGTGTATGTGAATCCACCACTGCTGACAGGGCCGGTAGCATGTACACCTCACACAGGCGCAAAGGAAAATGCTTAAGATTAATAATGGTGCTTAAACCTCACAAAAAGCTACGCTATAAAAAGCAGTTGCAGCCTTAGAAAACCCCATTCAGCTGATTCCTCTGAAGGGAAGGGGGAAAGGTAGGAGCAGTGGAAAGTTATGTGGAGGAGAACAAAAGAGGCCAAGTGCTCGGGAGTGGGCAGAGGTGATGCTGGCAGACCAGGTGCCAGCTCATGCCAAGGTCCCCATGCATCAACTGAACACTGACAAATACATGGTTGTAGTCAGCCTGGCTCACCTGCTTTAATCTTCTGACTAGCTCTCTTGTTCCCTTTTCCTATTCATAAATTAGTGGATAGCTTATTATAGGATTGGCTACAAGCGTTGTCTTCGGTGTAAGGTCTAAAGTGCAATTGACCTGGAATAAAGGACTGGTCCTTTGGGACTGGGAGTAACATGAATATTGCTGTGAGTTTTGGTGTAAGGGACCATCTATCACAAGGCAGGCTCACCTGGGTGGCATGACGGGTCAAAGTACACTTTCCTTACAGTGTGTATGATAAAACCCATTGTTTCATGTTCTCTGTGTATGTATATAAATCTCCCCACTGTATTTTCCACCGAATGCATCCGATGAAGTGAGCTGTAGCTCACGAAAGCTTATGCTCAAATAAATTTGTTAGTCTCTAAGTGCCAAAAGTCCTCCTTTTCTTTTTTTCCCGCGGGGACTGTTGGTGACTCCGTGTTAAGGCTGTTATAGTGCCTGAGGAGTTCACACTTGGCGAACTCTACCTATAGAACTCACTGCCAGTCTGGGGTTTGTGCCCTGGTTTAAACCCACAAGAACAGGGGCTGGACAGGAAGAGGATGGAAGCACGGGCAGGAGATGGCAAGGACACCGAAGCGAGATGAGGGGCTCCAGGAGGGACAGGTCACCCAGTATGTAGCAGCTTCCAGGGGAAGAGGGAGCTGCTTGCTTTCCTGAGCCCAGATCACTCCAAGGGCTCTGGACAACCCAGGGGAGTCAGGGCCCTGCCCTGAGTGGTGCGGAGCCGGAGGCAAGGAAGTACATTTTGTGTGTCTTGTTTGGGATGCTCTGTGCTCTCCTGTGCTTTACATGATTAAGTGTAAAAGATCACAAAGGTGTCTGACTGGGCCAAGTATGGGCATGGCTGAGAAGCCCCGTTTCTGAGATGGGGCAACAGGTGGAGAGTTGGTGCCCAGAAGTGTGCCAGAGACACCAAGAGAGGAGCTTGTGATTCCGCCTGCTGAAGCTCCAGGGGTGTAACACAGCTGGGAGATGCTGAGCACGAGGGCCTGGCTTCCCCTTACAGCTTCCTTGTGGGTGGCCAGCAAGGGGCGTCTTGGATCTGTGAGAGGGCCCCTCGCGGTGCCCGGCGTGCTCTGTCCCTCAACGATTACTCTCTGGATCGATGATCTGCAGGGGCTGTGCTGCAGGCCCCGTGGGATGCGTGATGGGAAATCAGGCTGGGGAGTGCACAGAGAATACGGCAGGGCTAGCTAAGAGCGGGAGGTTCCCAGTTCCTAGTGCCATCCCCGACAGGACAGAGGTTGTGTGGAACCATAACTACCCTCACAGAGCAGGATCTGGATGAGGGACCCTCAGCTCCTCACCACAGCCCCCTGCCACTTGTGCCAGCGTGCCCTGCCAGGCAGCCATCCCACTGTTAGCTTGCAAGCAGTAGGATGCTGGGAGCCAGGACTCCTGGATTTCACAGCCAGCTCTGGGAAGGGAGTGTGGGCGAGTTGCTAGAGCAGTGGTTCCAGGTGGGACAGCCAAGCCCATAGAATTGACATACTCCAAAGTGGCTACCCAAGTGACTGAGCCATGAGTCCACACCAGGCCTTGACCTGGCCTACCAAATTTCAAACCATTCTGACTAGGCTTGTGGATTTTAGAGAAGATGCTAATTTCAGCACTGAAGAGATACTCGGATGCAAGTTGGACGGTGGAAGAGGCTATTGCCTTCCCTTCGTTCCTGGCCAGCCCTGGCACAGAGGGAGGGGCTCACCCTCTGTTCACCGTTTCCAGGCTGAAAGCTGACTGCCCATTCCCTGGCTTTAGGGAGGGGTGGGGGGAAGGCTGGAGGGGTGATGTGCATTCTGGGTGGATGCACCTGTGTTCTTGTTTTCGGAGGGGAGCAGCACTTCCTGTCGCACTGTAACATGATGGCGTATTGTCTAGGTTAGTTTGTGGCGCAGTGGCTCAGAGAAGAGGATGGGCAGCTCAATGGCCAGGTACTCAGCTGGTGGCCGGGGAGCTCTGCGGGTTTACTGCAGTGGAGTGTCACTGCCTGAGACCGGCCAGGGATCTGGCCCAGGAGTTGTACAGAGCAGCTCATTCTGCTGCCTTGCTGGCTTTGGCTCTCCCCTGCTGCCTGGACAGGCGCCGTGCTCTCATTTGGTCACCTCTCTCCTCCTCCACATCAGGTTTTGGTCCTCAAACCCCTGGGGGCCCTCTGGACACCCCGCTGCCGGTGGTGGTGGTGGTTCTTCTTTTTCACAGAAAGCGCCTTCAGTGCTGCTTTAATTGGTGCCTCTCGGGCCATGAAGCCCTCACCCTTGGAACTGTCTGGATTTCAAGATGGGAAAGTCAGATTTGCCATCCAGAGCAGAGCAGTGACCCTTCTATCCCAGGGTCCTGTCTTCTGCCCATACTGCTCAGACCCGCATGTGCCAGAACAGTCTGTCCTGTGGACGTAAAGGGTTACGTGAGCAATGAGCATGTGACAATTCTGGAGCTGCCCATAATGGTTTATGAACTCTGTTCCCGATCACTGTGTGCAGGGATTAAGTTATTCAATAGCAGGAAAGGGGAGATGGAACCCGATACACACTTCTCAGTCAACACTGCCAGGGACAATGCACACACCATTCATTTTGAGGCCCTATCTCAGCCCTGCCAGACCAGTTTCCCCAGGAAGGACACAGTCCCTGTGCAGAGAAGGGATCCAAAACCAGTTAAAGAGACACTCCCTCCTTCAAGGGGTGAGGTAGGTTTTAGAGACTGGGAATCCAGAGCAGAGGGCTCGGTCAGTATGGCGTCCTGGTAAAAAAAAAATGACCACCGGTACACAGCCCACCGTACCGGCAGGGTCGCTGATGGAGGGTGCGGGGCAAAAGGCATGCAGGAATGAAATCAGGAAGGCCAAATCACTCTTGGAGTTGCAGCTAGCAAGGGATGTTAAGAGTAACAAGAAGAGTTTCTTCAGGTATGTTTGCAACAAAAAGAAGGTCAACGAAAATATGGGCCCCTTACTGAATGAGGGAGGCAACCTAGTGACAGAGGATGTGGAAAAAGCTAATGTACTCAATGCTATTTTTGCCTCTGTCTTCCCGAACAAGGTCAGCTCCCAGACAGCTGCACTGGGCAGCACAGCAGGGGGAGGAGGTGACCAGCTCTCTGTGGAGAAAGAAGTGGTTCGGGACTATTTAGAAAAGCTGGACGAGCACAAGTCTTGGGGCCGGATGCGCTGCATCTGAGAGTGCTAAAGGAGCTGGCAGACGTGATTGCAGAGCCATTGGCCATTATCTTTGAAAACTCATGGCGATCGAGGGAGGTCCCAGGCTAATGTAGTGCCCATCTTCTAAAAAGGGAAGAAGGAGGATCCGGGGAACTACAGACTGGTCAGCCTCAGTCCTCGGAAAAATCCTGGAGCAGGTCCTCAAGGAATGAATTTTGAAACACTTAGAGGAGAGGAAAGTGATCGGGAACAGTCAGCATGGATTCACCAAGGGCAAGTCATGCCTCACTAACCTAATTGCCTTCTATGATGAGATAACTCGCTCTGTGGATAAGGAGAAAGCAGTGGATGTGTTATTCTTTGACTTTAGCAAAGCTTTTGATACAGTCTCCCACAGATTCTTGCCAGCAAGTTAAAGAAATATGGGCTGGAAGAATGGACTATAAAGTGGATAGAAAGCTGGCTAGATTGTCCGGCTCAGCAGGTAGTGATCAATGGCTCCATGTCTAGTTGGCAGACGGTATCAAGCACACTGCTCCAAGGGTCGGTCCTGGGGCCGGTTTTGTTCAATATCTTCATTAATGATCTGGAGGATGGTGTGGATTGCACCCTCAGCAAGTTTGCAGATGACACTAAACTGGGAGGAGAAGTAGATACACTGGAGGGGAGGGATAGGATACAGAGGGACCTAGACAAATTAGAGGATTGAGCCAAAAGAAATCTGATGAGGTTCAACAAGGACAAGTGCAGAGTCCTGCATTTAGGACGGAAGGATGCCATGCACCGCTACAGAATAGGGACCGAATGGCTAGGCAGCAGTTCTGCAGAAAAGGACCTGGGGTTACAGTGGACAAGGAGCTGGATATGAGTAAACAGTGTGCCCTTGTTGCCAAGAAGGCCAAGGGCATTTTGGGATGTATAAGTAGGGGCATTGCCAGCAGATCGAGGGACGTGATCGTTCCCCTCTATTCGACGTTGGTGAGGCCTCATCTGGAGTACTGTGTCCAGTTTTGGGCCCCACACTACAAGAAGGATGTGGAAAAATTGGAAAGCGTCCAGCGGAGGGCAACAAAAATGATCAGGGGGCTGGAACACATGACTTATGAGGAGAGGCTGAGGGAACTGGGATTGTTTAGTCTGCAGAAGAGAAGAATGAGGGGGGATTTGATAGCTGCTTTCAACTACCTGAAGTGGGGTTCCATGGAGCTCGGCTGTTCTCAGTGGTGGCAGATGACAGAACAAGGAGCAATGGTCTCAAGTTGCAATGGGGATGGTCTAGGTTGGATATTAGGAAACACTATTTCACTGGGAGGCTGGTGAAGTACTGGAATGGGTTACCTAGGGAGATGGTGCAATCTCCATCCTTAGAGGTTTTTAAGGCCCGGCTTGACAAAGCCCTGGCTAGGATGATGTAGTTGGGGATTGGTCCTGCTTTGAGCAGGGGGTTGGACTAGATGACCTCCTGAGGGCTCTTCCAACCCTGATATTCTATGATTCTATGAAAAAAGGGGAAGCTGCCTTGGGGCTCTGGCAGCGATTTAAAGGGTCCAGGGCACAGCAACTGTGAGTGGGGTGCAGAGAAGGGGCGGGCACATTAAAGAGACTTTTGGGTTGCTGGACTTTAGACCCAGAAGGGAAAAGGACACTGCCTATCTTACTTGGGGGTGGGTCTTTTGCTCATGGTTTGTGTTTATGAACCCTAGGTGTTTTCCCAAATTAATGCTGAGTTACTTCCCTCCTTTTATTAAAAGTGTTTTGCTACACTCAGACTCTGTGCGTGTGAGGGGGAAGTATGGCCTCTTAGAGGCACCCAGGGGGTGGTGTGTAATTGTCCCAGGTCACAGGGTGAAGGCTCGAGCCGGTTCTGTGTTGTATTGTTGAAAAGGAACCCCTAGATACTGAACCTGGCCCTGGTTGCTGCCAACTCTGACTGGAAGAAGAGTTACATAAGCAAGCTCTCGGTGTCCTTTACGGCTACCGCAGCCCAAGCACTGGGGATCTTTGCTGATGCTTATTAATCCTTGACTCTCGGAGTACAAGCAGCATAAAAGATACAGGGCTTGTCTACACTAGAAACTTGCATCAACACTGTAGCGCTTCTGGTGCAGACACTCTAAGCTCTCCCATCAGCTTAATAACTCCACCTCTGTGAGAGGCGGTAGGTACGTCGGTGGGAGACGCTCTCCTGCTGACATAGCACTGTCTACACCAGCGCTTAGGTTGGCATAACGACATTGCTCAGGGGTGTAGATTAACATCCCTGAGCGACATAGTAAAACTGAAGTTATGCTGTAGTGTAGACGAGGGCACAGTGTCTCCTATTTAGGGCTTTTTATAACTTTCCCCCTTCTGCTTCAAGTTGAAAATTTAGTGGTTGTGTCGGGGGGAGTATTTCACCCTTGGTAATGCTCCTCTCCTGTCTGGTGATTTGCAGTTACAGAGCAAACACTCAAATAGTACCTTATAACGAGGGATACACGCATGATAAGTGAGATTAATGCACGCCGCAACTTACAAGCATTTCATAAAGTCTAAGCACATTTTTATAACTCTAATACCTATTTGAACAGTACTAACATACAGGCAAGCCAGGTTGGTTCCAGCTCTGTATTTGTCAGCGTTCAGTTGAGATGTAGGGGTGTTGGCATGAGCTGGCACCTGGTCTGCCAGCATTACAGGCCCAGCCAATAAGTGTGACAGCTGGGCATCAGCATGGACATAAAGAATAAAATATCTACACGTGAACATTGCAGAACTAACAGACTAAGACAGCACAAAGAACGTTCAATAACGGCACCTCTACCTGACAGAACTTGAAAGAGACTAGCTGCAGATTTACGCAAATTCAGAGAATGCCATTGTGACGTTATTGACATGAACTGTGACCGTATAGAACATTGTTGCAACCAAGGTCCTACAGTTGCACCAAATCTTGTACAAAGGAGGTCCAGTAAGGTGTCTATGGAAAGGTTTGATTTGCTGGTTATGATTGTGCTATCTGTGTGTGTGTGTGTGTGTGTGTGTGTGTGTGTGTGTGTGTGTGTATCATCTTTGTAGTTTCAGAGTAGCAGCCGTGTTAGTCTGTATTCGCAAAAAGAAAAGGAGGACTTGTGGCACCTTAGAGACTAATACATTTGAGTATAAGCTTATTCATCAGATGCATCCGATGAAATGAGCTGTAGCTCACGAAAGCTTATGCTCAAATAAATTTGTTAGTCTCTAAGGTGCCACAAGTCCTCCTTTTCTTTGTAGTTGACGTTAGGAATGTTGGCTATGTACTTGTGTCTCAATGTGTTTTGATTCTAAGTAGCCTCAGTGAAACATTTGGTCAGCTTCTTGAGAAAGGACAATTCCCAGTAAGTGCCCAATCAAGAGACACTTAACTGACAATGGACTTTGGGAGATGCCAATCCACATGTGAGCTTTCCTAGGAACCTTTAAACTAGCATGTAAACAATGGCATCGGCCTGTAAAGAACTGAGTCATGCATGGACATGTGACTTGCCCATGTGACTCCAGACTCCATCTTGCTGCTATGATCTTCCACAGTAAGAACAAAGGGGTGTCCTTCCACAGGCCAGAGGATATAAAAGGCCCTGGAAACCCCTCCATTTTGTCTTCAATCCTGCTTCTGACCCCTGGAGGAACCTGGCTACAAACTGAAGCTCTGAACAAAGCACTGAAGACCCATCCCAGCTGGGGATGTTCTCCAGAGACTTGATTTGAACCTGCAGTTTATTCCATCACTGCTACAAGCCTGAACCAAGAACTTTGCCATTAATGTATGTAATTGATTCCATTTAACCAATTGATCCTCATCTATATTTTTTTCCTTTTATGAATAAACCTTTAGATTTTAGATTCTAAAGGATTGGCAACAGCGTGATTTGTGGGTAAGATCTGACTTGTATTTTAACCTGGGTCTGGGGCTTTGGGATTGAGTCCTTTGGGATCGAGAGAACCTTTTTTTCTTCTACTGGGGTATTGGTTTTCATAACCATTCATCCCCATAATGGCGCTGGTGGTGATACTGGGAAACTGGAGTGTCTAAGGGAATTGCTTGTACGACTTCTGGTTAGTCAGTGGGGTGAGACCAAAGTCCTCTCTGTTTGGCTGGTTTGGTGTGCCTTAAAAGTAAAGGAACCCCAGCCTCAGGCTGTAACTGCCCTGCTCTAAGCAATTTGTCCTGAATTGATACTCTCAGAAATGTCCCGCCAAAGGCAGTATCGTTACAGCCATTACCTGGTTGTTGTGGACTATTTTTCCAGATATATAGAAATAATATACTTGAAAGACATGACATGTTGCAGTGTAATCAAGAAACTCAAGTGCACTTTTGCTCACTTCTTCATTCCAGAACAAAACAGCGAAAGACAACAAACCACAATTCACTGCAGCAGAATTTAAGTCCTTCTGAGCAAAACATGATTGTGATCATATTACTAGCAGCCCACATTACTCACAAGCGAATGGAGAGGCTGAGAGAGCTGTACAGACAGCCAAGAAAATCTTACAGCAGGAAGATCCCCTCCTTGCTCCTCTGAGCTACAGATCAACGCCCATAGCAGGTACTGGCTATAGCCCAGCACAGCTCGCGATGGGAACACAACTCAGAACTACCTTTCCAACTCTGGAAAAGAACCTATCTCCAAAGTGGGCAGACATGGAGGGAGTGGCCAGATTGGAGGAAAAGGCTAAAAGAGTGTGTGAACGCTTTTACAACAGACGTCACTCCGTTACAGAACTGCCTGGTCTAGAACCTGGTGACCATGTTCATGTCAAATTGGATGGAGAAAAGGATGGACAACTCCAGCTGTTGTAACAAAAAAGAATTCAGCACCCAGATTGTATGTGATGGAAACTGATAGTGGAGATGTCAGCAGAAACTGTCACCATCAGTTTGTTGCTCAGGAAGAACAAATCAACAAAGAAAACTCTGCAGAGGGTGGATGTGGAAGAAGAAGACGACTCAAGGATTCCAAACCAACCACAGCCAGTTGTTGCAGCTAATGGACAGTCTGATGTCCAAGTTGTTACATGTTGGGGTTGTGTAATTAGAAAACCAGTACAACTCAGAGACACTTTACAGACTGATCTGTACTGAACTTCAATGACAGCTCAACAGTAAATGGCTGAAATGCAGAACTTAAAGAGGAAGGTGGAATGGAATGCTAAACTGTACGATACTGTCCAACCACGAGGTGGCCCTGTGAGTAAAATACCTTATTTAAGCTAATCTTAGCCATTCCTGGCAAAGCATTAAAGGATCTTATGATGAGCACAGCAGGTGTATTTAAGCAAGCTCTGGAGCCAGCCCATCTCTGGTACAGACGTACATGACAGGTACAATTGGCAACAGTGCTTAGAGGGCACTGCCTGTGCACCCCACATGCTTTATATCACAGTGTTTGATTATCTATGTTCAAAGAAAAGGAAGGAAGCGCCAAGAGCTCCCCGGGTGGTTTTAGTTTGGCGCACTCTGTGACTCTGCAAACATGCAGAGCGCGAGGTAGGGTAAAGGCTCAGAAAAGGCCATTGGGGAGTAGTTATAGAGTTCCTGTTCCCCTACAGCTACCAGAGAGGACCAGGACATGTTGCAAGGAGAGCTTAATAAACGGAAGGACTTCGTGGCCGGGGAGTTGTCTAATTGCTCTTTAAGACACGGCTCTTTTGGTTTATGCCCTCAGGTTACGTGGTGTCAGAAGTGGATGAATCCCTGTCAAGAAGGAATAAAGGAAGGAAAAGAGACACCCAGATTGCTGGAGTGCTGAGTGGGAAAAGTGGAAAATCAGGAAGGAGACCTGTGAGAAATGCAGCAGGGAGGAGTCACAGCCCTGTCACAGCTTTCTGAACAGGCCTCTGCTCTTAAAGGTGCGAGTGTCATGTACCTTCCCTGACCAGCCCACGCTCCAGACAGCGTGACAGCTGCCAGCAGCCTTGAATTGGTCCTCGCTGTGTCCCCAGTAAACCGACCACCTGGAAGTCATCACATTCCCTGTGGTTCTTCTTGCGGCTGTGCAAATCCCAGAGATCGTGCGTCCTGTGTTTGCCACCTTCACACCGACTGGGCAGAGCTGAGCAAGCTCCACGCATCTGTCACAGAGGGTGGACTGCAACAGGTCCAGTGTGGGTCTGTGGGAAATTGAAAATAGGCATGAAAATTATGGGATAAAGATGATATTATGGGATGGAGAGCAATGTATTATGGGAAGTTGGCCGCTTGCTCCCAGATACCCTGAGCGAGTTGTTTTGGCCTCACCATGCATTGCCAAAACTACCCAAAAGCCAGTGTGCTGGATGGTGGTGGGTGCACACTGGCTTACCTCCCCATGGTGCACCGCACTCTGCACTTACACAAGCGCTCCTGGTAAGTATACGTGCCGCCAATGCAAGAAGCCAAGTGTGTACCTGCACAAGTAATGTACTAACTGCAATGGCCACATGCTGATGTAACGGACATCGGCAAAACTTTGTCACGTAGACATGACCTAGGTCTAGAACTCACAGCCTGGGTGGGGTTTGTGCCCTGGGTCTTAACAGTCTGCCTTGAGGCTTTTCTGAGTCACTGCATTACCAGCCCTTCTTGTCTCTTTGGGGTGGTCAGAGTGTATGTACCCGACTGTCCTGGGGTCTGGCCCTCCGAGGGGTCAGCCACCAGCCACCCTGGGACAGGCTGCGCGAAGGAGAAAGATCCACCTGTGGCTAGCTGATTGGCTCAGTAGCTGGGTGACAGTTAATGAAGTAACGAGCACCTAGGCCTAATAAAGGGCTTATGATGAGGGTTCAGTTGGGGGCGGGCCCAGAACGGAGAGAGGAAGCTCCAGGGGAGAGAGCTCCTCAGGGGAGCTGGATAGGAAGCTAGGCCCAGGAACAGCCTCCAGAACACAAGGAGAGGAAGCTCCAGAGAGAGAGACTAGACAGCTCTCAGGCAGGCAGATGCCCTGAGACAATAGGGAAGAGACTGCAGGCAGGGGAGAAGTCTGGTGACTCTGGCAGCAGGCTTGTTTATATACCACATTTACATAAACTAGACCACTGATGGGGCATTGCTAACTTAAGGCAAGCCTCCTTGAACGTACTGAAAGCCCACTAGGGGAAACTGAGGCAGAGACATAACATAGGTTCCACACCGGTCTGCTAGGGGGTGCTCCAGTGGTGAGTTCCTGCCATGGCAGCGAGCAACAGCCAAGTCACCTGTAAACCTCAGATTTAGTAATACTAGAGAGCAAAGGGCCATAAAACAAGAGCACAGATTTGCAGGATAGCTGTAAGTTTACACTCGTCATAACCTGAACCGGATGGGGCGTCTTCGGCTCTATGACAGTCACATGGAAAGAAAGCACCTTGCACCCCCCAAAAGGAGTGAGGCGACGTGACCAGCTGAGGGCACACAGCCCGAGCCAGCGGTCGCGGTTGTTGTAGCAGAGCCATAGCCGGGGTAACGCATTCCTTCCTGCGTTGTGTGTAGGCCAAGCACAGATCCGCTGCACAGCCGACCAGCTCCAGCTTCCCCACCCGACACCTGGCTGTGGAGAGGGCATCTGCGAGCTCGGGCTCAGCGCTAACATCAGAGCCTGTTCTGGCCCACGCTGCAGCGATCTCTGACCCAGACAACGCAGTCCAGTCCCAGAGGCAGCCCCCATGGCACCACAGGACCTGCATGCAGTATAGAGAGGTCTGGTGAACCAGGGTACCTCTGAAAGGATTCAGAGTCACCTCGGACAGGTGCGCCTGTGCGGCAATATCTACTGTGCCTTAAATCCACACCCTGTCTTCATCCACATTAGCTTTCAAGGCCTGGTCTACACTACAAAGTGATACTGATGGAAACTGCCTTGTATCAACCAGTGTCTACACTTACATTGATCTCCCACCAGCGCCAGTGCCCCATTACGCTGACTTAACACCACCTCCCCCAGCGGCGCTGGGCCCCGGTCGGTGTGCGGAGTGCAGACAAGCCCAAATCTCATTCCACACTAGATACGAGGAGCGAGTGTGACAAACAAGGGGGGGGACCCTGATAACGTGACATGAACTGCGCTGTGTGGAACGTGCTGGTTCTGAACTATTCAGACTATTGTTTGTGGTGGGAAACAGGAGCCAATGGATGGAGTCAGGCCCGGGGGGAGGCTGAGGATCTGCGCAGCTGCGCTCCGGGAGAACTGGAGGGGGTCGGCTGGGTGTCAGGGCAGCCAGAGAGGAAGAGGCTGAAGCAATAAAGGCAGAGGATGAGGAGGGAGCTGGGCAAGAGGGGAAGATGCAGCATCACGCTTTGGACACAGTCTGGATGTGCAGGGCAGGGGAGGGAAGTCAGAGGGGCCTGAGGGGCAGGATAGGTGCAGGTATCGAGCAACCATGAGGGGGTGCAGATGAAAGGTGAGTTTGGCAGATCGGATGGGAAGAGATCCCAGACAAGTTGAGGGGCGCCCGGTACCTCACTACCAGGGATCTCACCAAAGATTACTGGCAGGTGCCCTTGGACCTGGAGGACGGGTGAAGTCTGCCTTCACCCCTTCCATTTGGGGCTCTTTGAGTTCCTGGTCCTGCTTTTCGGCCTCAAGGGGGCAACTGCCACCTTCCAGCGCCTGGTGGGTCAGTTACGGAGGGGGATGGAGAACTTGGCCCTGGCGTCATTGACAATATCTGTGTCTTTAGACAGACCTGGGAGGACCATGTGTCCCAGGTGAAGAGGGGGCTGGGTCACCTCCAGGAGGCAGGACTGACTGTAAAGGTGGAAAGTGCAAGGTGGGGATGGCCGAGGTGTTGTACCTTGGCCACAAGTGGGGAGCAGCCACCTGAAGCGGAGCCAGCCGAAGTGGAGGCAATCAAGGAGCGGCCCACTCCCCAGACAAAGAAGCAGGTCCAGGCTTTCATTGGGATGGCGGGGTACTACCGGAGGTTTGTGCCCCACTTGAGCTCCCTGGAAGCTCCGCTGACCATTCTTTGTAGGAAGGGCAAGCCAGACAGGACTGAGCCATGCCAGAGAGCTCTCTGTGCGCTGAAGGAGGCACTTATCCAAAGCCTGGTGCAGTTAACAAACCCTTCCTGGTATTCACCAACGCCTCAGACGCAGGGCTGGGTGTGGTGCTCATGCAAACTGATACTATGGGGGTGACACCCCATTGTGTACCTGTGCAAGAAGCTGCTGCCCCAGGAGCAGCACTATGCAGCCATAGAGAAGGAATGCCTGGCCATGGGGTGGGCCCTTAAAAAGCTGCAGCTCCTGAGATGGAGCCTGCTCCTCCAGGGTTATGACATGGAGGTGGTCCATGTGAGGGGGAGTGCCAATGTTATAGCTGATGCTTTCTCATGGAGCGGGGGCCCTGAACTTCCCCAGGTCCAGTGACCCCACTCAGTTCACCCTCAAAGGGGGGAAGAGATGTGATGAAGTAGGGGATTTTCTTTTTTTTTCCAGTGGTTTGCATGCAGAGGGGGAGGGACTCAGTTTCCCTGGGTGTTATTGGTTTAACAAGGGGATGGGAGAGGGAGTTTGTTGTTACAGAGGACCAGCGAGGGAACTTGGGACCCCATCCATTGGCGTGGAGAATGTAGACCCCAGCAACTGGTGACTTGGTGACCGGGAGGCCCAGCTCGGGAGTCGCAGCCGGTTCCGGCCAGTGGGAGAACAAAGGGCTGAGGCGAGAGGACCCCGGTGACCTGCCCAGCTGGTTCCAGCCAGTGGGGAACAAAGGATGGAAGAGAGGAGAGGCTGAGAGGAGAGGAGGGCCCAGGCAATCCTGTTTACCTGGACAAAGGACAGAGGTGGGGCTTGGGGGGCCAGGTGATCTCAGATGCCCAGCTGAGAAGCAGGGGGGCTTGGGACTCAGGAGAGGGAGCAGGCAGAGCCCACCTGGATGCAGGGGAGACTTAGATGTACTGGCTGAGGGAGGTCAGGCCTGAGGCCCTGAGAGTTTCCTGTGCTGGGTTCAGACACTCAATAAACCCTCCTGTGTTAAGCTGCCCGAGAGTCACTCCAGTCTAGAGATCAGGGGGCATTATTCCCTCTGGGAGTGGAGGCCCCGGGGGTCCAGAGCCAGGGGACTCCCTGAGGGGGCGCATGGTGAGAGACAGGCATGCTAAGGCTCAGAGAGGTGTGGTTCCAGGTAACCCCCTACAGAGAGAGGACCCCCGAGAAGTGTAGTCACACTGAAGGGGGTTCCCCCCAGAGACCATATGGGGCCAAGAGTGAGCACGACCTGTGAGTCCGTGACACTTGGATTCCAGGCGCCTCTTCCACACAGCTCCCCCCAACCCACCTCTGTACCCTAACACTTGTGCAGGTGAGAGCCGTCCCACCTTGGGATGATCCCACTGAGAAGGGCAGGGGACCAGGGAAGGGGCCTGTCCCCGCAGCCTGGCAGAGGTGTGAGCCAGGGGGCTTTGTGCCTCTAACAGTGCTTTCCCCTGCTCCTCGGCAGGTGTCTCCTGGGTGTTTCCCCTGGCCGCTCTGAGCCAGAACCCAGTGTTGGGGGCTGTGTTCCCAAGGGTCCAGGGCACTAAAGAACACCCAGAAGCTGCCAGCATGAACTCCCTTCCACTTTCACAATGTATTTATTATGTTTGGGATTTCCCAGTCAGGCACTACCAGCCCCGGCAGCCGGCACATCCTCTGCACCCTCAGTGCTCACGCCTGCCCTGGAGCCCAGTGCACGAGGCACTTTCTCTCGGGGCGCTGGCCCTACTGCTGACCTGCAGCTACCAGGCTGCTGAGCCGGGAGAGTGGCAGCAGCCCAGCAGTTGTGTCTCGTTCCCACAGTCCATGGCACTTAGTGTCTAGCCACTGCAGGGCTGTCCTCAGGCTGGTTTTCTCTCCCGTGTCACTTGGCCTGCGCCCCCGGCACTGCTCACATACTGCCAGCTTCCCTGGGAACCACAGGAGGGAGAGAATGCATGAGCTCAGCCGATTCTTTTCAAACTCTTGGATGCAGGTTATCTGCTCCTGATGATTTAAAAATATTCCTCTTTCCTAGTTCATAGACTCACAGAAACGTAGGGTTGGAAGGGACCTCAAGAGGTTTAGTCCAGGCTGTTGTGCTGAGGCAGGACCGAGTAAACCTAGCTCATCACTGATAGGTGTTTGTTTCACTAGTTCCTAAAAACCTCCAATGACGGAGATTCAACAACCTGCCTTGGGAGCCTGTTCCAGAGCTTAACCACCATGAGAGTTGGAAAGTTTTTCCTAATATCGAACCTAAATCTCCCTTGTTGCAGATTAAGCCCATTGCTGCTTGTCCTGCCTTCAGCAGACATGGAGAACGATTGATCCCCATCCTCTGTATAACAGCCCGTAACATATGTGAAGACTGTTCTCAGGCCCCCCCTCAATCTCTTTTCTCAGGACTAAACGTCCCCAGTTTGTTTGACCTTTCCCTATGGCTCAGGTTCTCTAAACCTTTCACCATTTCTGTTGCTCTCCTCTGGACTCTCTCCAGTTTGTCCCCATCTCTCCATAAGAGCGGCGCCCAGCCCTGGACACAGTATCCAGCTGAGGCCTCCCCAGTGCCAAGCAGAGCAGGACAGTTACCTCCTGTGACTGACACACCACACTCCTGTTAATACGGCCCCAGATAATATTATCCCTCTTCGCAACTGCATCCCCCTGTTGACTGATATTTAGTTTGTGAGCTGCTGGAACTCCCGACCCTCTGCAGCCCTCATGCCATCCCTTGGCCAGCCCAAAGCCACCAGAAGCATTATGTGCCACGTAACAGGGCAGCACTCAGCTCTCATGAGCTCCCTCTGTCCGAGTGCATGTGCCTGCATGCTCTCTCTCCGTTCCCTCCGGCCGAGTCACGCACAGTCTGTGTGTGAAATACAAATCAACCCTCTTCTGAGGTAAACAGTCCAACAGGGGCCTATCTCCGTACCCCTCCATTGGCCTTCCTCCTCCTGTAGCCTTCCCTGGGTTCAGGTCCTTACTTAGTCCAGCAGTCTGTAAATGGTCTCGGGCCTGGTCTCGAGCTGTACCCCCAGCGCTCTCTCCCTGGAGGCAATGTCTTTGCCCCCTCTGGGCCTTTCTGGCCCCAGCTCTCCAGCTGGGCCACTAAACAGTTCAGTTCCCCTTCCAGGTGTGAATCAAAGTCCAGGCCACTTCCCCGGTGGCCTCCAGGTCCTAGCCCAGGGACCCTAAGAATAGCAGCCATCCGCCACATCGCTTTAACTAAACTGCTACAATTCTCTGCGCCATTTTCCTGCAGCCCCAGCACCTTCTCCACCCTTACTTCAGGGCCTTGTCCTGGTTGAGTCCTATCAGCCAGCCCTGAGCTCCCTCTTGCTCCCCTGGTCCCTACCAGCAACTGCTCCTGTCCAGGTCCTGGAGGTCCTTCAGGCAGCCAGGAGCACCAACTTAACTTCTCTGGCTCATGGCAGCAACTGCTCTCTGCTCTGCATTGCAGCTCCTTTTATATGGGCCTGCTGGGCCCAGATTGGCCAACCCCTGCAGCCCCCTCAGATGGGCTGCATCCCATGCAGCCTCTCTAGGCCACTTGGAGGACTCACTTCCACTGCTTCTTTCTGGGACAGGGTGTGGTAGGACCCTGAGGCCTCTAGCACAGTCACATGCCTCCATGATGTTCTGTCCTGAGTCAAGTCTGGGGTAGGATGCTTGTGAGGGACAGGTGTCTGACACCATCCAGCCATTCTGTTTTGGTTTTCCAGAGGGTCTTTTCCTGCCTTCTTTCATTGGATCAAAGTTGAAGATGGCTCTCACAGAGAAGTTGGCAGGCATTTGGAGTAGACGAACATACCACCTTAGACTGTTTGAGAGAGCAGGGCTTGGATTCATACCATTTGAGGGGTTTGATTTTTTTAAGATGCTTCTTGTAGATGGTGTCCAACTTCACTCAACTATTCCCCATTTTGAATTTGTGCATTTGCTCTTTCCTTCCTAAGTGCACTTATCGATAGTGAATTTCATCTTGTTCATTTCAGGCTGATTCTCCATTTTATAAAGGTCATTTTGAATTCTAGTCCTGTCCCCCAAAGTGCTTGCACCCCCTCCCAGCTTGGTGTCACCCACAAATTTTATAGGCATACTCTCTGCTCCATTCATTAATGAAAATATTGAATAGTCCTGGCCCCAGGACTGACCCCCCCACTAGAGACTTCCTCCCAGTTTGATAGCTAACTGGTGGTTCTACTCTTTAAGTATGTTTTTTCAACCACTTCTCCACTCACTTATCATCATTTCTCCTGGACCCATTTCTCTAGTTGGCTTATGAGAATGTCATGTGGAACTGTGTCAAAAGCTTTACTCAAATCAAGATAAGTCCTGTCTGCTGCTCCCCGCCTATCCACTAGGACAGTGACCCAGGCAAAGAAGAAAATGAGGTTGGTTCGGCGTAATTTGCTCTTAACAAATTCACGTTAGCTCTCACTTATCACCCTCTTACCATCCAGATCTCTGCTGGCTTTCAACGCAGCCAAAGGCTGCTGCAGGGGTTTCGCTCCATTTCAAGGGCGGCGTGACAGTCACACTCTGCGCCAGGGCTTGGCCAGCCCAGCCGCCCTATGATGGGCAATTTGTGAGTCTGCGTTCAAGCTTCGTCCCTGCATGACCTGCCCCGCTCCTGGGAGAAGGGGCTGAAGTGGTGGAACCTCTTACCTCCTGACCAGCTTGGGGCACCCGAATCCTCTTCCCTGGCAGGAGATTTGCTCCGAGCCGTAAGATTCCAGGAGAAGAGTCTCGGGAAAGGGAAATCACATTGGTTCTAGTCTGGGCCAGAGCCTGTTTGCCCCCCTGGGCTGCACTGGGGAGAGGCAGCGCGGTTGGACCATTTCGGCCCTTTCGTGCCCCGTCCTGTATGTATAACCGCCAGCCTCGGTTCCTCCCACCTAGCTCAGTCTGGGTTGCTTTCAGCAGGTGCGACCAGCTCCTTCACTCGCTGGCTGGAGAGAGGGGCTCTGGGAGGGGAGTTCAGGATATTTGATGGGAGTCCCTTTACCTTCTCTGGACCGAACCGTCTTTCTCTGTTTTCCCCAAGGCTGCTCCTGAGAGATGGGAGAGCGTTCCCGACAAATGCTTGCCCATCCTTGCCACCACGCTGCGACTGGCACCCGAGGGCGGCTGGGAATCAGGCACCAGCTGCAGGGGGAGGCCACGGGGTGACGCTTACCATGACATGTGTTTGTAAGGCAGCCATCGCTGTGCCACCAGGGCACAGTCTATGTGGTTTGGAGCAAGAGAAATTAGCACTCTCCAGCCACAGGGCTGAGCTCTCCGCTCGGTGCTCACCTGGCCCTGGGGGTCCCCGAGAGGATGTCCTGGGATGTCTCCAACTCCAGTTTCGACTTCAGACTCGACCCCCAGATCCCCTACAGGTCCCACAGAACATGGGGATGAAGGGGACCCCAGGGCATCCCAGCCTCTGGCACGTGGGGATAGAGAGGGACCCCCAGGGCACCCCAGCCTTTGGCACGTGGGGATGGAGAGGGGTCCCCAGGGCATCCTGGCCTCCAGCATGTGGGGACAGAAAGGGGTGCCCAGGGCATCCCGGCCCCAGGCACGTGGGGATGGAGAGGGACCCCCAGGGCATCCCAGCCTCTGGTACATGGGGATGGAGTGGGACCCCCAGGACACCCCAGCCTCTGGCACGTGGGGGCAGAGTGGGACCCCCAGGGCATCCCAGCCCCCAGCAAGTAGGGATGGAGAGGGACCCCCAGGGCATCCCAGCCTCTGGCATCTGGGGACGTAGAGGGGTCCCCAAGGCATCCTGGCCCCCGGCACATGGGGACGGAGAGGGACCCCAGGGCATCCCCGCCCCCGGCACGTGGGGACGGAGAGAGATCCCCAGGGCATCCCGGCCTCTGGCATGTGGGGAAGGAGAGGGGCCATAAGACCTCCTGTCCCTCTCCCTGGCCCCAGAGCCCCAGATGGGCTGCCACCACAGCCCAGGAGTTATGAAGCCGATGCCCCCCTGTGCCTGGCCATCAGGCTCGGCCTTCAGGCAGGGCAGTTGAATGACCTGCACCCCTCGGGCCCGTCGCTGGCCTGGGGCTGCAGCGAGCCTGTCCCGGGCGACGTACCTGTGCGGGGGAGCTGGTGGAGGAGCTGCCCACACTCAGCACCAGGCTGTGTGGGACATGGATGGAGGGGTCCTTGGTGGTGATGGAGAGGCCCCGCTGCAGGATGTCTGCCAGCCGGCTCCAGAGCATGAACACGGCATCAGGGTGCGCCTGGTGCAGCCGCAGGTAATAAACCTTCCCCGTCAACACCTGCACCCGCAGCAGGCGCTGGCCGCTGTCCTGGACCGACAGTCTGACGTACCTCAACGGGAGGAGCCTGGGGCCAAGGGAAAGCACAGGTTGCCCGAGTCCCCAGGGACAGGAGCGAGCAGCTGGAGGGTGGCTGGGGCCCAGTGCTGGCTCTGGGGTGTGGACAGGGTCTGGCAGCGGAAGGGCCACGTCTGCCCCACAGAGAGCTCAGAGGAAGGGGGCCCCAAAGGGGCTGGATGCAGAGCCCCGTCCCCCTGCACAGGGACCGGGTAATGAGGGAGGGGACGCGGCATGAATGGCCAGACAGGGGCTGGCTTACAAAGGGTTAACGGAAACACCACTCCCCCATCAGCATGGCAGTGACCCAGCTTGGTGCCTGGGGGGGCGGGGTCTGGGCTTCCTCTCTGCAGGAGCAGGATGAGGGGGTGCTGGGGCCCCCCGGATTTAGCAGCACAGCGGCAGCACCCCCAGGTACCCCAGCCATGTGGGGCCGGTGCCGCAGAGTGTCTCGGGGGACACAGGTGACAGACACAGTGTGTGCTCCCCCAGGTCCCATGGCCGGAGCTGCTGGCCAGGACAGCGCTCGGCACGCCAGGCCCCCAGACTCGCACTCTGCCAGGGCACTGGAGTCAGCAGGCTGCACGTGGGAGAGGGGCAGGGGCTCGTCCTGCCCTAGCCCCAGTGGGGCGGGATTCAGTGGGACCCAACAGGCTTTTCCACCTCAGATGTCTAGCAGCTAAATCCCAGCACCTGAGAGCTCCCGGCTAGGCTCCCCACCCCAACCCCGTTCCTCACCTGCTAAGGGCCATGGAGGGCTCCTGGGCTGGCCTGCCCTCCTGGGGGGGCTTTCTCCCAGCACAGAGCCAAAATTAGCCCTTAACCTGTCTGTGCCTCCATTTGCCACCTGCACAACAGGGCTAAGAGTAGGGCTCACCCACCTGCCGGGGGCTGGGAGGAGACGTTAGTGAGGGTGTATGAAGGTCGTGGGAGCTATGAACATAACAAGAGTTGTCCTGGGGAAGGGCCAGGGGCCTGTCACTCCCTGACAGGGGGATGGGTCCGGGCGGGAACTGCCCCCAGGAGGAAGGGCCGGGACCCATTGGTCCCTGACAGGGGGTGAATCCAGGCAGGGCTCAGCCCTGGGGGAAGAACTGGGGGCCCTATTGTTCATGTCACTTAGGCTTGTTTGGGGTCCCGCTCTGGCGATCACACTCGAGGGGCTCGTCCTGCCATGGCCCAAATGGGCCGGGATTCAGTGGGACCCAATGGGCTTTTCCACCTCAGATGTCTAACAGCTAAATCCCAGGACCAGAGAGCTCCCTGCTTGGCTCCCCATCCCCGCCCCACCCCGTTCCTCACCTGCTTAGGGCCACGGAGGGCTCCTGGGGCTGGCCTGCCCTCCGGGGGGGCGTTTCTCCCAGCACTGTGAGCCTGGCAATCAGAAGGACATTGGGGAGGGGCAGGCAGGGGTCCGAGGACGTCACCCCCAGGGTCACCAGTGTGGGAGCATTGTGGATATCCACCCAGTTCCCCTGCTTTGTCACCTGCAGCAAGAAGGCCCTGGGTCAACAGCAGGAGACGGAAATGTACCCTCATTGAGACGCTGCAGGACCCCCCCACCTCCGTTCCCTGCCAAGCCACCGGTGCCAGGCCCCGGTGGAGGGGACGTGCCCACAAGGTTTGCTCGGTCATATAACGGAGCCCATTACCGGCACCAGGGTGCCTTTCCTCCAGGTGCTTCCATGGGCTCTGAGAGCTTGCTGCTCCCCTGGGTCTGAGGCTAGCGCCCAGTGAAAAACCATCCCCATCACGAAGCCGCTGGCAGCCCTGGCACTAACCGGCCCCCTTGGCCTGCTGACATGGAAGGTGGAGGCTCAGCTCCTCTCTCCCGGGGACTGGGACATGGAGGGGGTGGAGGTTCAGAGCTTTTATAAATCTTTGGTTACTGATCCGCATCCCCACACCTGTGGTTTGAACCCCGTACCTTCAGCACCACACCACAGGCCTATGCCACTTGTGTGCAAAGAGTAACTCCACTCCCTACAGCAGCAGCAGCAGCAGTAGGCTGTTATCCTCTAGTGCGCCAGCCACTAGAAAGGGATGCTACACACTCCGCAGCGCCACTGCTCCCGGGGCCATTCTCAAAGGATCGCTGGGCATCTCCGGGCTGTGACTCCCTCCCACCAAATGGCCCCAGGAACCGGCTCTGAACTGGTTACCAGTTGAGTTTCCAACGTGGCCCCTCATCTAGGCTGCTAGAAGGGACAAGACAGCACGCTAATGCATGCCCTCGGTGTGTCCCACGGCTGCTGCTACCTTGCAGCCCTGAAGATCTTGATCTATGTCTGCTCCCCAGCACCAAACTCGGTGCATAGGTGATACCCATGAAAGGGTTAATGCACCACACCCCAAGGCTCACTAATTAACCAATGACAGTCGGGTCTGATGACCTCATCCTTCTAACCTGTGTTCTCATTGCCTGCGATTCATGGGAAATGGATTTAGGTCGGTTACAAGGGAAGATGTGTGGGCTGCACTCCGGAGAGGGGAACCCTCCACCCCCAGGTCAGCGAGAGCTCCTGGACCTGCCCTAGCCACTAGCGTGTGTGAGGGAGGAGAGTGCGAACACCTGGGGCTGGGGCTGGCTATGTAAAGGGGTGCACAGATAGATACAGAGGGCTGCTGGAGGGGGATGGACAGATCTTCCTACAGATCATAGTCACATTCCGGTTTTGACCGACTCCCAACTGCCCCCAAAGAACCCAATCCCCCGGAAACTGGGCCTGCCCCCTCCATCCCAGGAGAGAGTCCCAGTGCAGCCCAGAAAAGGCCTTTAGTCCCCCCATCACCTGTGCTCTGGGCAGAGGGCTCCCCCAAGTAGGTACTTGGGCTGCATTTCCCCCACTGCCCTAGGAGTGCAGACAACCCCCAGGACAGTTGCAACCCTCCTCAAAGCAGGGCCAGGGAGACACAGCTGCTGTGCCCAGGGGGATTCCTAATGCCACAGCAGCAGAGCTCCTGCCACCCACCCCAGGGACTCTGCCAGGCCTGGCAAAGGAAGCACAAGGCCCTAGAGCAGGACGCCTGGCCAGTGAGTTCAGATCTTAGCTCTGCCCTAGCCTTTGGGACCATAAAGCAAACAGGGGGTAACATCTGCTGGAGCGTAGGAGTTTAGCTCCCACCAGGGACACTATCCAGCTCTGAAAGGGGAGTTTGAGCCTGGGCGGCTTGCCATTAATTTATTGCTAGTGCCGCAGTAGCACTGCCAGGCAGCCCAGCAAAGGTGGTTAAAGCAGTAGGAGGCCGTCTGGGCCAGGTGGAAGTACCTGGATGAAATTACTTTCAAACACTGCCGACTTGGGGAAAAGGTTGTAATCTGGAGATCGAAGGAGCTGGCAGAGTGTCCCACCTTCCACCCCGAGGTGCACGCCCGAGGCTGGGTCATGGGCCAGGAACGTGCCGCAGCCACTGCTCACGCGGAAGCGCCTGCCGCCGGCCATGCAGCCCTCGGGAGCAGCTCGTTAGAGACAGCACGCTGCTTCTGTCTCTACGGCCCCCCGGCTTTCCTAGTGCTCCTCTGCACCACAGCCGGGGACAGGACTACGCTGAGCATGTCGGGAGCCCGGCAAGGCCCCATCTGCAACCTGCCTGGGAGCCTGCAGGCAGCTGAGTTTGTGATGTCACAATAACTGGCAAGTGACCTGCCCTGGCTAGGGCCTGGGAACGGCCTGAACATTTGCAGGGCCCGGGAGTGGCTTGGCCGGCCGGCTGCAGCTCCCCCACCCCTCCACTTGCAGCAGGGCAAAGAGCAGCCCCAGCAGCTGAGGGGCCAAGCTGGGAGGGAAGGCAGGACACAGGGGGGGCAGGAGCGCTTGCCCCTGGATTAGCAATGAGGCATCTGGTGGAAGAGAAGCGAGGGGCAGCAGGGCAAGGGGAAGCCCCCCTACAGGCGTGTGTGTCT